>NW_026692194.1:8190000-8790000 GCF_021218885.2 Marmota monax
CCTTAACCTAATCAGTGCATTAATCCCCTGATGGGATTAACTGAGTTTAACTGGAGGCTGGTAGGTTTGGCTGGAGGAGGTGGGTCACTGGGGGCTTGCCTTAGGGATATATATATATATATATATATATATATATATATATATATATATATATTTTGTTTCTGGTCAGTGGAGTCTCTCTCTGCTTCCTGATCATCATATGAGCTGCTTCCCTCCACCATACTTTTCTGCCATGATGTTTGGTTTGTCTTACTTCAAGTCCCAAAGAATGGAGACAATTGCCTATGGACTGAGACCTCTGAAACCACGAGCCTCCAAATAAGCTTTTCCTCTTCTACAATTATTCCTTTTATTCTTTATTTTTTAAAGTTAATTAATTTATTTATTCTAATTAGGTATATATAAGAGCAGAATGCATTTTGATTCATTGTACACAATTGCAGCACAATTTTTCATTTCTCTGGTTGTACACAATATAGCATCACACCATATGTGCAGTCATACATGTACCTAGGGTAATGATGCTCATCTCATTCCACCATCTTTCTTGCCCCCATACCCCCTCCCTACCCCACCCACCTCTTTGCCCAATCAAAGTTCCTCCATTTTTCCCATGCCTCCCCCCATTATGGATCAGCATCCACTTATCAGAGAGAACATTAGGCCTTTTAGTCAGGGCAGTGAAAAACAGACTAAAACAGAAGTTTTAATTTTAATGTGTCAATTTGTCTATTTTTATTGCCTGTGTTTTTTGTGTTATATCCAGAAAATTCTTGCCAAATTCAAGGTTGTAAGGCTTTTCTTTCATGTGCTCTAAGAGTATTAAAGTTTTAAATCTTATGTTTAATCTTCGATCCACTTTAAGTTAAATTTTATTAGTTGCTTCTATAAATATGCCACAATGAAACCCTTTTTCTATATAAGTAAAATGCACTAATAAAAAAATATGAACTTTTTTTGTATTTGGTGGAGAGTAAGGGTTCAGCTTCATTTTTTTAAAAAATGTGCACATACAGTTTTCTCAACACCATTTGTTGAAGAGAACATAATTTTCTATCAAATGGTTGCATCCACGTCAAACATTATTTGATCATATCTGAAAGGGTTGTTTCTGAGCTTTCTAGTGGTCTATATGTCTGTCTTTATGACAATACAACATCATTTTGATTTCTGTTGCTTAATAAGTTTTGAAATCAGAAAGTATGATACTGCCAAATTTATTCTTCTTTTTTGAAGATTGTTCAGGTTGATTGAGGTGAGATTTTATATTAATTTTAGGATGAAATTTTAGATCTCTATTAAAAATGCCATTAAGATTTTGAAGGGGAATAGCATTAAATATACAATTACTGTAATCTCAGCAACTCAGGAGGCTAAGGCAGGAGGACTGCAAGTTCAAAGCCAGCCTCAGCAATTTAGCAAGACCCTCTGCAACTTAATGAGACCATCTCTCTAAATAAACTATTTTTTTTTTTAAAAGGGATGGGGATGTGCTCAGTAGTTAAGAGCCTGTGGGTTCAACCCCTGGTAAGAAAAATAAATAAATAAATCTGTAGATTAATTTGGGGAATATTGACCTCTTAATAATATAAGGTCTTCCAATTCATGCATACAAGATATTTTTCTGTTTATTTTCTTTAGTTTATTTTAATAGCACTTTGTAGTTTTCAGTGTATGAGTCTTATGGTTCCTGGGTTAAGACTATTATTGAGTATTTTATTCAAAAAGATGTATTGTAAGTGTCATCTCCTTAATTTCTGTTTTTGAGTGTTTGTTTTAAGTGTATAGATAGGCTACTGATTTTTGAGTATTGATTTTTGTATCCTGCAATTTATTGAATTTATTAGTTTGAATAGTTTTTTTTCCTAGGTGGAATCCTTAGAATTTCCTATAAGAGGGATAATGTTGTATGTGAAACACAAATAATTTTGCTTGCTTCTTTCCAGTTTGGATGCCTTTTATTTATTTGTTTTCTTGCCTAATTGCTATGTCTGACTTACAGTACTATGTTGAATAGAAGTGAGAGTGAACATCCTTTTCTTCATCTTGATCCTAAATGAATAGCTTCTGATATTTTACCATTACATGTGATGTTACTGGTGGGTTTTTCACATATTGACTTTTTATGTTAAAGTAACTTCCTTCTATACCTAATTTTGTTGAGTGAATATTTCATGCATTTTTTAAAAGATGTGTGTTCAGTTGCTGTTGGGTAGACATTTGTATAAATGTAAACTAGGTCAAATTTTGTTGTTCTGTTTTTCTTTACACATTCTGATTTTCTGTCTACTGGTACTGTTAATTATTAGCAGAATTTTAAAAATAATTGTTATTTTGTCTATTTATTCTATCAATTTTTTCCTGTCAAATGGAAAAGTTTATTGAATCTCGTATTATTATTGCTTGTTTATTTTCTGCAGCATAGTAAATACTAAAATGGTTGATAACTTAGTGAAATAAGGTAATATAAATGAAGGCATTTTATGAAATATTGGGTTATGAAATGGAATATATTTTCTGCCAAGTATGTATATGCTTTTAATCATTCTGTTACCGCTTCTTTTCTAAAGAATAAAATTTAAGCAGTTTGGAACACTGTTAATTTTTTTTTTTATTTGTTCTAATTAGTTGCACATGACAGTAGAATGCATTTTGACACATCATACATAAATGGAGTATAACTTCTCATTCTTCTGGTTGTACATGATGTAAAATCACACTGTTATGCAGTCATATATGCACATAGGGTAATAAAATCTGATTCTTTCTACTATCCTTCCTATCCCCTTACCCCCTCCCCTTGCTTCACTCCCCTCTGCCTAATCCAAAGTATCTTTATTTTTACCTAAACCCCCCTCCTTACTGTGAATTATCATCTATATATCAGAGAAAACTTTAGGCCTTTGATTTTTGGGGATTGACTAACTTTACTTAGCATTATATTCTCCAACTTGATCCATTTACCTGCAAATGCCGTGATTTTATTCTCTTTTAATGCTGAATAGTATATATATGTATGTATATATATATATGTATATATATATATATATATGTATATATATATATATATATGACATTTTCTTTATCCATTCATCAACTGAAGGACATCTAGGTTGGTACCTCAGTTTAGCTATTGTGAGTTGTGCTGATATAAACATTGATGTGGCTGTGTCCCTGTAGTATGCTGTTTTTAAGTCCTTGGGGTATAGACTGAGGAGAGGGATAGCTGGGTCAAATGATGGTTCCATTCCCAGTTTGGCAAGGATTCTCCATACTTCTTTCCATATTGGCTGCACCAATTTTGCAGTCCCACTATCAATGTATGAGTGTGTCGCTAACACTTATTATTGTTTGTATTCTTAATAGCTGCCATTCTGACTGGAGTGAGATGAAATCTTAGAGTAGTTTTGATTTGTATTTCTCTAATTGCTAGAGATGTTCAACATTTTTTTCATATATTTGTTGATTGATTGTATTTCTTCTTCTGTGATGTGTCTGTTCATTTACTGATTGGGTTATTAGTTATTAGTTCTTTTGGTGTTGAGTTTTTGAGCTCTTAATATATCCTGGAGATTAATGCTCTATCTGAGGTGCATGTGGTAAAAATTGTCTCCTATTCTGTAGGCTCTCTCTTCATGTTATTGATTGTTTCCTTTGCTGAAAAGAAGCTTTTTAGTTTGAACCCATCCCATTTTTTGATTCTTGATTTTACTTCTTGCACTTTAGGAGTCTTGTTAAGGAAGTCAGTTCCTAAGCCAGAATGATGAAGATTTGGGCCTATGTTTCTTCTGTTAGGTGCAGAGTCTCTGTTCTAGTGCCTAAGTCTTTGATCGACTTTGAGTTGAATTTGTCCAGGGTAAGAGATGGAGGTTTAATTTCATTTTGGTATATAAGGATTTCCAGTTTTCCTGGCACCATTTCTTGAAGAGGCTATCTTTCTCCAGTGAATGTTTTTGGTGCATTAGTCTAATATGAGATAACTGTATTTATGCGGGTTTGTCTCTGTGTCTTCTATTCTGTACCTTTGGTATATGTGTCTGTTTTGGTGCCCAATGCCATGCTATTTTTGTTACTATGGCTCTGTAGTATAATTTAATGTCTGGTATTGTGATGCTTCCTGCTTCACTTTTCTTGCTAAAGATTGCTTTGGCTATTCCGAGTCTCTTATTTTTCCAAATAAATTTCATGATTGATTTTTCTATTTCTATGAAGATTGACATTTGGATTTTAGTAGGAATTGCATTAAATCTGTATAAACCTTTTGGTAGTATGGCCATTTTGACAATATTAATTCTGCCTATCCAAGAACATGGGAGTTCTTTTTATCTTCTATGGTCTTTTTCAATATCTTTCTTTAGTGTTCTGTAGATTTCATTATAGAGGTCTTTTATTTCTTTTGTTAGATTGATTCCCAAGTATTTTATTTTTTAAGGCTTTTGTGAATGGGGTAGTTTTCTTAATTTCTTTTTCAGTGGATTCATCACTGATGTATAGGAACATGTTTGATTTATGGGTGTTGATTTTATATATTGCTAATTTGCTGAATTCATTTATTAGTTCTAGAAGTTTTCTGAATATTATAAATATAGAATCATGTTGTTAGCAAATAATGATAATTTGATTTCTTCTTTTCCCATTTATATCCTTTAATTTCTTTCATCTGTTTAATTGCTCTGACTGGGGTTTCCAGTACTATGTTGAATAAAAGTGATGATAGAGGACATCCTTGTCTTGTTTCAGTTTTTAGAGGGAATACTTTCAATTTTTCTCCATTCTTCTCAATGATGTTAACCTTAGTTTAGCATAGATAGATTTACAATTTTGAGGTATGTTCCATCAATAGACTTAAAGAAAAGAATCATATGATCATCTTAAAAGATGCAAAAAAATTATTTGACAAAATAGAGCACACCTTCATGTTCAAAACAGTATAAAAACTAGGGATACTAGGAACATACTTCAACATTATAAAAGCTATCTTCTAGCTAGCTATCTTTTGTTCTAGGTGTTTTGAAGTTCTGCTATTAAATGCATAAGTGTTTAAAATATTGTTTTCTTATGTTGACTCAACCCCTTTGCATTTTGGAATGATCTTTGTAATCTGCGGAAACATTCTTTTCTTTAAAATCTACATCACATGATATTAATACAGCTGTTTCTTCTCTCTGTTAAAAACTGTTAGCATAGTATATCCTTTTCCATCTCTCTTTTAACTTATTTACATTTTTATATTTGAAGTGAGTTTCTGTCAGTTTTCTCACATTGAGTCTTGCTTTCTTATCAAATTTTATAATCTCTGTCTTTTAATTGAAGTATTAGACCATTTATATTTACTGTAAGTATTAGTATAGTTGAGTTTCAATTTGTCCAGTAAAATCAGTTTTCTTTTTGTCTCATTTGTTCTTTATTTCCCTCTCCACATTTTTTTGTTTTGTGTAAGTATATTTTGATTCAATTTATCTCCTTTATCTATTACCTATATTCACTTTCCTTTATTATCTTAGAAATTACATTAGTGATATTATACCAGTTCTTATATACTGCTTCATTTAATATTTTACTTACAGACAAAAATACGAATACTTCAGTTATTAACATAATTTGCCACATTGATAGGCTATTGGGAAAAAACATATGATATTCTTTTTTTTTTTTTAAATATTTATTTATTTTTTTAGTTCTCTGTGGACACAACATCTTTGTTTGTATGTGGTGCTGAGGATCGAACCCGGGCCGCACGCATGACAGGCGAGCGCGCTACCGCTTGAGCCACATCCCCAGCCCTGATATTCTTTTTTTATTTTTTATTTGTTTTAATTAGTTACACATGACAGTACAATGATCTTGACATATCATACATTTTAATTAGGTGGGATATAATTTCTCATTTTTCTGAGTGTACAGATTGCAGAATTACATTGGTAATGCAGTTATGTATATACCCACAGCAATAATAATGTCTATTTTATTCTGGTGTCCTTCCATTCCCCGCTCCTCTCCCCTCCCGTCACTTCTCTCTACCCAATGTAATGTGACCCACTTCTTTTTTTTTCCCCTCACATCTTCAATGATATTCTTAATAGACAGAAAAAAATGTGTTTGATAAAACTTAACACTCATCCATATTAAACTCCTGAAAAAAGTAGAAACATACTTTCTTAATATGATGTAGAATACTTATGAAAAATCATTCAGTTTTTTTTTTATACATTCATGTTTAAATGTATAATGTTCAAAGCTATTCTGCAATTGAGAATGAGACAGTTTTACTTGTATTTAGTATTGTACTTTAGGTCCCTCCAGCAAAAACTTTAAGGAGAAGTAATGCTCTTATTATTTATAGACAATATGATTGTGTTAATAGGAAATCTAAAATATTTTCATGTGCAATATTAGGATGAATAAAAGTAAGTTTATCAAGTTGTTAGACACAGTATTAATACACTAACAGGCTTTTAATGTGCCTGAAAAAATTATAAAATGGAATTTAAAAGATAAAATTATAATAGAATGAAAATATTAGTACCTTTTAATAAAACCAAGGAAATTTTTGCTTGACCTTTACTTAAAACACTTAAAAATGTTATTGAACGCTTCTTAAATAGAAGTTGAAGATCTTAGTTCTTCCTGTATTTATTAATAAAGTCAATGCAATCTTTAAAGAAATTCCTTCAGACTTATCAGGTGGATATAAGAAAGGATGTTCTGATAGTTTTATGGAAATGCAAAAGACTATCAATACTCATGATAATCTTGAAGCAGAAGCAGAAGTCAAAACAATAATAAATCTAGGAAAATATAGAAGAGTATGTTCACCACGTAGGAGTGGGAAAAGATTTCTGAACAGCCCCACTCATTTAGGAAAATAATGATAGAAAATTAAGAAATTTTGCTTATCCAAAGACACTATAAAGGGAATAAAACTTTAGCCTCAGTGGGAGAAGATGTTTTCAGTATAGATAACCATCAAAAGGCTCATATGAACATTGCATTAAGAACTTCTATAAATCAACATGTAAAGGACAGCTCTTCTAACAGAAATAGAACAAGTGAATTGAAGAGCCTACTCTTCACAAAAGGGAAAAGATAAACAGCTAGGAACATAGTAAAGAATGTGACCCTATTAATTAGCTGAAAAATGCTCATTTTCAATTCAGTGAGCTATGTCTACACAACTACAGGAATGGAAAAACTATGACAACAACAACAAAAACAAGATACTGATGTCAAGTATAATTGACATGGAACAACTGTACTTGCCTATTTGTGCCCTGCTTATAGGAGTGCTTTGTAAAATTCTTTGGCATGACTCACTCAAATTGTTACCACCCGCTGTTGCCTTCTAGGTATAGATGCATGAACCTGTTGCACCAAAAGATATGGACAAGTGTGCTCATGGAGTATTTGTAATGTCTCAAATTGGTCCTTCAATAATAGAATGTGTAAATAAAAACTATTTGCTATACAGCTACAAAGACAAAACAAAAGGAAAGAAATGGAGATACAAAAGAATACGTATGGTGTTATTTCATTTAATATTTCATTTAGTAAATGCAGGGAAACTGATCTATTATGTTGGATACTAGAGTCATTAACTTTGGGGGGTGAGAAGGGTTGGGTTGTGCTTTTTTGTTTTTTTTCTATTGCCACTGTCACAAATTCAGTGGCTTCACACAATGCAACTTTATTAACCACAGTGCTGTGGATATACATACAAATCCCCTGGGCTAAGGTCTAGGTGCTGGCAGTGGGTGCTGCTTTCTGGAGGCTCTCGAGGAGAATTGGTTTCCCTGCCTTTTCCAGCTTCTGGAGTCTGTCCAATTTCCTTGGCTCATGACCGCTTCCTCCATTTTCAAAGCCAGTACCATTGGGGACAAGTCCTCCTCATGATGCCATGTCTCTGGTTCTGGACCCAATTGGGGAATTTGGGATAATCACCCTATTTTAAAATCAGGTGATTAACAACTTAATTCCATTGGCAACCTTAAGTCCCCTTTCTCATTTGCCAGGTGCCCATATAGGTCAACGTAACATATTCACAGATCCTGAGGATTAAGAAGCTGACATCTTGGGGGCACCTATTATTCTACCCACCACAAGGGGAATGAGGGGACTACTCTGTGTTTGTTTGTTTGTTTATTTATTTAATACTATTGAACCTGAGTAATATTTTCTCTTCTCCAGGACTGGGGTAGACAAAAGAATTGTGTCCTGTGTCCTGCTCTGTGTCAGTGATGGAAAATGGTGACATTGTTTATTCTGCCACGAGCATGCTGATGCTATTTGAGTGTGACAACAGAGTGGAAGCACCATGCTCCATTTCTTTTTGGAAATGTCAAGGGGAATCCATCCAGCTGCACGACAGGCTGAGAACCTTCTTTCCCTCCAAATGTGTCCAGGAAGAGTTTTATGCTTCTCACCCCAAAACAAGCACAGTGAGTTGAATTCCTAAGATTCTGTAATACTGTGTTGACTTTTGATTTTGCTTTAATTGTTTAAGTTAGATATCAGCTCAAAAGCCAAATTTTCCCTGTTCTTATTTGAGTTGTGAAAATAAATTTCAGCACAAGCAGCCATCCAGTAACGTCTTTGCCACCTCGTCTGTTGGAGCAGATTCTTCCTGAGATGACTTGGGGAAGGTACTCTGTGATTTCAGCATGTCAAGCACACATCCATGTGTTACGCAGACATGGCACATATGGCCATTAGGATAAAAAAAACAGATTAAATTATTAGGACAAGTGCATTTTGAGTGTATCCTTTTTTTTTTTTCTTCTTCAAGTGTGTGATTTCCCTCTTACCAGTTCTGGGGGAACAGAATTACAACTACATTTTGGATTGACTTGTTTATTTCTTTTCTAGGCTAACTTTTTCTTTATACAACATCATTTTATTTTCCTTCTAGTGATATTTTGATCTAGACCTGATGAAACCAACTGACATGGGGCTACTTCTAACCATACACCTGGAACTTATCAGCCCAACTGTGTCTCTGGGTTTGATTCAGGTCTCCTCCACTTCCTTTGATTTTGTGGCCTCTAGACCAGTTGTAGGCATAAAATTTTTTTCTCACATAATTGCCTCCCTCTGAGGTGCCATGAGATGACTTCAGTGCTGGTTGACCATGTCATTCTCCACCATTTCCCCCTTTGCAGCCACAAGGCGAGCAGATTGGTTAGAATTTCCAGTTACTCATGGAATTCAGCTATGTTTGCCCAAGTGGCAAGATGGGGAAAGGGGGAGAACCTGCCAGCAGCGTTGTTACAAATAGTTTATAAACACGAAAAACATTCTATGTTATGTGGAGAATGCTCTGTGCTGTACCTAATGCCATCCATGATCTCTTCACAGTCAGACTTTCTGGATTATGGTAGTAAGTGAGATGACTCTAATTTTGTGAACATAATTATCATCTGGAGAACTTCCTAGCACAGATTATTGGTCACTGGCTTCCGCCATCAGATGTTTTCATTCAGGACCCAGTTTTTGATGCTGATGCTGCTCATGGTGAGCCACATCGTATTATATTGTGATTGGGTCTGCCAATCACAATATAGATGAATTCAAGATGAAATTGTCTTATTCCAGTCAAAATGGGCTTTCTACTCTAGAGGGCTGTCGTAGACATTCCTGTGAGGACCTGTGATTTTTTTTTTTTTTTAAGCAGCAGGGATAACACTAACACACAGTGGGTGAACAATAAATGGTTGAAGAATGAATATGGAGCAGGAAGTGAAGATATGGAACAAAAGAACAAGCCAAAGAGTTTTTCTTGAACTTATAATATTGAGACTTGTCTTTCAGAATGAAGCTATGATTTCAGTTCTATAATCCCAGGTTTAGGAAAGGAGAGCATAGCCAGATTAAAGCAACATACAGGTTGAGAAATAAAGACTGAGTTTTGAAGGAATTGCATGAATCCATAAATATAGAAATGAGCCTATTTCCAGAATGAAACTGGAACCGAACTGTCTATGCCTCAGAGGTGTTAGTATATGGATGTTAATCTTTGCTTCTCTACCATTTCAGACTGCCCCATGTTGAATGCATTAATGCTGCACTCCAGAGCTTATGTGTCTGTTGGAATGTAGTTATAAGTTTTTGGCAGAAAGGCAAATTAAATACCCTGACCAGCACTACTTACTATTGGAACAACAATAAAAAAATATGCCGCATGAATTATAATAATGCTTACTTTTAATTTTCTGCAGTTATAGCATAAAAGGAAGGAATATGTAAAGGCCAAATAAGGAGAGTATGAAATATGACTGGTAAATTGGCTTGTGCCCTGGGGTTTCTGGTGAACCTTAATGACACTGAATTTTGCCTTAGTGGTGAATGGCATGGAAAGTGCAGATAAAAACCTTCCCTTGAGGTGTGTCATAGGGTGCCCCTTATAAACTTAGAATCCCAAAGGGCTGCATTATGGGTATGAAGGTGAAAAAGAGAGAATACAGAAAAGTGCAGCAAAGATAAAAATTTACCCTTGTTGCTGAATGAAGAGGGAAATTATTTCCTGAGAATTAATAACCAAGGCCTAGCCTTATATGAGTTTGAGGTCAAAAATCATGCTATATATATAATCCATAATAAAGTTCAAGTAAGGAATTTAATTGAAAATGGTTCTGGGTTAATTAGAAGCTGGGTTGCTTTCCTTTGTTTCTGAAGAAAAACTGCAACAACTCATACCAAAGACATCCCAAAAGATGAAGTCGCATAGCAAATAAAAAGCTCAGTTGAAAATTATATACCTTATTGTGGCACTATTCACAACAGCTAAGATGTGGAATCAGCCTAGGTGCCCATCAACTGATGGGTGGGTAAAGAAAATGTGGTATGTATACACAACAGAGTATTATTTAGCCAAAGAGAAGAATGAGATCCTGTTATTTGTGGCAACATGGATGGAACTGGAGGACATCATGTTGAGAGAAATAAGTCAAAGACAAGTACTTCATGTTCTCTCTTATATGCAGAAGCTAAAAAAAATAAAGTAGAGCAATGATTACTAGAGATTGGGAAGGGTATGGGGAGGTGAAGATAGAAAAAGAGAAGTTAAATTTGTTCAGTGCATGCCATGTGCATTAATGGAAATATCAATATCTCCCATATTCAAATATCATATTGAACCCCATTAATATATTATATATGTACAATTAATGCATGTTATTAATCTTTTTAATTTAAAAAATCATAGAACCCATAATGAAGCAGGGCAATATGTAAAAGGCTGGTAGAAAAGGTGAAGGCATAATCAACCTTATAAAATTTTCAGTTATATAATTATTAAATAATTTAAAATAGATATGTTCAATATATTTTAAAAACAAAAGGAAGGCTTTAAAATATGAGAAAGGAACAAAGAACTTTAAAGAATGTCCAAAATAATTCAAGTAAAATAATCAAATTGAATTTTCAGAACTGAACAATGTAATAACCGAAATCAGAAACTCAGTGGATAGATTAAAGAGCAAAGTAGACAAAGATGAAGAGAGATTTGATCTAGTTTATGGAACTAGCGGAGAGATATCAGCAATAACAAAAATGCAATTTTGAGAATGTAGATGGGACTGAGAGGTTAAGAGATACGAAGGATAGAGTTAGAAGTGTCTCCCATATCCAATCAAAGACTTAAATAATTATCATAGGAAATAATAATTTAAAATAGTCAATACATCAACTCAATAATTATTGACAATTTTCCTGAATTACTTAGCAGACATCCTTAGAACCAGTAGCCCAACATAAATTATTACCCACAACTAGACAGAAACTGTAAAACATCAAAGACAAAGAAAGGACCTGGAAGCGTCCAGAGAGAAATGACACATTATCTACACAAGATGATATTTTCACTTTTCAACCTCAGCCATAGAATATAGTGAAAAAACACAGTCTATGTGTTTTGGGGTTCTACCTAGGAAAAAACTCTTCAGGGGCAAAGTCAAAATGAGAAACATTTCAGATAAATGTGAACAAGCACAATCATCCTCTTTAGAGGATATTCAAAAGGAAAAAACTTTAGGCAAAAGAAAAATGACCCTAGATGGAAGACCTGGTATGTAGGAAGGAATGAAAAGAAAAAAGTAAGGCAACTAAGTGAGCAAAACTAAGCAGACACTGTGAAAAAGTAAGGTTTTTTTTTTTTTTTTTTTTTTTTTTTTTTTTTTTTAAAGGGGAAACAGAATGTAACTAAAATAATTAAGAATTGAACAGGAGGGATAGGAGTTAAAGTGTTCTAGGTTCTTGTATTGGGAAGAGGGTAACAATATTAATTAATTTTAGACTTTGGTAATTCACATCTGCAGTTAAAAACTGCTAGGTAACCACAGAAAGTGAAAATGCAGAACACATAGTGAACGACTTCCAAATGTGGTAAAAGGGATGAGAAATAAATAAGACATATTTAAAAAAAAAAGAAATAAAAGAAAATTTATAGAGAGAAAAGAAAGTAGCAAGGCAATAGAAAATACATAAAATGGTCAAAATAAATCTGTATATGACAGTAGTCATAAGTGTAAGTAAACTACTATATCCAATTAAAAAACAAAGGTATCATATTATGCTGATGGGCTAAATGTTCTTGAGAAAAGATGTCCTTAAAATCTAAGGACAAAATAATTGAAAGAGAAAGGATGGGAAAAGGTATTAGCATGAAAATTCTAATCAAGGTAAGTTTCAGATGGCTATAATAATTTCAGATAAAAGCATTACCAGGGATAAATAAAGTCATCATATAATTTAAAACATCTGATTATTAGAAGGCATTACAACTCTAAAATGCAACATATCTTCATAATTTATGCAACAAAATAGGCAAAATTTCAATAGACAAATCTATCATAGTATTTGGAATTTTTCTTTGCCTCTCTTAGTAGATGATACAGCAATGAGGGGAAATATTAGTAAGGTTATGGATCATCTGAGCAAACCATACAAATTTGATTTAATAAAAATTGCAGGCCACTATAGCCAACAACTGTGGAACATACATTCTCTCAAGGACACATGAAACATGTATGATCATTCACATGTACCGAGTAGCTGTCAGAGGTGTCATTACTACACAGACCACATCTTCAAACCATTATGTAATTATATTATAAGGCAATAATAACACAGGCTACCTAGAAAAAAAAAAGCAAATGTTTCCAAATTAGGAAATACAGCAGTCCCTCAGTATCTGTGGAGGATTGGTTTCAGAACCTCTGTGAATACTGAAATTCAAAGATTTTCACGTCTTTTATAGATAGATATAACCTATGTACATCTTCCAGTATACTTTAAATTATCTCTAGATTATGTGGGAATGCCTAATACAATGTAAATGCTATGTAAAGAGTTGTTACACTGTATTTTTTAGGGAGTAATGACAACAAAATGTCTGTTCAGGTTCCATTTGTGTGTAAAGTGTTCAACTATTTTCAGTCCATGGTTGGTTGACTCAGTGGATTTGGCACCTGCTAATATGAAGGTCTGACTGCGTGCATCAGGTAAGTTGTGTGTCAAAGAATAAATCACAAAGTGTTAGAACTGCTTGCTAATAATATTTTATGGATCAAAACTATGGGGTATAACTAATGTCTCCAGAGAGAAATTTATGAACTTAAATACTTACATTAGGAAAATAAGAAAAAAACTCAAAATTAATGATCTAAACATCCAGTTTTAGAAGTCAGCAGATCAGAGAGGTATAAACTTAAAGAATATTGAAAGAAAGAATTAAGAAAGATAATGGTGGAGATGAATAGCATGAAAACAAATATTCGATAGAGAAGATCAATAGAGCCCAAAGCTGATTATTTGGAAGCACAAACAATATAAAATTTCTAGAAGGGATTAGTCAATGAAATGGAAGAGAAGGCCAAATAAGTGGAGAACCACAAAAGGGACGTCACCATGAATGCTGTAGAGATAAAAAGGTGACTGTGGTTGGGACATCCCTTGGAAGATTTCAGACACATGAAGGCAGGTTCTGACCAATGACTTCCTTCAAAGCTGCTTTGGTGTTTTTACCTGTCATTATATTACATGCCGCATCCCAAGTGCAGGGTAAAAGCTGAGCCATGTCCACATGCTGCCGGGGACATACTGAACGAATCCAAGGAAGTAGCTTGTATAGAGGGGTTTCCTGAGAATCCAGAAGACCCATGGGAGGACTTGAGGCTTTGATGACAATTCTCACAGGAGAGCCTCTAGATATGAGGACACAGACAACACTCTTAGCATGATGGTGTATGAAAACCGGGGTGACAACCTTAGTGCCCCGTAATCCCTTCCACCAGTTCCTTGACTGTCTACTTCCTTCCTTTATTCTCACTTCTTGTTCTTATATCTATTTTCTTCTCCCTCTTCTGAAGTTTCCTTTTCCCTTCTTCCCTCCCTCCCTCCTTGCTTTGTCTCTCTCTTCTATGAGTTACACCCCAAACATTGCTTTATAGGATAGGCCAGGAATCAGTGGTCTTTTTCTGCAAAAGGCTCAGTAGTAAATATTTTATGTCCTAAGGGCTGGAAGGTCTCTGTAGCAACTATTCAACACTGAGCTGTGAGACTGTATCCATAGACAGTAGGTAAATACACGGGTGTGTGCATGTTCTGCTAAAATTTGTGCACACTGAAACTTGAATTTCATGTCATTTTCATGGGTCATAAAATATTCTTCTTCTTTTGATTCTTTTCAATCATTTATAATTGTAAAAAAATATTCTTCATGTGTGCACCATACAATCAGTGGATCCAAGAGTTATAGCTTACTGACCCTTGATGTGGAATCCTAAAGAAAATAGAGAGAAGTTCAGTGGATTAGACAAAAGGGAATGAAGGGAAGAAGGGGGGATGGGAATAGGAAAGACATCGCTCTCCTATGTGCACATATGCATACACCATCAGTGAAACTCCACATCATGTTCAACCACAAGAATGGGATCCTAATTAGAATAAGTCATACTCTATGTGCATATAATATGTCAAAATACACTCTATTGTCATGTATATCTAGAAAGAACAAGTAAATAAATAAAATTATAAAACAGTAGAGTCTGAACTGACAGCCTTACCTTCCTGCGTCTCTGTCCCTAAGTGCATGAGTGACACGTGACCACATGAGCTGCAGGCAGAAGTGGCTGGAGTAATGATAAGAAAGGGGAGCTTGCCCTGGAGGACACGGAGCTATTGCCGGGCCTTGATGGATGGGTATCAGATGCCTGGAACCAGACTTCTCTGTTGAACTGAACACTCTCATTTCCTTTCCCAACCCCAAACCTCAAGCGTAATACCTGTGTCCTGACTTGGAAAGACATTGGATTTTCTGAACAGGCAGAGTCCACTACAACCCAGATTCCTCCCTTTCCAACACACACGATTTGCCACCCTTGCTCTGGTCTGTAGTATCCGGCAAGGGAAGTAGCGAATGGGCTGTGGTGCTGGTGGGAATGAGCTCAGGACTATGGCTGGATCCTAAGTTCCAAAGTCTTGGCTCTGGCAAGTGGTTCTCATAGCCAGGGTTCCAGGAGTAGAATGGGTGAATCCCTTCTTCAAGTTCCTTGTCAAGACCCAGCTGAAGAAATCTTAGTTGACTCCATCTAGACCAGTCACTATCCTTTTCATTCTGATGTGACCCAGCTTGAGGACCAAAACGTGGGCTCAGCTTTGACAGTTTCTGTGTTTCAATTTCTAGCCCTTTCTCCCTCCCTCCCCTCTTTTCTTCCTTCCAAGATTTAGCAAAAGGCCAAGGAACTGAAATATGAATTGATTGTGCAAAACAAACTAAAATTTGCCTTGGGGCCATAGACGGATTTTTCATTTATTTCCGTTCACATCTTCCAGTCCTTGAGTCTGTGTATGAAGGATAGAAGCCCTAATTTATCATAGTGATCATAAAGATGCTGTGGCTTTTGTCTTTGAAATTCTAATGATTTGATGGCATTGTTATTTAGAGCTGGGGGCCTGAGGGCTGGGGGAGCCCTGTGCAGGACCCTGGTTGGGTTGGCATTTTTTTTATGATAAGAGAGCCAGTCTTCATCTCCCAACACAGCCATGCAGCACAAAAAAACACACCGAATGTGAACCTTAAGAACTAGATTGAGACTCCAGTTTGACTATTTGCTAACTTTATTTCCTTGGGAAAAATCAGTTAACCTTTTGGAAAGTCTGTCATAGGTGCCTATTCTTTAAAATGGAGACAATGAAAAATTTCATAATCCATGGGGCTGTCAAGAGGTCACTGTGAGATAATGGATGGAAGAGTGCTTTGTGAAGTATGATGTTGGAGAACCTTCCTAGAGTGGTGTCCAGCTCACCCAAGCTCCCAAAGACCTTTCTGAGAAGATATGAATGGTGTCAAAGAAGGCAAAATGGTTCCTCATTATGGTGTGAGACTCCTATTTCTCCTGTGGTTGTTCCTTTAGTGCATAAATCTCTCCTTTCCCCAGGTTCCACACTAAAGTTAGGCTACTGCCTACAAATTTCTATGTCCTCCCTTTACAGGTGTCAGCAGTTCAATTCTGGAATCCCCTTACTAACTCTCTGTGACTGTGGAACATTGGCTCTGTCTTCAGGGCCCACCCTTCTCCAAGAGTGTCCTGCAAACTCCAGCTCTAGGCAGACAGATTGCTATTCTGAATTACATCCTATACACAGTACACAATTATATAGGCCCTTTATTTGTTATGCACATTTCTTAGGCTAATGTGTGAAGTTTGTGTGCATGTGTGTGTGTGTGTCATGGGTGTGTGTCTGCACAGAGACTGTAAATGCTTTCAAATAGGTTTCATTCAGTGCCTGGGAAGGTCTGGGCCCACAGTTAGTAACTGACAAATAGTTGTTTAATAAAAAGTATGTGAGGCCATATGGATTGCCTGAATCTGAGGTTTTCCCCAAGTCTCTGAAGGCCTCATAGACACAGTGAATGCTCTGGATTTGTTCTGTCTGAGGCCTGTTTGCAGGAGTGGTTAGCAGGGCTTCCCATGTTTAAGTTGCTGTTCAAGTTTCTCCACCACCACTTGCAAAATATGCTTAGTGCCCAAGGGAAATCAGGTTTGAATGAAAGCTTCCACAGTGGTCCCTGTCCTACCCCAGAGCTGGGCTGATTAGAGATGCACACCTCCAGATATTTTTTTGATAGGCATTGAGATCCTTCAGGACCTCTCAAATTAGGTGCTGTCGCAGAATGTTTTTTTTTTTTTTTTTTTTTGCATTGAATTAAAGAAGTCCTCACTTCAGGTAAATGATGCTGGTTTAGTTGTTTTGGCTACTGAAAATTATTATAATTCAGGGAATGGTATGTTTAGCTATTGGTACAGGGAGAAATGAATACACAAATGTTTGATTATCTTCTCTGTGAGGAAGTTCTGATTGGTGTCTCTTCTCCCTGAGGGCAGTATGTTTTAGAGGTGACTTGTACCACTGAAGAAGACCCTGAGAACAGCAGAGAACATTTGTGTGTCTTCCAGGAGAAGCTGAGTATGTCTGAGCTACTCAATGGCTCTCTCAGAATGTGTCTCTCTCCTGTTTAACACTCATGGTTTTCTTTGTCATTATGTCTATAAAGTCTGTTTATCTCTGAGTGGCCCTTGGCTCTGGCTCTGCATCATAATCACCTGGGGAATCTGGTTATTTGTCTACTTTTTTTTTTCTTTTTTGTAGAAACCAAAAAGCCAGGGCCTTACACCCCAAAGATTCTAACTTCATTACTATAATATGGTCTGGTCACTGATTGTATGTTTTAAAAATTCCCCTAGATAAATTTTAAATCACAGCTAGGATTCAGAATTATTGCTTAGATGAAAGGTTAGCAAATTTATCTATAGTGGGACAAATAGTAAATATTTTAGGTTCTGTTGGACATACAATCCAGTCATAATTATTCAGCGCTGCCATTGTGATACCAAAGAAATTTTAGATGACTGTCACTGAGTTCCAATAAAACTTGATTTAAACAAGCGGAAGAAGTTATGGACCAGCCTAGAGGCCATCAGCAGATGAATGGATAAAAAAGAGGTGTATATACACAGTGGAGTTTTATTCAGCCATGAGGAAGAATGAAATTATGTCATTGACCAGAAAAGGGATGGATCTGAAGAGCATAATGTTAAGCGAAATAAGCCAGACTCAGAGAGATAAGAGTTGTATGCTTTCTTTTATATGTGGAAGCTACAGAGAAAACAAAAACAAAAAATGAAAAAAAGTGATCTCACAAAAGTCAAAGGTAGATTTTTATAATAGAAGGAGAGGCTTGGGGGAAGAAGGAAGGGAAAGCATGGGGAGGCATTGGGAGTGAAATTGATGAAATTATGTTATACGCATGTACAAACATGCAACAGTGAAACCACCTATATAACTAATAAGCACCCATAAAATAATTAAAAATTTTAAAAGGTGGCAGGCCGAATTTGGCTTGTGTGCTGTAGTTTGAAGACAAGATGCTGTGTTTATGAAGTTCAACTCTGGATCCCTTAGCATGTTGGCCCAGCATGAAACACACACTCAATAAATACTAAGTTAAATTGACTTACTGACTTTATTGTACTCATAGAATAATAGCTGAGAAGGCAAGAGAATGAATTACAGAATTTTGGTTATAGCCTCATAGTTTAAGACAGTTTATATAAAATTCTGTTTAACTTTGTTGGGCTTTGTGTAACTTTTCAAACAAATTCATTTTAAGGGGTGTGTGGGTGTGTGCATGCATGTGTCTGAGAGAACAAAAGAGAGGTGAGATTTTGTATAATTTGTATTTTCTCATGATTATAGAAATATATAGCAATTAATAGGACGCCTATAATTAGTCAATCAGGCAATCAGTTTACAAAAAGTTTGCTGTTTGACTGATTTGCCCAGCCCATTTAGTTAAAGCCATTCCTTGGTAACCATGTGTTAACCCAATCTCTGTGTTTCAAGGTTCAGAATAAACTACTTAGAAGAAATATGTGTTGATGTTAGCAAATGGTGCTGAGAAGTTGCTGACCATTGCATCATGGCCTCAGAAATGACCAAATAACCACAGGGATGATCAAAGAGTGTTCAAAAAAAAAATGGGAACACATGGGAAATTCCTACAGTGAAGTCACTCTTGCATATATAAATGCATAGACAACTACACAAGACAAACATTTTCTTTTCTCCTCTTTGGTCAGATGGCCCAGTTGTATTTGTAACACAAGTTTATCCACCAGTTGTATACACAGAGCATACAGTATGTGCACTGGCTCTTCTTTTGGGACAAGAGCTTGGGCTTCCAAATCCTGGCATTCTAGATGTGAGAAGGACATTGTGTTGTGAATGGCTGTGGGATACCAGTGTCTTGGGCCACAAAAGTCTAACATGGGGATAGATAACACATAGGGACAGCTAAATTATAGGGACTGCCTTTCTGAAGTGTGCAGGCACCATGCAGACTATTTCAGATGCCTTGATTTGGTAGAGACTTTCCACAAGTCATGATCTGAGAGCTTAAATAGATTCTGGAAAGAGTTTCCTGCTATGACACTCCTTCTGGGACTTGCACAAAGAAGAGGAGCAAGTTGCAAGGAATCCATATTGATGAGCAATGGGTCACTGTATGTTATGGGGTGGCAGTTAATCTGTTATTGGTGAAGAGCTTATTGGAACACAAGTAAGCCTGTCTGTGGCATAGTATAGAGAGAGAATATGAAAGTTCTGATGGAAACCTGAAATTGCTCAGGATAATCAAAATTGTTTCACTTTCACCACGTGTGACTTTCAAATGGTGTTTCTTTCATGCAATAAGCTATCGTTTTGCCCAGGACAGAGCATGCAGAAGTGTACCTTTTAAAGCTTCTAATGCTTCTTTGTGGGATTGCTAATGTGAGTCCCTTGGGAAATCTGGTTTTCTATGCATGTGTCCTGTATTGTCTTTTTCTTTCCCCTCCTCCTCCCGCCTCTTCTCCTTGCTGCAGAGGTAGCAACCCTCCTGCTATTAGCAAGATGTCTATTATAGTGTCATTAAAAAAGCCATAGTCAGTGCGAGGAATGACTCATGTCATGGAGGACTTAATAATTCACTGTAATAAAAGTATAAAGTTTTATGATAAACCACTCTCAGGGGAGTTAAATATAATCCTTAGCAGGTCACACACTGACTACAAAGCTTACATTTGTAATGGTAATTTGAATTTACTACATCGCCTTTAGTTTTTAAGCGTTTGTGTGTCATTAGACCTTATAAATTGATTTATATGTTTCAACTCCAGTATAATTCTGCATAAAGGTACAATAAATTTTATGGATTGGAGATATGGCATCTAAAACATTTTAATAAAATTATTATTCTAAACTCACTTAAATGGCGTTGATGAAAAGCAGCAGCAAAGGTGTCAGAGATCGGAAGTTTCATGAACTGGATGAGGTGGGAGTGGCAGGTGGGGGCGTTGCTGTGTGCCATACCCCACACCCCCTTCCTCACCTTGGCAGCAAATGGGGACCTCTGTGGCTTCTCTTGAAAGGGTGTCCACTGTCTGGCGGATTGCGTGGGCACATCAAAGCTGTGGGTAATGTACTGATGGTGAGCTTGCAGGAGAGAGGAGCCAGCCAATTACATCTCTCAGAAGGACTTTTCTGTTATTTGTGGAACTAAATGGAATTCTCTGTCTTTCCAAGGAAACTTGTCCAACATGGCAGTTCTCCCACTGGGAAATGAGAATGGATGACCCATTCCTCAATTCATCTTCCCCTTCAATTTCAGAGGGAGGATACTTTGGAAAAGGAGAGAGAGAGGAGAGGAAGGGAGGGGAGGGGAGAGAAGGTGGAGGAACCTCAGGGGGAGCCAGCTCACCCTCCTGTGGTGTGCGGGGCTGCCCTGACCCTGTTCTCCATAGCCTTTGGTCTCACCGCTTGTACTTTTAAGGAATGTGTCTCAACCATGTGCTCCCTTTCTCTTCATTATCAGAAAAAAATAAAGGTCAAATAAACTGGATGATGAAAAATGAAAACCAAAACCCAGAAAAACAAAAACCTTGTTTGTTTCACGGGCTTGGGTCCAAATGGCACAAACACAAACGCCAGCTCTTGAAAGAAAGGGAGGGAACCCTCCTCACTCCCCTTCCCACCCTCGCCCCAAGTTCCCCTATTAACTTTTCACTTTTTCTCACTGGTATTATTTCAACTAGCCAACTAGGAGTGAGTTGTGATTAATTATATTTTTCCTTCTGACTTTGCAGATTTGGGGGCGATTGCTCCCTGGCTCCCGTCCTGTGAGAACTCTGTTCACATTTGGTAGTGTGCTTACCAGGCCCTGAAAGAGCACTGAATTTGGCTAAAAATACTTGATAAACTACACTGTCTTTGGGGGTTCTTGTAATTTTTTCTTTTTCTAATGCTACCTCCCTTCCAGCTCCCTAGCTACTTCCCTCAAGGCAGAGCTTCAAATTCAAATTCAGATTCGCCTGGTCCTGTATATGGACTTGTCCATACAGACACTCATCATTGAATCTCTTGTGGCACTTACCCATTAGGGAACATTATCCCCTCATTGAGGGGAGTATTTTTGTTAGGAAAGCATGGAGGTAAACCTCCAGGGGCCCTTGGGATGCTTTGGTTGTGTATCTCTGTTAAAAGGTCCAGCCAGCTGGACAGGTTAGGTACAATTTACTAGAAATATATTAAAAGTGTCTTCAGAGATGATTCTCACACATGTTACCACTGTTGGTGTGAGGCAGATCAGAGCCCCCTGCACAACGGAGAGCAATTAAATTGTAAGGAGAATTCCTGATGGTACAGCAATGGCCTGTGGGAAGAAGGGCAGGATTCAACAAACTACAGGGAGAAAATTCAACCTCCAGCAACTCTGTACACAAGCCAGGTCCGTACAGTGCAGGGGACTGGCAGGTTGGGCCCTTTCCTCTGACAACTGGGATCTGTATGCATTTTTCAGGCACCTGAGATATCAAACTCTGCATTCTCCTTTCTCTTCATCCTGTCCTTTAGTGACATCCCAAGGGGACCCACAGCTAGCATCCTTATACAGACTGGTACATAGACAAATTTGGCAGTTTCTGGTATGATGTGATTTATGTAGAGGAAAAGCATTCTGTCTGGCATGGCCAGTATTTTCTGATGGGCATGACCATCATTCAACAAGTTATTTTCCTCAAAGCAGGGGCTCTCCAGGAATCCCTATTTGAAATGCAAATGGCCCAGAGAAAGGGACTAGACATTTATCAGTCATTAACACATTGGTGAGAACTAGTGACATCAGAATTTAGCTCAATAATCGGGACCCTAAGAGAGTAGACCAGGACAGAGGTATTTGGATGAATGGAGAGAAATTCTTTGGAGTTGCTTGAGGAAAGCAAGAGGGTAATGTGCTATGAAGGGAGCAGAGGTCATCCTGAGGGGTGGTGAAGACTGGGGCTTGGGGACGCATAACGAATGGAGAGAGAGGGCTCAGAAATGAGATATGCAAGGACATAACTAACAAAAATTTTAAAGTTTACTAAATATATATGACAAATGTAAAAATAGACTCAGCATTATCATCTATGTCCTTTTGGTCCATGTTCAGCTTGGCTCATAATAGATGATCAATTAATGTTTATTTAGATAAACTGAATATGTGAGACAGGTATTAATCTCATTCCCATTTTGTGAATAAAGAAATTGAAACTCAGGGGAATTAAGAGAGTTTCATAAGATCAGGTAAAATAATCAGTCCTCCTGGCAATTACTCTCACTTCAGGCTGCCCTCCTTAGGTAGCCCCAAAGCAATTCTTTTTGCTTTCTAGTTTTCCTGTGAATATAGCTCTCCTACATTGTCTACATATGAAAATAGTATTAGGCAAGACTTGTTGTTCTCCATCCTATTAGACCAAGTGCAATAGAAAAGTTGAATAAGATCTACTGGGAAGTCCTTTATAATTTCAACCTCTTGGTTGTTTGAACTTCTACATTCCCACTTGGTATACTTTTCAGGGAAAAGATGAATTCATAAGATTGATCCAAGCATTATTATTATTATTTTTTAAACAGAAACCATTCAGACTGCATTCCCTTCCTCTTGCTCTCCAAAGAGAAGAGAAGAACAATTATCCATCCAAGCATTATTTTTAATTGCAGAATAACTCAAATGTCTAATATTAGGATCAGTGGCCTATGTTCTTCCACCATGAATGATAGGATACATTTTTGGAGAGCACTGAGTCACGAGTTGGGTTGCTCAAGAGGTGAGGTCGAACATATATAAGATGCCAAGTGTTTTAGTCATCTTTTTCACTGCCATGACTAAAAGACCCTACCAGAACAATTGTAGAGAAGGAAAAATTTATTTGAAGGCTCACAGGTTCAGAGATCTTAGTCCATAGGAGGCCAGCTCCATTCCTCAGGGCTCGAGGTGAGGGAGCACATCATGGTGGAAGAGCGTGGTGGAGGGAAGCAGCTCACACTCACATCATAGTGATCAGTAAGCAGAGAGAGAGAGAGAGAGAGAGAGAGAGAGAGAGAGAGAGAGAGAGAAAGCCTCCACTTGTCAGATACAAATATATACCCCATAGCCACGCCCCCAGTGAATCACTTCCTCCAACCAAATCCCACCTGCCTCCAGTTACCACCCAGTTAATCCCATCAGAAATTAATTCACTGATTAGGTTAAGGCTATAACTCAATTATTTATCCTCCAAACCTTCTTGCACTGTCTCACATGTGAGATTTGGGAGGATAACTCATATCCAATCCATAACACCAAAGTTGTCGGTGCATTCTAAAGAACAGCTAATGGAGAGAGCCCCTCAGTATTCTCAAGGGGCAGGATTGAGAGTCCTAGAGGGAAAAAGCAAGTCCAGAACAGAGCTGGATGTCTCACACAATGATGAGTGCTTGCATAAAGAGTGACTAGTGACTTGAGTTTGGGGTGTTGGACTGACTTAAAGGCATAGGGTAGAAAGAGCCAAGCCATATTCAGGTTGCCCAGTTGTGACCATAGAAATTTGCTTCAGGTCATTTCATTTCACCCGCTTCCTCTCCTTTCACTCACTCTCCTACCTTCAACCCAATCTGGCCACCTTGGTTCTCTCTGAGATGTGGGAATCACTGTTCAAATCTCAGAGGAATCCCAGGGCTTTTTTGAAGGGATTACTCTGCATTATTCTCCCCACCCCACCCCCCACCTCTTTAAATTATGGATTAAGTTTGGTCTTAAAACATTTGCAGAAAATTCAGTATAGCTGAGACACTAGGATGATGCCATTTCTTAGGGTGATTCCTTTTGGGAATCGATTGTGGCTTCATTGTTCAATGCGGTTCCTCGTGGCATATTACAAGCCCTATCGCTTCTTCCCATTTTTTCTCTTTTCCCCCTGACTCCTTTGTGTCTGTGTGCATGAGTATGTATGTAATGTGTAACAGCGGAATGTGTGTGGAGGAAGGTGTGTGACCCTCAAGGCCTGTGCCATCCCCCAGTTGGAGCTATTAGCCACTTACATGCACAATTAACCACCTGATTCTTAGATTGAAGGCTGAGGGAGCTAATTGCAGGTACAAAAATTGCACCCAGATAAAAGGAGGTTGGTCTGGACATTTAATCTTTAAACCTTCTTCTTCAGGGTGACTAGGTAGTATGTGTGTATGTATGCACAGATTTATTTATTTATTGCCGACTCAGGTCCTTGGTTTGCTTTCTTCATGATTACTAATGACATCAGAGGAATCCCCTCTATAAATAGCTTCTACCCAAAATCATTCCATTCAAGTTCTGGCACAAGGGCCTGTTGTAGGCTCTTGCTTTCTGCATAGTGAATCTTCTCTGAAATCTAGAAGTGGTTTATTGGAAGATATGAATGGTACGTGTGTGTGTGTGTGTGTGTATGAGAGAGAGAGAGAGAGAGAGAGAGAGAGGGAGAGAGGGAGGGAGGGAGGGAGGGAGGGAGAGAGAGAGAGAGAGAGAGAGAGAGAGAGAGAGAGAGAGAGATATTAAGTATCCCATGGAAAGGAATTCATATGCTTTTATAGTCCACTTCATGCCAGCCACCTTCATCCATTTGATCTTCTCAATAATCTAGTGAGGGAGATTATTTTCATTTAACACATGAGGTTATGTGTCACCCCAGGGTCTCACAGCTCACATGTATCTGATGTGAAATCCTAGCTCTTGGTAGCACTCAGCATGTTCTTCCAGCTCATAAGATTCCTGGAGTTGAATCAACCCTATTCTTGCATCTCTGAGTAGCTACCCCATGCTGCAGTTCCAGTCATCTCTGGAAGTCAGGGCTGGCAGTAGTAAGACAAGACAGATCCCTCGCACTTTGTGTGTGCCACAGGCCCTTTGGACTTTGCCTTCAGGCCTTTCACAGTGGTGCAACAGTGATGCTGAAGAAATATCTTGGGTACCTTCTCTGTGCTTCTCTTCCATTTTCATACCACTTCTCTGACATCGCTTCTTCATTCTGCCTTCCTGATGCCCTGGGCTTTGCCACTTCTCTAGGATATCACCTTTCAGCTTTGTCTCCTAGATAGACTTCTATGATCTGGAATTCCTTGGATTCCCCTTCCCATTCCCTCTAGCCACTTTCTTGTTGGATAACTCCAACACTCCTGCCTCTCAGGCTGTGTTCTATGTTTTCTAGGTGGTTCATAAAATCATTCTGCATGAACATGCAGATTGATAAATGCTAATGGATCAAAAGATTATGGTACAGCTATTCTCTCACACTATCGGTTTCCTTCTTGGAGAAATGAAAAGATGAAGACTTGAAGAAGCTCTAAGATCCCATCTTTTTTTAAAAAATTTCATTTTTGATCTATGATCCATGTAACTGCACATGCTATGCTTACATTTTGACAAGGGTCTTCTCTATATAATGGGTCTTAATAAATGGGCACTCTTTCCTTTGCTGCCCCTTAAATGGAATGCCCCAGGTTTAATGCGTGGCTGTGTCCCCTCTTGTGGGAGATCCTTGTGACCCCACATTTTACTGATGACTTCTAAATCTGTGTTTCCAGTCTGCCTCTGACCTTGGGGACCAGATTCTACATGTAACTATTTCCAGCAATTTCCATTTGAGATTTTTAAAGTCCCTGAAAATTTATTAAATAGAGAATAGGAACATCTTTTTCACACTCTCCCAACCTGCACTTCCTTCCTTATTCATTGTCTCCATGAATAACACCCCCTCCTTGGTACCCGCTGGAGAAATTTGCTGAGTCTTACATTTTCCTCCTTCCTCATCTCCTATAGATTCATCATCTTCAACCTTACCTTCATCCATCCAATACCCTCAACTCCCCAGAATAGCCCCCATCATTTTTCTTACAAATGATTACTATGATCTCAGTGACTTGGGAGGTTGAGGCAGGAGGATCATAAGTTCAAAGCTAGCCTCTCAGCAACTTAATGAGACCCTATCTCAATATAGAAATAAAAAAGACAGGGGATGTAGCTCAGCGATAGAGCACTCCTGGGTTCATCCCCAGTACTGAGAAAATAAATAAATAATAATTCAATAAATAATTATAATGACCTTCTGCAGTTTTTCTATTATCTGGTACTGTTTTATGTCAAATCTTCCTGTCATACATACCCCACAGGTTTGGTGGGAGAAGCAATTAAGAGAGGGAATATGGACATGGCTTGAAAAATTTAAAGTGTCCCGCTAGTGTGTTTTATTATTTATTGTGTTTTGGGAAGGCAGAGAGCTGGTTCTGCCTTCTGAGTGTTTGTGCTGCTTCCCATGTCTGTTAGTGGACTTCTTTCTTTTTCCTTCTGTTTTGTTTTGTTTGTTCTTTATCCAGGCTGGTCAACTGCTCTCAAATACCTGGACTTAAATGGCCCTCCCTCTTCCCCTGTCTTGAGTTATTTTCTTTTTAAAATAATAATGCTTCTGCAAGTCCCAGCACAAGCCCACTTCTTCCAGAAGCATGAGCTGATCATCTCCACTTTTTAAAAAATGTCTTCTATTATTTGTGCTTTATTAATTATACTCTTCAACTGCTTCTTGAGTTCTGGGTTCAGAGTTTGCTCCTTGTAATCAGGTTGTAAGGACAGTATGTAATTGGGATGCTGAAAGGCAGGGACCATATCTTGTCTTGCCCTAAAGAGCATTGGGAGGTGCTCGAAAACCTCCCAATGGATTGATGGGGGCACAGATGGAGGGATGGATAGTGGATAGAGGAGGGAAGGGCACATTAGCAGGGCACCTGGCTTGGGATTATGAATCTGACACATTTCAATTTGTATCATCAACATAATAGTCCTATGTTCTTTATTACTGAGGCTCAGACATACAAGCAGAGGAAGAGCACGTGGATTTGGATGCCCTCACTTCCTGCAAGTATAGAGGAATGAAGTTAGTGGAAATATCCCATGAACCAATACATTCTTGACAGTACATTTCTTTCTGTGGTGGTGGACTGGGAAGAGATTGCACATGCAGCTGCACAAGGCAGGAGCAGTGTGCCAGGTGAGCTGGTGACCCTGCATGGCATCTTTCTCTTCAGCTAGAACATCCACAGTTTGTAGCCCAGTGTTTCCTCTGCCCAGAACTGTGCATTCAGCATGTCCTCAACAAATGTGGTCAGTGTCCCCTCTTGCTTATCCAAATACATAATTGGACAATAAGCAATACTGTGGAGAAATTCACAGTGTCAGAGGTCTTCCTTCATTGCTGATTTTAAATGAAACTTGATGCATAGGATGAAAAGAGCCATTAGCAGGAAAGAATTTAAACTACATTACAAGGGGAAGAAAATTGTCCAACATTTGGTCAGTCTGACAAGGTAAAAGGGATTGTGGGATGGGGGCAAGCTATTAGGGAAGGAAAGACTTCCTCACACAATGAGCAGGCCTGGGGTGGAAGAGAGTGCCCATGTGGTTTGGAAACAATGCATAATTGCAGCCAAAGTTACCAGGCGGGAGAACAATTCTTTCTTTACAGTTAAAGAACACTACAAATACCTTCATGCTTCTCCTTCTCTTCTCCCAACTATGCCTCCCTGTCCTTTGATTCTCTGCCTATGGAACTTAGAGCATATTTGAAGTGCTTAAAGGAAGCCTTCAACTACTGTTTAACAAGTCAATACTAATTATTGTTTAGCACTGGATTATGGGCCGGATCATGGAATTAAAACAGAGCTGTTAGGACACCTTTGTACCTGGCAAAGAGTTAATGAGCACATGCTGGGTCCCTGTAGTAACTGCCAAGCTGGTTCACTATTTTATTTCAGTGGTGCAGGAACAAAATCTAATAAATTGTTTTACTTTTATCTCCATGCTTCCTTGCTTCATTAGGAAAATGAGGAAGCTTCATGGTAATGTTTATCACAAGTTGGGAAAGTATTTTTTTTTATATTGTACAATTAGTTGGTTATCTACAGAATCGTGTGATGTGTGTATTGGAGAAAGAAAAAAATTACAAGCAAATCTGGTGTCAGCAAAACGTACTGGATTAATAGCAGAGTGTGATTTACATTCTGAGACTATGGATAGTGGCTGGATTCTGTCATAACAGTGTGTATGTGTGTGTGTGTATGTGTGTGTGTGTGTTTATGTGTGTGTGTGTGTGGGGTGTGTGTGTTATGGACATATAGTATTGAGAGCAAATAGTGCGTGTGTGTGTGTGTGTGTGTGTGGTGTGTATGTGTACATAGTTTGAAAGCCTACATTTCTGTGAATGGAAGAGTGGGTTTCTGCCTCTAGACCTAGTCCCTTGAGGTTTCTTGATACAGGCTCTTTTGCTAGGACAAGATGGGGGAAGGGAAGGAAGTGGGGAAGAACAGAGGTGAGTTATGAACAATCTGTTTGTTCTGATTAGATGTTCAGCTGGGATGGCGACCAGACTTCCCATAGCAACTCAATTCACCAGATCCCTGAGCAACTAAATGGTCATGGCATTGAGGTCGTGCTGACGGCAGTGGGATTTGAACCAGTGACCTGTAAGCGAGAAATGCTATTTGTTATTGCTGGCTGCATGCGCTGTTTAGTTGACCCCCTCACTACCCCCAACTGGCTCCTTAAAATTAACATTTAGACATGTTCAACCCTGAAATGGGGGTACAGCTGACTGTCCCACTAAATCTGATGGTTAGATCTAAAACTGATTTTAAAAGTTTGCACATGGTTGGTAAAATATAGCATTTGTATAAATTCCTATGTGTAAACAAATCAGAAGAGATACTCTATACATATGTCAAAATATGTAAGATATAATGTATAGCTGAAAACAGATTTTCCATTTCTCTTTCTCTTAAATTTTCACTCCTTCAGTGATGTACAATATTGATGTTGTTTTGCAAAAACTAGGAGTCCATTAGGACGTGTCTTATGCAGTTGGTATTACATATAATACATGTACATATATATTTTTAACTCTTAATCTTTAACCCCAGTATTGCAAAAAGGTACAGGGGATCAATTAGAGATAAAAAGAGGGGTGATCTCAGAGGACTTGCAAACCTATTGGCAGTTTCTCAAGATACAGCACTGGTCTGTGCATATTGGTATTTAGCTTTCCATGGCTCAGACAAGGAGAAATGTTATAATTGATTTTATTTGAAAGCAAGAGATGGGGCCAAAGGGAAACTTTCAGTCTCCAGTTTTTGCTTTCAGCCTATGTAAAGTAAGCATTCCTATCTGAGGTGTTTAATGGTGTGCTCAGTCTTTTTTGTTGTTGTTGTTTTAATACAAGTGTGAATGGGTGCCTCAGGCTAGGCAAGCCCCACCTCTCTGAACCTCAGAGGCTGTGGGAATGATCCCTGCCCTCCAGACCCATCCTTAATTGGCCGATAGTACGCAAAGCAATTAAAACTAAGGGTCTGATTCATAAAATGTGAACATGCCATTTAAATGTGTGCTGGGGGATTCCTGTTTATATTGCTAGGATAGGAGCAGCAGGGACTTTGCTTTTATCTTCTAAGCCCACTTTTTGTAAATTTACTTTTCCCTTCTCCTCAGGGCCTTCAATGCCCTGCACCCTTTCTCCCACAGCTTCAGGGTCAAGGTTGGGCTCCCGCCCTGGGTACCACATTGCAATGACCTGTTGGCCTAACCACTCCCATGCCTCTTCCCTTGGTCAAATGCTTTATCATGACTTTTTAATGAAACTAGGTTTATTATTTAACCATTTTTATAATTTGAACAACATGATACGGCATGAAAACACCAGAAACTGAGTTAAGCATTGATGTCTGTAAAGATTGCAGCTAAGGGAAAGTTGTCAGATCTGCCAGAGATAGGCCTTCAAAATGAGCTGGGGGAAGAGAAAGTACCCCAGAATTCCAAGATGTTTAATTACAATCCCAGGGAAACCCTCATTTGCACAATCACTATTTACATTTTTTCCCACAATTTATAGTCCTTTTCAACCCGCCCCTCTACCCTATGCTATTAAGCTTTTAATGTTGCTGATATATTGAATTTCTTAAATTTATATGGCAATACTGTTAAGTTAAACATGATTCTTGAGAAGTGTTTCATACATTTCTCTATTTGTTTCAGGATGGACACTGGCGAGAAGTAGAGTGTCTTGTAAGAGATACTAATTAGGACTTAGAAGTCATCCATTTTTTTTTTGTTGTTGTTGTTCCACCATAATTTCAAGCACAGAGGTCCATCGGAGATATCTTTTAGACTAATGTCCAACCCTAGGAAAGAAGTGAAATAATATGCCCTTGAGAATGTTGTGCTAACTGTCTGGGACAAACGAAGTTGACAAATAATCACTCGATTTCAGTCCTTGTGTTTGCTTTGTTTAATAAACAATGGCCTATCTTTTATTAGTTCCTGAAGTTCATATTACACTGCAAGTCACAAAGTTGCAATTTAATTTTCCAGAATAGCATTACAGGCTTCCTTATCCTGGACTCTTCTTTTTAAACCTTTCAAACAGGGTAGGGGGCTAACTAGGCACTTCAGCCTACTACAGAGCTGCATCTACACCACACCAAACAACCAGGCAGAAAGTGAAAAAATTCAGTCCATCTCCCAGATGGCTCCAGATGCATGGCATTGTGTAGACAGAAACAGCCAGATGGCTGAATGGATTTTTCACTTTCCATCTGGGTGCGTGACATGGTGGAGATGCAGCCAAAGCCTTGAGCCAAAAGAAAATGCCAGCCAAGGAGATGAGGTATTGCTACTTTCCAGGCACCTAATTCCTGCTGGGCAGTATCTGTGACCTTGATTCAATTTTTTTTTTTTTTTTTTCAGAAACAGGTCACTCTTCTGGGAACAAGGATTGTCAACCTGTAGAAATGAACAGGGAGGCAGACCCACCCAAAGAGACATGGAGAGAATGTCTCCTTTGCTTTCTTACAAGGACAGGTATTTCACTGAGTTTGTGGGTATAGCAGCACTGTGGGAAGGCCTTCTCCTTCCCGGTCTCTTGAGGTCAGAAAAGCTGGAGGCATGACAAAAACACAAAGTGAAAATGAAAACATCAAGGGGTTTGCTGTCCATCATGGGCATCACTAAATCTTTTCGAACAACCCTGGGCAGTGAATTATGGCAGCATGGAATTGACTTACAGTTTATTTCTAGTAACAGGCAGTTACTATGTCAAATCTGAAACCATTCAGAAAGGCCTATAAAAATATATGACAAAGTAACACGTTACCTCTAGCTCTTTTTAGCATGTTTATGAGTTTAAACTGCATTGAGCTTGTGTTTATAGAAATGAATACAGGAATTTCTTATGTTCTATTCTCTCTCTCTCTCTCTCTCTCTCTCTCTCTCTCTCTCTCTCTCTCTCTCTCTTCCTGCTCGGCAACCTGCTCTTCTGAGACCATGGGGTGGTAGCCAAGACCTTTGGAATGTTTGAACTCCCAACTGGAGTTGCCATTCTGTTAAGAGGCAATTTTATTGGTGAGCATACATCTTGTCTTTTTCCAGGATGGTTGAGTTCTTTTGTGGAGGAACAGGATAGTTAAGTGACAGTTGCCAAAGGAAATCATTTCCAAGTTACCTTTCACCCACTCTTCCCCCTCCCCCAATGCTGTTTGACACTTACTGAAAAACTAATTGCAGCCTGAGTGGGGCCATGGGACAAATGCTGCAATCCAGGCATAATGCGACACCAAATATAATAAGGTAACATATTGTTAAAAGTCAATACCCTAAGTCTAACAATACGGTGTCACAGACTCGTAAGCGTGTAACCATATAATACATAATTGTCATCTGCAGAGAAAAGATCTAATTTTGATAATGCATATTGAGATTGGTTGTCTGAAAAATGCTTATGGCTCCAGAAGGTTTGACAGTCCTGAATATCACATAATAGCATGTAGCCAAGGAACATGGGATGAAGGGAAGAAAAAAAGACTCTATTCCAGAACGCAAGCACTCCCACTCACAGTTTTATTTTTAAAAGAACACGATTCTGCTCAGACAATGAGCAAGTTTACTGAGCAGGGTGATTTGTTCCTGGGTTTCCATATCTGGAATCCATGTGTGTGTGTGTGTGTGTGTGTGTGTGTGTGTGAGTGTGTGTATATTCAAGGGTCCCACTGCATCTTTTAGGATACGAGACTCTTCTTTGGCAGAAATATCCTGAGATCTTTGACTTATAAGAAATTGGTTTGGGTTTAAAATACAAGGAAATTAAGCAGAATCAATTGATTTGTGTGTGTCTGTGTGTGTGTGTGTGTGTGTGTGTGTGATATTCTATTTACTATGTACCATATTTCTCAGTTCTCGGAAATGTCTTTTTAGTCATTCAAGATACCTATGGTCAGCATCCTTCTTTCTATGTATGGATTTAATGTATTTCCCTTTTTTTTTCTTTCTAAAAAGCTGTTTTTGAGTCAAATCTGTATCTTCCAATCCACAGCACCTTATATGAAGAATATAAGTATAATATAAGAAGAATATAAGTATAATAATAAATATGCTAGTAATCCTTTTGGGCATATATTGTATCCCTAAGATAAACGAAGACCTTTGACAATATCACTTCATTTCTATCACATGTGAACTCTCTGAAAGAGCTAATTTTATTCCTATTTTACTGATGAGGAAACAATGTCCCACAACCATGGAGTTCTGTTAAAAGCCCTCTTTGCCCTGCAGTTCAGGATCTAGTCATCTTTGAATGTAACTCCTCGTGGCAAGAGGTAGGGCAATGGTATGCTTTGTTCTCACACTCATGACTTTGACAGAGCCCACTGCATGGACTCCGTGATGCTTGGACGCCATTAGTTCCTCCAGACTTAGGCTCCAATGGGTCTGGATGCAGCACTCATAACAAGAAGATTTGCACCTCTTTTACATTTCTGGGGCTTGTATCTCTTGCCCCAGATCATTCACCTAAGGCTACTTTATCAATATATGTTTGTGATCATGTCCACTTGACTGAGTCACACTCCCCGGCTGGGTGCTGAGGCGCTCAGTCACAGAAATGTGGCAGAGCTTACCCTTCTTGTGTTTGAGGGTCGGTGTCTCGTGCATGGGTGTGCCTTGCTATAGCCCCATGGGTGGAGCTATGCTCAGCTGTTCCTTTGTAATATAACCCCTTGCCCTGTTTAGAATAGAATCTTCCATGGAAGAGCCTTGTGTGTGTCCCCTTCTCTTACTGTGCCTTTGGGTGTGGCCTACCCAGGTGTCAGTCAACCTGCTGACAGTGGACATCATGAAGATACACTCAGCCTCCTGAAACCTGACTCCTTGCCTCATTTGAATAGCTTCCCTTAATAAAAGGAGTCAGCGCGAGCTCTCGGTCTCTCTCTTTCTGCGGAACCTTAAGGTCAGAGGAGCCGTCACTTCGACCCCAAACAAAAAGGTATTTGTGTCTCTTGTGTGGTTATTTCATGCAGCCCAGTCAGCCCAGTTCAACTGGAGTGACCCCTGAGCCTTTTAGTCGCGAGAACAGAAACCCAGCAATGTCCCAGGTCTCTGTCTTGGATGTTATCTTCTTGAGGTCAGGGCCATTTCTTTATGAATTGTACTATTAATCTGTACATGGTGTATGGACATTACACATGGAACAAACACAGAGCATTACAAATGTCAGACCAGTACCTTTTAAAGAGGGTGGAAACAACTTTGCTTTTTGACCCCGTCTGGCAGCTTCCATTTGAGATTTGTTTTACCATCAGCTTTTTTTTTTTTTTTTTTTACCATTGTGACTAAAATTTTAGGAGGAAAAGTTTGTTTGGGGGCTCTAGGTTTCAGAGGTCTCAGTTCATACATATGCAACTTTATTTTTCAGAGCCTGAAGTGAGATAGAACATCATGGCAAAGAGTGTGGCAGGGGAAAGCAGCTCAGGACATGCTCAGGAAGCAGAAAGAGACCTCTGCTCAACAAGGGCAAAATACCGACTCCAAAGACATGCCCACAATGACCCACTTTCTCTAGCCACACCCTATCTGCCTAAAGTTACCATCCTTAGTCTTTATCAATGGATTAACAAACTGATTAGATTAAGGCTCTCATAACCCAATCATTTCACCTCTAAACCCTTTTGCATTGACTCACACATGAGCTTTTGGGGGACATTTCATATCTAAATTATAACAAGATTCATTCATTTCTTTATCACATTTTTATTGTAGGTGCTTCTATGTGCAAATATTGGGTCAGATACCCTGGGGGAACCCAGACCAAAAAGAAAAAAAAAACAACCTGTGTGTTTGAAGAGATCATTAGTTGGTTGACTCCATCACATAGATGTGACTATTGGAAGAGATAGTTGATATGTGAGGTCTACATAAGAGGCCGAGGTAGTTATTATTATTATTATTATTATTATTTAGTAGCTTTCATTCAAGGGAGAGAATGTTTATTGCTCTGGAAGTTTGGAGAAGGGAACATGTCAACACAAATGGTTACGGAAGACTTTTTTTTTTTTTTGGTAGGGGATGTTGTACATTGTGGAGATGAGGAAGAACATTCTAGGCAAGGGAATACCAGAAGAAAATAAGGTCTCAAATAGCAATCATTTATTTTTCTTTTACAAAGTTGAAAGGTGGTACAGGAGCAACTACGGCTGCAATTCGTCTTCTGGGACAGAATAACGGCGTCATTGACAAGCAGGCTGCGAGCTTAGGAGCTCCAAAGAAGGGGAGGAAGGTGGGGAGAAGTTTGATCAAGTCTGTGTTCTTGGGAGATTAGCTTGATAAGGAATGTGGATAGTGTGACTAAGGATGACTCAGGCCCAAGATCAGGATATACAAAGAGAGAATGAAGAACATTCATAAGGGTCCTATTCTGCTTAAAGATGCAGCTATTTTTAAAAGGTGAAAAACTTTCTTTTTAAAAACTGGAATCATTGCAAGCAGATTTTAGTGGTTAATAACTGAATGGCCGATGTAGCTGGGAATCACCATGGTGTAGAGAAGATGTGGTCACTGGAAATGCACGAGAGTCAGGCTGGGGTTTTGAAAGAATGGAGTCAAGGGGACAAGGTACCTGCATAGACAGCAGACCTGTGGAAACACCATTTCCTTGTGATTCTCTGGGAAAAATGGGGCCTGGATAGGAGCATGGCGGGAAGCCATTACTCACTGCACTTCTCCCAGTGTCAGGAAGATGATGCCAGCTCTTTCTTTTTCATGTTGACTCCTTAAATCCCTCCAATACCCCAGCAAGGAAGGTGTTATTATTTCTACCTTCATGTGTGAGAAAATTGAGACTCAAGGAATTTAAATGACTTTCCCAAGTTACAAAGCCAGACTTCACACTGGGTTTCATCCTAAGAATTGTTCAAGTCCTAAACCTATGCTTTCCTCCCTCACCCCACAGCATGATCTCGGCATGCCTAATCATTGTTCAGGAGATTAGTCTTGGAGACAGTAAATACCCACCACCCACATTGCCCATGCATCTCCATCCTGGGCCATGTGGCTCTTTCCTCTCCAGTGAGCAAGTTAAAGAAACAAGCTCCCTCTGCACAGGACAGAGCACGGATGACCAGAGGCTTTGCTTTTCACCTCTTTCCCTTTGGCCTACAATCTGAGATCAGAAGGGGCAAGGAGATCCAGTTGGACACACAGCTAGTTGGAACTTTAGACAGGAAACACATGAGGAATGCAAAGAGGGACCCTCCAAAGAGGGTCTGCTCTGGTCTAGCTTGACTTGTTCTCTGTTCTCATTCCTGAAAGTTTCCACCTGCAACCAGGCCTCCTGGGTCCTCCAAAGACTCAATTTGTCATTGACCCATTTCAGGGGTCCTCTTCCTTTTCAAGAGAGCAGAGGGGAAGGTGTGGGGTCAAGGTGGCAAAGCCATGAGCTTCCTGTAGAGGACACAACAGTGCTTCCCAACTTTTTTTCTCATCAGGACACAAATATAAAATTACAATATTTGTAGTGGACTCTGAAGAAAGTGATGAGGTGTTTATAACGAAGTCACCAGGCCAGGGCTCTGGCCCCAATCATTTTTCCTGACGCCTCACCTGTGTCCGATATGAAGCACAGCTATGTGCCCACTGGCTCGAAGCTCTGGGATGGGGAGGATCACACCACTGATGACCCCCTTGAGCAGTGAATTCATTAATTTATCATGAGAGGTGAGGTCGAGCCCTGGCTTAGCTCTAGATTTTTTAGGTTCTCAGTATTTTAAGAAATCAGAAAGGCCCAAGATAGGATTATGAAACTGTGAAGCAATGGAAATGTGCTATTCACATAATAATCCCAGGATTTGCATAATAATATTCTACAGTGGAGCGCAAGTTTAAAACTACAGAGTGAGCATCTTCTTTCGAGCTTGTCTCAGTGAGGGCAGGTGTAATGGTCTAATCTCATCTGGAGAGTGCAGTGAAAATCTATTTAATATCTTTGACAATTGGAAGTCTGAGCCAAATACACCCCCTGCCCATGCAATAAGTTCCAGTGGATAGTGGCAATGGAAAGCCGTGGATACATATTATTAGGTGGTGGCTACATGGACTTTTTCATGTGCTATTTACTTTATTCCTCAGAGCCACCCTAATTATCTCTGTTTTACAGATGAGCATACTGAGGTTTAGAGGGACAGATTAAATAGTTTGCTCAAAGCCACATCGCCACTGAGTGTTGAAAGTCTGCTGCCAACATCATCAATACAGCCAGAATTCTGCGAGAACTCTCCTTAGATGCAAAAGGAAAAACAAACAAATTGCAAAGTTTTATTTGCTAACAACTAGCTTTAAAAACTGACCCCTCTAAGGTATTGAGAGTAGGTCAATGGAGGAAAATGCTGTATAGTAGTGAGTGAAGTCCTAAGTAGCCAATGGACCATTATCTGGGGTTGCTACATTTAGCAAATAAAAATATATGATGTCCAGATAATTTTGAAATTCAGATAAGTAATGAATCATTTTTAGTTTATATATGTCCCAAATAATGCACGGGACATACTTACACTACAGAATCACCCATCATTCATCTGAAATTCAAATTCAACTGGGAGTCCTGTATCTTACCTGACAACCCTACCATGGCTGCTACTGTCTGCTGGTAGATATGGATTTCCTTTAACATTTATAGCTCCTTGATAGCACTACACAAAGGCAAGTATTATTAAAATGACAAAATAAATAATTATGACCATAGAATCACAGGAAGAAAGAGAACGGTGGATGATTGTTATAGCTTTGTTGCTCTTTGCTAGATAGTGGCTGTGTTCATTCCAAGGAGAGACTAGGTTTTTGTGTCTTTCCCACAAGACAAATCAGAGAGAGCCACCATGGCCAGAAGCTCAGCATTGTGAAGCTCTGGGAAATATAAAGAAGAGGAGTGTCATTGAGAGGCTTTCCTAAATGTGGGTCTTTAGAAGGAAGCAAAGAGGAAACATTGGATAGTAAAGAATAGAGAAGCTATTTCTCAGTAGAGGAAAACACATGTAAGGGTCCAGAAGGACAGAATGACAATATTCTCAGGACTGTTGTAAAGGGAAAGGGGTCAATTGGCTTGGAAATTGATCAGAATATATCACGAAGTGCAGAGAAATAACATTTACTTGATGTCAACTACCACGTTATTTGGACTTGAATAGTGTTATTCTCAAACTCAAGTCTACTCAGAACCTGTGAATATGATCTTAATTGGGAAAAAGGTCTTTGCAGAAGTGATCAGGTTAAGACAAGGTCATACAGAAGACACAAATGGTGTGAAAATACTTTGTGTACAATCAGTGACTTGAAACATTGTGTTCTATATGTGTAATGTGAAATGAATTGCACTCTGCCATCATATATAACAAATTAGAATAAATAAATAAATAATTTAATAATTTTAAAAAATAAATAAAATAAAAAAAGACAAGGTCATACAGAATCAGGGGTCCCAAATCCCAATATGATTGGTGCTGTTAGAAGAGGGAAGTTTGGACACAGAGACATATACATGTAGGGAGAAGTTCATATGCAAATGGAGGAAAAATTGGAGAGATGGGTCTATACTGCCAAGATAGCCCAGAGATTTCTGAAGATCACTGGAAGCTGAGACAGAGGAGCAACAATTCTTCCCAGAACCTTTAGAGAGGGGAGGGCACTGCCAATACCTTGAATGTGAACGTTTAGCCTACAGAACTGTGAAAAAAGTTGCAAACCATCGAGTTCGGGGTAATTTATTACAGCAGCCCTAAGGAGATGAATAGAGTGCATGACGAACTCCATGTTACCATCTTGGATAGAGATAAAAAGGTAAAAATGCCACTGAGGAAAATTGGGGAGAACAAATAATTCACCACCTGTTCCCTATTTTAATTAGTCTCTAAAACAGACTGAATCTGAAAGCACTGGTGTTGGTAAACTTTTCCTAGGAAGGATCAGATAGTTCGTATTTTAGGCTTTGCTATCTACAGCCATGGTATGTCATTGTAAGGGTGAAAGCAGCAGAAAGATACATAAACAAATGGGTGTATCTCTGTTCCAATAAAGTTTTATTTATAAAACACCTGGTGGGAGATAGCGACGCAGGGATACAGCGCTGCAGTTTCTGCCAGCCGTGCAAGCACCGTACTCAGGGCTGAATTCTGGGTTCGAGACGGGGGAAGGAAGCAGTCCATCTCGGTTCTCCACACCGGTCAGACCACAGAGGAGGCCACCAGCCACCATGTTGGAAAGCTGACGTCGCCATACCTGTTTTTGACTGACCGCAGCTCATTCAGCCATAGAACAGGTAATTTCAGGCTGCCATTCGCCTGCGGCTTGCAGATTGCTAGGGTTCAGTGCCTGGGGGCTTCTTAGAACCTGATCTTATCGAAGCGAACACCGAGCGCGGGGCGGCCGAGTTCCGGCTCCCGGAACCGCCCTGGCCCAGGGCTGCGGAGCCTGCGGAGGCTGCTTCTTGGACCCTGCTACTATCAGAGCATACACCAAGCACTAAGCAGCCGAATTCCGGCTCCCGGAACTGAGCCTGCGGGGACTGCTTCTTGGAGCCTACTCTTATAGGAGCTTACACCGAGCACGGAGCGGCCGAGTTCCGGCTCCCGGAACTTCCCTGGCCCGGGGCTAGGAGCCCGCGGAAACTGCTTCTCGGTCCGGGTCCTGCTGAGGGCCAGTCAGGACTCACCCGTTGCTTTGGTTGCCCGGCAAGGGGAACGAAATGCTGCCATTCGCATAGGATACCAACATGGCAGAGATCTGATGTCATCAGAAAGTGGCGGAGGAGAGAACTTCATCAATACCAGCGGCGACAGAAACAGTTGGTCTCCTGGTAGGGGGGGTGAGGCACAGACACCCGAGTCTCCTCAATTTGTCGTCGAGCCAGAGGGGAGGAGCCGGGCCGCCGCCAGCCCCCAGAGCAGGCCCAGCAGCTCGCCAGCGTGGTGACCGCGTGACCCCAATTGGAGAGGGGGCGGAGCAGAGCCGCCACCCGCACCCGCAAGGAGGGCAGACCCGCGACCCAGTGGTACATGGGCGTGGTAGGAGGGGCAGGGCAGAGCCGCCCTTCGCGCTTGCAAGGTAAACAGACCTGTGACAGCCTGGCGGGTCAGGCCCAGTGGCCTGCCAGTGTGGTACACACGTCACCCCAACTGGAGTAGGGGCAGAGCAGATCCTTCTCCCACGCCCGGATCAGGCCCTGCCTGTGTGGTGGCCACGTGACCCCAATTGGAGTGGGGGTGGAGCGGAACCGCCACCCGTGCCCGCAGGGTGAGCAGACCTGTGACCAACCTGCAGATCAGGCCCAGGGGTCCGCAGGCGTGGTAGGAGGGGCAGGGCAGATCCGCCGCCCGCGCCTCCAAGGAAGGCAGACCTGCAACAGACCGGCGGATCAGGCCCAGGAGCCTGGCGGCGTGGTACACACACCACCCTAATTGAAGTAGGGGCAGAGCAGAGTCGCCGCCCGTGCCAGGAACAGGCCCAGCGTCCTGCAGGCGGGGTAGTCACGACACCCCAATTGGAGTAGGGGGAGAGCAGAGCCTCCACCCGTGCCCGAAAGGTGGGCAGATCGGCGACCGACCAGCGGGACAGGCCCAGTGGCCTGCCGGTACGACAGACACGTCACCCCATTTGGAGTAGGGGCAGAGTAGAGCCGCCGCCCGCGCCTGCAGGGTAGGCAAACCTGCAACCGACCAGCGGATCAGGCCCGGTGGCCTGCCGGCGTGGTACACTCGTCACCCCAATTGGAGTAGGGGCAGAACAGAGCCGCCGCCAGCGCCCAGAACAGGCCCAGTGACCTGCCGGCGTGGTAGCCACGACACCCCAATTGGAATAAGGAGAGAGCAGAGCCGCCGCCCGCGCCTGCAGGAAAGATACGCAAGCAGTATGAAAAGACAAGGAAAGAAAGGACCACAAGCAATGCAGGTCAACGCAACTTTAGAAGAGGTAACAGCTGCAGCAGATGGAATGTCAGATAAAGAATTCAGGATATACATGCTTCAGATGATCTGGAGTATCAAGGAAGACATTAAACAGCAAAATCAGACAATGAAAGATCACTTCGACAATGAATTACGCAAACAAATCCAGGAAGCAAAGGATCAACTATACAGGGAGATAGAGGTTATAAAAAACAAACAAACAGAAATCCTAGAAATGCAGGAAGCAATAAACCAACTTAAAAACTCAATGGAGAATACTACCAGCAGAGTAGAACACTTAGAAGATAGAAAATCAGACAATGAAGACAAAGTATTTCAACTGGAAAAGAACATAGACAGCTCAGCAAAACTGTTAAGAAACCATGAGCAGAACATCCAAGAAATATGGGATAACATTAAGAGACCAAACTTAAGAGTCATTGGGATACAGGAAGGTACAGAGCTCCAAACCAAAGGAATGAGCAGTCTATTCAATGAAATAATACGAGAAAACTTCCCAGACTTGAAGAATGAGACAGAATTCCAAATCCTAGAAGCCTACAGGACGCCGAATGTGCAAAATCATAAGAGATCCACACCTAGACACATTATAATGAAGATGCCCAACATACAGAATAAGGAGAGAATTTTAAAAGCTACAAGAGAAAGGAAGCAGATTACATTTAGGGGTAAGCCAATCAGGATAACAGCTGATCTTTCAACACAGACTCTGAAAGCTAGAAGATCCTGGAATAACATATTTCAAACACTGAAAGAAAATGGGTTCCAACCAAGAATTGTGTATCCAGCGAAATTAAGCTTCAGGATGGAAGATGAAATTAAAACCTTCCATGATAAACAAAAGTTTAAAGAATTCGCAGCTAGAAAACCATCTCTTCAAAACATCCTCGGCAAAACATTACAGGAAGAGGAAATGGAAAATAACAATGAAAACCAACAGTGGGAGGTAGGACAGTAAAGGGGGGGGAAATAATCAAAGAGGAAAACAAACCATGTTTAGTAACAGAAATAAACAAATATGGCTGGAAGAACAACCCATATCTCAATAATAACCCCAAATGTTAATGGCTTAAACTCACCAATTAAGAGACACAGGCTAGTAGAATGGATCACAAAACAAGACCCAACAATATGCTGCCTACAGGAGACGCATTTGATAGGAAAAGACATACATAGGCTGAAGGTGAAAGGTTGGGAAAAATCATATCACTCATATGGACTTCGGAAACAAGCAGGAGTGTCCATACTCATATCAAATAAAATAGATTTCAAGCCCAAGTTAATCAAAAGGGATAAAGAGGGACACTACATACTGCTTAAGGGAACCATACACCAACAAGACATAACAATCATAAATATTTATGCCCCAAACAATGGTGTAGCTATGTTCGTCAAACAAACTCTTCTCAAGTTCAAGAGTCTAATAGACCACCATACCATAATCATGGGAGACTTCAACACACCTCTCTCGCCACTGGACAGATCTTCCAAACAAAAGTTGAAAAAGGAAAATATAGAACTCAATAACACTATTAATAACCTAGACCTAATTGACATATATAGAGTATACCACCCGACATCAAGCAGTTACACTTTTTTCTCAGCAGCACATGGATCCTTCTCAAAAATAGATCATATATTATGTCACAGGGCAACTCTTAGACAATATAAAGGAGTAGAGATAATACCATGCATCTTATCTGATCATAATGGAATGAAACTGAAAATCAACGATAAAAGAAGGAAGGAAAAAGCATACATCACTTGGAGAATGAACAATAGGTTACTGAATGATCAATGGGTTATAGAAGACATCAAGGAGGAAATTAAAAAATTCTTAGAGATAAATGAAAACACAGACACAACATATCGGAATCTATGGGACACATTGAAAGCAGTTCTAAGAGGAAAATTCATTGCTTGGAGTTCATTCCTTAAAAAAAGAAAAAACCAACAAATAAATGATCTCATACTTCATCTCAAAATCCTTGAAAAAGAAGAGCAAAACAACAGCAAAAGAAGTAGAAGGCAAGAAATAATTAAAATCAGAGCTGAAATTAATGAAATCGAAACAAAAGAAACAATTGAAAAAATTGACAAAACTAAAAGTTGGTTCTTTGAAAAAATAAACAAAATCGACAGACCCTTAGCGATGCTAGCGAAGAGAAGAAGAGAGAGAACTCAAATTACTAGCATACGGGATGAAAAAGGCAATATCACAACAGACACTTCAGAAATACAGAAGATAATCAAAAACTATTTTGAATCCTTATACTCCAATAAATTAGAAGATAGTGAAGGCATAGATAAATTTCTTAAGTCATATGATCTGCCCAGATTGAGTCAGGAGGATATAGAAAACCTAAACAGACCAATATCAATTGAGGAAATAGAAGAAACCATCAAAAGACTACCAACTAAGAAAAGCCCAGGACCGGATGGGTATACAGCAGAATTTTACAAAACCTTTAAAGAAGAACTAATACCAATACTTTTCAAGCTACTTCAGGAAATAGAAAAAGAGGGAGAACTTCCAAATTCATTCTATGAGGCCAACATCACCCTGATACCTAAACCAGACAAAGACACTTCAAAGAAAGAAAACTACAGACCAATATCTCTAATGAACCTAGATGCAAAAATCCTCAATAAAATTCTGGCGAATCGGATACAAAAACATATCAAAAAAATTGTACACCATGATCAAGTAGGATTCATCCCTGGGATGCAAGGCTGGTTCAATATACGGAAATCAATAAATGTTATTCACCACATCAATAGACTTAAAAATAAGAACCATATGATCATCTCGATAGATGCGGAAAAAGCATTCGACAAAGTACAGCATCCCTTTATGTTCAAAACTCTAGAAAAACTAGGGATAACAGGAACATACCTCAATATTGTAAAAGCAATCTATGCTAAGCCTCAGGCTAGCATCATTCTGAATGGAGAAAAACTGAAGGCATTCCCTCTAAAATCTGGAACAAGACAGGGATGCCCTCTCTCTCCACTTCTGTTCAACATAGTTCTCGAAACACTGGCCAGAGCAATTAGATGGACGAAAGAAATTAAAGGCATAAAAATAGGAAAAGAAGAACTTAAATTATCACTATTTGCAGATGATATGATTCTATACCTAGCAGACCCAAAAGGCTCTACAAAGAAACTATTAGAGCTAATAAATGAATTCAGCAAAGTGGCAGGATATAAAATCAACACGCATAAATCAAAGGCATTCCTGTATATCAGCGACAAATCCTCTGAAATGGAAATGAGGACAACCACTCCATTCACAATATCTTCAAAAAAAATAAAATACTTGGGAATCAACCTAACAAAAGAGGTGAAAGACTTATACAATGAAAACTACAGAACCCTAAAGAGAGAAATAGAAGAAGATCTTAGAAGATGGAAAAATATACCCTGTTCATGGATAGGCAGAACTAACGTCATCAAAATGGCGATATTACCAAAAGTTCTCTATAGGTTTAATGCAATGCCAATCAAAATCCCAACGGCATTTCTTGTAGAAATAGAGAAAGCAATCATGAAATTCATATGGAAAAATAAAAGACCCGGAATAGCAAAAACAACGCTAAGCAGGAAGTGTGAATCAGGCGGTATAGCGATACCAGACTTCAAACTATACTACAGAGCAATAGTAACAAAAACAGCATGGTACTGGTACCAAAACAGGCGGGTGGACCAATGGTACAGAATAGAGGACACAGAAACCAGTCCACAAAACTACAACTATCTTATATTTGATAATGGGGCTAAAAGCATGCAATGGAGGAAGGATAGCATCTTCAACAAATGGTGCTGGGAAAACTGGAAATCCATATGCAACAAAATGAAACTGAATCCCTTTCTCTCGCCATGCACAAAAGTGAATTCAAAATGGATCAAGGAGCTTGATATCAAATCAGAGACACGCTGTCTGATAGAAGAAAAAGTTGGCTACGATCTACAGTCGGTGGGGTCGGGCTCCAAATTCCTCAATAGGACACCCATAGCACAAAAGTTAATAACTAGAATCAACACATGGGACTTACTCAAACTAAAAAGTTTTTTCTCAGCAAAAGAAACAATAAGAGAGGTAAATAGGGAGCCTACACCCTGGGAACAAATTTTTACTCCTCACACTTCAGATAGAGCCCTAATATCCAGAGTATACAAAGAACTCAAAAAATTAGACAATAAGAGAACAAACAACCCAATCAACAAATGGGCCAAGGACCTGAACAGACACTTCTCAGAGGAGGACATACAGTCAATCAACAAGTACATGAAAAAATGCTCAACATCTCTAGCTGTCAGAGAAATGCAAATCAAAACCACCCTAAGATACCATCTCACTCCAGTATATTGGCAGCCATTATGAAGTCAAACAACAACAAGTGCTGGCAAGGATGTGGGGAAAAGGGTGCACTTGTACATTGCTGGTGGGACTGCAGATTGGTGCAACCAATTTGGAAAGCAGTATGGAGATTTCTTGGAAAGCTGGGAATGGAGCCACCATTTGACCCAGCTATTCCCCTTCTTGGTCTATTCCCTAAAGACCTAAAAAGAGCATGCTACAGGGACACTGCTACATCGATGTTCATAGCAGCACAGTTCACAATAACAAGACTGTGGAACCAACCTAGATGCCCTTCAATAGACGAATGGATTAAAAAAATGTGGCATTTATACACAATGGAGTATTACTCTGCATTAAAAAATGACAAAATCATAGAATTTACGGGGAAATGGATGGCATTAGAGCAGATTATGCTAAGTGAAGCTAGCCAATCCCTAAAAAACAAATGCCAAATGTCTTCTTTGATATAAGGAGAGTAACTAAGATCAGAGTAGGGACGAAGAGCAGGAGAAGAAGATTAACATTCAACAGGGATGAGAGGTGGGAGGGAAAGGGAGAGAGAAGGGAAATTGCATGGTAATGGAAGGAGACCCTCAGGGTTATACAGTGGAGGGGGTAGAGAGAGAGGAGGGGAGGGGAGGGGAGAGGTGGGGAGGGGGGAGGGTGGAGGATGGGAAAGGCAGCGGAGCACAACAAACACTATGTAAATCAATGGATGTGTAACTGATGTGATTCTGCAATCTGTGTATGGGGTGAAGGTGGGAGTTCATAACCCACTTGAATCAAAGTGTGGAATATGATATGTCAAGAAATTTGTAATGTTTTGAACAACCCACAATAAAAAATTAAAAATAAAAAAAAATAAAAAAAATAAAATGACTAATATAAAATATATTTCCAGGAATTTATCTTTTTTAAATAAATTGTCAAATTTGGGGATCAAGAGATATGTAGCATTATATTATTTTCCTGTTAATATGAATGGGGTCATTCAAGGTGCTCTGCTTTTATTCCTGATATTGACAATTTTTGGCCCCCTCTTCAAATAGTATGGTTAGGAATTTATCAATTATGTTTTTTTTTTTTAAATATCCAGGTTCGCATTGAATTTTCTTCATTCATTTTCTTTTATTTCACTGATTCTGAGTTTAATATTTATTAGATTTTGACATAGATTGATTTTTTTCTTCTTCTTTTCAATGTGAATGCTCTGGATAATTATTTTGAAACTTTTTTTTCTAATAGAAACAATTAATGCTACCCATGTTCCTCTCAACAGTAAATAAATGCACTCCATAGAATTTACCTATATCAGCTATCTAGTGTTTAAAAAATCTATTTGTATCTTTGACTCCTGGATTATTTAGAGTTATGCTGTTTGATTGCCAAATATTAGGGATGTTATACATTATTTGTCTCTTTCTCATGTGTGTGTGTGTGTGTGTGTGTGTGTACATGTTGCCCAGGAAAGGACCCAGTGCTTTAAGTATGCTACTGAGTGCTGTACCACTGAGCTATTTACCCAAGCCCCATTGATATTGAACACAAAATTTGTATGATATCAACAGTTATACATTTTTATGTTTCTTTTACCTGCTGTCTATATTGTTGAATATTCTGTGTGTATTTAAGAAGTGCTGTTTTTGTTTTTGGTGGGATTTTGTTGTGTAAATGTCAATTAGTTCAAGTTCTCTGATTATTTCATAAAGATTATCATCTTAAAAAAAAAAAAAAACACCTGGTGGACTAGATTTGCCCCCCAGCCTGTAGTGTGCTGGTTCCCCTGATGTCCTTGCAAATGTCCCTTGTCTTGTGACTATGTGACTGATCAGTTGGCTACTCTGTTTGAGACTCACCTGTGTATCCTTGCATTCTCACATACATGATGGTACTGAAAAGTCAGGTCAAGTGACATTTCAGTAAGTGTGTCTCTCAGGGTTTCATACTTGCACATAGGCTGCTATTGCTCAAGGTGTGAAGGGCTTGTCCTTTCACACTGTGCTCAGAACCAGAATCTGAGCCAGCTGTGTCAAGCTTCCTATCTACACCTCATTTTGTATCTGACAGATTCATGCTCATTTTGTTCACTGGGTTTGATTCTGAGCAACTTTTGGATTCATTCCAAAAGTGAAATTCACCTTTCAAAGATATATATTACTATTTTGGTGGGATTTCCAAAGAGCTCAGTAAAGTGTCTGACAAATAGCCCTAATGGAGAGTCCCAATCTCTCTCTCTCTTTCTCTTTCTTGGGGGGGGGGGGTACCAGGGATTGAACTGAGGGGCACTTGACCACTGAGCCACATCCCCAGCCCTATTTTGTATTTTATTTAGAGACAGGGTCTCATTGAGTTGCTTAGCACCTCATCTTTGCTGAGGCTGGCTTTGAACTCACGATCCTCCTGCTTCAGCCTCCCAAGCCACTGGAATTACAGGCAAGCGCCACTGTGCTCAGTGAATCCCAATATCTTTTTTTTTTTTTCTGGCAACATCCATAGAATAAGTGCTCAGGTTCCCAGACAGCTCTTAGGAAAAAAAAAAATGGAGGTTCAGCTGCATGTGTAAATGGTACAAGGCTTATTACAAGGTCATTTCCATTGTTTTTAAGGCTTGCTTTACTTGATTGCCCAAAATGGTATGCACACTTCTGTGATGTAGGCATTGAGACATCCTACAGATTTGGGGATACTGGCCAAATTTACTCATGAAATCACCATTCCTACTTATCAGCCAGGTAACCAACACCTCTGAGGAAGTGATTCTCCTAGGTAACTTTTCTAAAAGCACCAGTGACTTCCAGGCCTCCATTCTGCCTTGGCGGAGGAGCAGCTGTACACATCACAGTTTATAAGTATTTCTGAGAGGAGCGGACTCCTCTGCTCAGTGCTGTAGGTGTGGGTCTCAGAGGAGCCCTTCTGGCTGATATTGCAGGACGTTTTCTTACCCTCTCCACTTTAGAGTGTTAGTTTCCTACTCACCACGGTGCTCTTTCTTGTTAGAGGGATGCTGAGTGTGTGAGAGCAGGTAGCACCTGAGACCCACTCGGGCTGTCAGATGTGATTTCACCTCATCTTCTGAGGTGCTGGAGGGAAGAATGCTGGGTTTCCTTTGAAAGTTGAGTATCGGCTGGACATAGGCAGTGGGTACCAGACCAACTGTCCTTTCTTCTGACTTAAAAAATTAAAATATAATGTATTATTCTTACATTTTAATTATATGGTATATATTATTGTTACTTCTGATGACAATATGCTTTCAAGACTTTCAGGGGATAATCTTCTACATATTGAGAAGAAAAGTGTCTTGTGTCTATACAAATAAAATATTCCCCAGTAGCAACAACCAGAATGATATCTGCAAATAGCTCAGTTTTACAGGGTTTCCGAGCCCACCCCTTTGGCAAACTGAAAGGGACCAATTGAAACCAATGAAATCATTTGCCAGTTCTCTGACTTATGTAGTTCTTTCTTTTATGCCAGAAAAGTAACAGCATTTCAGAAATTTCTCCTATGCAGCCCTGGGCTCTTTCTGTGCAGGCCGAGTGTTTAGTCATGTGTACCTTGAACTCTTCAGGATATGTTGTTTAGTGAAATATATTCTGCTTTCTCCAAGAATCTACCTAAGCAGATAGATAGAAGATGAATATCTGTAATTTTTCTTGTTAGAACTTTTAGACTTCTAAACAGTCATTGCAAAACATATATAATTATTCCCTGAGTGAAAACACAGGCAATACTAGCAGGGCTGAAGCAGCGGATGTGTGTACATATTTGTTTATATGGCATTTCATAGAGGACAGGGAGGAAAGCAGCATGAGAGTGAGGTGGAAGGCTCACTAGCTGGAAGTAGAGTGACAGAGGTGGAAAGCAGCTGCTATGGTTTGTATCTAGAATGTTCCCCAAAGGCCCTTGAATTGAAATCTTGGTCTTCAAGTTGGCACTGTTGGGATATATGGGAACTTTGAGAAGTAGGGCCTAGCGGAGGTCTTGTAGTCACTGACACATGTTCTTGAGGTGGGTATCAGGACCCTGGACCTTCCTCTTCCTCTCTATCTTGCTTTGATGCCCTGAGGTGAATGACTTTGCTCGGCCTCATGCTCACCATCATCATGTGCTGCCTCATCACAGGCCTCAAAGGGACAGGTCAGCCTGACCACAGATTGAAACCTCCAAAGCTGTGAGCCAAATACAAAACTTTTCCCTGAGTACATTGATTATTTCAGGTATTTATCACAGTAATGGAAATTGACTAACTTAGCATTTTGAGAGTCTCATAACTATATCCTAGGTTTAAATGAAACAAAAAGGTCCTCTCACCCAATAGCACATGTAATGTGACAGGTCACTCTAGCTTAGAATAGGCTGACCTTGGGAAAGTAGAGCAGACACTTATTTTTGATATGAGCATCTGGCCAATTCCTGGGTTTGCTCAGAAAGGTGTTTATTTATATGCCACCTGACTGAATTACCAGTTCCACTCTTGCAGAGTGTGTCTTTGGTAATGCTTGAGTCTTTGGTAATGCTGACCTCTAGAGAGTCTATGGCAGGTGTCAGCAGAATTTTCTTGTAAATGTCCAGATAGTGATTTTAGCTTTGTTGGCTATACAGTGTCTGTGTATTCAAGTCTGCCATTGTTGTGTGAGCACAGTGATAGCATAGATGGATGGAAATGGCTGTGCTCCAATAAAACTTTATTACCCAAATGGGCAACAAACAGGATTTGGGCTGCAGCCCATAGTGCTGATCCTTGGTCTATAAGGAAGAAGGATTCTATTCTTAGGCTCATATGAATCTTATATTTATAGATTGAACATGGAACAATACAAAGACCATTAAATTACGAATGAGGAGACACGGGTTCTGCCATGGCTTGTGTTAACTGGTTTAATCTCTCATGCCTTAATTTCCTCATTAGGGAAAAAAAAAGGTATTTAGACTAATGATCTCTAAGGGTCCTTGCAGTTAGGGAATTCTGATTTCCTCTAAGTTTGGGAAGCTCTAAATGGCAATTATTCTATTTATAATTAATTATTTTCCAAGAAAAATCCCTTTCCATGTCTTCATTTTCACGTAGGATTTTTGATGGCAGAAGTGACATTTTGGAAGGGGTCTGGGAGAGAGTGATGTTTCACTAGTTCCTGTTTGTGGTTCTGATGTTCTGCCTTCTATATAAGGCATTAGATTATCTTATCTGGACCCTCCACTTATTCTATCAGCAAATCCTGCATCCAGTACATTCTCTTTTGGCACCATTTTTTTTTTTTTTTTTACCAATGACAGCAAAATCAGGAACTGCTGGTTTCCTGATTTTGTCCTGTTTCCTCCAAAGAAGCAGGTCTACCTCATGCAACTACTTCACATTTCATTTGAGGGATTCTGCTCCCCTGTGGAAGAGAAAGGAGCCTTCATTACCTTGGTGTGTCTTTCCCACAGGACGTAGTATGGCGATAAGCATACAGCAAGTGCTCACTCTGTTCTTGTAGGTTTGAGTCCAGGGAAGAATGTCTGCCTCTCCAGGTTCAACTGAAAGGCTGATGGAGAAAATGTTGTGGAAAGAGCTCAAGGTGGCAATACAGTCAATGATTATTACAGCAATAGCTACAACATGCAGAACACTCTCGTGGATGTTGCTGGTACTTTGCCTGAATGTCTTCATGTGTTTCTTTTCAATCATTTTTATCCACCCCAAGGTACTTTTCTTCCAGAAGCCGGAAATTACAACTCTTATTCTGGAGGACTGTCCCAGACTGTCAGATTCTGCTTTACCCATGGTTTGGAGAACTGAAGAGCTCCTGGGAACTTCTATTCCCTCAAGGAGGCCTTAACCAATGACTTACTCACCAAGTAATGTGACTGTCCAGTTTCTTGTCTTCCAACAACTCATCTGGTCATGACTCATAGGCTGGTGTTTCCCTGGGGATCAACTGAAGCTCCCTTCCACAGGACTTCCCCTGAAATCAAGTGCTTTACTGACTCTTTTTTCTTTCTTTCTTTTCCTCCTTCTCCTATTCCTGCCTAGATATGCTCTGGGAAGATTTTCAGATCACAAACACATGCTAATCTTCTTGCTTGAGTCTGAATCTAGGGAAGCCCCCTAAAACAAGAACCTAATATATTGAATCTATAATATTAGGTACTTGGCACAACTTGATACTGATCCTTGGCCCCAAATCCTGCAAAATAGGTATTCAGAACCCACTCTGCAGGTGAGAAAATTATGGTCCAGAGAGATCAAGTGTTTTTTCAGTTGCACCCAGCCAAGAAGTGGCAAATCCAGAATTCCAGTTTCAGAATTTTGCTCGTTGTCTCTCTGAGGTCTGCTCCGAGTCAAGTGGGTCATTCTTCAGGGGAAGTTCTTACAAAGGTATCAGAGGATCTTTGTGATTTTGCCTTAGAGAAGCTTCTGTCTTAGAAAGAAGAGCTGTTTTCTACATGCCAAGACATGAGGTGATTTTACCTCCTAGGAGAACTCGCAAACTTGGGCAACTGCATAAGGTTATATATATGTACACACACACACATACACACACATACACACACACATACACAGAGCGTAAAACAAAATACCAGAGTATGTAAAATGGCAGCCGCCAGAAATATTGTCCTCATCTCTCTCCAAGTGCCAGTAAAAAATTAAGTTACGATTCTATCCTCTGCTGACATGGGCTTTCGTGGGATTGCAGTAGTTATGGTCCTAATCCGTGAACTATCCATCACGGTGGCATTGGCAAATGTTTGCATGCAGTAACTTCCCCCCAGTGAATCTCTTGCATTTCCACAGCTAATGGTTAAACAGGACTTGAACCAATATTTGCATCTCTCCCTGCCTCTGGCAATCTGATTATTAGTGCAATAAATATACAACATTTAATAACTCTTCACTTTTCCACTTTGAAACCAGGTTGAGGATGAAGAACTTCAAATTCAATTCATTAACATTTCCTTAAATAGTCCTCTTTAACAGTGAAGGTCTTGCTTTCCCATTATGTTCTTTCACTAATAATGGTTTTTATTTCTAACCTATTATTAATTAAAAAATAAGAAGGAGTCCTCCACTCTCTCCATTTCTGAATAAGGTTTATATCCTCTCTGCGTGAACTGCAAAGAGGCCTTTGGAGTGTGGCTTGTAGTGTTTGATAATTGCTATCAAGGTAAATAATTTAGCTGGTCAGACAGAGTGCACTTCTGTCTGCCTCGAGTGGACAGCTCAAGTCGCCGCCAGTTGGGCACAGTGAACCGGAGGCAAAGAGAATCAGAACTGTATGAAACTTTCATTAGGAGCCAACCAGAAAAGGCAGACTTAAGAAAGTCTGGGATGTTGCTGTGACCCCTGAAGCTGGCTGTGACCTGGTTCACAGCCCTCCCCTGCACATTTGCAGCCAGACAGGGACTCTGGACCCCTGGGTCCTCCTACCCCAGACAGAGGTATCTTCCCCCACAGCCTTTCAGGATTTCTCCATGAAGGAAAAATGAGCAGGCACACAGCCTCTGGATGCCCTAATCTTTTCTTTCCCTACTTCAAAGCCTTCTGCGTTGCCTCTCAGCCTGTAATTACCCTGGAGGTATTTTAGACTTGAAGCGACACAAGCAAAATTGTACTTCCTGATCATGGGAGTCCACAGTTGTGTTTAATCAATTATGAAGCTGGTCACGAGATGGAGTTTTTCAGCCATAACCATTAAAGGAGAATCATGATCTATCCCAACTCCTTGTGCTTGGGGTAAGGGACTCCCAATCTGAAATTAAAGAAACACTAGCCACTTGATGTGGTTTAATTTGGTCTCTACCTCCTTAATTAAAAGCATACCATTACCCACCCACATAACAAACTGACACTTTCATGCCAGACTGTAATCAAAAGGAAAAAAAAAAAACTGCAAAAGTTAGGTGGAGCTAAAACCCTGATTTTAAGATACCAACAGAGGCTCCGAGTTATTTAAATTGGAAGCTCTGAACAAGCTTTAGGGCTATTTGAGAGTCTGTTCTCTGTTCCTCTCCAGCTGTTTCTCCCTCTTGCAGCATCACATGACGTGTGTACCTAGTCCCTGCACATACCTTGGCTTTTTTTGCCAACACTTGGGTGTTCTTTTGTTCTTATTAGTTATACATAAGAGTAGAAAGTATTTTGACATATTATACATACATGGAGTATAACTTCCCATTCTTCTGGTTGTACATAATGTCAAATTACATTGATCATGTAATCATTTATGCACACAGTTAAGTAATGCCTGCTTCATTCTACTGTCTTTCCCATTCCCATCCCCTTTCCCTTCCCCTCATTCCTCTGTCTAATCCAAAGTACTTCTATTCTTCCCTACCCACTGCCCCATTTTGGGTTAGCATCTGCATATCAGAAAGAACATTTGGCCTTTGGTTTTTTGGTATTGGCTTATTTCACTTAGCATGATAGTCTCCAGATCCACCCATTTACCTGCAAATGCCTTAACTTCATTTATCTTTATGGCCAAGTGGAATTCCATCATATATATATATATATATATATATATTTCACATTTTCTTTATCCATTCATCTGTGGAAGGGCACCTAGGCTAGTTCCATAGGGTGCTCTTTTTGGAGGCCTGTGTATCTGTGTATCAGGTCAGGGAAATTGCAGGGGAAAGAAGTTTAGACCAACCTTCAAGGCCACGAGTACTCAGGTTGTCCTGGCCCTGAAGCAGCTCGCTTAAAGGGGACTGACTGAAGCCATGGTGAGAGCTGGGCTGCAGAGCTATGCAGCAGGCCACTGAGAAGCCTCCTTCCATTCACCATTCTGCCCCAGACACCCACTGGCTTTCAGAGATGTAAGCTATCAACAAAGGAGCTGATTTCATATACCCAGGCAGACTAGGCTGGGCCCCTCTCTACTCAGATCTCTTGCCATGAGTTCAGTTTATGGTGCGTGGACAATGGGAGTGGCAGGTGATTGTGCTTAGATCTCTTTGACCCCAGCCTTGCTCAATCTGCCTCATTTCTCTGTGGCAATTTTTTCTTCAACTTTGAGAGGTAGCATAGCATAGTGGTTCAGAGCATGAGCAATTATGAACAATTACACCATTTGAATTCAAGATCCTACTTTGCAACTTCCTAGCTGAGTGATCTGCCTCTTAGTTTTCCCATCTGTAAAATGGGATGGTAAAAGTAACACTTTCAGAGGTTACGTGTGGATCAGGTGAATAAAATCACATTAAATACTTAGAATGCATCATAATAAATAAACACTGCAACTCCTCCTCCTCCTCCTCCTCCTCCTCCTCCCTTTTCTTTGGTACCAGAGGTTGAACCCAAGTGTGCTTAACCACTGAGCCATGCCTCTAGCATTTTTAAAAAATTTTTTAAATAAATATATCTTATCTAGAGACACGGTGTCTCTAAGTTGCTTAGGGCCTTGCTAAGTTACTGAGGCTGGCTTTGAACCTGTGATCCTCCTGCCTCAGCCTCCCAAGTTGTTGGGATTACAAGCATGTGCCATTATTCTTGGCCTCATTTTTAAAATGAGAAATGAAGAAACTGAGGTGCTGAAAGATATGTAATCAACATATTAAAAAGAGTGTGATTGTGGAATGGAATCTGCTAATCCTGTGCTCTTTTGAATAAACCCTTTGCAAATGTTTCTCCTCCTTTTCAATTAAAGCTCTCTGGGACTTGATTCCCTGGTTGAATCAGAAATCAGTAGCTTTGAGGGCAGGATCTTAAGATACTAAAGTCTTGCTGGCTGACCTCAGATTCGTATAGGCAGTAGATGGTCTCCTTGGAATTATTTGAAGGGTGTTTAGAAGACCTCAAATAGCTCCCCTCTTGCTACTAGATACTACACCATTCTCTAGCCATTATTTTTGGATAATAATTGCTCTATGAAGAAAACAAGACCTCATTTTTAAAAACCATGCCTAGTACTCTGAATATGCAGAAAGCATCCAACATTTTAGTATGAATGAAGTACCTTCTCTACTCAGAAGGGCTTGGGAGCCTTAGGCCCCAGGGAGGAAATTATTTTTGAAAAGAGGGAAAGTGTGTGGAAAGAGTAGAGGTCACTGAAAACAAGCTGCATGTACTCTTACAGTTTTGCCTAGGGCTAGCTCAATCCTGTTTCCAACTGGGTCTCCTCTGCTCCTTCTCCAACTCTGTTTGGATGAATAATGGATTGAGAATGAATGTTTAGGAGCGAGCCAGGGACTGATTGGGTGACCTTGGGTTGGTAACAAGTTACCTGGGTGGCTGTTGATTGTCCATCTTGGTGAAGGTCATTCTGCAGGCACTTTAGTTCCCTGGTTGAATCAGAAAGAGACAGGAATGAGGTAGACTTTTGCTCCATCACCACCCCAGTAAATCCCACAGGATGCAAAATGTGAGCGGACAGAACTGTCACTCCAGGACCTAGAGTGAAGCCCTCTATATCTGTTGTCACCCGCTGGTCTGCAGGACTTCTGCTCTGGGCTACCTCTAAAAGCTTGAAATGAACCAAAAATCACACTGCTGAGGAAAGAGAAGCAGGAGGAGGTGGTGGTGCCGATATTGATTCAGGATGTTCCGAATTCTTCTTTGTGACCTAGAAGCCTGGCATGCTACTAGAGTCCTGGGAACCACCTTCCCTCAAGTCTGAAAGAGAGAGCAAGCAGGGGATAGAGTGACAGTCTATGCTTCCTGTTGTGACACACTGAGAAATTCCTGCCTCAACTGCCTAACACTGACCTTAGCGCAAGGAATATCAAGTGATCCAAAATCCAGAGATGTGCTGCAAAGAGCTGGCTTGGACTCCTTAAAATTGTCAGCCTAAAAGACCATCCTAAGTACAAGATCAGCTCCAGGTCTCTGATGAGCTGCTACCCTGGAAATAAGACCTTCTTTTGTAGGAGATTCTAGGATTTACCATTCCTACCAAAGACTTGGATGGTGAAGAAAAATAGGAACAAATACACTAAGTGCCACCCAAATTAAGTGGAACTAGTGCTCTCTGTTGGGAACATGAGTGGCTGGTCAGTTCATACATAACGTGGTTCATGAAAGTAGTCATTGGAGAGAAAGTGTTGAAATCTCCCCAACACACACACACACACACACGATTAAAAGAAGAAACAACAAAACAAAACATGTCGATAGGAATTGCCACCCTCAGCACAGCTTGCTCAGGCATAGCCCTGTGGGAGCAGCCTTCTGGAAATGGAAGGAAGGGCACAAAGCCATGCCACCCCCAAGCAGATGCCAGATTGTCCTCTAGGAAGTTTGGCTCAGTTTCCTCCTAGCTTCAGACCCTAAACAGCTTTTTCCTAGGGCTCAACTCAGAAGATGTTGCTCTTCTGGAGCAGGACTTTCTCCATGACCTTGGGTCTTCATTTCCTCTTCTGCACAATAAAGGGGAGGTTTCTGTGGTCTCTTCTAATGCTAAAATTGCATGGCTTTATTCATAGATAATAGACTATAAAGATATATGTGTATTGAATGATGCTATTGGTCTGTGATGTCTCCTATAAGATCTGTAATTTAATATTGTTTGTCAAGTAATGGGCATGACTTCTAGGTTAGCTGGGCCATTTCATTCATTCATCACACTTAGAAGTAAGATCATATTAAAGAGTTCTTATTTATGGGATTGGTTCCGATCAAGTCACATGCCCTGAGAGAAGAATGTATATCATATCTCATTTACTCTAAAAAGGAGGGTCTATAGAGTGGATGTTTCGGTTCTCAAAGTCCAGATGCCAGTGGTATCCCCTGCAATGTTCTTTTTTACATCTGGAAAACATAAGCTCATATTCTCTGTAACTAAGACCATCATTTCTTGGCTACATGAGACAGATCATTGGTTTTAAACCAATTTTATGTAATAGATCTATTTGAAAATTGAATAAAATCAATGATTCCTTTTGCCTAAAATGTCCACACATGTAAAATATTGCACAAAATATTAGGGGCTCCATGGATCTTCTAGAAGTTCTTAAAAATCAGATGAAGAATCTCTGCTGTATACCTACGAATATGTTGTAGGGGAAGGGATACAAAAGAGCTATTTTCAGAGAGGAAGTTTGAAAAAAAAGGTACTAAAAAATTAAGTAATAACAATTTTTAGAGTTATTACTAAGTCTCATAAGTCTCATATAAGCTAAGTCTCATGTATCCTGAAAGCAGAATCTCCAATCACTGTTGTCACTAAGCTGTAAGGGCCCTCTATTGAGCTGAAATTCCTGGGACATTCTGACAAATTTCAGCCTCCTCTTGATTTAAGGGGACTAGCCTCCTTTCTTCGGGATATGTAGAGGATCCATCCAGACACCTGGGTCCCACAAACCTAGGATCTGCCCACTTCCCTGGCGATGGTGAGTCTGTGTGGGTAGAGAGCTTGCTGAGCACAGCTCCATGGGAGACGCCTACAGATTTCCTCCTGAGATATTGCTCTGTTCCCCATCGCTCAGCACTTTAAAACTTGCGGAGAAGTGCCAGAATAAGAGAGAGAAAGAATAGGAGAAACACATTGCACTGTAGTTTCGCAGTTTTCTCTGTCCTTTGATTTTGCATTTTTGATTGTTGACCATTGGCTAGGACCATATGGCTCTCTGTTGTTTTCATCCACATCTCCTCTACAGCTCCCCACACAATGTGGAGACTGTTTGCAAGGCTCCATTCCATCAGTCCGCCCAACAGCATATGACATCTTGGGGATTTGCATTTTTTAATTTAATCATTAACTTAATGTTTGGGGGACATTAGTCATAGGAAGTTAGTCTCATTCATCCAGATGCGTTTCTGAAAGTTACAGCTCTTCTTTCTCCACCATAATGCCCCCCTTGAGCATGCCTTCTCCCATTTCCTTTAAAAAACACCCTGTTCTTCTGGAACTCTCCAACCAAGACATCAAAGCTGGAAGAAATTATTAATTCAGAAAATACATTTGAGACTGCCAGAGGAGTTGGACCTGGCTGGAGTCATGGAGGAACAGTGCTGGTGTATGGTCAGGAAATGACTTAAACCTGATCTTGAAGGGCCTGAAATTGCTCCCCTGAAAAAAAAAGGGAAGGCCCTTCTCTTGCCTACAGCCCTCTAGGGAGACCCAAGTCCAGGGCTTGCTTCCCTTTCAGCACAAATGAACGAATGGAGGTTGCTCCTCAGGCTTCTGGCCAAGAGAACTGAAACCACTTTTGGAATTTGGGCTGTTTTGTGTTCTTCGGCTTTATAAGTTGCTGGACAGATGGCTCTGGAGGCGAAAGTGGGGCCTGATAGGGGCTTAAAAATTTGATTCAAAGTACAAGGGGGAAAGATTATTTCAAGTAAGCAAATAACATGAGCAAAAGTGAGGAAGCAGGTACCATAATGAATATTCCAGGCCCATGGGTGCATCCATCTGAATGTAAGCAGGTCAACATCATTGAGTGAGGACAGGCAGACCGGGGCACAGGAAGAAGTCTTTCTTGTCCTGTTGGTCTTTGTTCTGTGGGTAATCAAGAGCCACTGAGAGCATGTAAGTTTGGGAAATCTCAGGATCAAATCCGAGTCTTAGAATTGTGAATTAGGTAGGGGTTATTGTGAAAGTGACCCGTAAGAGTCCTTCTGGGGGCTTTCTTTCTTCTAATCAAAGGCCAGTGATTTTATTCTTAATAATGAAATCATCATACCCATTGCATTCCAATTCTTTTTATGTTCAAGGTCTCCCTTTCCATTTTAAACATAGCTTAAGAAATTATCCTGTAACCCATCCATGTCCAGGGTGAGACATCAAACTGGTCCTAAGCACAAAGCCTTGCTAGTCCTGCCCCATAGTCTATACTCAGGTATCAAAGGACAAAGGCAATTCGGAAATGATATTAATCCACTAGAGTGACCTGGGTGTGGTCTAGAGAACCTAGTTCTTTTGACATCCTACAACCTCCCTGGGCCTCAATCTCTGGACTCTCTTGTTCTTTTATTTCCTTTCTCTTTCTTTACATTTTTTTTTCTTAATCTAATTATTCCCCACTACTTCCCTCTCCCAAAAGGAAAAATATTCTTTGCTCATTCAAGGATCAGAAAAAAAAAGGAAACTTTTCTTTAGAGCTCATCTGCTCCTGATTCTCACATCACCTCTTTTGGACATCCTTATGATCCCAATCCTTCAATTCCTCCACTTTCTATTACCTCCACTCATCATGTATTTAGCTTATTGGAGCCATAATTTATTAATATCCTTATAACCTGTCTTCTTTTCCCATCTGCCAGGAAATCATACTTTAGAGGAGCTCAGCAATCTATTGCCTCTGTGTGTACAATTAACCAGCCAAACATGGCTGGCAGAGAGAGGAAGGAGAGGGAGTGAAGGGGAAAAAGAAAGGATGAATGAAAAAGAAAGGGAGGGAGGGAGACAAAAGGAAGGAATGGAAGAAAGAAAGGAAAGAAAGAAAAAGATGATTACCATATGGTCAAGCAGTATGTTTCCAATTGATCTTTATCATAATCAACCAGGCTTTCAACATTACCCAGTTTTCCCTATAATATATTCACATATATGTCCCTCTATGATCAATGCATCCACTCTTCTATCATCCCTGTTTCCCACCTCAGGGAGCTCTCAGAACTCATAATACATACATAGATGTTTTTTTTTCTAACTTTATCATAATTTTATTTACTCAAATTATTTAAAATTCAAAACCTCTAAAAGTTAAGATTCTGTTCCCGATCTCCATACACCTAGTTCTCCCTCCAATGAACCACTCGTGTTCTCAGTATGTGTCTTCAAAGACATTTTATGTATATAAAAGCAAATACATGTGCATATTCTCTCCCCTCTCTTTTACTTTTATGGTCACAATTTGCTTTTGATTTTTACTTAATGATACATATATTAGTCTCAGTACATAGAAAGCATCCTCATTCTTTTAAATAATATTATGTTCTATTTCAAGGTGTACAATTATTTTACCAGTCTACTAATAGTGGTTATTTCCAATTTTTTGTTGTTATAAATTATGCAATAATGAATATACCTATGTAATTTTGCATATGTCTATTGGTATTTTTAAAATTTGTTCTTTTTAGTCATACATGATTGTAGAATGTACTTTGGAAAATTATACACATATAGAGTATAACTTATTCTAATAGGATACTATTCTTGTGGTTGTACATGATGTGGAGTTACCCTGATCATGTATTCAAATTCAAGGCTAGGAAAGTTATATCCAATTAATTTTACTGTCCTTCTTATTCCCCTCCCCCTCCCTTCTCCTCATTTACCTTTGTCTAATCCAATGGGCTTCTATTCTTCTCCTTCCCACCCTCCCTTCTTTTGGGTTAGCATCCACATAATCAGAGAACATTCAGACTTGGGTTTTTTGGGGATTGGCTTATTTCTCTTAGCATGATAGTCTCCAGTTCCATCCATTTAGTGTTGGTATATTTGTAAGATTAGTTTTTAAAAGTGTTATGGATGGATCAAATGGTATGTCATTTGCATTTTAATAGATGTTGTTGGATTCCTCTCCTCAGAGATTACACTGATTTACACTCCTATAGCAATGTCCAAGAATGCCTATATCTTCAGGTTTACTACCACTGGGCTCTGTTCATCTCTTTTGTCTCTGGCCAGGGATAGCTAGATAAGGCTCCTCATTGTAGTCACAATTTGTATCTGCACAGGGAAAATTGAAGCCATGGAAAAAATCTTCTCTAATTTTCTCTCTGCCATAACCACTCTGGTTCTTTCAAATCTCTACTTGTGGCACTGATAAAATGAGTACCATCTTCAGCTAAAAACCAGTCCCTCCATCTACCTTCTAGGCCTCCTTCCCCCTTTCTCCTCAGTGGTCCTGTATGGGGAGCCCTTCTTTTTGCTGCATCTTCAACCTATCCTTCCCTACTAGATTCTTGCTGTTGACTTCACGCAAGCATCAAGTCAAGTCTTAAAAAATATTTTTCCTAAACCCCACAACCTCCCTCCAGTGTCTCTCCTAGCTCTATTTTAGAGCTAAGCCAGACAAATTTTCATATAGATGCTTTCCCTTCCACTTCCTGCCACATAGTCACAATTCCCCATGACCCATGTGTCTTTTCCACTCCTGACTGCTGCAGAAGTCACCAGAGATCTTTGTGCTCCTTTCTCATATGGATTTCTGGTTCTCAATTTACTTGATTTCTTCTTAGCAATGTGGGTCAACATTGACTTCTCCCCTCCTCCTATAATGCTCTTTTATGTGGCCAGGTTCTGCTAGGTCTCCTACTCTCTGAGCCTCCTTTGCTTGCCCCTCTCCCTACTGAGTTCTAAACATTGTCTCCCCCAAGACCCCTATATCCATTTCTATTTTGTATTCTCTCCTAAAGAGAACTTATTTTAATACCCGTGATTTAAAAACCAATTATAGGCAATTTCTCTCAAATATTTATCTCTCGTTGCCACTTCTGAGTTCTAGGCCTGGGTTCCCAACTGCCGACTGTCTACATCTTCTGTTGGATCTCTCACTTGCATTTTAAATTTAAGATGTCTAGAACTAAAATCTCTCTCTCCTCCACACCCACGTCTTCCGCTTCTCTAGGATTTCCCCTCTCTGTCAGTGGCACCTCCTGCCATATGGATGAATGCGCCACTAACTTAGACTCTATCCCCAAAATCTCCCTCAGCTCCAGCCCCATATCCAATACATAAACATTTCTGTCCTTTTGATCTCAACAGATATCTCAACTGCATCATGTTGTTCTCATTTCTAATGACCGTACTCTCTTCAAAGCCATGGGATCTCTTCCCTGGATCACAGCAGTGGCCTCCAGCTCATGTCCCCATTCTGCTTTTACAAGCTCTGTGGTCTGTTCTCACAAAGTGGCTCTCTAAACACAACAAATAGGTACGGCGATTTCCCTTCTCTAAACGTTCCATAGGCTGTCTATTATACCTCCAATGAAATCCAAGCTCTATCGTCACAACATGGCGGTCTGCTCTTGGCCTTCCTGATACCCACCCCACCCCCTTCTCCTGATTAATAGGGTCTGGCTGGTTATAGGATTGTGTTTCCCTTACTCTGCTGTAAAAAGGCGTGACCATGTTAACAGATCTGGCTAAAGATCTACAAGTGGAAATGTTCTCTGGGAGTTCTGGGAAGGGTCCTTTCAGGCAGCTGAGTTAGAACATCCCCTGGGCCTGCCTTTCCTCCATTCCTCCTTAATGCTTGGAATGAAGATGTGAGAGATGGATCTCGGCTGCCTTTGGAGAGCGGTACAAACTGTAAGATGGAAGCCAGATTCTGGATGGTAGTGTAGAGAGCGGGAAGAGATCCTGAAGGCCATGAAGTTGTAACAGCAGCCCTGGGATGCCTCTCTCTGGATTTCTTTTCCATCTGAGAGAAGTATGCTTCTGTTTTCTTTATGCCATCGTTATTTTGCATTTCAGTTATATACAGCTGAATTTAATGTTAACTGATATGTCTGGCTTGTAAGGCCTGTGTGATGATCTGGCCCTTGTTCTTTTCTTTGACCTCATCTCATGGGCCTGTCCCCCTGGGTCACTCTCCACTCACAGAGCTGGGCTTCTGTCAGTTTCTTGATCTCTTTGCCACCTGGGGCTTCCCACCCGTCTTCTTTTGACTGGAATGCTCTTCCTACTCCTTCTTTGCTTGGATAACTACTGTCATCTCGAAGGCCCACATTTAAATGTCATCTAAGGGGAGAGTTCTTCCTTGATTCTCTAATCTGCATTATGTTTCCTGTTTTTTGCTCAAAACTCTAATTTTGCCTCCACACTACTGATGACTATTGGAAATGGCATATTTGTTTGTGATTTTTTTTTTTAATAAGGCTCCTCATTGTAGTCGCAATTTGTATCTGCACAGGGAAAATTGAAGCTATTGAAAAACTTTGAGGTGCCACAAAGATCATGTCTTTTTGCTCAGTACTTCTACCCAGCACCTCATTCTCTGCTGATGGTACACTCAGATAGTAATCAAGTGGATGTAAAAATATAGAATATGGTTCAGAGAGTCGGGACAGGCATCTAGGGGTCTGGGTTTTAATCCAAACTCTCACCAGCTGTGTGACCTTGACCAGGTTACTTACCTCTCTCCGCCTCATTTTACCGATCTTGAAATGAGGTTAATAGTAGAAAATTCCTGAGGGGATTGTGGTGAAGATTAAATGACCAGATAAAAATGAAAGAACTCAACATAGTGATCTTCACAAAGGAAATGCTTAGTGCACATCAGCTATTATTAATGAGTAAATGAAGAAATCAATGAAAGACCCAAGGTCCTCTTAAGCAGTATGTTATCTGACCCAGGAAAGAGACCAGGGCTTCAGTAGTGGCCTTCATTTGCTGAGGTCACATAGCCTTCGGCTAAAGAGTGGAAGGAGTAGTGTTCGTCACGGGCAGTTTTAGTGTCCACCTTGACCTTTGTGTCGGGTGAGTCCAGTGCCCTTCTCCGACAAGGTCCTCGCTTGGCCTTTGATACATTTCCTCTGTGTCTGCAGGACTTTGGCTCTCCTGCCACCTGCCAGGGGAGAGCCAGTGCTATTACTATCCCTGGGGATGCCAGCCTGTCCCGTGGGGGGCCGTGTTTTATGTGCCTACCCTCCCCTGAATAATGAGCAAAAATCCTTCTCAAAGTCAGATTTTAATCTTTGGTATCAGACAAGAGGAGAACCAAAACATCAGTAAGTGAAGAATGTGGGGAGAGGGACCGCACTGGTTTCCTGTCTATGAACTGCCTCTTTATCCAATTGCTTCAAACCTTCCCAGATTTAGGGGAGCCGCCTTGAAGACTGTTTTGGTTCTATTAGGGATGCTCCAAAGCCACGGTTTTGGAAAGGCTTCAAACATTCCCCAGATGAGCGTCTTCCCATTTATAAGACATTCTAAAGTCCTATATTTAGTAAGCGTGGAACAGGACGCAAGAACACACACACACACACACACACTCGCACACACTCATACAGCAACCACTCTGGTTTCGCTGTAATCCTGGCTTGAACATTCAAGAGAATACTTGAATAATACTTACCTACCTCACTAGGGTGTTGTTAACGATTAATTAGTTAATGTTTGTAAAGCACTTTGCCAATGTAAAGTGCTTATTTAAGTGCTAAGTATTATTATTATTAAGCAGAAGTTCTATGGTTTGGCTGAAAATATTTTTTCTGCAATCGTACGTTTAACTGTAAATAAATCAAGTTTATTTACAAGAGTATTTTCCTTTTAAGGTCATCTCCTGCTTATTATCATTGAGCTAATCTCTTTTATTCTCATTTGGGTTACAAATAGGACTGCCCCCTCATCCTGAAAACTTTCTCTGAGATAATGTCAAGATTGTGCTGGAAAAAAGAAATTCCCACAGAGGTTACCTATTTCCTCAGGAGTGAGGCTAAGTATGTATTTCTTCCCAAGAACTCCATACCTGACTCAGTCACCAAAACTTCGCAAGAGTTCTGCCCCGATTTAAAAGAATTCCAGTTTAAATTGAAAAAGAGAAAAGAAGATGATACATATAGAGCAGCATCCGGTCAAATAGGTGGCTGGAATAAATCTGCTAGATTTGATGATGACAGTAATAATCATAATAGTAATGATAGGGACCCTCACTCCCCTGTCTTTAATCTGTCTTTGTTCTTCAGAAGAGTATGATAAAGGTGAGGGTAGGAGGCTGAGAAAGAAGCAAGAGTCTTGGCCAGACCAAACTGCCCAGTGGAAGGGCAGCCTTAATGAAGTAGTAGACTGTCTAAGTCCATCACAGCCTGCAGGTCAAGTTCTTTCTCCTCCTGCAGTGGGCAATTCCATGGGAGCCCCACTAGAAATTTAATTGAACTTAGCAGACTATAAATCAACAAGAGATATGATACTGGGAAAAGGGATGAAACCTTGGCATATTCTTGTGCTTTTTTTCCCCCCAGGTATGGATGGACAGTGGTTATTTTAAGCAGGGGCTTAAATTGTCCAGATATTGGATCAGTACCGTGCAAGGGTTATATCTTCAGTGTGCAATTCCAGGGTGGGTGGGGACAATCAAGCTGAATCACTGACACTGTAAGGAAATGAAAAGTCAAACTGCTGACCATGTGCATTCTATATTATTTAATTAAAAGTGTATAACGGTGCATGAATGAACCACAAATCAGATAAAAAAATGGCAGCATTTTCTCATATTTAACACATATTTGACTTGTGGTTGTGTGACAATTTACCAGAACAGGTCTAGGATGTCGCCAAATAGAAAATCAGGAGTGTAATTAAAAAAATACTGCGGGGAAGAAGCAATATTAACTCCAACCTGAGCAGAGCTAATCACAGCCACAGCTCTTGTTTAATGAGCGTTTCCTTTCTTTTTTTCTTTACCTTAAAATGAAAAGGGGAAAATTATTAGAATTTTGCTAACTTGACACAGGTATTTTAAATACAATGTGCCATTTTTAGAAAGAAAGGAGGACAATTTACACATTCTAGCTGTCAAGATTTCCTATTTATTTACTTGTTTCAATAGAGCAACAAATTTTAATGTTTCAATGACCAACAAATAATGTTGGTCATTTTATGAGACTCTATTAAAACAAATAAATAAATAGGAAATTGTCTCTCAGGAGAGAATTGATCATTCATCTTTAGAGATTTTTGGCTTCATTCATGAGCCGTTCTGGGGAAAGTCCATCCTGACACAGAGGAGTGATGATTCCTAAGTAGTGCAGAGAGCACTCTTAATGAATCCACTGTCTTCTGCACCCATTCAGACATGCCTTCTATGGTCAGAGCTGAGCATCCTTAGCCCTGCCCAGGGAACAATGCCACAGCAAGGGTGTGGAGTCTCTCCTTCTCACAGCCAGGATGCACTTGACTTTCTGACTGAGTGGGGAAGAAGTTGGTACATTCTCTGCTTTCTGATCTTCAGTCGTTTCCTTGATTAGTCAACCCACCTGCTTTTGTCTAGAAATGTTCACAAAATCCCTCTCTATACCTCTTTACCTTGATTCTTCCATCAAAGAGTGAGAGATAAATACTTAAATACATTATAGGACAAATTGTTGATAATTCTTTGATATTGGTTTGGGCAGGAATGGAAGTGACTCTGCATTAGAACCTGGTGTCATACTGTTACCACTCACCCCTTTTTCAGTCTCCGGTTAGAATAAATCAGGAGTTCTTTAAATTCCAATCTTGCATTTCTTACCTTTTGTCGCTCTACATTGAGAGACTTGTTGTGAAAAAAAAAATTTTAAGGGCTCTCCCTGATTATCTTGTCAACAGAGAAGAGTTTCCATTCATAGAAGACAAGTGCATAAAGATGGATAATTCTGAGAAGCCAAGAACTTAACTCATGCAAGCTGAGCAAGCCTGATAGAGCTTCCAAGAAGAAGGACAGCCAGGAAGGAGGGTCTGGGGCCAAATCAGGTGGGCAGATGATATTCTGAGTTGGCATATCAGGTACTGCTAGGGTTGAGGACCTTTGGGGACATGGTGTTATCAAGTCTGAAGATTAACATGAGGATGGTAATGAAAGGCAAGGGGAAGAAGTCAAGAACAGAGTGGAACTTGGTGGAGACAGTTCAAGAGAGAAGTTCAGAACGAGGAGAATTTGTTGAGTGTGAAAGAGAAAAGGCCCATTCCTCCCAACATCTTGTCTAGTGGGCATTGCAAGTGTGCTGGTGGAAGGACTTTCAAAAAAAAAAAAGCATATTAGGAAGTGGTAGAATGAAACTAAGTCAATTGGGTAAAGCTGTGGGGTGTGCTGAGATCACCAGTAGGAAATAAATATAAACTCAGTCCAAAGGCAAAGAACAAGATTACACTATTGCATAGATTTTAAGACAAGCCACCAATTGATGGCATCTTGGATCCATCAAATCTCGTCTCCCAAGAAAGGCATGGAAGCACAAGAAACAGAGAGACCTCTGGCTACAAACACCAGGAGGGCAGAGGTGGCTTTCTGTTGTTCCTGAGTGGCCAGGCTGTTAAGGAGGCTCTTTTGCCCCCCTGTGACTTTCAAATGAAGCTTTTGGAATGTCTGACTCAGAAGCCGGATCTAAGCTCTTTCTTTTCTGACACTGTCACTCATTCTTCCTCTTTTTTTTTTTTTTTCCATTTCAACTGTATCATCTTCTATTTAGATAAAAGTGGGGACGGGAAGAGTCCAGCTGAACAGAAGCCCTTGGAGAGGCTTTCCCACACACCCAACAGTTAACCAGCTCTCCCCTGCTTCCTATCGAGTCATCCTATTTTATTCTCATTATAGTCCTTCTGCTTTTCCATGGCTGATTTTCCTGATAGTAACTCTTGGCTAATTTTGTGTATGCCTTTATATCCATTGTTAGGTGCAAGCTCAGTAGGCATAAGGGTGTGTTCACTGAACCGTCCTCTGGGCGTAGCATGGTGCCTGGTGCCCAGATGACTCCAAAAAACATGTGGAACGAGGAAATGCATCTGTGACCTTGCAGAGGGCTGAATTCTTCCCTGGAGAGTTAGGGCTCCCTGGAGTATAGTAATGAATGCTATAGCCAGCTAATGTGTTTTAGGGTGTTTGGTGGGTTCCTCTGAGTTTTCCATATATCTTTCTAATGCAATCCAAACTTTAAGAATTATGTGACTCTTAGTCTTTAAGACAGCAACCCCTAAAATATAGCTTGAGTTTTTCCAGAAACTTAAATTAAAGTCTCCCCATCTCCCTGTCTGGGATTATGCATGCTCATCTAGCTTCAAATCAGCCAGTAGCTATTATTTACCTTAAAATTAAAAAGCAGGAAAACAACCTCTCTTCTGGCAAAGACATTCATGGAAAGTGTTGCTGTTGTTATGTTGGCACTGGTCTCGGTGATTCATATTTATAATGATGATAAAATATCTCTTACATGTTTAGAATAGGTTTATCATTAATACTGTGCTAGTAGCCATAATTACCAAGGTTATCACTTCAACAATTTTGAACGAGTTTGACATATTATCAAAAGGAACAAACCTACTTCCACATACAGACAGCACTCAAAATTGATGTTACATTGTCTAAAAATGTAGATCATGCAAGAAGAAATTGTGAAAATGGACATGTGTCATGGAACCAACTTTTAACTTAACCTACATTAATCTCTTGAATGAGTATCACTCTCAGAATAAAATTAACCTCTTTGATTTTAGCATATTTAGACGTATTCCCATTGTGCCCTCATTTCAAGTTAAAAGCAAAACAAAAAAACATGTTGACATTCTAAATGTGTGTGATACAAAATCATCTAGGAATCATTAAGGAATATCTCTTGCTAAATATAAATGCAATTGGAAAGGCAGGAATAGAGAAGGAGAGTAACCCTCACCTGATCATGTCAGGGCCACCTTGATGTGGCAGTGGAGATCCTTATCAAGATGGGCATAAAGATTATGAGCAATGTCATCATCACCATCTACAGTTTGTTGATTCAAAGGTGAGGTTTGATACTCACATGTGGGTAAGTCACAAGAGTTTGCTTTTCTTTCATTCTTCAACCTTTCCTCTTTCTTCTAATTAGTGGATGAGCTTGTCTCAATTGTAATGACCCATGGGTTCACTGACCCACCAAGAATTCACTGACCATGACAGGTACTGGGTTGAGTTTGGGGGATACTGAGGAGGATACTGGCACATCCACATCACAGGTGGAAAGAGTAGGGAGAGCCAGGAATTCATTTTTTTTTTATACACAGTTGTGAAAAAAGTCTGGGAAGGACACTGCACTGAGAAGAACCCCAAAACAGCTTCCTCACCCCTCTGCACAGCTTCATCTCTGGCTCAGATGTTGCCAATTGCATCTTGAGGCCCAAAGCAACCCCACCCCATTCCTCTACCTCCTGTGAGGAGGCTTTTCTGCAGGCTTTTCTGATGCTCTGATTCTAGGGCACAGCATCATCAAAGAGGTAGCTTTGGGTCTTTAAGAGGGGGACAGGCCTTGAAGAAGGTGTTCTGGCCTCCACTCTCTGAGTTTACGCTCCCTTTCTCAGCACACATCGACCAGGCTGTCTCCTGTTAGAAGAGAGGCTTGTGAGATGTGCAATTTTTATAAATACTCATTTAGCTTCTTTATCTGAGAAGCTAGAAAGGACAAATTTCACTTCTATACAAAACCCACTTCAAAGGACAAGGTCTGAGATTGCCTTAGAATTCATGATTAAGAGTTCTCCTTGGGATAAAACCTGGCTGGTTGTTTCTGGCACACAAAGGCATAGATGTGAAGGTCTGGCCATGGGAATGAGGCAAGGGGATAGAAGGCCTGCAGAGACCTGTATCCTTAGCTGCCACCATTTCAGACAGAAGGCTCTCAGGCCTGACAAGTGTCCTGAGCTCTGCAAATTCCACGGGAGGGGTGTCCCTTTAGAGATGGTGTGAGTTCTTCAATTCACTGCTAAAGTAGAAATTCTACACGGACCTTCTAAGATGCACCTTTTCCCATTCTATGTGGTTTTTCCTTCTCTTTCTTTATTCTCAAGGTGATACAAGGTGCTTAAGACATACAGTGAGCCAGAAGAGCTTAAACCAGGTTCTGACATTAAGTAGCTGTGTGACCCAGCACATGTCACAGGACCTCTTTGGGCCTCAGTTTCTTCAACTGGAACATGGAGCAGTGGACTCCCTGAGTATCCTGTTAAGGTTTTGCTGTAGTCTTCAGATCTTTCTTGACTCTTTTGCTCCCAAACAGTCCATTTTTATCTTCCCTGCCCCAAGGCCCCCAACTTCTCTAATTATCTTTTTTGCTTACATACCTCTCCTCTTCTTTCCTTTCATGTTCTTGAGGAATGAGTGAAAGGTCAGAAGTAGAATGTGGTGTTTACCCTGTTTGGAGAATCATGGAGAAACTTATAAAGCCCCAGTTGATGTCAGCCATAGCTATGCAAACAAAGGTTTGCATTATTTTGTTAAGGACACTAAGCACCATGATATCACAGGTTGGGGAGAAGCCATGGTCTATCAAAATTTGTAATTTGTTGTAAGAAGAATTCAGTCCAGAGGAAAGACTTATGCCTTCTATTTCCCTTTGCATATCTGTCCCCTTATTTACTTTTCTCATATCAAGGGCCTGGCCCCCACAGCCCCTTCCCAGAGGGAGGCGGAGAGAGTCCCCTTCTATTCCCTTCCACAGTTCCATCCCCTCCCCCAGCACCACAGATAATGTTGGATAAACCCACAGGAGACTCTCTTCCTTCTTTCATCTCTTCTCCCAGATTAGACCTTCTTTCTATTTTGTTTTTCAAAGACAAGACCACCTTAGAACATGGCTTCTTCCAAAAGAGCATCTGGCACCTTTTCCCTAAGCCTGAGGGGAGACGGAGAAGTGGTTTCTTCTTTTTCCTAATACAGGTATTAAGCTGACTTAATATTCACTTACTCTGAAAAATCCCACTTCACAGAAACATTTTTTTAACACGAGCCAAAGCATTTCTCCCTAATTCAGCACAATTGCACCTGGTTTATATCCATTGATGTTAAATGATTTCCCGTTTAATATCAATTGGAAATGGCTGATTTCCTACCCCAAACAGTACTTAATGTCAATTATGGCAGGCCGGGCAGAGCTGTTTTTCAATTAACTATAGCACTCCATTTTGTTTGCTGGCGAGCGATGCAGGACAGGAGCACACAGAGCCACCTTGTGAATGGCAATGGAGAGGGCTTCGATATTGATTTTGCTCCCTGCCCTACACCATGCAAAGAGTGGGCAGGGATGGGGGTGTTTCTTTTTTCCCCAGGAACCAATCATGGCCTAATGAGAACATATTCTTTCATAAAAAAAAAAAAAATTTGATGACCAGAACTTGCTGGAAAAGCCTAACCTTTCAGCCATAAAAGGTTACCAGAGCACAGTTCCCAGCCATGGTGGGTGGGATGTGGATTCATAAAGGGGATGTGATGGTGTTGCCGACTCTCCAGTTACTCCCAGGGAGCACAGGTGTGATGCGTAATGCTGAGACTGGCAGCTCACATTCATTGAACACCTGCTGCCGGTCAGCAAATTATTCTTATTTTGAATCCTCTTAATAATCTCGTAAGAGATACTATATGCCTGTTTTATAGATGTCATATCCGAGGCTCAATAGGGTTGCCTGATGCCATAGAGCAATTTGGAGGTAATGTTCAAATCCAGAACTGCTTGATTCAATCTCATGGACCAGCCTTCTTTCCTAATGAAACTGAATGGTTGACAAGATCCCTGGTGATTCTACCTAGTTCTTAGGAGGATGCTTCTTAGGATAGTAGAGAGTGGTACCAGAGAGGAATGGACTCCAACTTTTCTCTTTTTCTTAGACTAGGATCCAGAGGTCTATACATTTTTTGCTGCTGCAATCCCTTCATGGTGATTTGTGTTTGCCACCTGTCTGTGTGGGGAGACTTCTACCCTTTGTCTTTATTAATTCCACCCACTTTTCAGGGACTAGCTGAGTCATTTATGGAAGTCTCCTTGATTGCATGGTGGCCTGCCTCAAGCTCTCTCCTCTAAATGCTTATAGCGCTTCTGCTCTGTGACTCTGACACCTATTGCTACAGCAAGCTTAAGTTGAGAACAGAAATCATGCAGAAGAAAGAACTTTGGGTGGGAGAAATGATAGGCCTGGCTGACTAGTTTTGTGATTCCTTGCCTCATTTTTTATTCATTCAACAAAGATTCATGAAATGCCTACTCTGTGCCAGGCATTTGCTGGGAGTTATTGATGCCAAGGAGCTGGTATTCCAATGGAGAGAACAGACACTAAAGGGAATGCTTCAACAAAGTAAAAGAGATACTATGAGATTGTCCAAGACAGATGCATTTCACTTGATGGTGGGGGCTAGAGAGAGGAATCTGAGATGTTTCTTTGAAGTGAGCATCTAAAACTAAGTTTTGTGGAGATGGTTAAGCAGTAGGTAGGGGTCAGAGAAGGAGGGAAGCCAAAGGAATGTTTTTGGGCAGAAGGAGCAGCTGCGTGGGTATATCTAATCCTGGGCCAGGCAGCTTATTGGAATTTCTGGATCTCAATCTTTCATACACAAACTTTGTCTTAGGGATGATGTGAAAATAGATAATACTTATGTTTACTATGTGCTTTCTCTCACTCTTAGGTTTGCATTGCTTTATGCTCTTAACTTGTATTAACTTGTTGAATTCGCATAATGATTTTATTGGGTAGGCATCGTTATTTTTTAAAACATTTACTTTACAGATGAGGAAACTGAGTCACAAAGCCTTTAACTCATCAAAATAACCAAGTTAATAAGCTGTGATGCTGGAATTCAGACCTGGGGGTCCTGCCCCTCCAACTTTGCTTATCTGGACTCATCCTAGATAAACAGAGGATTTTGTTATTTGACAGTAGCTATTGGTCTACACGGTTTAGTGTCTGAATGAAATCACGGCTCCGTTTGTAATTATTGCCTTGACTTCTTGATCTCTCTGCTTATGTGTGCATATATTTTTAAAATCTCCTCTCTCTGGAAAGATATGGTTTTTATTCTTCAGGATACCAGCCTCTTTGGTAAAGGACTGTGCTCACACAGTGATCCATCCCCACCTCCACACACACCACCACTACTACACTTTGAAACTTGTTTCTGTGCTGTGTAAATAGAGGCTGCACGAGACAAAACAGAACACTGGGATAAACACTTGTGCCTATGAAGGTTGTCAGCAGACGAGGAGAAAGTGAAGCTCTTTGTTTCTAAGAATTATTAGGCATCAGAATTCAGATTTCTTGTCTGGGTATTGCCCAAGAGAGTGGGCAACTCTTTTCTGAGTTACTCTTCCTAGGAATGAAACTTCCAGGAGGTTCTGTTGAACTTTCAGATTCTAGAACTATAAAGACATTTTCTAAGGTGGTTTGAGTGTCGTATTTGCTAAGAGAAGGTAAGCTTCTCATCTGACCAATTTATTTAGAGGAAATATCAGCTGCTGGTACAGGTTAACCCATTGGTTAGAAAATAGGGTATATTATCTGAGGATTGCACTACCTATCACTGGAAGATGTACATTTTTCTTTCTGCCCTTCCTGCACCTTCTGTTGATCTGCATAGGCATTCTGCATACCATTCTGAGATGTGCTGTTAACATCTGTGGGGATTATATAGTGGGATCATTGATGGGAATTTGAATTTTCTTTGAAATTCCTATAGTAGTATTTATTTTTTAAAACACAAGGCAATGAAAATCATCCACAAAAGTTAGTCACTTTTATTTTGGTATATGTTTTTGCGTTTAGGATCAACTTTAAACAGTAAAACAGGAGAAGAATGAATGGAGATAACTCTAGGGAGGAGATGGGACTCAAGAGGTCCTTTATAATTTATTCTGCCTGCACACCATTGCTAACAAAAATGGTACTAGTGATAAAACGTATGCAGTAATTCCTAGCCTGGATAAACAAAGAAGATTTTGCTATTTGATATTAGATAATATTTATAAACATTATTCCATTCATCCTTGAAGGATCTCAGAACATCATGAGGACAAATATCTTCTTCAATTCAGACTAGCTCAAGGTCAATGCATAAAAGCCAGAATTAACTTTATATTCCTCTTTACCATACATCTGATTCAGAGGGATCATCCTGTGTCTTCAGTTGGAGCTTTCAGATTGTGAAACCTGGGCAGGCAAAACAAAAACAAAAATAAATAAATAAATAAATAAAATAAAACTAAAAAAATAGGTTTATAAAATTTTTTTTTAATGGCTACTATGTGCTTGATCACTTTGCAGGTTTTAAGCACATTCTTAGTTCCTTAGAGAGACCCTAGTTTTCTATACTTGACCTGTGTGCCCTTTTGACACACTCTTTATCGTAACGAGGGTGATCATACCAGAGAATCCCAGGCTTTGCCAAACTGGGGTCCACATGATTGTATCCATCTTATCAATATGACGGAAAGATGGTCTCAAAATCCCCACAGAAATTCTGAAGAATTGGCTCAGATCTCTCCTTGCTACCTTTAGTCCCTCACCTCCAAGGGTACCCAATCCAACTGCTAATTAAGGGAAAAATTGAGACAGCAGATGAGAAGTGTGACTTTTTTTCCCCCTTTCGAAGCGATTTAAACCTTTGGAAGGTACACAAATGTAGTCCTATTATTCAAGTTAATTTACAATCCCTCCCATCTACCACAAGGAATTTATGAACCTGGAGGAGCTGGAAGTCCCTTAGCAAGGTAAACAAACTGTAACTCAGGGTTGCATACTTTCAAGGATCCTCTATCAGCAGGTTTTATTTTCACACCAGAGGTGAAAAGATAATTTGGCGAGCAGTACTGTGCTGCCTCATTGAGAGCAGCCAGGAGGCTGTATGCGTGGTGCAGGAGAAGAGGGGCTGACGAAGTGGCTGTCTGCTAGTTAACACAGAGCAGCTGTCCTTGTCCTAGACAATGACAATAAGAGTGGCGTTTGCAGAGCTGACCCCATATGGCAGGTCCTAGCTTACGGGTTTCAGGCCCATCACAACCCCTGGAAACAGACATCCTTGAGATCTCCATTTTACAGATAAGGAAACTGAGGCTTTTGAAGTTTTGATATTTATTTTCTAGAAACAAACTGACAAAGTGACCTCACACAATTTATCTGCAGACTGAGCTTTATCTAAGGGCAGACAATGGACTCTTTGGTGGGAGGTGGAAGAGATTGGTGTGGGCCAGTGTTTTCTTTGGAGAAAGGAGATTTCTTGTCCTTCTTTCCTCTTTGCATTTCCCTGTCTTCCCCTTTCAAAGCAGACAACAAACCAGATTCAATGGTTGCTGCGCTGAGGAGTCAGGAACCCTATGCTTAAGTCCTAACCCTAGGTGGACCTGACCACGTGGTTGTAGATAAATCCCTGCCCGTCTTCTGACACCAGTTTCCTTATATGTGAAATGAGAGGGGGCAACATAGGTAGCTGGTGTCTAGACCTTTGGCTTTCAATTCAATGGCTGCCTGATTCTTTGAACCAGGGCGGTCAATCTTCCCCTTTCAACTCCTCACCCACCCTTGTGTGTGTGACAGCGATGCCTCTCTCTCAGATGTGCAAAGCCCTGAAAAGAAAGAGTGTATTTTTTTTTTTTGTGTGTGTGTGTGTGCTGTATACCAGACGACCTTGATGTGATAGACTACAGGATCTGGTGACACTGCACACTCAGTACTATTCAACACTTTGCCTGAAAGGGAGGAAGGAATGGATTTATTGACTTGCGACTTTGACTCGGGCCTGTGTATCAGGCTGTTATTATGTGGAATGATTAGGCTGCAGTGGCAGGGACAAGTTAAACTAGAACAACAAAAGACCTCCTTAACCTTTACCTGGACACAAGGCCATTCATAATGACTTGCATGGTTTGGAGAACCAAGTCTTTCCTGCAGCACTCAATACTTTTGCAGCTCCAGCAAATGAGCAGGGAAAGGGAAGATGGATGGGTGAAGGAGATGAAATGTAATCCAATTCTGCATAGTCCTGTTTAGAATTCTGAGTTCAGGTCTGTGTCAAAAAAACAGCAATGGCTGAGAGATCATCATCATTTTCTTTGGCTTGAAAAGGGAATTTGAAACCAGATACAATGGTTGCTCGCTGAGAAAACTTCCAACTATTTGTTATCCACTAGAGCAAATTATGCTGTTTCTGAAAGATATTTTCCCCTCTTGAAGGAACCATGTGCCTTCTATTAATGTGAAAGGAACTGGATACATGGAGCTTTCAAACACACACACACACACACACACACACACACAATATCCAACGCAAGGTCTCCTTGAAAAGCTAAAATAGCTGCAACAATCTCATACTCCGCTCACTTCTGGGAGATCCTTTCCCTTCTATCCCCACTCCCTGGCTCAGCCTGATGAACTGTACTTTTGGTGATATGGCTGCAGCAGCAACCCTATCAAATACTAGGCCTGATGGTGTTTTGCAGACATTTTTTCCTAAATAGTTTCAGTTTTCCTGGAGCTGGATATAACAGGAGCATAGAAGACCACAGAGAGTCACAGCTTGAGGCCTTTTCTATCACCTCACCCAGAGCTAAGCAAACCTTTTCATGAAGGGCCAGGTACTAAGTATTGTAGGCCTTGTAGGCTGGTCAGTTTCTGTCACAGGGACTTGCTACTCTACAAATGAATGTGGCTGTGTTCCAATAAAACTTATAAAAACCAGTAGCAGGCTGGATCTGACCCACAGGCTGTAAGTTTGCTGACTTCTAATCTAACCTATTGATCAAGAGATGCAGACTGGAGCCCAGAGAGTTAAAGAGGCTCATTAGGGGCCAGCTAGCAGCAAAGCAATGGCTGAAGGCACATGAGGGGGAATCACTCTTAATCTTGGTGTCTCTGGTCTACAGACCTTAGCTCACTTAAACTCATTAACCTTCCAAACAATTTATTATGAAAATTCATTTATAAGCTAGAATGTAGAAATGGTGCTGGATTCTTACAGAACTGAGACATGTGTGGAGGTTGGTGACTCTGGAACCCCTCCTCACATACATCCTCTAGGCAATCTCTGATCACACTCCTAATTTACCTGATGGACCAAGGAGTCCTGTGGAAAGAAATTCAGTCCTTTCCATCATTGGGCTGAGATGGAAGCAGACATGTCTGGGAGACTTGGGAGTGGTTGGTTCTAACAGATGCCAGATTGCAGAGGACAGTGGTGCTTGCAGAGAAACACACGCCCACATACCCAGGCTTGCTCTCGCACATGAGCACGCACACACATGCACACACATTCAGCTAACAAGTCTGGTAGAAGTGGCCTATTTTAGCCAGAAGGAGCCTGTTAGAGTGGGACAGTAGTTCTGAGACAATATAAAGCTCTACCCAGGTACCTTGGTCATCTGGGGGCACCCATGAACCCCCACAGTAAAACTGAAATAATTACTGGGATCCAGGCACCTCTTAAGGGAATTTCTATGCCCCCTACAAATAGTGCAGTAAAAATAGCATGTACTTCTTTTCCTGATGGAGATTCACTAGGCCTGGGTATCTGGAATCAAGCAATATAGTATCAGTAAACAGGATCAGTGGAGAAAGTGAGCACCAATGGATGACAGGTCACAAATGGGTCAATGCCACATCCTGGGTGTCCTGCAAAGGAGAGCTGGTCATTGTGTGATCAGGTAAGGAGACATGAATCACAGAGGACACTGAGATGGGTTATGAGAGTATAGCACGGGGGCAGAGGCAAAGAGTTGGGGAAGGGTCTATAGTGGGTTGGCTTCAACATGTTAGGGACTCAAGCTTAGCATCATAACATGGTGGGTCAGTGTGCTTGGCATGGGTATGGGTGATCTTAGGAAAACAGGTCTTGGCTGAGGGAGCTGATATGGGCAATACCTGGGTCATAACAGCAGTGAGGCTCATGGTTGCTGAAATACTGTGTGTCAGATGCTACCTGCTTTGGGGGGTTATCTCATTTAATCTGCACAACCACCCTATAAGGTAGGTACTGTTACTGTTTCCTGTGCAGTCAGCTATCACTGTAGTAATAAGCCCTGACCCTACTCCCAAATATCAGTGGCCTACAATATGAAGACTTTCTTTCTCATGCATATTCCATGAGGACTGCAGTTTGGCTCCAACTCTACTCCAGGCTGAAAGTGAACTGTGGGTCCAATTGTTTATTTTCTCTTTCTGGACTCTGTCTCCAGAAGTAACCCATAGAATAATGCAAGAAAAATGCAAGAGCTGGTAGAACTTTGTGGTTACTTTGTGGTTACATCCACACAGATGCCATTGGCCAGAGCACGTCATGGCCAAACCTGACAATGGGGCAGAGAAGCATTCTGTCTGCTGAGAGGCACATTACAAGGGGAGGAAAGGGTACTTTAACTAATCTAATCAATCATGTCATGTGGTTTTATAAATGATACAGGAGTCCTCATATCACACAGCCATTCATTACACTAGAATTTTGGAGCTCATGGATGCGTGGCTGATTTAAATTATGTGGGAGATCTCTCATCTCCTTTTGCCCCCAGTACTTACCTACCATTTGTGTATCACTGGTGAGGCCACCTAGCAGGTGGAGTAGAAAGAGGACCAAATGGAGAGCAACTTAATTTAGGGCCAATTAACTTGAAGCTTAGGCAATATTCAGAATACACTTTTTAAAATCACTATTATTTTTAAATTATTATTTAATAATTATAATTATTTATTGTATTATATTTAATAATACAAATTATTTCTTGTTATTATATAGAAAATATTTTTTTCCAACTATGCCCAATCCTTGATGGGAGCTTAATTTTCTAAGATTGTGCAGGGAGTCCACAGGATTATTTTAGAGGTAAGACTGCACTTTGAAGCCAATGACTTGTCTGGTTGATTGGCATGAACTTTGAGGAAGACTTTCACCTATATTTCTATTCTGAATATTCAGGAAGTTTCAACAATCATTCTTGCTCTCTGTAATTACCCATACACACATTTATTTGTTGAACAACTTGATAGTGAGCGGCATACTTTATGATTCTTTGCTTAGAATTGTTTGCTGTGTCCTGTTTTTATTTGTATCACTGTGAGCTCATGGATTTTTATTTTGTTTTTCAATGTACCTTCTAAATATAAGAACATTCTTTGAAACAATCATACTAATGGCAATATGGTAACAACATACTTCAGTATAATTCCTTAAGCTACCAAGATGTCATTTAAAGCTAGTTAAATTTTGGTATCAGAATCCAATAAAGACTTATGCATTGCACTGGGCTACGATGTTTCTTTAGATTGCTTTAATTGAGGAGAGTCGAACAGTACCTCCACATTTTGTTGTTATTGTTGTTGTTCTTAATGGTAATGATTTCTTTTTAAGAGACTAAGATGGTTGTCATACATATCCCATGATCTAGGTTTGCTTGATTTTTTTTTTCTTGTCATCATTTGATTTGTGCCTCTGTCCCCTGTCATTTCCTGTAACTGGAAGTTAGCTCTAAACATCTGGCCAGATTCCCATTAGACCTCAATGGCATAATCCCAAGCATACAGGGGTGCTGTATGCTTGGGATTGCTTCTCACAAGGAAGTTTGTGGATCAAGCTGTCCTACTCTTAGGAATCTCAAGTTGGATCCTTTGGTTGTGGTGTTGAGTACAAGCACTTTCTATGGTAGGTTCACATATATCCCTTTGAGATTTTGAGTGATACTTTGAAATCTTGTGAAGATCTTTTTCATCATAAACTTCTACCTAATCAGGCCAGGATCAATGATTTCACTGAGCATGCACAATTTCACTTACTAATGAGGATAAACTACAATTCTCCTAAAAGAGCTAATTGAGAGCTTCATTTCTTTTCTCTTTACTAATCACTTTTCAGAGGGAGGAATTGGTCACGTAACTTTCAAAGCTGGGAAAAAAAAATCCCTTCTTTGTGTGCTGTGTCCTGTTTTTATCTGTATCACTGTGAGCTCACAGATTTTTATTTACTTACTTTTATTCGCTCATCTTTTTTCCTGATGCACACATAGTCCAAATTTGGACAGTGGATGGCCTTTTGGACAGATATGTGTGTTTATTCTCATTAGTCTTAAACAATTTATTTCCTTCTGGCATAATAAGATGTTCCAGGTACACCTTCCATTTTCCCTGCCCTAGATCTGGAAATTGTCATTTCACTGAGGAACTCTGGTTATGTCCATAAGGAATAAGATTTATAAGTATATCTAGGCACTAGAGATACTCAATGCTGTTGAGGTAATATTGCTTTTAAGGCCTCACTTTGTTCTTATCAATCAACCTATCTATCTAGTTATTCAAATATAACCTTAAAGATTTTTTAATCCACTTATTTGTTTTTAATATATGTCATTATTTTATTGTAATATTGAAAATTCTGTTTTCTAATAACATTAGCATATTTATGTGTTTGAGTTATTCTATAATTCATCTAAAGTAGTTTCCAAATTAGCTTCAGTTGTTATCTAATGGGTGTATGGGTATACCCAGATCTCCATGACTTCATAATGGTCTCTACCAAGTTTGAAGTATTCGTCTTCCATTCTGGTGTCCCAGTGCTCAAGGAGAAAGTTTTTCCACTTGGCTAGGCCACTGTCCTCTCCTTGTGATCCTCTTTTGGGCTAGCAATTCTAACCTTTGTTCTCATGTTAGAATCTTTAAAGGTGCTTTAAAATGAAACACCTTACCAAATTTCCACCCCTAGAGATGCAGATTTAATTAATTTGATATGTAGCTTGGGCATCAGTATTTTAAAAAACTCCCTGGGTTAAGAACCTCTGTTTTAAAATCTAAGATTCATTTGGAAGTGTCAACAAATTCATATACTGTCACCCAATGGATAAGAATGTTTATAATGAGGTTGCTGGTAAGGTTGCCAGATTTAACCAAAAAAATACGGGGTGCCCAGTGAAATTTGAAATTCAGATAAACAAAGAATAAATTTCTTGTTTAAGTATGTCCCCAATATTACACAGGACATATGCATGCTGAAATTTTTTTGTTGTTGTTTTGTTTATCTGAAATTCAAATAGAACTGGGCATCTTGTGTCTTATCATTTTATCTGGCAAGTCTAGTTTCTGAGAGCTCAAGCTGGGGTGTAATGGGGGTGGAGTGTTGTGGAGAAGGAGGAGAGAGAGAAAGGTACCAAATGCTGAAGAAAAGCTGCCTAGATTTGGTGAGGCAAACTGAGGACACATTTATACCTTGAAATCTGGGAAGTGTGGCTGGCAGCGGTGCTTATTTTGTGGATGCACTTGCAAGATTTTGGGGCTAGTCATATTGATGTATGAGGATGGTTGGAAAGGAAGATGAGCTCATCCTGTGTAGGTGTCTCTGAGTAGGCAACAGCGTATGACTGAGTACTATTTTGTGGTTATAATACATTCTGGGTAGAGAAGGGGCTCTGACACTTGAAGTCTGGGGAGAGGCTTGGTTCAGTGTTTCTCTTAAGTTCAGTGTTCACATAACTCACCAAGGGAGGTGAAAAATACAGTAGGTCTGGATTGGAACCTGATACTGGGCTTCTCACAAGCTGCCATTGATGTTGACATGCCCACTCCAATTTCACATAGTGGATAAGTGAGTGGTATAGGAGCTAAAGAAACCCAGGTTCAAGTCTTGGCCCAGGAACTTTTGATCTATGTGTCCCTGGGATAATTTCATAATATTTCTAAGCTTTGGTTTCCTCTTCTGTAAAGTAATGATAAGTATAATCTAGCAAATAGGGTTAATTCAAGGGTTAACTCAGTATCTATAAAGTGTTCACCACTATGCCCAGCATATTGTGAAATGTGCAGTAAGTGTTTACTATTTTTATTCATGTAAGAGTAATCTCGTGTGCAGAAGAACTAGATGTTCCCAAGGTTATGCATTTTACTCTATGGAGTGAAGGGGAGCCATCCCCAATTCAACATGATTGATTATATGATATATAAAATACAACTGACAAACAGGGCCCTACTCTTGTGTTCAGTTTTTCCTGGAGTGGGGGTGGGGGATGAAACAACCTCCACATATTTTCCAAGAAGTTTAAAATCAGTGAATTCTATGAGAGAAAGAATGTTCTAAGAAATAGAATTGGTAGAAGATTCAAGATGTAAAAAGTAACAAATAGGTTTCTCAATGGGAAAATTTGCAACAGGTATTTCTTGTGAGGGACTAATGGCCTTTCATCATTTTATAGCCACTAATGGAAGCCCCTTTTCCAAAAGCAGTTGGAGATAACCATAGCAAAGCTAATATAAATTATTAATGAGAATGGTATAAATTTATTAGAAACAAATATCTCTTGACTTCTGATTCTATACCATGAAGGTTTTATTTCCTGGTATTACTAGATGACTTCTATTTTGTAATGATGGTGCTATGGTCAAGCCAAAAGCAGTTCAAGTCCTATAACCAATCTTGTGAGCATGGTAGTATCTGACCATGGCATGAGCTTTCAGATCAGGTGAGTTTGAATCTGTCCTAGTTAGAGGATAGTGGCTTAGAGAACTAACTCTGGAGTCAGTCTGCCTTGGTCGAACCATGGCTAGCCATGTGACCTTAGGCTAATTACTTAATATCTCTCTGTCTCAGTTTCCTCATTTGTAAATGGGAATGATAATATCTTCCTCATGGCATTGTGAAGTTTGAGAAGTTTAAACTATGTATATTATGTAATGTTGTGTTCAGTAAATAATAGTCTTATGAATAGCATTGTTACTGATCCCCTCATGACTGTAGAACTGGGTGCAGATGACTCTATTTTGTGCCCAACCTGAAGGCACAATATTATCTGTTAGGGATAATGTTCTCCAAGTAGCCAAGAAGGAGCATCTTGCTCTCTGTTATATATAATTCAGGATGGCAGGGGTGGATGTTCAGCTGGAGATACCTGGTTGGTTCAACTTGGGGCAAGAGTAGAGAGGTAGGAATGAGGGCTGCTCATAGGAGTCACAAGAGGAGACAGACATATGGTCCATGAAGCCAGATGAATCACTGAGGAACATCACCAGAAGACTGGTCCCGGTGTGTCAAGGTGGTGACCAACTAGTTCACTGCAGAGGTTGAAGGTGAGTGAGCACAGACAGGGGCCATACAAGCTTAGATGTGGCAGTGAACACAGACAAGATCACAAGGCAAGCTGAGGTTTGTTCAACTGTTCCAGAAATGCAAACCAAAAACCTACGGGTCACTGTGACAACCCCTTGCTCCACATATTTAACCCAAATCTCTGCTTTTCTCTCTTAGTGCATTGACTTCCTGTCCCCCACCCTATTTCTGCATCTAGCACCACCCTCAACCAAACCAAGGGATGTTTTGCTGGCTGATCTTTGTGTTCCCATGCTGCTGGCTTCCTTTCTTTCAGCATCTTGCAGCCACAGGACATTTTAAGGAAACAAAACAAAACAAAACAATATGATCAAATCTTAGCCTGCAAACCCTTTCCTTGGTTCATAGAACAAATCAAAATTCTTTAATGAGCGTTGTCAAGCACCAGCATACTCTTCTCCCAGCCACAGCTTTTGCCTGGCTCTCCTTCTTGCTTCTACCTACATCTTCTCACCCTCCCAACCAGAGGTGGAGCATCAGGGAAATTTTTCCCTGCCTCCCCATCAGGTCTACCTTCCCTCCGCACTATTTTAGGCCTTCATAGAGGACTATGAATTTCTGCTTTGTGACATTAACACGGTTGAAATTCCTCATTAATTTTTAATTAATTGGTGAATAGTCTTCATGAAGTTGAGAATTAAGTCTGCTTTTGCTCAGCATTATGTCTCTCTGTGTTAGAGTATACTACACACTCAGTGAATATTTTTGGATTAAATAAATGCACAGAATGAATGAATGGAAGAATGAATGAGTACATTAATGAATAAGCAGAGGTTCAGGGTGTAGGATTGTGTGACAGCACAGGTTTGTTAGGAGGCACTGTTAGCTGGGTCCTCTTTTCTGGGACGGCTCTGATCTTCCCTTGGGATGACCTTTCAATTCTAGGAAGGGTCTTCATTCTACAAAGATTGGGAATGTAGAGGCTACATTCTAATTTTTTTTAATCTCTAAATCCTCAGTGCAGTGTGTGGCATGTAGGAGGTGTTCAACATCTTTTTCCTCCTAATGAGTGAATGAATCACTGAAGCATTGCTGAGGAAGGAACAATTCCTCATATTCCCATCTTCTCTGCTATTTTCCCATTGGATAATTGGGGTAAGATATCTGGTATCCATATGGGTTGGCACAGGCTGATGCCTTTGAATGCATCTTAGATCCACTTCCCCTCGAGAGAGGATTCTGAATCTGAATTCTGGATCTGAATATTATAGTCTTTTCATGTGTTAGGCCATTCAGGATCAAAGGTTTAGCCTCTCTATCCTACCACTGCTATTTTGCAAAATAACGCACCCAAGGTCTCTCACCCTGGGGTGAATTTACTGAGCTCTGTTAGGTAACTTCCTCCCCTCCAAGATCTGAGGGGACCTCTGTTTCCATGGTAGTACTGAGGAAATGGCTTTTCCAGAAAGAACAGACCCAGTCCCCAGTTTCTTGGTGGTCAGAATTGGAGAGAGAGTGTAAGCTGAGCCTCATCTTTTCTCCCTGCACTTTACAAACATCTCATTCTTTATTTCTCTTCAACAACATGTGATGACCCTTTGGCAAGTCCTTAGTGCTAAATTTCCTTTTTATGGAGGCAGCAGTAAAAACTCGAGGGCCTTTGATAGGCAGTGCTGAGACGATGTGTGGATGTAAATCACCTGAGCATTGGCTGGATTCGGTTGACAGATTTCTAGGTTCAATGAAACTTTCCTTTCTCAAATAAATCAAATTCTGCCCTCTGAAGGTCTAAGCTAGGGAACACTTCCAAAGTGTCTGAATTTGGGCTGAAGTTGGAAGTTTTTCTATTTGGGTGATGGGCACAGATTTTTGGTGAGTGTGACGGAAAATTCCCTGAGTTTTACACATTTCCATTTTACTTGAAGCTTTCAGAACTTTTGCTCCTGGTTCTTTAAGTATAGTGGGATGAAAAATTCATGTGAAGGAAACTGAGGAGTCTCGGGTAAGCATGGAGAATTCAACAAACCTTTGTTGGTGGAGAAATTTTTATTTGAAAAGAATTGTCTCTCTCTCTCTCTCTCTCTCTCTCTCTCTGTGTGTGTGTGTGTGTGTGTGTGTGTGAGAGAGAGAGAGAGAGAGACTGAGACTCTACAGTTGAAGTTTTTTCTTACCACCCCCCGCCACCCATAGCAATGGCCTGGACCTTGTAAGCATTCCTATGTGGAATGGCATTGAGATGATCTGCTTTTAGAAGGAGTTGGAATTGGGGGGTTCTTTCCACAGTGTTACTTATTTTGCTCTGACTCAAGGTACCTTGAGGGTCAGAAGGACCTGTATCCCTGCCCTTGTTCTTAGTTTATCCTTTTAAAAGCCATCTTATTTCCATTTATAAACCAGTCCCCATAAGAAGTTCCAAAACGAAAGGGATACAAAATGTTCAGAATGAATAATTTAAGGAGGCGCCCTACTTTCCACCTGGGGAACCACCAGGAATGGATGTCTGCAGCTTCCCCAAAGCCAGGTACCAGTCAGGTGGAGGACTGTGTGTGTGTGTGGGGGGGGCGGGTAGCAGTGACGCTCACTAATGGCCCAGTTATCACAGAAAAGCACATTGCCATTAACAACTGATTATACACATTATTGGGTAGCTCACAGCTAATGGGACCTGTCACAAGATCTCAGAAGACTGGGCTTATGATCTGTTGATAAATAGATACGTGCTACACGTGGGTCAGTCATTTCCTTGTTAAGAAGGAAGGTGGAAATGAAGTGACAGCCTCTGCAGGTCCACATGGACCACGTGCCTGGAGTTTGGTATCAGGACAGGAGGTGGGTTGAGATGCATTGAGACCTGTTTTCACTCTGGTCCTGCAAATACAAAGGGGCAGATGTGGCTGAGTAAATGAGAGGGAGATTTTAAAAAGTACGTTGGAACTTCAACCTTTCAAAGGAAGGTGCCCCCCTGTCTTAGCAGTCCCCTGGGAGGTTGAGAGCTTCTTCCAGAGTTGCCTTTCTGTATAATTCCTTCGTAGGATTTTTTTTAAAGCAGTCTAATTATTTTTGACTGTTTTCATATTTGATACTCAGATGTGAAGGGGTAATTTCCAGAAGGTTGGGGGTATCACTGCAGACCAGTATTGTGCAATGGAAACAGTAGCTGAGCTCCACTGCTTATCCTGACCCAGTTATGCAAGGTGATAATAAAGTAGGCCTGACCTTTAGGCCACGGATGCAGATACGCAGCATGATTTTACCTAAATACTTAGGATTTAGCCCAGGTTGATGTGGATGCGCTCTCACTCATTTTGGTGGATGGTGGCAGATGGAGACATTTCTTGAGGCTTCTCTGGAGTCAGCCCACACTGGGTACTGTTCAACCTAGCCCACATGGGTTCTTTGAAGTCTGATGAATAAAATGCTTCCTTGGTGTTGGGAATGGAACTCAGGGCCTCAGACATGCCAGGCAAGTGCTCTACCCTTGAGTAACATCCCCAGTCCTTTCTATTTTTCTATTTTGAGACAGGATCTTACCAGGTTACCCAGGCAGGCCCCTAACTTGTGATCCTCCTTCCTCAGCTTCCTGAGTAGCTGGGATGGTTACTCAGGGAAAACAAACAAACAAACAAACAAAAAACCTGTTTTTTACAAGGCTGGGACCCTTTTTTGTCTAGGCTTAGGTAGATTCCATATGCCAACCCTTGGCCAGAGACCATCAACTCCCCAGGGCATTGCAGCGGAACCTTGGACTTTGACTTCTGTCCAAACCTACTGGCTACTAATCCCTTCTCAGTCTTGGGAGTCTCCCGACTCAAAAGCCCTTGCTACTTTTCTTGGGCCTCAAGAAACACAAATTGCTTTTAAGAGAAAAGGCCAGATAGGGGACTTCCTACAGGCAACTTCTACTTCCAGCCTTTACAATCTTCCACTTAAATAAAGAATATAAAGGGCACAACTATTCCATAGGAACCAAGGAGGGGAAAATACCGGAAGAATAGTATACATGTTAACATCTCAGCAGCTTACACCTCCATGATAAAGATGATGATAACTACGGTGATGAAGATAAGAATGGTGATTTTTACTGATGTATTGCTTTGTAGTTTCAAACTACTTACTACCTGGTGTGATCCCCATGGAGGTCAGCAAGATAAAATAGTACACCAAAAGGAAATGGAGACTCAGAGATGTTTTGTGAGTTGGCCAAGGCCACGCAGCAATAACCACAAGTCCCCATTGGTTGGTCTAGCATCTTTTTCCTTGATAGAGGTCATGTGTCACCATTCCCTGTTTTGTGAACACCAACTGCAGTCTTCTGGGGATGGGGTGGGGGAAGTAATAGGAAGTGGCTTCATGACAGGTGGAGTCCTGGGTGCCAGAGGTATTAACAGAAGGGATCCTGAGACTTGTTAAACCAGCACAGTCTATGTGTTCTCTGAACAGGACCGATGTCTCTGACACAGATGTAACCTCCTGCCATAGTTGATGGGCTCTCCTGGGGAAGAAGGAAAGAAAGTTTATTTTGATGTTATTTTTTTTCCTTTCTGCATTAATATCTCTAAATTTCTGCTGCTCTTTTTCTTGTATAAGGATTAGATGTTTACCTAATTATTCTACCAGTGAATGTGGTTGAGGATTGGACAGAGGAGGCAAAAAAAAAAAATTGCACTAGAAGGAAAGAGAAACTTTCTATTTTTTCAGAGAGACACAGATTTATTTCAATTGTAGAAGCTCTTATTCAAATTCATCAGATGTAATTAATGAAAGCTAGGAGACACACACACACACACACACACACGCCCCCTTCCTAGGATTTTTTCATTCTTACTTGAATTATGTTGAGCTGTTTGGTCTATTGGTTCAGTACCCCAAGCCTAGTGCAGTATTGTCATCCCTTGCTTTACAACACAGTCATTATATCCCTAAACCACATTGTGATACACAGTGCCTTCTGTTTACGACTCCCGAAACTCCCACTCCATATATCACCTGCCATAAAACCCATCAAACTGCTGCTACTAAAATGGTGCACAGTGGTCTAAGCAGGAGCCAGGCAAATTGTGTGATACCCTACTGTGGTTAATGAGAGTGAAAATGTGGTTAGGATTTTATTCAGGCGATGTTCATTTGCAGGGCCATTGTAGTGAGATGGCAAAGAAAGATTCTTTTGTTAACTTGAATGACAATATATTTTCTATTGTATGGAGTGGCTCAGTGCAGAGTTTGCCAAGTTATTTGTCAATTGTAAATAAGTCAAACGGTGACCTTGAATGACAAGATTTTTGTTGCTTGGGGGTCTCGAAAACTAATTAATACACTGCGATTGTTAGATTGAGTATTGGAAACCTGTTGCCAGAATTTAAAGTACAGTAGTGTGATTCAGCTCTAGTAAAGAAAAAAAAGTTACAGTAGACTATCTCATTTCTGTAAAATAGATACAATTTATTGCATCTTCAGCCTGGGAATTTTAAAGAAGATGGAGGATAGAAGTAGTGTTGTACCTTTTGAATTTTTTTTTTTTTTGCATTCTGCTGAAATCTGCTTATATGCAGAAACCATTACTCACACGCTGAAGGATATGCTAGCATCTCCATTCAAAAATAATAAGAGCAATTAAAGAGTTTTGTTCCTTAAATAATGTTAATTCAAAGGAATTCTCACCCCTCCCCATACTCTCTCCTCATTTCCAACTCAAGAGCCAAGGTATTTTTATCCCAGAAAAAGGATTTCTTCAAATGGTTCAATGAATACATTTTGTTCACAGAAAATGAATGCAAACATCTCTCCTATTAATCCATGACCCACTGTATCATCTTCCAGCTCCTTCTTTCCTCTCAAAACAACCAAGTGCATGGCATAGATGATAGTTACTGCTAATGATATTAGAAAACTTCCACTAGCTCTGGTTCACTTATGAAAACTTTAAAGAAAAATGAACATAGTATATGTATGGCATGTCTGATCTCATTAACGCGTTCATTCATCACTGAGATATGAGCATCCCCAGAGCCTACCCTCTGCAATGTCATGGAGGCAGAGCTTGTCCCTGGCATGCTCTCGCCTCTCTGCTTTGACCTTCTCCACCGCTCTCCCCAAGATGATTGGGACGCTGCTGCAGTCCCTGCAATTGCATCGTTATTACTGTCAAAGCTAGCGCAGGCACCCCACCCGTGAGAACCAGACCCCAGGGTCTCTGCTAAGTGCTTCTTATGTGTTATTCATTATACACACACACAAATTCTATGAGGTAGTTTCTAGTATTTCCCACTTTAGAGACTAAAATAAATACCTTAATTAATTAATTAATTCATTAAAAGAGAGAGAGATCCATAGAGACTAATTTCCCCAGGGTGAGTTAGGTCATAAGTGCCTCACCCCAATTCTAGAAATTTTTTAATCTTCCTCCTGATCATCTTCTCCTGTGGTTCTCTCCACCCCAGTTCTCTTCCCTGAAATGATGTTCTTCTGGGGAACTTCACATCTTATGATCACATCAGAGAAATCACTGGGAAGAAAGCAACAAACCCACTTCTTAAGTATTGCTGGCTGGTCCTGCCTGCAGTGAACAAATTTCCTTAAAGAATCATTATCTCTACATTTATCTCTTGGCAGCCCCCATCATGGAAGGAAGTAGTGCTAATATCATCAGGAAGGACTAAATAGAGGCTGAAAGAAGTATTATCCCACCCACAAAGCTTCTGGGAGTGCAACTGATAAATTCTATGTACTCATGAGGGTCTTTGTGTGACAACCCCACTTACGCCATCTGCAAGGTGGAGGAGGCACACAAGCCATTCTGATGGACACCAAAGGGGAGCAAAGGTCGAACATGATTCTCCATGGTCTGACCACTTTTCAGATTGGGCCCCTCTGATGTGTTTGATTTCTTTAGGGGAAATCTGACTTCAATTGAGTCATATTGCTTTTTAAAAAAAATCCCAACTCCAAACAGCACCACAAAAAGGAAATTAAACTATAAAAAGTGCATTAAGGTAAGGGTAGGGATCTAAGTTACTGGCCCAGAAACAAGTTAAAATCAAAGTTAAGAACAGAACCTTTATGTTGCCCTCGTTAGACATTACAGATGCCACCGGTATTTACAATTACTTGATATAAAACAGTCTACCTCGCCATGGATGCTGACATCATCAGACTAGCACTTAGGACATGGGCATCTCCAAGGACTTTATAAACATCCCTTGCTTTTTTTTCATTCTTGTGGAAAATCAGATAAATAGAAACTACTGTTATCCAAGCCAAAGGGACAGTCACATTCCAGTTGGAAATGCCACCTTGGTTGGCATGGGGGCTTAGTGCAGATCTGGAGGCTTGCAGGTGATACTGGTGGCCTGAAACGGCTTGGATATATTCTCCCCATGACTCAGATCCTCCCTACTTTGCAATCCACATTTCTTTTCTTAGAGATCTTCTGTGTTAAGGGGCGGACGGGTGGAGAGGGCTATAGAACAGCCTAGCCTTGGTTGGGCCACTGACAAGCTATGTGGCCTTGGGCAAGCTACTTCTCTCTCCCACGCCTACTGCCCAGGCAGAAAAACTCAGGAAAGTACAGAGCATGAAACAGCTCTGTTATCATTATATAAGAGAAAAGGAAAAAAGAAACACACAAAAGAATCAGACATCTAAAAGAAAGTTGAGACTCGTCCACCGGATTTTGCAAGTGTGTAGATGTAATATCGAATTTAATACAGGTACAGTTGTGCCCTTCCTAATTATTTCTTACACATGGATGTGGCCCATGGGAAAATTCTCTCAGAGGCCATATATTTAGGGTCTTGTATATTTTCAGGTTTCCTTATTAAGTAGAAACCAGAAGCCTTTTTATGTCTCCATGGGGACACCTCCAGAGCTTGTATCAGCAAAAAAGAAACTATAACCTGAGGTGTTAGGGTTAGGACAGAAAACCTGAAGGGGCTCAACCCCAAAGAAATGGGAGTCCATGGGGTCTGGCCAGCCTGGTGGGCTGCTGCAGTCTCCTGGACATGGAATGGTTGCTATGTTTAAAAGGAGCTTTGCCTTTTAGAAGGGAAAAGATTTTAGAGTTCATATGTGCATTGTGTATGTGTGTGCACATGTGCGTATGTGTATGTTGTGTTTGTATATGTCCTTGATCACCAAGGTTTGAGACTCTCTATTAGTAGTGGGAAAGAAGTAGTTGAGTGGGAGAAGGAAGGATGGAGTATATTTTCTTTAAAAAAATAAAGTTGGCCAATAGATATTCATTTTAAATCTGGAGACACAAGGCATTGTATGATAGGTCCTCTGTGACAGCCTCTTTTAAAAGAGGTGGGACAGACCTGCACTTCTTTTTTTTCTCCTTTGCTAATTGTTTTCAGACTCAGGAAATCATTCTTTCTAATGGCTCATGTGCCCAAATTTGCCCAATTTTGAGATGCATGTTTGGAGGTTTAGAAAATGCTTGAGTCATGGCTACTGGCCTGGAGAAACCCTTTAGGGACTGGTCAAAGAGAAGATATGGATAAAAACAGCACCAAGTAAGAGGCTCTGCCTTTAAGTGCAATGTCAAATGGGTAGCAAAAAGGGCCCAAACTTTGGGAACTCTGAAAGGGGAACTCCAGTTCAAGAGAAGTGGGTGCTTGTAGTTGTGGGTGGAGTTGGGATGGGCAGTATCAGAGAGGAGGGTGGCGGCTCACCTCCATAAACACCTTGGTTCTGCAAACCCGGGGCCAGCAGGGGGAGCACAAGGTAATAAACAGCTTTGGTTGGAGAACTTGACTGTGATCTTGGGGCTCAGGGAAGACAAGAGGGTGACCGTCATGCCTGCCATCCTCTCTTCTCTTGATTTGCCTGATGCCTCTTAAAAGTTGACCTCAGTTCTCTCCTGTCTCAGTGACAGAGCTTGTTCCATAGTAAATGCAGAAGCGAACCCCAAACCAAGCTAACCGGAAAGAGCCCAAAGCAAACAGATAGAAAGTAGTCAAGGAAAAGAAAAAGGGTTCAGTTCTTAATTATTCTCTAAAAAAAACTTCAATCCTTCGGCCTCTTGATTCTTTGAGTAATCAGGTAATATGGGAAGCTCACAGGACATTAGAGCTCAGAGATCTGTCACTTTAATATTTTCCCTGCCTCGGGAAATGGGCTACTTAACAGAATTCAGTAAATCAATGATTGTGGAAAAGGAGATGAGGGTGTGGGGGAATCTAATGCAATCATGATAAGACTTTAGTGATGAAACATGCATTTAAAAAGACTGCAGCCTTATGTTTATTTGTGGCATTATTTAAGTTTCTAGAAACTTGTCAAATATCATCATAATTCTGTTCAAGGGAGGTTCCTGCTTCACTGAGTTGCTTCTGCCTGCCTCTCCATGATAAACCCCTATGGACTTCCTTTAGTTCATCAAAGAACAATACAGCTGCCTACCTCAGGGCCTTTTCACCTGCTATTTGCCTTGGAAGCCCTACTCTCCATCCCTGGCTCCACCTTTCCTCTGCCTAGTGAATTTTAACTCGGTGATTCAGCATTCAGATCTGAGTTTAGGACTTATTCTGTAGGAAAGTCATCCATAACCCACAGACTAAGTTTCTCTGCCATTTAGTCTCAAGGTATTTTGCAGTTTTTACTCATAGCACTTAACAAAGTTGGCAAATATATGAATATTTTGGTTTCCATTCCATTAGGCATTCTCTACTAAACCAAAAACTCCAGGGGGGACTTGATTTCTGTCCTTTGTACACACTGTCGCATCCTCAGCATGAAGATATATAATGCCTGGTACCTAATAAGACTCAGTAACTAATTTGTTGAATGATTAAAAAATACCAACAGAGTGAGCAATGATCAATTGCGAATAGCAGGTGCAATAGTCAGTTAACAGCTATGGAAGTAGAGAGAATGGAGACTTAAGAGAGGGCAAGGAGGGCAGGAGAGCCTTGACAAGCCTTAGGTTTTGAAGGAGAGGTGTGGAACAGAAAGGCTATAGGAAGGCTGGTGGCACAGCTTCAGTAATGCTGGCTGAGGGCTGCGTCGGAGTTGTGATTAAAAACATGGGGATCATTGCACCATGCCCAGGTGTGCTGATGCGCCCACACAGGTGAACGTACTATGACCTAAAAAATGTTGCTGATTGCTCTTCTCCATGTGCTTCCCACCCCCAAATCCACTCTGCTTCCTTTACACCAGGCTGACCCTGGCTCCTGTTTGGGTGTGACCAATAGAACACACCGGCAGGGAGCATCGCAAGGGAGAAGAGGGAGGTGGGAACCAACTCTTCACTCTTCCTGCTGGGACCTGACTTACTTTCACTTGCTTTCTATGAGTGGAGTGGCACTTTGTGCTCACCTGCTGCATTGGGTTCAGGCTCAGCACTAGGTCTGCCTTGCCAATAGGCAACGGGATCAAAACTGGTTCTTTGTCTAGATTCCTCCTAGAAATATCCTCTTTATTTCTGGGCAGTCTTTTGGCTGTTAGGTTCTTGGCTATCAACAGAGGGAAAGGTATCCTTTTCCCCTTCCTCCATTCACTGTACAGGTGAAGATGACAGCAATAACTTGTAATCAAATACAACATCTCTGACTCAAGAAACGATTTAGAAAACCCCAAACTGATAGGGGCATGGAGAATAGAACCATTAGCTGGTGAGAGTGCTTATTAGACCCGCAGTCTGCAAAATTCAGGTCACTCAAAGTTTTTGAACTGGATTATTTCTCTAGCTGACTCGGTTTCGTGATCTATTCTTCTGGTGCCGAGCCTGGGTTTGCACCCCTTTTCTACCTTTCTCCCACCCAAAAAGGAAAGTAAAGTAGAACAGGAGGATAATAGGTACATGCAATTCTCTCCTGGTCCCAGCCCGATTTTCATGTTATTGGCTAGTTAGATTTTTCTCCCTGGATATATTGAACATGTACCCCCAGATCTATAAAATGTCCAATTATGAACATGCTCAGGAACCAACTCAGTTACTCTGATGCATAATATAAGGACTTTAAAAAGTAGAAGAGAATAATTTAAATATGATTTTAAACCTGTGGCAGAATATTCCTCCTGGCACTCCTCTTACCCAACCCCCCGCCAGACACACAGTGCAGGAAAATACTGAGTTTTCTAAATGAGGAATTGAAAAATGACCCATTTACAGGAAATCAAATGCAGCCTCTCTCACATTTTGCAAGTATCTGAAAGAAATATATGGAGGTGTCTTTTCAGAATCTGCCAATGACAGGACCAGGGCTTGATCCCTAGGATCCCACTCAATAAGAAAGCTTGTCCTTATGGATGGAATGGTGGAAGGAAAGGCCCAGAGATCTGGACCCCAGCTTCCCCTGGGCTTACTGGACTAGCTGACAAGTCACCCAGTTCTCAATGACCTGAAGAAAGGGAAATATGATGGGAATTTAAGGTGGAATGATAAAATGATTATACTTACTCTCATTTTATTTTCCCTTGGATCATTTTAGACAACAATCCTGTATTAACAACTTGTATTTTTCTGTAAATAGACTCCTTCTGTTTGTTTGGAAGCTCTACTATGGTTTCTCTTGTATTCCTTAGGGGGGAATCCTGCTCAGAGGTCATTGCCCACAATCCTAAGGCTTCTGAGGACAGCTGACGTGGCCACTGGCTGTACCACCTGTGTCCGCTCTCTCCTCTCTGAGGATTCTGTAATGGGAATGACAAAAATAAACATAAAACATCCACGCTGTACCTGAATTAAACCCCTGGACATTTTTCTCAGCCCATTTCCCAACCTTTTCCTTTCCAGGAGGTGTTGGGCTAAAGGAAAATCAGGTACTTTACTACTGGTGTTGGAGTTTTCACCATAGATAAGGGACTATTTATAGGGCTGATTTATAAAGATATTGACTATGGTTCACTGTAGAAATTCTCTTAAGCAATAATTCCAAGCCTTGCTGTGTTGGTGCTCCGGGGTGGCTTGACTCATTTCTAGGAAAGTCAAAAGTTGTTTAAAATAAATTATTTTAAATTCAATTTTATTCTAAACATACAAGTCAACTAATTGTAGCTCCATTTCTGCCATAAGCTAGTACAAATTGGGGCAGTTCTCTTAACTCTTGGAGTTTTCTCATTCCCAGCTGGAAGAGGAGAAGTCTGGACTCAATGCCTCTGTGTTGCCCAGCCTTGGGCTGCTGTTCCCTCTGGATTCTACTGGATGTTTCGGGAAGACTCTGTTTCCACAGACCATGGTGAGATCTGTCTCCCTTGGAATGTTGCACTGCTGAAGCCCAGGTTTGACCTCTAGCTCAATAAATACCCATTGGGTACCCAATATGTGCCCAATAATAATGAGGCACACACACAAAAAAAATCAAGAGGTATACTGCAAGTACTTAAAGGGGGAATCAGCTAATTAGGGGTGAAAATTACTTCATTTATGTGTTGATGGATTTGTTTTATCTGCATGTATTACACATATAAATGTCAGAAATTATGCAAAACTAATACATATTTTTCCTTCTAAATTCAACTCAAATCTGAGTCTGTTCATGAAGACCCAGTTCCCACCTCCAGAAGCGCCCATGTTCCCAGATGGATGGATTCATGGGCCAATAGGAATTTGTGAGGAGTACCACGGTGGTGCATGAAACTGAGACACGGCAAAATGGAGCAGTAAGGATTTTTGGATTCTCTGATGTGTCATATCTTATTCACATTTCTTTCCTCTGTTGATGAGTAATGGAGATATTAATGCATGTAGCTCATATTTACTGAGTAGGGGAGCAGTGTGAGGAAGGTCAAGGTAGGCAATGTGTAAGGTGTGCTGTTAAGGACTAATCAAGTCAGGCCAAAGTGTCAACAATAGGAATGGAAATCCTGGTCTTCCTGCCTCCACACATTCCCAGTTCTTGGTACTTTGCCTTGATGGCATATCTCCCAGTTGTGACTACACAGTACTTTATTATTTGATTACTAGATTGTAAGCTCCTTCAAGGTGGAGATTGTGTCCTTTTTGCTCACCATGGTATTCCCAGGGGCTTGACTGGTGCCAGATGGGTTTAGAAGGCAGTCAAAAATATTGAGTAAATAAATGAATGGGATGAACTCTGAAGAATAGGTTGAAGGAGGAAGGGAAAAAGTCTTTTAGCTGGATGGAATGGTTTGAGCAATTGCCAGGTATAAGTGGCCCCGTGTTAATCCTTAGGCCGTTTATGAATGTTAGCAATGGCAAACTGTTTCCCATCCTCTCACGGAGCAACCAGAGGGCTGATTGAGAGGAACTGTGGCCTCTGCATGGAGTATCTCTAGCGTCTCTTTAATAACTCAAAGAAGGAGTCTTCACGCACCACTTGGTCTAAATTCATCTTGTACCTAGTAGGTGCTCATTAAATATTTGAGACCCAAATGAGGGCATGGATGGATTTACTGATGTTTTCTGTCCTACAACCTTTTGGAATAACAAGCTATCATTGCCTATCCCCTACCCCCTCCTGCTTCTCACTTAAGCCATGTCTTTATGCTGTGAGAAAAATGGCACAATATGGGGAAAAAAAAGCAGGGCATCTGGTTCACCAGATATGCATATGGCCACAACATATGGCAAACCCAGGGCATTTGACCATCGTGCTCATTAGGATGTGCCGGCAAGCCGGATGCCGCGCGCTCGCTGTGTCTGTGTCGTTTTTCTCTCAGCATGCCGACCTGGTGTTAATCATCAGGACACACTTGCCTTTCCGAACAAATCAGTTCTTCCACTTTTCTCACCTCTGATTTTTTTTTTTTCCCCTGAAATTCCCTCCTCTTCTGTGTTTACTTTCAATTGGTCGGTTGCCTTCAAACTCAGGATGGTCTTACCCTGTGGGTTCCACGAGAAACATCCACAAACCACACTAACCACAAAAAATGATGACAGCGGGGTGTGGTCTTTGGTGGGGGGATGGGTGGGAACAAAATGCCAGGTTTCTTCTTCTTCTTAAGGCATTGAAACATTCCACACTGCTCCAAGAGCCTGGGATAATTAGCCTTTGCAGAGAAATAAAGCAAACCACCCACCCTCGATGCCTTGGTTTTCACTCAGGGACTTCTCGACTTCAGGAACGAGATGTGGGGGAGAAGGCGACCCCACCCCAACCTTGGCCGACAAAACGAGATAACCAGCAATTCACACCACCCAGAGTGAATCCATCTTCAAAATCCAGGAAACTGTGCTTTCGTTTTGTGCATTTGATAGCTTCCCTCTAAAAACGTTCTGGCTCCAGCTTTTCCCAGCCACTTTATGTTTGTATGTATCCCCCCCTCCCTCCCCAAGCCTCCCTTCCCACTTCTCTAAGGAAATTCCATTTTCCAGTGCTCACTGGCGATCGCAACACCATTCATTTAATACATTTGCATATTTCATTTTTGTCCAGGTCGTTCCTCTCCTGTTGCATTTCTAAAAATGAGAAATGAGATCTAAACTCATATTAACCCCGACGCCATCCCCTTTGCTTCTCGTGTTCATTGCTATCTTTTGTTTATCGTCTTTCAGCAAATTTTCAATCCTTAGGACAATGTTCCCCCCACGAATCAATTAGAACCAGTTTCACAAAATAGACCTACGGATGCTCTCCACCACTCTTTCTGAATTCCAGCTGTATAGGTCCATGCCCATTCCCTGATTGCTAGATACACATTATTCCTATCATCTGCTAGTAACTATCAAAAAACAGTAACAAATTTGTCCGGAAGGATTTATTCTCCACATAACTTCCTTCTTCTGCTTTTAAGTATTGCTGATGATTTGATTGAACTCAAAAGAGTCACAGATTTTTCCCATTTAATGCCTACTCCATTATTTCAAGGTAGGAAAAAAAATGCAGATATGTTTTCTTTTAAATAGTTTTATAGACAAAGTGAAAGATTTTTCATTCTTGCTTCAAATTCATTGTGAAAACAGAAGGCAGTTTCCCCAGATGGAAATCTGTCATATCATTATGGAAATGTCAGATTTCCACCCGGGGCATATTGACAAAAAGCCATGGTTTTTGCCCAGGGGGTGGAATTTCACAAATTTTCCCAAGAAGAGCTGCACTCCTGGTAGAAGACAGAGGCAATTTCTTTCCCCGATTTCAGATTTGCGAGACTGAGTGCTAAGAGATTGGTTTCAGGCAAATGCCCAAAGAAGAGAAAAGAAGACATTAGCATCCCCATTACCAGCTATATGGGGTTGGCTCTCCTTTGCAAGTCAGTGCTGGCCGTGTGGACTTTGGAGTTATGGTTACCCTGAGCAGCAACTCTGTCGGTGATATTGCATAAAACCAGTGTGTCCTCTTGCCAAACAGAGGACAGATTTCATTCTTTGGCCTATCTGATTCTGCCATTATAAATATCACCCCTTTAGTTAATAGATATGCTCTTCTTAAAGTCTCTCTTAATTTTGGTAATTGTATTTCCCCCCCTGGGAAAGGAGCCCTTGAAACCTCCGTTAGCAGAGTACTCAAGCGTGTGTTAGAAATATTAGCGAATCATGTCCATGCTAATGAATGATAGGACATTTAGAGGAAAATAAAACAATCCCCAAACATTTTCATACAGTTAGTCATTAGAGTCTCTTGCTTTAAATAGATGAAAGAGATCTGTGATTGGCATAAGTCATGGCAAGCAATAGCCTTGGGACGTGAGGTACTCTATTCGATTACGTAGAAGTCTTGCTGCCTTGTGTAACAGCTCTCAGATTAACAAGCACAATGCAAAAAAAAAAAAAAAAAAAAGAAATCTAAATTTTTTTTAAATAAAGATTTGATGTTCTCAACCAAAAACCTCCTCCAAAGACTCTATTGGTACAGGCATTCTGCTCCATTAATATAAATGTATATTTTTTTTTTCCTCGTAGAAATACCTGCATTTAAAAAAAATGCGGCAATAACTTCAAACTTCAAAGGTCTAAACTTCAAAAGGTTTCTTGCATTCTGCTTGATGGGACAGCATCTTATGCACACATGCTTTTTTTCCCTGCTAAATGCCTTAATAATGAGCTTGGGTTCAGATTTTGTGAATCGGAGCCAAGTAACTCTATTTTATTATATTTGCTGGGAAATGAACTAGCTCAGGGTAATTAGGAAAGCAATTTTATTAGCTTCTATTTCATAAAGATTGTTTTTTAATCAGAGTCAGAACTTACTAGAAATGATTCTGTGCTCATTGCTTGGGTCTCAGGAAATGAAGTGGGGCACCGTAGGTCCTAACCCACAGGAAAGCCAATGTGATGAAGACAGAAGCTTTGCTCTTAATCTCTAACGATGCTGTAAAAATAAACCCAATCTGATGGCGTTGTAAATAAAAGGGTCACAGCTAACGAGTACCTGTGTCTAGTCTATTATAGACCAGAGCCTTGATAACTGAAGGAATGCAAGCTTTTCTTTTAATTGACCAAGGAGACTTGGATTCAAGTTGTGGAGAATCCTGGTTTGGAGACCGAGGCGGGTAGTAAAGCAAAGTAGAACACTGCATTAGGTGACTGTGTCTCCAGGAGACAAATGGGAGGAGGAATTGGGACTGATAGTGTATTTCAATAATGTAGTGCAGCTGTGAAAAAGACGGATGCTCTACTGAGGCACTTGGTGCATCCTGGGAGTGTGGTGTTGTTCCTAGGAAAATGGAGATCCTGCGGTCGCCGCTGCTCCCGGCAGCCCCTTCTGGAGTGCGAGTGCCAGCATCGTGTTTGGGGCACCTCATTATAAAGAGAACATCAATACTGTAAATTAGAGAGAACTCAGAGAAGGGTGACAAAAAAAAAAAAGATAAAAGGATTAGAAGAGATGACCTATAAAGAAAGGTTAAAGGAACATAACATTTAAAGCTTGCAGGGAAAGGAGCCGGAGAGATGGAAGGCTATGCTAACTGTCTACAAATATTTGAGCAATAATAATTTTAAGGAAAGGAGAGGATTGCTTGCAGGGGCTGAGAATGGTCTAATAAGAAGTAACGGCTTGAAACTAAGGAAAGGGGAAAATGTCGGTTAGCAGACATTAGGACAAATCTCTTCCCAGTCAGGGCAATTAGGCACTGAAGAGAACTGCCTGGGGAGGTGGCTGCAGCCCCATCATCGCAAGTGGCAAGTGGTTAGGGGGGAGGCAAACCACTCGGGGAACTCCTCTGGAAAGGCAAGCCAGCCCACCCTGCTCTGAAGAGCTCCACATACCGGAGAAGTGGGCTGGGAAAGCGAGGAGAACTTTCCCAATGGCCCCAACTGTGATGGAAGCTTGTAAAAATGAGCATGTGGAGGGTGGGGGTGGAGGTGTAGATGTTGTCCAAGAAAAAAAAAAAAAAGCCCATCATATGTGTATGGGAAATATCTTTCTGTAAAAGCTGTTCTTTTCTACTGCTGGTCATTAGTGTTGGCTCCTCGTTTGCCTTCACAGTCATCAAGACATTTACATAAATCATCACATAACACCTCCCCGAAGTCAGAACCCAAGCGGGGAGGGAGGGAGGGGTGCCTCTGACAACAAGGCACACCGTCTAAAAATGAATGGTGTGAGGTGGCACACATCAGTTTCTGTTGTGCAAGCAAAGGGAAAGAGAGAAAATTGCCATGTTTTATCATGTCGGCCCGAGCCAGAGCAGGTGACACCGTGATCAGGTGTGCATGCATAATCACTCCCCCAAATAATCGCCATGTGGAATAATTTCCCCCCAAATCTTGCAGCTTCAACTTGTTCTTTGCAAGTGACTCATAAATCTTGGCCTTGAATGTGAATCAAGATTCCAAGCTGCAGGCTCAGGGGTTTGTTGGATTTATTCAACTTTAGTCTTTATTTATAGACATAAAAGTGTATTATTGGTTGTAACATCCAAACAAAAGAAAACAGATTGTAAGCATCCATTAATGTTTTCCCAAAAGGGAAATCGCTCGTTTCTCTCGGGTCTTTCATTCTCTCCCTTGTAGTATTAAGATGATGTCATAAACTCGTAATTACTTTGTGATGTTCTCGGGCACTTTATATCTCTTGGTTCAGAGACGCCAATTCCCTCTCTGATCGGAAGGAATGCGGTGAACGATATGAGCAGGTGGAAGATAAGTCTTTGGTGGCTTGCAATTTAGAAACCTGTGAAGTTTTGAATTCCTACCACTTAAATTCTCTTTTCTAGGAGGGGAAAGATGCACTTTAAATATCTTGGGTTTTGCATTATGTACATGAGATGAGGTGTTAATTTTGTGGAACAATTACTACTGGAAAAGAAAATTATTTTGACTTACAAATGAATGCAGAGGCTATGTGAAAAAAAAATCATTATTGCACTTATCAGGTAGAAGGTTTTCATTCACTAATCATGTCCAGGAAAGCAAAGACACTTTAAAAGAAGGACATATTTGTATCCTATGATTAGATGTTTGACTTCTGAGTACCTGCAGCATGGGAATAAGTAAAAACACAAACCGGGGCTGTGAGAGAAAAACAAATCACAAGCTGGCGACTCTCTCTTTTCTTGGCCAAATCTTTGTTCTGTTACTCCCAGCTCATCTCTTCCATTCTGCAAGAAAGAAGCCATAAAGCATCCATTTCCAAGTCCTCTTTTAAGACTTGCTCAGATTTCTTATTGCTCATTTCGAAGCATTTTAATTTCTGACCTCTTCTGCTCCACTAGTTATAGACCCATTCACTGACCCTCTAGGATTTCCAACTCGGTGATTTATGTCCTTGCCATATTCATGTGAAGCACTGGTATCAACTGCAGAGAGAGAAGAGAGGGTGGGGGGAGGGAGGGGAAGAGGCTTCCTCGTTCTCCTGTGCAATGGCCGAATAATTTTCCTTTATGTTTTTTCTGTTCTTATAACAAAATTCTTGATGTTGGTAGCTTTTAGACTTTTCTAGGAATGCTCCCTCCCTAAAAAAAAAAAAAAAAAGGAAAAGCATACAGCTTTGAGTTTTAATTGCTGTAACTTGTGTAGACCCAGAGGTAGCACTTCTTTCAATGGTAAAGTTTGGGGCAGGATGAGAAGAGAAGCTATTGACTTGTTGAGAGTAGGATGGTGGGATGCAGGGGCCAGGTCTGGGGAGTCTGGCTTCTGCCTGGGCCTCAGCACCGTCCTTCTCCTGTGCAGAAGCAGAGCCCCCTTTTCTTTATTATTGAGGTATCATGGGGGTATGGAGCCATTAAGAAGGCACTGAGCCACTTTGACCATTTGTTGCCTGCTCTGGTCTTATAAGTAGACAAGGAGACCAACAATTACGGATGTCACTTGTGGTCCTCAGCTGTCATTCTGATTCAAGTTTTACTGAAAGGAAGTTTGGCTTCAGATCTTTGTTTAGCCGGTTTATTCCATAGTCATTTCTGTATTTGATTCTCATTCTTCTGCTTCATTTCCAGTGCTTTTCTGTCTCCTCTGCGTTCTTTACAATCCTAGGTGTCCAGTTAAACCACAACTCTTGTGTGCGCTCTGCGTGCCTGAGAGCCACTTTACTTCTCTGTGACCCAGGCACATGGTGTGTGGTAATGCTGTTTAGAACTGAATAAGAATGCAGACTAGCAAGCCTCTTTGTCAGGGTATGCATGTGTCCCACACGTCGATGGTCCTGTTTAGTTATTAGAATCTGAAAACTTAATCATACACTCTCAGAAGAGGCTTTGATAAAGAATTTTACTCCTGCATGTTCATTTAAGATTTAGACTTGACGTATTAACGCCAAATTTAAAATTGTGTCCTCCTCATTGCAGTCCTCTGTAGTTACAAGGTTCTAATAAATATTATGTCCTCCCATCATGCAATTAAAATTTTCCACCTCATTTCACAATGCAAAACATTCACATGTTGTCAATCATTTTGAAACATGATTTTTTGACATCATATAATTTCACTTCATTTTTGCAGACAGACATCGCACCAGGAAATTATTTAAGAAAGAATCCTATTATATCTTTATTTTTCCACCAAATTTCACCTTCAAATGCAGTCATTTGTGTACATTTCAGTAACTTCAACAATAAACTCGCAAGGAGAGGGAACGGCAACTCCTCAGACAGAGAATCACATATGGGTTTTGCAACCCTAGCCAGGCTATGGCTCAGTTGCAGGCACCCGGTTAGAAAACATGGTTTTAGCCATGGGAAGTTTACAAGTCTCTCTGCATCAAGTGAAAAGGTTGCTGCTTAAGACAGCTACCACCTGGGAAGCTGGGAGAAAAACATGCGTGGGCTTTTGAACTTTCCTCTGTTTAATAACTAGCAGACACTAATGATTTGCCAAACATCCTGATTTAAAATGGCGGCAGTCAAAAGCAAGGCTGCCTGCTGGCTGTCAGGTAGCCCACCTGTTCTCCATACCAAAGTTCCCTTGACCTGTGCCCAAAGCAAAGCTGTTATCCTATAAACCACTGCTAGATGTGCATGCACATCTTGTTGGGTTCTCTCGCTAACATTCTGGTCTGCTGTCGAAGAGAAGTTTCATCCTGGAAACTCCACCTTGCCTTTTTAATGAAGGAGGCCCCTTGGGGAATGATCTCATACACATAGTCTTCGGAGGGGCTGGAGTGGGAGGTGAGGTGGCGGAGAAGGGATCAGGCTCATTTCTTGAAGGAAGAGCTTATGGGGACATATGGACGAAGGCCCTGCTCAGTTCAGTACAGGCTGGAGATCTCTTCCTAGATTTTTGAAAGAGTGGTAGATTTTTGGAGAAGGCCAACCAAATTTTTCATGTCTTGGTATGGTGTTTGTGGGAGGAAAGTCAGAAAAGAACTAGTTGTTGAGTGTGAGAAAGATGTGTAATCAGGGAGTAGTGTTGGAATGGCATCTCCAGTCTCTAGTAGATGGTGGTGTTTTCTTTTTTGTTGTTTCTTTGTCTTTTTGGTTTTTTTAGCACAAGGTCCTGAAGAAGCAGGGGAACTTTTTTCTGGTGTGACCCGAATTGGAAGGGGGATTAGAAGAAGCTTATTAAGTGATGGTTTGTCATCATTTATTATTTAAAAAAAGTTAATTTGATCAGAACCGTTGTGATATTCAAAATCATCTGGACTTTACAACAGGGTAGGCTATTATTTCCAGGAAATCACCTAATGCCAGGGCCCTGGAAACCTCTTACCTCCTAGACCTAGTCTTTCTCACTTTCTACTACTTGTTTAAGTTATTCTAGGTTTGTGCAGATGCTGCAATCTGTATATCAATAAATATAGCAAAGTGAAATATTTGATAACACAGGTAAGAATTCTTTTAAGTTGGTACTCTCTGAGTATAATGTGAAAGTAATCACATTGAGAATTTTATTAATGGTTAATCTTTAAAAGTACCTGACATGTAGTAAGATTTTATGGCACTTTCTTAAAAAAAACTACTGTGTATCATGCTTTATAAGATTACGTCATTTGAACCTCAAAGCCACACAACAGCGTTGGTATCATTGTCTTCATTTTACCAATGTGAAATCTAAATTATATGATTCAAAAAATGGCAGAGCTCAGAATCAAATCTCCCATACCCTAAATGTTTGTTCAATGAATGTTGACAATTAAATCCATACTATATTCACTTATGGATATGCAAACATGCTTATCCATTAATTATAACCACATGTGTCAAAATTCCCATCTGTTTTTTGATGGACTGATTTAAAAAGCAGAAGGAGACCCTTCATGAAACGCAAGAGCCTGCTTCCCCCATCTTTCTTCTACTTCAAGTCCTTTGTCATTTTCTTTAAACCCCAACTCAGAGTGTTGTCTTCAGGGATCAGGGGCTGCTTAACTTTGTTCTCTAAAGCCAACTGTGTTACAAATGAAGATAGCAATTAGCATTTATCAACCTTGGTGATTTTTGTCTCCCTCTCTGGGTTTATGTAGTGCTTATCACTGTGGTACCAAAGTGCATTGACCCACTTGCTAACTTTTTCTGAAATAATACTGGCAGGAGAATAGCCCGTTCCTCTGAGATGTCCGATGCCTAGCTCACAGATAACTATGGAGCTTTCTCAATATTGCAAACCCATCATCTTCTGAGCTCCTATGTTGTCTACACTTATCCAACAGGAACACAATGGAATTCATACGCGATAGCAAGTGGCTTTTTAAACCACAGATACACTAAAGAATCTGTGCGGTGATATGTCTATAACACTACCTACCACTTGTTTTAGGAATTCTTTAGTATAAAGAAGAGAACCTACTCAGATAAGCTTGGAAAAATAAAGTGTTATTAAAAAGCTTTGTAAACAGCTCATGAAACCTGGATAACACTGGATAGTACTAACGGAACTTTGTCTCACAGAAATGGGGAAAGGGGCAACTATTAGTTCCTTTCCCTCTTCCCAGCATCTCTCTTCTCTGCTTCTATTTGTGTCTGTTTTATTCTCATCTCTCTGAAGACTAGTTTCTCTGTTTAGACATCTGTTTACATGTGGTCCATCTTGGCTGACTTCAAATGGTAGCCTTAGCCTGCAAATCTATATAACCTTTCTGTTCATATTCCTCACATCAAAGTAATGCAGATTCTAGTTTCCCTATTTCAAATTCCTGGGAGAAAGAATCTGCAGCAGTCCACATCACACATCACTCCTTGTCTAAGCAGATGTGATGGGGGAGGGGGGTGGCAAGGAGAGGTCATGCATGCTGAGCTGCTTCTTTTAGACACTGGGCAAGTCTCCTAAGAAATGGATTAGGGATAGAGAGCTTAGTATCTCCAGAATTAAGTGTAATAAGGATTGTATGGGGTGGGGAGCAGACCTAAATATGCATAATGATGAAATTTTAAGTTACTGTACTTAAGAAAGTAAAACAAAACTCTTATGCAGAAAACTATGCACTGAGCATTTTAGATACAGATGCTTTTACAGAGCATCAGGGAAACATAGGTATCTAATCTTAGATATAAAGTCCATTCTTTCTTTCCTCAAATTGAGAATTGCAAAGTTTTCCTTGCAAGTTTTCATCTGTGTTTCTGCACACAAACCTATTCGGTGGAACTGGGGGAAAAGAGAAAAATAAATTCCAATAGATACTCTTCTTCTGCCCTAGAATAAACAGAAGGGCTACCATTGTACATTCTCATCCATGTGATTTTTTTATTTGTAGACATAATCATCACTAAGTATTGCTTCTTTTACGCAAATGACCCTGATAACCAGACAACTGCGAAGTTCAGTTATCTGGTCTGATATTTCTATCAGGTTATTTGTAGATTATAATCAAGAAGTCTAATAATCAGGGCTAAATTTCTGTCATTTGCTGAGGAAATCAGAATTAGTTCTTGGGGAAAGATCCATCAAAGGGCAACTTCTCCCAGTGCCCAGGAGCTCTCTCTTCTCCTCCGGGGGCAACATTACTTTCATGTCACACATAGCCACCTCATTCAGTTCACTATTTTGCTAGACTTCAGTTGTACCAAGGCAGCCAGTTCATGCTCATGAGATGAACGCATCTGTATTGAACAAGCTGAGATATCAAGTTTCTTCCTTTCAGTTTTTATGGTTCCAAGTGGAATTATTATGCCCATCACAGGATGACCAGTATGGTCTATTAGCTAAGAAATATGATCCCATTTCTCGTATCCTATTTGCATATTTTCTTTTCCAAAAACTGCCTTTTGCACAGGTTGCTGGTCCTAATGTCTGTGGTTGAGGGGCCGATTTCTCCCTGAAAGTACTTCATCCTCCAGCTAGAGACAGGCTTTCCTACAGGAACTTGAAGACCCTGTTCTAGTCCTAAGGAAAGAGCACACTAACACAACATCTTTACATTTTCCATGTCTTCTAAACTACATAGGAGTATTATATTTTGTTTCTCCAGCTTCAGTCCTTAGTGTCCCTAAGGGACTTACCTTGGGGTAATGCTAAAACATGTTCATTTTCATGCATACTATCAAATTGCTCTACAGCTCAAATATAACAATGTAATGAAACCAAGCTTGACTGTAATCATACAATAACAGAAAGAATCTACAGCTCTTAATAGTCATTGGCTTCTATTTTCTTGTCCTTTGAAGTCTTGATTAACATGGGCAAAAGTGACCAAATAGCCCTGGGCCTTTCAGGTATACTATGTCAACAACAACAGAAACATTTATGGTTCTAAATGCTTCATTAGTATCATCTCATTTAATCTTTTTTTTTTTTTGGTGGTACTGGGGATTCCACCCAGGGGTTCTTAGCCACTGCCACTGAGCCATATCCTCATCCCTTTTTAATATTTTATTAGGAGATAGAGTCTCTCTAAGTTGGTTTAGGCCTTTGCTGAATTGCTGAGGGTAGCTTTGAACTTTTGATCCTCCTGCTTCAGCCACTTGAGCTGCTGGGATTACATTCATGTGCCACCAAACTCGGCTCATTTAATCTTAATCTCTCTCCCCTGTTTTGAGATGGTATTTTTGTTATCCTAATTTAGATGAAGAAAGTGAAGTTCAGAGAGGGTAAGTAACTTTTATCGAATCACAGAACATAAAAGGAGCAGGTTAGGATTTGAACCCAGTGATTCCCGCCTTGGTGTTCATAACCACTGTACAGTACTGCCTTCTGAATTCCACTCCAGCCAATCAATGTCATGTGAGCCTATAAAGAGCGTAGCTGAGGTGTCTGTCCTCCACTTGTGACCATTCCCTTCCAGATATACCTAAATTCTCTTCCTCAGACCTTACCTCTCAAACATGATGATGTGTCCAGAATCATTCTTGTACCCCAATGAACCAAGAATTAATTCCCCCTTAATTCTTGTGATCATTTGGTACACTATTTTACTTATTTAGTTGTTTATTACTTGGCTTCTTCCTCTGTGAAGTTTAAGCTCTATAAGGACAGGGATTTTTGAATATTTGGATCACATTTTAGGGGACTTATTAGCTGCTCAGTAAATATTGGTGGATAAATGAATGCGCTGTTGGATATCCAATAGGACATAGGATCATATCCTATCCCCCTGGCTCCTCGTCTCCTGTCTTTGCTTTCTGGTTGTCTCTGCTTGCTGGCTGGGAAGTTGTGTCTTTGCTTCACTGTTCTCAAAATCACCTGCTCACTCGTTCTCACTGCTTCAAGTCTCAGTTATTTTATGGCCAGTGCCTGACCTGATAGTTGTTTGTCAGCTTGATTTTAGTGGGCTCTCTCTCTCTCTCTCTCTCTCTCTCTCTCTCTCTCTCTCTCTCTCTCCTATCCTATCCTCCATAGCAAATTAAATCCAGTGTGTCTGTCACTTGAAGGAAGTTTCTCTGTCTTTCTGCCTCTGTCTCTTTTTTCCTTATGCTAAGACATGAAGTGGTATGAGGAAGGTGAGCATGACTTGAAATGTATTCCCAGGAGCCAGGTAGTTGGAGAACCCCCTATTGTCAGGAAATCAGACCCAAGGAGGTGCAACCCTCCTGCTCTCTGTCTAAATTTCCCAATACTGTGAACAAAACGTCACCTGTATCCACACCAGGATATTAGTTAATCATTTGCAGGAATAAAACCATCCAGAAGAAATGCTCTGCTTTTTATGGGAAAGAAGACTTCAGCAACTCCCCTGATGACATTTGCTGGATGAGTACACTATGTGTGTATTTATTTATGTAACAAACTCGTCTATAGTGCTTATTATGTGCCAGGTGCTGTTCCAAGTAGCTCAAAAATAAATATCAATTCATCCAGTGGTATGCATTATTGTTATCATTGCTCCATCTCAATTTTAAAGATTTAGAAACAGAAGAACGGAAGCAAAAAAGGGATCAAGTAGCTTGCTTGAGACCAGAGTAATAGGGGCTGCTATGGTTGGGATCCTATGTGTCCCTTCCAACCTCCTATGTTAATTCAGGAACTTTCAGGATTAGATTATGAGAACTGTGACCTAATCAGCAGATTAATCCATTTAAAGGGGTCACTGGGGGTGTGCCTCTAGGGATCATATCCTATCCCCCTGGCTCCTCCTCTCCTGTCTTTGCTTTCTGGTTGCCTTGAGCAGAGTAGTGCTCCTGCGTGGTACCCTCCCGCCATGATGTTTTGCCTCCAGGACAATGGAGCTGGCACACTATGGACTGACTCTTTGAAACTGTAAGCCAAATTAAATGTTTCCTCTTCTTAGTTGTTCTTGTCAGGTGTTTTGGTCTCAAAATGACTAACATAGTGGCAGAGCTGAAGTTTGAACCTGGGTTCCTAGGTTTGGCTCCAGGGTCTGTTGTCATCTGTTAGCTAGGGTTTCTCCAAAGGTTGTGAATACTTTTGGGTATTGGTTGTGCTATTATTGAAAAAAGCCCTCAAGTCTCTACTTTCTTACAAAGAAGATGAAAAAAGTCCACAGTGGAAGATAGGCAACTATTTTAACTTCAAAGCAAATTAACTTTCTGATCTGATTTGTCTTAATATGATTATCTAGTATAAGTGTGTACGTATATAAATATCTATTAAATATATAGAAACATACATACATCAGAATATATACATGCATATACATATATATTCAAATTCTACATGGATATATTTTTTGCCTAATCCATAGGCCTTCATCAATATTTCTTCTTTATTCTCTTTTATGCTAGCAGCTTTCTTTATGCATTTCCATTTTCCACATTTTTCAGAATGATTGGATTAGGTTGCACACGCTTCTCCTGAAATATTAAGTGCATACAATCCGCATCCACACACATTGGGCCTATAGTTATGATCTATCATTTCAAAAATCCACATGTTAAAACAAGCAAACAAACAGAATGGTCCTTGAGTGCTATGAAGTATTAGGTCCAAAGAATCCTCTGCCATTCATCTTCTCAGTAATTCAGGGACTAACAAGACCCCAGAGTTTCTGTGTCTTTGGCAGATTCTTTGTCCTAAAACCACTGAGGTCTCTCTCTCTCTCTCTCTCTCTCTCTCTCACACACACACACACACACACACACACACGCGCGCGCACACACACACACGCACGCACACTCACCTACTATCATTCACATTGTATATCTAAGAAGACTAATCTATTTTTTTTCTTTTCTTTTTGATACTGAGGATTGAACCAGGGGTGCTTTACCACTGAGCTACATCCCAACCCTTCCAATATTTTGTTTTGATACAGGGTCTTCAGTTGCTGAGACTGGCCTCGAACTTGGGACTCTCCTGCCTCAGCCTTCCAAATTTCTGGGATTCCAGGCATTCACTAATGTGCCTAGTGGCTACTTTATTTCATAGTGAGTAAGTTGTCACATAGCCAAATATCTAACTAGTGTGTCATTCCTGAAGTTTTTAGAGGAAATAGGAAAGATTAACATGAACATTATCCAGATTGTTTGCCTTTGTCCTCAGGACTATTTTGGGAAAAAACAACAACAGCAATGACTAGATAGAGCATGGTTGGGCAAGATATCATTTTTAACTTTTAATTGATCGCACTCAATGTTGTCTTTTCCTCCATACTGTTTTTTTCTTTATGATTTTGATCATTAAATACTCCCAGTGTCTAAGGTTTCACAGATGGGTCTTCCTTCTTCCCTGCTCACCTCTAAAATAGGGCAGGTTTTCTTATATGGCTTGTTGGAAATTGATGATTTTGCTTTAGAGCCAGCCACAATTGTTTTGGTATAATTTCCAGACAGATGGTTCTTAACGTACTGACTTTCTGGACACCTCTTTGCCTGAATTGTGTGACATAGTATTTTTCCCCCTTTTATCCCAGCAGAGTGCTGCTATGACACAAACTCACACCTCTAAGCACAGATCTGCTTTACTTCTGACTTCTTTTGGAGTCACTTTTCTAAAGTTCTGAGTCCCTGTCCTCTGCCTTGTAAGAGTTCATGACTGGCCTATGGCTAATTCTATAAGCAGAACAAAACTACCAAATACCTTCAATATTTTTATATATAATTCCTGAAAAAAAAATCAACTTGATTGAGTCTGTTTATTCCAAATGGAGAAATCTTGTGTCCTGTGTAGACATGACATTATTCACTGAGAATCTCAATCCCTAGTTATTTATGCATATATAGTCTTATAAAGTCCAAACACCCAGATTACAGTCAGTCATCCTTTTCTGTATAATACACCAAATAAGGACACTGTAACATATGTACATATCCCAATAGTTAACATCATGGACTAAACATCCTGATTAGTTTGTGAATTTCTTACATTTCAGCTGGATGTTTTGGCTTTGTGTTGACAGAGTACAACATGCTTCCTAGTTTGTATCCCTTTGAATCTGCTTTACTGATGTAGAACAAAGTTTCATTTGCTTGCAGATTTTAATTTAAAAAAGAAAAGCTAATGAATGTTGGATCGTATTCTTCAGTGAAGGTAATAAGCCTCGAATGTTATATATAAAAAGCTACCACCCTCTGATTGTCAAAGTTTACTTCTTTCTTTTCAGATTCTTCTTTGTATTGTTTTACAATCTAGGTATATCTGTTTAACATGAAATGCAGAAAATGACAGGGCTCAGACAGCTACTGCATCCAGTGACAAAGATTACTGTCATCCTGGCTCATCAGTTAATTCATCATTGGCAATGGTCCATTCCATTTCCTGGTAGCCTAGCAACAGCCAATGATGGGGAGGGCTGTTTGCCATGTGACAATGGTATGTGGTACTTTCCAGAATGCTTTTACATAAAAATAGGATGATAATTTATAAATTTACATTTTTATTTTAATAAATGGGAATATTTGGTTTTAGGGGTTGACATTCAAAAGGGAGACAATTTTATTTTGCCGACCATGACTTTAAAGTGCTGAATTGGTGACTTGATAACAGACATGGAGCTATCAATTTCACACATAAACAGGGTTTAAAGTTGAGACTGTGAATGCCTTACTTTACCTCAGTATGAGTGGTATTTCTCCACAGATTAACTATACAGAAATAAAATAATTAAATGAGAGCTATTCTTATATCAGTGCACACGCACATGTACACACACACAGGCACACTCACACAGGACATAGGATTTTGAGGCTGAACTTTGGCTCCTAATTTGTTTTTATCACTGGCTAGAAAAAAAAGCCAAGAAACCTTTGAGCAACAATAATAATTGTTGTCCTCAATAGTAAAAAAAAAAAAAAAAAAAAGAAAATGTGGTTTCTCAGAATCTTCCTCAGCCTCTATTGATGATTCATGGTTCAGTAACTCATTGAAAAATCTGCTCATTTGTTTTCACTGATTGAATTCCCTGATTGTTAGTGTGTATAAATGTATTAGCTGCTATTGAAGCTATCTGCTGTTAAAGAAGTGATAGAAAATTCTATTTAAATGTCATAATGCTTTTTCTCTTGTTATGACAGTATCACTGAGTAAATAGTTTTATTTTAGTGCCATAGTTAAGAAAATCTATAATCACCTCTGCATAATTTTTTTTTTTAAAAAAACCCTATATTTAGTCCCATCTGCGGAGACAGGAGTGGAAAATAGGCGACTACCTAAGACATGAATTCCGTTAAATATTAAAGAGATCTCATCAATGATTTTATTAGTCTCTGAGCTCGGTAAAGGCCTCCCTGACATCTAAAACCTAATGATTTTTTTTAAATATATTTAAAGCCTTGCACTGCACCTTTAAATATTGAACAATATTGAAAAATATTGAAGCCCTTTTTTGTATATTAGCTTTAGGCAGAACTGTTGTATGATTTCCACTCCTTTCATGACATTGTAATGATGTTACCACATACAACTTTATCTTGCATGAAAAGGTGAAGTCATGAGTGATTTCTCCAATTTAAAAGCACTCAACCCTCACAGTGCTAGAAATGAATATTTTGCATATATTCATGCAACAATGATTCAATTTAAGATTTCTATTTTCAAACATTGCTTGAAACCTTCACTATGTTAGTAGTAAAATTGCCAAAATGTGTAATAAGATTTATTATAGATGAGTAGCATTTTATTTAGTATTTCATGTTAACACTAGGGTTACCTGGTTTAGCAGGGGAATTCATCTTTCTTTTCTAATCAGAGATAACATTTTATTATATTTTTAAAAATACTCTTTCCATACACATATATATGTATATTGTGGCACAAACTGAATTTTCTCTTGCTGGCAATGCAAACCCAAACATTGCTCATGTCAATGCTCAGTGTACCCTCACACAAAACCGCTCCGATTAAAAAAAGCAAGAAAGACTTCTATTTCTCCTTTGTAATCCCTGTCTCTTTTCTGCAAAATAGCTCTAAAACCCTCCTGCTATGCATCCTGAAAATGGGCTCAGAATTTTGCTGTGGACTTTCCCCTTTGACTGGGGCTGGTTTTACTCTTGTTTCTATGGTGTAGATGCTTGACATCCTAGCAGCATCCAAATGCATCCAAGTTTTCTAGAAGCCGCATCAATGTATAGGTCACAGGCACACAAAGTATAGGTTGGCAGAAGCTCTTAATTGAGGGGCTATGTTTCTGCAGGAGGTCTGCACAGATGGAGGGAGAGATGTATCTAAACGTGGTTACTTACCTGTGGGCTTAGAGAAGAGCGATAGGGAGGGTGTATAACCATTTCATGACCGCACCTGTGACTGTCACAGGGGAGGCATGAAAAGGTTTAGACTCCTACTATTTTAGTGTTCATTATGCATTTTTAGGCTCTTAAGTCTTCTTTCTAGTCCAGGTTTTCAATCATTTCAGCAATGAAAGAGAGTATCTTCCACAGACAGGTTTTGCAGCATTGAAGCAATGCCCTTCCTCCCCAAGCATATTTATAAAGCATTCTCTTTCTCTCTCTCTCTCTCTCTCTCTCTCTCTCTCTCTCTCTCTCTCTCTCTCTCGTAAATACACACTTGCACACAAAACAAGGCTTTGTTTATGTGAGTGAGCTTCTAGCACATGCCCAAGCACAGAAAGGAAACACGACCCTGGTCTTTCAGAGGATGGCTGGAGTTGCCCAAAGCTAACCTCAGTTGCTTGAGAAAAGCCACTCACTGATGACATGGACACATGAGTGAGATTTTTCTTTGGTTCTCTTTTATTTTTATGATATAAAAAAAGTTATTAAAAGCTGGAGCAGCAGCATGCCAGTTAGTGACTTGTTCTGCATTTTCAGTTGGGTAGGAGAGTGGTGATCTTATTAGGCCCCTGGGTGGGCCAAATTTTCCTAATTACATGGAAATCAGAGGCAGCCCCTAGACTGTGGTATCTTACCTGTAAGGAGTAAACACTCCCCTGCTGTCACTAATGTTCTATAAATCATGTTAAAGAGAAGCATAATTAACATTTTTGATCAAATCAAGCTTCCAAGCCATGAGGTGCTTGAATGAGTAAAGTCACGTTTCCGCGTCAGCAGTGAATAGATTCTCCAGGGAATGAGAGCGCTCAAGCTGGCTTGGCCCTTGTCCCCAGCCACCCACCCCTACTTTGGACACCTGCTGAGGACAATGAGAGTTTAGATGAAAAAATCCTCAGCAACATACCACACCCAGTTTCGGGAATGGAAGTTTATCTAGAGGCTCGGGGTGTGGGGTGAGGGAGAAGCCACACGCCATGTCTGGGAAGCAGCCCCTTTATGTTTTTGTCCTGATGAAAGTGTATCCTGTCCAGGCAGGTCAAAATTAGTCCTGCTTGTCCTTCAAACCATTAATAAAGGGCAGCATTCCTGGTTAAAGGACAGGTAGCGGCACAAATAATTTCTACCTTTGTTTTTTGTGAATTTTGAGAAAATGTGTACCCAATTGCCAAAGGCTAATTAGACCTCAAGCTCATCTGGAGGAGGGTGCCCAAGTGGAAGACATTTGAAAGGCTTCCAGTCCCGAGGCCATCATACATGAAGAATCCTGGAGACAATGCTTTCCTTCTTTCAATGACAGAAAAAGAACTGTAGTTGCAAGTTTCCTTGGAAGTTACTTGTGAATTTGCAATCGTACATGAGTGTAAGCAGTTCATAGCAAAGCATTAATAAACCCAGGTAGAGAGAAAGAGAGAGAGAGAGAGAGAGAGAGAGAGAGAGAGAGAGAGAGAGAGAGAGCCCTGGATGCCCAAGTAGGCCATAAGAGGAAGGAGAAAGAGGCTGAATGGGGGAGGTTAGGTGCGGCATGCAATCCTGTTCTTCAACATTATGGTTTTGATCTGGGTTTGAGTCTGGCTCTGTGAAGGTTTTAGAAAGTATCATTAATAATAATAATAATAATAATAATACAGAGTTTATAATGAGTATTTCCATGCCCACACCAGCACATCCAGTGAAAGTGGGAAAAGGCATTTGTTTTTAGTTCCTTCTTTTCCCTGAATACTCAGGGAGGAGCATCCCCTGCTGATAGTGGGATGCTGGAAGTAATGGTACCTGAGATTGTGGTCCCGCATTCCTCTAGTTCCTCCCTGAAGCATAGAATGTGGACTTGCTTTCTCTCAATTTCTTCTTGGTGAGTCTTGCTTTATTGCTCCTGCACTGGGATGAGACAGAGCCCCTGCAAGGAAGTGATCCAGGCCATTTCCTGTTCCCTCTGTTGGGTGTGTGGATGGGGATGGGTGACTGGGGTGGGGGACACAGATTATATTAAGACTTCTTATTTTAAAAAAAATTAATTCAATTTTAAGAGTCCAGGAGCTGTGTGTACCCTGGAAAAGAAGCATATTATCTATTAGGATAATATAAATTCCACTGGTTTTGATGAAGGTGAACTGTACATATTACATATAATGGAAGGATCTGAGTTTCTGGAATCTATCCCAATTTTGAAGTTTCAAATACTGTATTTACTAATAGAGATATGCCTGTATCTGTATACGCTGGTGAAATGTATGTTTTTAATTATCTAACTGTATTCTTTTCCAGAAATGAAATTTTAAAAAATCAGAGCTGAGAGTGCTTTTCAATTTGTAACTTTGATAAGGTTTGTATATAAATTTACATATCAGAATAATAATAGTGAGTTCTAAGTTACATGAGTTCCAAATTATAACTTGGGAAATATGGTCACTTTGGATATTCTCTTTGCCCTTTTTTACTAAATGCTGAGAAAACAATGGTTTAAAAAGACAAATCAGGCCAAATATAAAATATTTGTCTTCTTGGGAAGACCAGTTCCCCCTCTTCTCTCCCTCATATCCTGTACAGAGAGAACATACCTCCTTTCCTTTTCTCTTGCTTTATGTTGTTTCCCTTTGCTGAATTCAGACAAACTGATTTGTGTTTAAAATAAAGGGAGAAATAGAGTTCACATTATTCTGAGAAAAATATGTTCATTTCATTTCTGTGAAGAGGAACCATGAGCTCCACTCCACGCAAATTCTTCTTGGAACCCTTTGATTGATGTGCCAAGATTATGTTTTCAAGAGTTTGCTGGATTGGCTTGATCACCTTTGTCCAAAAAGAGGGAAAGAAAAGCTCATTCAAATAGTTGACTTAAGTTTTAACATGAACACTCCAATGGTCCTATTCAAATATTGCCTTCATGGGGAGGTCTTTACTGGTCATTACATTTAAAATTGCGCAACAGCTGCCCACTCTGCACATGCATTCTGCCTTACTTTCTGTGTTTCATTGATCTCCATGGTACATACCACCGTTGGACCTACTATATATTTTATTTATTTGTTTCCTTCCTCCACCCGCCACCAACTACCCACTTTGACATAATGTGAGCTCTTGTCTGCTTTGTTCACTAAATCCCCAGGCCCTAGAATAGTGACTGATATTAGTAAGCAATCAAGAAATATTTGTTGAAAAAAATAAATGAAATAAATGAATCGGATTTATCACATTGACTGGTTAAATTTTTAATGTATGACAAATTTGAATTTGATTAACAAGCCAAATTTAATTTTCTTTCTTTTCTTTTTTTTTTTTCTCTTTCATTCTTCTGTCTGTACCATTTGGGCATTTTCTTTTCTACATATTGTTTCTTTGACAATTTATGTGACACCAAAATGTAGGGAAAGAAACAAACAAAAAAATTCATCATTTAAGTTATTCTACCTCAAGTAGACCAAGAAAACTGGCTGTGTCAGCAAATTTTTCACCTTCCAACTGGTTGTTCTGACACTTTCAGGACACCACTTCTGTTTTATGCACTGTCATTTAGTGTTCATGGTTTCATCGCATAGGAATTTGATCAGAGGACACTTGACACATTCCCCAAAGTAAAAGAACTTGGGTGGGTAGCTGGAGGTGCCATAGCGGAGTGTTGAAGCCTGGAGTCGGAAAGTGCTGGATCCCACAAATCTTCCCGATATTCTTCCTCAGTGTGACACACATACAATTTACAGTATTCATAGTCACTGACCATCAATGGTTATTAACAAACTGGGTACCATCTTTTGTGTGGCACACACACACACACACACAAATCTGTCTCTAGAAATTATCTACCTACCTGTTGAGATGGTCGGGGGATGACCTCCCCAAGAAGAAATGATAAGATGAGTGGTGCTTTCCTCAGTGTAACTGAGCACAGTTCTGCTCTCTGCTCTAGGCTTCTTCTACCCTGCAAGAAGAATCTGTCCTTGTTTACTTTCTGCCCCTCTTTGGCTTCCTTTTGGATGAGGAAACATGCCTTACACCTGCTAGAGTGCTTTTAGGAGATGTTTGGGATTTTCTGGGGGTTTCCCGGGAGGTGATTGCATTTCAGTGGTGAGTGAATAATGCAAAACAGTCTCCAGGCTGTATGCACTGAGTAATCACGGGGAATTCTTCAGAACAATCTCAGGTTGGTAAAATTTTCCACCCAAAATAATAATAACAGTAACAATAGTAGCAATGGCAACAATAAACAAGATATGCCCTGTATGCTTCCACCCAATTATTAGCTAATAATGCATAATTATGATTAATTCCACTCTTTAAATGCAGATTCTAAAGAGCAATAACCATTTATTTTATGTTTTCACGTTATTTTCCTGCACGTCCTTTATGTCAATTATGTGTTGTCAGGCACATCTGATTGTGCTCCACTGTGGTTTCGATGGTTTGGTAATTGTACATTAAAAAAAAATAACAACACGTGTTTAGTATAAAAATTAATTACGTTAAGCATTCCTACTAATTTTGTCAGGCAAAAAAAAAATGGCATCCCACAAATTTTCAGCGTAAAGCGGGTGGCCAGCCTACTTAGGAGCTTTATGATCTGTGGCTGGGTTTTGTGAGTGAGCTCTGTCAAGGCAGTTTGCTCAGAGCTGAGACAGAATGCAGTGGACAGCAATCTACCCCGGCTCTGTTCCCTTAAAATTTGTCTCTGGCCTCCACCTAATCAACCACTTCCCAATTACGATTATAATAACAGCGCTGAAAATATCATTTTGAAATGTCGCTGCCATCCAAATTGACAGAGCTTCTGCCAGCAAGCTGGACGGTCAAGGATGTAGCTTCCTTCTTTTGGTTTGGTCCTATTTATAAAAGGCTGATCCTGGGGAATCATGAAGAATAACACTAGATATGCTATAAAAATCTACCCAGAAAATCTGGGTGCAACGAGGGAAAGGAAAAGGTAGGGAGAAAAGGACAGAATAAACCAGAGGAATTGGCTGGGGAAAAAAAGTCTGCTCAATATTGTTATCTTTTGGGAATATTTTCTTGTGATGCATTAAAAATATCTGATTCTTCAAAACAATTTTCTGCTCCTGTACCTTAAAATAGCGTTTGTTAAGGGGGAAGGGAGATGGAGCAATTAGTTGGCTTTATTTCTGAGGTTTTATTACTTTGATTCTTTTTAATTTAATCAGCCACAAACACAGCTACCAGCAGACGGTGACTTTTCCCTGAAATGTGCTTCCTGCCCAGAACAGTGCCTTGTGATTGTAGGTTAATGTTAATGAAACATGAAAAGGCAGACCCTTTTTAGGAAAATTTGTTATTAACAAATAACGGCTTGGTAACATTTAGAATCACACCAGGAATCACACCATCAGAAATATGGCTGGAGCAGATTCTAGAACCAGCCTGCCATGTTCAAGTGATAAATTTGTTTACATCCTTTAAAAGTTCTAACTCCGTCCAGAGCGAGGTGACGTCCTACTTTTCACATTCATGTTCAGTTCACAAACATAAAGAGACTCGGAGCCATTAGGAAAGCTTTCATTTTGGCTGGGGAAGGATGAAATGATAGTGATAGTAGCTTTCATAGCAGAAAATAATTGTATACTTTTCTTATTATTATTTTTGGCAAGGCGCACACATTTCGGCTTTCCGGTGTATTACATCATTACATTGTATAATGCATCATAATGATAGAGTGAATAGAGATGAAGAAACGCCAGCGTCTGCTTCAAGTTTAGAGAGAGAGAGAGAGAGACATCGCACGCGCTTTCAGCTGGGAAGGCTGCTGTTCCGCAAAGTGTTCTCTGAGATGAAACAAAGCTACCTTCCCACTTGGCATTCACATTAATTGTAGACTTGCCAACCGGCCAGTTTCACTGGTGTATAAATTAGTGGGGAATAATTCCACTTGTCTCAAAAACCAGAATATCCAAGGAACACTTCCTGAGATGGTGACTTCTTTGTTTTTTCTGTGGTTTGCATCCAGTGCCCAGGAAATCTCACACGATCTTCTAAACACACAAAAAGCCCCATGTTCCACCCCAGCATACCTGGGAGAGGTGGCAGCTGTCAGGAGGACAAATACAAGTTGCATCCTTTTAGCTGCGTAGTTTTTGAATGTATTAAAATGCATCATTTTTCAAATCCTTGTTATTGTGAAATGAAAGACCACAAGGCTCTTTAGAGGGAATTTAAACAAGCTGATTGTTTTTAGTAATAATAGCAGGAAATGTTAATTGAGAGTCAATGATGGTCTGGGAGCTGCCATTTAAGATGTGTCAATAGGGTGCTAAGATAACCTGTTGCAAAAGAAAAAATAATTCATTATGACTACTATATTTATTCACAATTATGTTGTGAAATGCACGTTTTCTCAGTGGCTAATTTTTTTCTAAGTAATCCAAATTTAGCCAAATTATTTGACACTGCCTCCTAAAGTGGCTTATATTTTTTAGTTCTACAGTACACAATTTTAGTGATTAAAATTGTGTACTGTAGAACTAAAAATATATGGTCCAGAGCTTTCAGTGTCTCTGTAACCTCTTACAGTAACGATTGCAATTGACTGAATGCTAACCTCATTTCTTTCATTCTATAATCATAAGCTTGTGGTATGCTTTGTATTGGGTTGGATCAGGGATCTAACAGTGAGTGAAACAGACTTGGACCCTCTCCCCGCACAACTTGCAGTCTGAAGATGTAGACCTCATTGTACCAAAACAACCTGCCAGTTCTGGTTATGACAGGGGTTTCAGACTTGCATCAAATCTATTCTAATATTCACAAATACTTGGATCAACCAGCCTTGGATTTATTGAGAAAGATCATGTTGGTCTTAGCATTATTCTATAGCTTTAAACCTTGGCAGAAAAGAAAAAAAAATTAAACCAGTTAGTTGGAGATAAAGTATGAGGATGTTTTCAGTGTCACTTGTTTGTTTGGATATCAAAAATTCCCAGATTTAGGGATGGGAGTGTAATTCAGTGATAGAGCACTTGCCTCACATGTTCAAGGCCCTGGGTTTAATTCTTAGCACTGCGCTACAAAACAAAGCAAAGCAAAACAAAACACCTTTTTTTTTTTTTTACTTTTTAGATATTCCCTTATTTTGGGTTTTCTCCACTTTTGCAATGAAAGGTTTACATAACTAAATAAAATGGGGGAGTATTTGGTGATAGGGATTTTCAGCTAACCAACTAGTTACTTTGGTGTTTGAGGATGTTTGCACATCATAGCTGCCAAGCGCTTTAGACTTTGCAATTTTTTTTTAATATAACACCTCATTTTCTTAGTGGTTAAAATCATGGGTTTTGGAGTCATATAGATGAACAGGCCTGGATTCAAATAATAATTCTGCCATAAATTTCCTAAGTGACCTTACATTCTGTAAGCATCAGTCCCATCCTTGTAAAAGAAGAATAATAACCATTTCTCAGGTTTGCTGAGACATTAAAATAGCTTATAGAAAACACTCAACAAATGGTAGCTATTATTTTTTTTAAATAATTTCTAATCCTTATTACAACTTTATGAAGCAGCCTACTAATGATCCCATTAAACCCTTCTATTTATTTTTACCTCTACATGGCTACAAAGGCAGACTTTCCTTTCTGGAATTTCTGCATCTTTTTTCTCCACTTAAGTGTTTTCTACTCATTTCCTAGAGTTCAGTTAAAGGCCTCTTTCCTGACTTCTGCACTTTACTTCAATACATTGCCCCACTATGTATACATTTTTAGCCTCATGATATGTACGTCTCCATCTTAAGGGGAATACAGTGTTGAAAGTAGTAGAAACAAGAGACCCTGTTTCCACACAGCTTACATTCCAACAGGGGAAACAGGCCATCCATAAATATTGCAAAGGAAAGTTTTTACCTCAGGTTGGTAAAGAGCTTATAAAAAAGATGCTCAGGGTATTAAGAAAGCATACTCCTGGGGATTGGCATCGTATATGTTGAGAAGGTTTCCTTCAGAAGATGATATTGAGTTGAGACCTATTATGATTTAGATCTGGATGTCCTCAAAAAATCTCATGTGTTGAAGGCTTGGTCTCCAGTGCAGCCAAGTTCAGAGATGGGGCTTTTAGGAAATGATTGGCTCATGGGAACTCTAATCTTATCAGTGGATTAATCCATTTGATGTGTTAGTAATTAAATGGACTACTTGGAGGAGGTTAAAAGTGTAGGTAGGGTGGGTCATGGTTGGAGGAAGTAGGTCATGGGGATGGGGTTGGGGGTGCCCTTGTGGAATATATCTTGTTCCTGACTCCTCCATCTCTCTCTTTCTCTGTTTCCTGGCTGCCACATTCTCCTGCCATGACGCTGTGTCTCATCTCAGGCACAAAAAAATGGAGCTGGCTGCCCATGGACTGAAACCTCTGAAATCTTGAACCAAAAATAAACCTTTTCTATTTTAAACTGTCTTTCTTAGGTATTTGTCAAGGTTATGAAAAGCTGACTAACACAAAATCTAAAAACCTTATTCTCACCCCTGCCCTGCCTAATCATGGGCCTCCTGACAGTCCTACCTGAGAAAGTCTTCTCCCCACCTCCTCCAGCCTGGTCAGTGATCAACAAATTGGAAGAGGATCCAACAGGTGTGTTTAAATGTGAGATGAAATGTCTTGGTTGTACCTGCTTGTGGTTTAGTTTTGTATTTAGGCAAACAAACAAGAAAGGAAATAAACCTAAAAATTACTTGGCATTATAAAAACAAAACAAAAAATTAAAATACTTATTGCTAGTTGGGGCCAACAAAACAAAACAACAACAACAAACGATGGTGAGGATTATTCCAATGGAAGAGTGGAAGAGGGTTGAGTGGGATGGGAAGAGAATCTGTCATGTTCTCCTCTTGTGTAAAGCCCTGAGGTGGAAGCATGCAATCCTGTCTTCCAGGAGCAGTGATTTAGGGGAACACCTTAGCTAAACCCCTAGAGAACAATGATTAACCTCTTCCTGGCAGCTCAGATATGCTTACTGTTGAAACTATTTATTTGAATTCTTTCCAAATAAGATTTGTTTATCCATTCTCATTTCTTCAACTATTTATAGAATACACAGGGCCATCTCAGGAAAAGGCAGCTTCCATATTCTACATGCCATTTATACAATCCCATATCTCTTAGGCATATTTTTTGTAACTCTAGATATAGTCTTGTTTACTATCTGTTCTTGTTGGAATGTGTCCCCCCAAAATTTCTATGTTGGAAACTTACTCCCCAGTGCAATGTGTTGAGAGGTGAGGACTTACTCTGCCCTCGTGAATGGATTAGTGTCATTATCCTGGGGGTGAGTAAATTGGCATGGGAGTGGATTGCTGATTAAAGGATAAGTTTACCCCTTTCCAATCTCTTGTTCTCTTGCCATGTGATACCTTCCACCATGTTTTGACACAGCAAAAGACCTCATCAGATGTGGCTCCTCAATCTTGAACTTCTCAGTCTCCAGAAACATGAGTCAAACCAAGTCCTATTATTTATAATTAATCCCGTCTGTGGTATTCTGTTCCAGTAGCACAACACAGACCAAGGCGCTAGATTATGATGCTGATAATAGGAGACCTGTTTCAATCCTAGTCAGTTACTTGCACACAGTTGGCACTCAATAGATGTTGATGACCCCTGGTGACCTCTGTGCTGATCTCTCACATGGCTCTTATCTGCTGTGCTTTATAAATCCCTGGCAGCATCCTACAATGTTGAATGTTTCTAGCCTAACAAAAAACATAATTAGGAAGGTAAATCTGCTGAAGCTGAAACAAATCATTTAATTCATTCCACAAGCCAAATGGAAAATGATTTTGAGATTATCCACCGTATTGGGTTATCTGCTCTACTGCTCCGTACCATTAGCTTAGGCAGTTGGGAATTGCTTGCAATTCACAAAGAGGCAGATTGTGTTTGGTTTGCATTGGCTGCGAACCCTTCTCTGAAGTGGCTGCAAGTCCTCTCCAATACAGCGAAGGGAGCCAGTCAGGATGGCCAATAAGCCAAGTTGGTTTCTCCCATGTTGGTGCTTCCGTGTGGTGTGAGCATCTGCACACGTGTGTGCCTGTGCCTTCTTCCATCTAGCTCTCCATCCACTGAGAGGGGATACCTGCTAGTTATTTAGCCATCTGGATTTTGGGGTGACATGTGGTTTCCTGTTAACATTCTACCTTTCTTAGCAGGTAGAAGGACCTGCTGCAGCCCTATTCAGAGACCTTTTCTATTCACAGGAGGAGCTGTCTTTCTTCAGGAGGCATTGGAGGGGCATCTCAACCATGCAGAAGCTCCCTTGCCCACGGTAGAGGTTGGGTGCTGAGCATTTTAGCAGTTGAATTCCTTTTGCTGCTTTAATGTAGCTCATGATGCATGGAGTGTCTTCCTGGATTTAAAAAATTTCTGTGTCTAATATTATAGAATAGGGTAGGGCCATGATGAGACATTCTTCCCAAGTTTGGTTGGAATCTATCCTTAGACCAATTTGCCTTAACCCAAAGACAACATGGAAAAAAACAGCGAAGGAAACCGTGCTCATGAAAGATGAAGTTCTAAGTAACTGGGGTCCAGTGCTACGGTTTTAAAAAGGGTGTGAATGTCTGTTTGCAAAATCTGAGAGCAAACTTTTCATAGTGGATCAATAGCAAAGAAGATCCGTATAAATGGATAGATAAGTAGGTGGATAGATGATCATTGAATGCATAAGCATTTCCCATTATATATTTTCTTTTGTGGAGTTGTTTCCAGAGTGGCTAGGAAGTTAGATATTCAGTGAATATGGGTCTCTTTCTGTCCTTTGGAGGTATGAAATTCATATGGCCACTGGTGGTTAGCAGTCCACCAAGTTCTGGCTGTAGCTGTAGGACCACCAGGGGCCATTCTGGCAAGTCTTGGCTTATGAGTTCAGGAGAGGCAGACTCAGGCATGAGTAGGTGTCATTCTTTGTTAGGGAGGCTGCTTATGAGTTAGTTGTATGTTCTCAGAATGTGGAAGACTAAAGTCTTGCAGGGGTGGATAAGTTAATAAAAATAAAACACATGACTCAAAGCAGATTACTTAAATTGATTAGGCAATTTGATAATATCACAGTTCAAAGGTTCCTTTTTTTAAAAAATGCTAACCCAGGTAGAGTTAAAGACAACTGAGAGCATCTTAGAAAGAGTGCCACAACTTTTGTATAAAAGTATTGCTATAATTCTAAAGCAGGCTGGTGTCATCTGCATGGTGTGCTTTTGTAAAAGATAAAAAAAAAGGCCTCAAAGGTATACATCTTGCATGATGGTAGAGTGGCACCCCACAATGGAAACTATTGCCCAGAATTTTTACTCAGGGAAAACTTCTAAATTATTAAAACAAACAAATAAGCAGAAAGATAAGACCTTCTTAATCTTAATAGCGCTGAAGAATACCAAGTACATGAATTCAGATAATAACTCACTTTGAGTTTCTCTTACATATATATATTTTTTTCTTTTCTTACTTCTATTTAAACTTGCATTAAAAATGTAAAGACAGTTTCTTGTGGCAATGGCCAGTGAGCAACCAGGATTCTCAGCCAATAACCACAAGCAACTGGATTCTGCTGACTACCAGGTGAGCTTAGGAGAGGCTCTAGAAAGGAACTCAGAGGTTTACTGATACTTAAGATTGCAGCCCTGTGAGATCCCGAGCCCAGAACCCAGCTAGTAGGTGCAGATCCATGACCTACAGAGACTTTGAGATAATTAATATATGCTTTTTGCTTTAAATATTTTGAAAGTTGTTGATGGATCTTTATTTTTATTCTTTTATTTATATGTGGTGCTGAGAATTGAAGCCAGTGCCTCACACTTGTGAGGTAAACCCTCTACCACTGAGCCACAATCCCAGCCCACAGATGTTGTTTTAGGTCACTAAATTTGTGTCAATTTGCTACATGGCAATAGAAAACTAATGTAATTAGCATTACATAATAAGGGTTGTGGTTGTTGCTCAATGGTAGAGTTCCTGCCTAGCATGTGTGAGACACTGGGTTTAATTCTCACAACCACATATAAATAAGTAAAATAAAGGTCCATCAACAACTGAAAACAATATTTAAGAAATTTCATAATAAAACTTCTAAATAGCCAAGTCACTGGATACCCTTATATAGGATTTAATGTACAGAATAGTAGTTGAAACACAATTTCTGGAATAGAAGCATTACAATATAAAGCAATGGGCATCTCTCCTGTATCTACCGAGCTGCCTGCAGCTCCCAGGGAGGGGCTTTGATTGCTATTTGGTACCTGTGAACCATCTGGCCTGTCCCAGGGTCCACCCCCCAGGCCGCAGACACTTTCTTCAGTTGTCTTGGTGAAGTCCTATTTGATTCAGGAGGGGATTATTAGTGCTGAGGGGCCTGGGGGTGGGTGACAATTCTCCCTCCACTGACAGCTCTAACCATACTTAGAATTTCAACCTACAGCTGTACATTGAGACTTTCAGGGTGATCCAGACAGCCTTCATGCCAGTCCTTTTCTGTTTCGCCCCAGGGAGAATCTGACCAACTATATATTCATTGCTATTTTCCCCATTATTTATTACCTGGACAGAATAGCATGATTAATTATTGATCATAGACCAGTAACTGATTAAAGTGTGGTTCTGATCAGCAGTCAGAAGTCATTTGTTTCCAGGCATTCTTACTTCCTGCATTGAGAATGGCAGAACAATACTCTTTTCTCTTTTCAGTGCATAAAATATGACACCTGTAGACAGGCTGCAGCTATAAGCCAGCAACAGAGCCCTTCAACTGTACTTTGTCTTAATAAATGTGAAATAATGATTTGCCAAAAGAGAGAAACTGTTTGGGAGATTTACATGTGGGGAATACGATGTGAAATATAATAGGAGGATTCTAATTAGAATTGTTTCTCATGGACTAAACGCTTTGCTGAAGAGAAACTCACCAGGAATAGCTCTTTACCATCTGGGAAGCATATCGAATTCTCTCTTGTTCTTACTTTATTTCCATTTTTTTTCTCCTCTCTACCTTTTCCTAAAGTCTCTCCTTCTTTCTCTTCTTTTCCTCCTTCCCTCTTCCCTCTCTCTTTTCCTATGCCCCTTTTCAGATTCTTTTTCACTGGATACTCTATGTCAGGAATTGGCAAACTATGGCCAGAAGGTCAAATCTAGTTCCCCACCTACCTTTGTAAAAAAGGTTTTGCAGCAAAACCAGGTGTGTGTTTGCACTACAGAGGCAACTGCAGGACAGAGAACATGTTCTCTGCAAAACCTTTTTCAAAAGAAAGTTTGCTAACCCCAATTCTGTGTTTCAGGTACCAGGAAAACTGTCACTAAGGCACAGTCCCTGTCCATGGTGGCTTCAGAAGGATGTGAGTAACTAATAGTACGATGTTCTGGAAGGCAGACAGCTGGGATGATGGAAATCTGAATGCAGTGCTGTGGGAGCCAGGTGACAAATGTGATGCTTTTAGCAAGTGGGATTGGAAGAGGACATCTTGGGGAAGGTAACATTTGAGTTAATGTCCTGGCAGATTGGAAGTAGAGAAAAAGAATCAGGACCTGATTTTGATAGCTCAACTATCTTATTTCGACTACTTTATCTCCAATTAAAAGTTATAATTCTATCTTTGGAAAGCATTCACTTTTTTTTCCTTTTCTGGCCAGTACCAAAATTATTAGTGAATCCTCTGCTTAGAAACATCTCCAGAAATGGGTGGCTTTGAGGAATCTCATTTTCCTCTTGGCTGTTGAAAAAAGATGGCAGGGAGTGGCTGAGGATCTTGATTGGAGCAATTCTTTAAGACCTCTGAAGATGCTCACAGGGGCTGCTGCTTTGGGCTTAAAAAAAATAAAAGAACCTGTGTCCATTGCTTTGATAATTGCAAATGGGAGTCAGTGGGCACCAAATAAAGGGGAGACACTCGTGTGTCCATAGACATCAGTGAATTGGGGGTTTTAAGCAGATTTGCTTCTAGAGAGAGGTGACCCTGCAGTTCTGGTGGTGACCCCTTCCCAGCTGCCCCCATCTGAACTTGGCTGGAAGTTCATTTCAGAAACTAGCAAACATTATGTTGTTTTCTTCTCTCTTCTAAAAAAAATAAAATGCTCAAGCTCCAAGTGGGCATTTAATTTCAAGAATCTAGTTTCAGTCCACTTAGGATGCTTTCCAGGCCATGCACAAACACAACCCCAATTATGAAAATCAAGTAAAGACCAGAAGCCAACTGTGTCGGATTTGTGAACTCTTTTCATCAAAGCTGAAAGTGAAACTGGTACCAGTTTGCTCTCTGCAAAACAGGAGTAGTAGAAAAATGCTGTAAATCATTTTGAAATAAGGTTTAAAATATTGGGGTAGTGAGCCTTTGACAAACAAAACAAAACAAAACAAAAGAATACAATTCATGTGAGTAGGTGAAACCTTCAGGTTTCATTGCCCAATGATCAAAATATCAAGTACTAAGTGAGAAGATTATAATTTAAATTTTCTAAGAAAAAGAAAACTCCCCTTACAGAATGCGGAATGAGTGATGATCCAGGAAGGGCCTCATTTTGACTTTTAGACTTATATGATTAGCTGGGCGTAAGTGGCGCGTGACTGTAATCCCAGTGGCTCAGGAGGCTGAGGCAGGAAGATAGCAAGTTCAAAGCCAGCCTTTGCAAAAATGAGGTGTTAAGCAACTCAGTGAGACCCTCTCTCTAAGTGAATACAAAATAGGGCTGGGGATGTGGCTCAGTGGTCGTGTGCCCCTGAGTTCCCTGGTATCCACCCCACCCCCCAAGAAAAAGACCATACACAATAAACTCTGGATCTCCTCCCTGGAATTGTTAGGTTCTCTCATCCAGAAACTGTAGACGCTTCTGGTAAATCCAGGAAACTTGTTGGAGTTGGGTTTATAAGAAGCTCAGGACTTAGCCAACCAAGCTTGTGTTTGAATCCCCCACTCCTGTATCCCTCGTCCATTCACTTAATTTCTCTTGACCTTGCCGCCTTTCTTTGTAAAATGAGTACAGCAATGGTGTCTTCTTATGGCAACCATTAGGTTTTCATCAAGTAACATATAAAGCAGTTAGGACGACCATGAACAACACATAGCTGGCGACCAATAAATCCAGAATACGTTTATTTTTAAGCTAATGTTACAAGAATTGGATATCCTAAAGAGTTTTAAGGATGGTAGAGGATGGCTTGGACTTCAAAGCTCACACATATTATATTTAGAATGAGCTCTCTGGGTCAATTAAAATCAGAATGGCGCTTATGGAGCAATTTTCGAAGGCAAATTTCTAAATGTCTGCTTGAAGAATGGACAACAGAAAGGACAATGGAATCTTTAGGAGACAAGTCTATTTACTCAACATCCATTGAATACGCATTATGTGCTAGACACTGGGCAATGGCTCAGGAGACAAAGATAAATAAAATATTGTTCTTGGCTCAAGATTTTATAGTCTAGTTACTCTATGGACGTGTTAACAGAAGATTATAATTCTGTGTGAAAAATGCCACAGTGGAGTCTATGGCATTCAGATGGCAGCAGGGGAGCAAGGAAGGCCTCCTGGAAGAAAAAGCTTTTGAGCTGAAATTCAAAGACTGAGCAGGTGTTTTCCAGGCAGACAGGTGAGGGGAGAACATTCCAGGCAGAAGGTACCATGCAGAAAATGCAGAGGCACGAGACAGGGAGCAATTCAGAGCTGCTGGAGCAGGAGGTGTAAGTAGGAGATGGTGGACAGGGATGCAGCTGGACAGGTTGGCTGAGCCCTATCTGGTGGCTTATATGCCTCCTAAGTCACTCGGTTTGAATCCTACAGGTGGGGAAAACCATTGAGAAACTACGAATACAAAAATCACCTCATCCAATATGTTTCTTAGACAGATTGTCTGGTTGACAGCACAACACGACTCATTGGTGACAGGGGAGCAAGAAGTTGGGTTAGTTATGAGGCTACTGCAAGTATCCAGGCAAGAGATCATTTGGTTCTGACTCTGGTGGCAGCAGTGAAGAGGAAGAGAAGAAAAGGGACATGGGTATGATACTGAGGACCTGGGACCAATAGGAATGGATAGGAGCTGTTTACTATGCTAGTGCAGTTTGGATAAGCAGTGTGGCTACTCACACCACTGACATATGTGTCCAACACCTTTTGTGATCTGATGTGGGATATAGATCAAAGCATAGCTCTTTTTTTTTTTTTGTTTCATCTGAGACACCAAGGTTGGACAGCTCATGTTAGCTCCTAGGAACTCTAAATGGCCTAGAGACAGTTCTGTAAGGTCAATCCTTGTTGATTGATAATGTGGTTATATATCTTACAGTGGCTCTGCCAAAGTCAAGGTTAAGGAATGCCCACAGTCTGTGGACCTTAGTTTGTCATCAACAAGAAATAACTCAGCCGTGCACGGTGGTGCATGCCTGTAATCCCAGTGTCTCAGGAGCATCATGAGTTCAAAGTCAGCTTCAGCAAAAAGCAAGTCACTAAGCAACTCAGTGAGAATCTGTCTCTAAATAAATACAAAAAAAGGGCTGGGGATGTGGTTCAGTGGTCCAGTGCCCAGAGTTCAATCCCTGGTACCAAAAAATAAAAATAAAAAAAAACTATTGACAAAAATTAAGTTTATGCATTGCCTACAAATTCTGGTTTCTTAGAAACTTTAAATAAAAATAGCAACTTCTCAGTGGTCATATTTTTAATGTAAGACTACTCATGATTATCCAACTATTCCTCTCTTCTTACGTGCATCTGTCCATCTACCACTGATTATCTTTGGTTAGCCACGAAAACCACTAGCGAGATTTAACAGATCATATGAATCAATTCACTGACCACTATCATGAAAGAGTTGGAAAATCCAAGATGTAACATTAAAAACATCTTTTGTCAAATCAAAAATCCACAGAATCACATGATTTACTTGCTGACCTAATGCAATTTTTATGTTTGTTAATAAGAAGTATGCAATTGTATAAATGTAACAAAAATATTTTATACATATAAGATTTGTGTGTTTGCACGCATGCATGCATGTGGATAAGACCTTTCTTTTTAAAAGGATACATCCTTAGGAAGTAATTAGTGTGAACACATATTTGGCAGAGCTGTATGTGTGTAAATATCTGTATGTTTGTGTGTATGAATACACACACACACACAATCTGATTCTTAACATCCACTAGTCTCCATAGCACATGTAATATTAAAAGAAAATTTGGTAATACTTTAAATGTCCTATCATTGTGGATTCATTTTATATTCATTGTAATAGCATTGATCAAAATGAATTCATTTGGTATTCATGTAGATGTCACATGTACTTCCATAGGTGTTTCATTGTAAATTAGCATTTCTCAGAGGACACTTAAAATAAGTGTTACTGAAAGTCCTCATTACACATATTGCCGAGATTAGTACATTAAGGATCATGTACTTACATAGTACTAATGCATTTCTGCCACTTAAAATACTACATTACCCATTTCTGATATCTAGCAAATATCTAAGGCAATTTTGAGAATTACTGACATCCTAAAGGAAGTGGTACTTTTATGATTAAGCAGGTTGCCTATATTTTGCTCCAATTTTTCTAAAACTAAAGTTCTGCTAGATGCAGAAAAAGAGAATTAAAAGTGAAATTTATGTGATGACAACAATGATATTTAATTGACTATATATTCAGGCACCCAAGGTGGGGGGGAGAAACTCATCTATTTTTATTTTTAACAAGTTGCCCTGTTATAAACAAAGGACAAGTGGAGTTAAGAATTTGTGGACCGTAAATTGGTCCAGAACTGATTGAATTCCTGGTTGTACCCTTTTTGAACTTGCCTTATCTCAGAAGCAACAAGCAAATAAACACACAAGTTAATAAACATACAAATTAATGGAGGAGCACCTGTCCTGGCCACTTATGTCCTCCATACAATTCTCCCAGTATTATTTTGGTCAGAACTTGTGCTGAGATTATCATCGATATTGGGATGGAATGGTAGGCTCCCACTCAGATGGCACCTGGGTGCAGGAGAATTTGTGAGCATGTCAATAGAGTGTTGTTGGTTCTTCTCAAGTGCCTGAGAGTTCTGCAAGAGCAAGGTCTGGTGAGCAGCATGGTAGTGGCAGCAGGCTTGTAGATCAACCAGGGAAAGTTTTGGAACATACCAGGATATTCTGAGTGCTGGTTGAGGTGTCTGTTTTATGCTTACTATCACATTTTTTAAAGATTATAATATGCTTTGAAAAATAGAGTTTTCCAGTACACTATTGGTGGGAATGCAAAATAGTATAGCCACAATGAAAAATATTATTGAAGTTCCTCAGAAAATTAAATATAAACCTACCATATATGATCAAGTAACCGGCTTCTGGGTATTTATCCAAAAAGGTTGAAATATGCATCTAGAAGGGATGTTAACATTCATGTGTTCATTGCAGTTTTTCTTACCATGATGAGGAAGCCACTGAAATGTCCATGGATAGATGAATGGATGCACGATGTAATGTATAAGCCCAGTGGATTATTATTCAACCTTGAAAAAGGACATTCTGCAATACACAGCAGCATGGATGACCTTGAGGACATTGAGCTCAGTGAAAGCAGCCAGTCACAGAAAGAAAAATATGGAATGATTCCACTTATGTGAGAAATTTAAAGTGTTCAAGCATAGAGTCAAAGATTAGAATGCTTGTTGCCAGGGGCTGAGGGGAAGGGTAAGACGAGGAGACACTAATCAAAGGGGTATAAGTTTCAGTGTAACAGGACAAATAAGGTTCTAGAGATACGCAGTCAGCATTGCACCTATAGTTAACAATACTGGATAGTACCTTTAAATTTTTGTTGAGAAGACTGATCTCATGTAAAGCACTGCTACTACAATTAAAAAAAATAGAATTTCCTAATTAAAAAAAAAATTGCGGGCATGGTGGCACACACCTGTAATTCAAGTGGCTTGGGAGGCTGAGGCAGGAGGATGGTAAGTTCAAAGTCAGCTTTAGCAACTTAGTGAGGCCCTCAGCAACTTAGTGAGATCCTGTCTCTAAACAAAAAAATTTTTATAAAGGGCTGGGGTTGTGGTTCAGTGATTGAGTGCTCCTGGATTCAACACCTGGTACTAAAAAAAAAAAAAAAAATCAAATCACTGTACACTAAAGGATTTAGGGTCACTCACTTTCACTTCTAGGACACAGGGGTCATCAACTGTGGATCCTAAGTTCTTTCGCTATTTAGATTCATTTATCTTCACCTTCCTCTCTGCACAGATTGCCTGCTGCTGTCTACACCTGTCACCGTGTTGAAGGGTTGTCCCGGAGATGGACTTTCTCCTTCCAGTCACAGTCAGGAGACATCACCTTATTTGGTGCTGACTCAGTGGGAGCCAAATCTCTAGCAGGCTACCAACTCACACCTGCAGAATTTGCCGGCACATCCGTTTTGCAAACACACAAAATGGGTAATTGGGCACACAAATGCCTATTTGCATTGCAATTTGGCATTTGTATACACAGTGATGGATTTTTTCATGTGCAAATGAGAGGGATGCAAGTGCAGAATGGATGTCCTCAAGTAAGAAGGGTGCCTTTAAAAAACATATATATCTTTTCAGAACCCTGCTAAACATTTGAGGAATGCCAGGAAAATACTCAGGTACATGGATGTATTTCCCTTCCCCACTTGCCCACCTTTGTGGGTAAAATCCCCATAGAACGCAGTTTGTTTGTTATTTTTGGAAGAAAGGCTACTTTTTCCCAGATAGGCAGAGGGACATCCAGAGTTTTTCACTATAACAAAAGACTTGCCTAACATGTCATGAAATCAGCTAATACATATTAATTCTTCAGCTCTAATGAAATGTAAGAAGCTTTTACATTGTTAGGATGTTGGAATTTTACAGAGAGTGTCATTCTCTGGTTTGGGGGTGCATTGTTGTGCTCAGTATTCAAGTTATCCATACAGAGACACTAAAACATTTGGAACCATGTATTTTTGCAACTAATCAGAATGAGGCCGAAAAATTATAATGGGCTTTGAACAGGGAATGCACGTAAAGTTTTGAGGGGTTCCCCATGTTCCATCTTGTTCTCTGGTTTCTTTGTCCCTTCTGTATGTACCTTGCATTACAGAACCGGGGCCTTTCGGGAAACTGAGGCAGTACAAAGACCCTCCCTTCAAATCTTGAGTCCCACAATCAAGTCACAAAGATTTCAGACATGTCACTCAGAGCAGGCATGAGATTATTGAAGAGATAGGAAAGGGGAAAAGGGGGCTCTGTCAAGGGAGAGAGTGGCTCCTCTTGAGATAGGGACAGCATGCTTCTCCTGCAAGTAAGCTTCACTGGGGGATCCCAGAGAAGTTTCCAGAAAGTCCTGCCCAAGTCCACTTCTTGACTTTCGACTGACAACAAAATGACTTCAGACTTCCAAGTCCCCACTGCCAAGATAACTCTAGGTCACTTTGGCCCAGGCTGACTGGTTCTAATGGATTCTTAACCATAAATTCTTAATAGATTTTATGGTTAGGAAGAATTATTGTTATCTTCCTGATAATTATTGTTAATTATTGTTATTGGGATCTGGTCTATAAAAAAGGTCACAAAATCTCCCCCTTCGGGGTAACTTGGATCCCTCTTATGAACATTATTTCATGCCTGCATTTCTCCTGCAGATAGCACGTAGTTTGCTGAGAAATGTGACATGTCCTGTCCATTTAAGCCAGGCAGGTCTGCAGGTAAATTGCTTCTTGGAAAAGAAAGCATGTAGGCATTAGCACAGCAGGCCCATTTTATGGAATTATTCCCTTGACCTTGTGTTCGCACCGTTGGCATCTGTCACTTGGACTGTTAAGCTTGGGTGTTGCCTGCTTAAATCTTATCATGCCAGAGGGGCCTAAGAAAGGAAGCTAGGGGCATGGAAGGTGTCTAGGTTATGAGCCAGGCCTGCGCCTTACTTTGTCCACCCCTCACCTGCTGATGCTGGTTCTGGCCCTGATCCCTTGCATTGGAGTCCATATTGTCCTCTGGCCACTTCTGCTACAGGCATCTGCGGGGATTTCTTTTGGCTCTTTCGGATGCTGTCTTTCCTGGTTAGTGTGGCTCTACTTTCTTGCTTTGTTCTGACAGTACCTGTGACATGTGGAGGAAACTACTTCTAGAAACGTCTGTCTTGCAGCCACGAGGTGGATCCTATGTGCCCAGGCTCTACTCCCTTCCCTCTGGACAGTCTTACTTTCCCAAACTCAGACACACATGTGACATCCAGTATTGCCCACAGTCTGATCTTCGCCACCAGCTTGTTTTTGCTGTCATCTGACTCCACATGCCTACGGCCAGCTGCGCTTCTCTCTTCCTAGTTTTCTCCTCCCAGCATTTGACTCGCTCACTCAGTCTGGTCTCCTCTGCAACTTTTTTTTTTTTTTTTAATCCTCATTGGTGCCTTGTGTTCCTCTTCCGCTGTCATCTCAAGAATCATCAAGTCTTGTTGTCAAGTCTCCCAGGTTCTAAACCTCTCTCTTTACTGTGCCTGGTCCTCTTACACCTGGATGGTAGGATTTGCTGCCTGAGCCGTCTCTGTGCTTGACTAGGCTTCACAGGATGCTCCTCTTACCCTGGCGTTGGAGTGATGATGAGGTAGGGAGATTCCTCAGTACCAGATGGAGTTCCGGCTGCCCATCGTGACCTGCAAGGCACACATTCAACATGATTTCCCACAGTAATAAAGAGAGCTTCTTTGACAAGTTTGTTTTTTTCTTTCTTTTCTTTTTTTTAAAATTCCATACAGATTTTTAATTTGCTCCCATGTGCCTCTCTCCTGTTTGGGGGATCTTTTCTCATGTAGATTCCCAACCTGCAATATTCTGTTCTTCCCCATATTCACCTAAACCCCAAAATATTCTCAAGGAAAAACAACTCTAGCTCTTTAAGGAAATTACTTTAAAGTTTATTCCAGCCCAATACAATTTTACTATCTGAATCCTCCAGCACATGGAGCCTCATACCAGTGGCTCAACAAGACACAGCAGTTCCCTGATTTATTTTCTATTTTGGGGGTATTGTGTGTGTTTGTGTGTGTTGGGGGGTGGATTTTATATCCTTTACCATACTTAGCACAGTGCTAGCCATACAGAAGATTCTAGATTCTAGCTGAATACTTCTTGACTTTGTCTTTGCATCTTGGAGGGCTGGAATTCAGCAGTAGGGAGTTGGCAGGGGGAGTCACCAGGGTCCATTCAATATTTTCTATTTCCAATGCTGCCAGCACACCAGGTTATTATTATTGTTTTATATTTAAACTCTGGTTCCTTCCCTTTCCTCCTCCTCCTCCTCCTCCTCCTCCTCCAGAGTAACAAGGGCCTAATAGGCTTCATGTACAAGTGCCTATTTTTATTAAAGACAAGTGTAATCTTTTGTAGACCAAATGTCCCTATCATAAATGCTAACGGAGAAAAATATTAGGACTCATTTATTTATGAACCTGTTAATAATGAGGTGCAGTTATGAAAAAAGGCTTCCTCAGCAAAAGCTCCTGAACAAACAATGCACACTGGGGAAAAGGAGCTAGTTAGCCTTCTTGACTTAGATAAAGCTATGGAGAAATGACAAGTGCCAGTAATTAGCACAGCCTCTTCAACAAGATAACCCTATACATCTTTGTCTATTTCAATCACCAAAGACTCCGATCCAGTGTAAAATTAAACCTTGGATGCCATCAATTTCTGTTAACCTCTTTATATTGTTCTGTGTTCGTGCCTATGTGATAGATAGATTTTGTCATTTTATTAAATGGTGACATCGCTACAGACACGTGACCTAAAAATCTGTTTGCTCCTTAGTAAAGTATTCGTCATCATCTCCTGGTGTGTTTCATAACTAGGGGACTAGGTTTATTCCAACACACCCTTGGGAAACTTGCAGTCTTTACGAACTTGGCACTGCTGTTTGTTTGAGCAACCCTGCATTTGACTGCTAACCTTGACCTGCCCTCCCACAAGTAATCTAGTTAGAATACTAATCAAGGTCTAGGCTCTGGATCAAGCTGTTTATTATACTCACACATCCATTAAGAAAACTGTGATCTGGAGCATCTTTCCCCTTACATATTTATTTCCTTCTTCTTACCCAGTACAACCCTGCAGCCTATTTTAAAGGCTCCTGATTAGCCACTGCTTCAGCATTTAGTTTTAATCTAGGCTCTTTTGAAATTTTATTGCTTAATATTCTTTGCTGCCAATAGGCTTTTATTAATTTATTCATTCATTATTGCAAGGAATAACAATAAAGGTTATCATCCAAATTGGGAAATAATTGGAAATTATAAGAAATCAGTTTGACCTTGAGGTCCAGGTTTATGTACAGGAAGTCTTGTGTGGCTCACGATGGAGCTGGAGGAGCCAATGGGCTTGTGTGTGTTTTAAGCTGTCCTACCAGGCACTGTCTGGGGTGATCGTGTTGCTCATGGATGAGGGAAACCTCCAACCAGGGCAGAGGAAACAGAGCTTCACTTTAAAGAAAAAAGCTGTTTTTATCTTTAACATGCTCTAAGTCCCCTGTTCCCTTTTACTAACTTCCTTCCACATTTTATTTCATGACAGTATTTTCTAGCATTTAATTTTGCCCAGTTCTGCATTCCCTCTGGTCTTCTTCCTAGGAGGCTCACTTCCCTGGTTGAGTGACATTTTTTGCTTCAAGGTACTTCCTCCATCTTTTCTGAACTCTGTTGTGATTCTCTCTTTCTCTCTCTCTCACTGTTTCATTCAGTAGACATGTAACGTAACTACCATGCTTACTCCCTTATGGAGAGGAAGGTGTCAAAATTCAGCATCTGGAAACTTCTCCTCATTTGGAGCCCTGATTACAGTGGGTCCATGGAAATTTTTATCCACTATCATTTAAATATGTATTCACACAATATTTTAAAGCACACGTTCTCCAGCCAGCAGAGCAAAACACCCCACAATGAGGAAATGGAATAAAGCACATCTAAACAGTTTGAAAGCATAGGGTTGCTTTGCGGTAAATGGTAAGGGAGACTTTGAGACAGGCATTTCTCAAGGACCTCCCCATCAGGGTTTCTGCCTGGGTGCTGTGATTGTTTTCTGTGACCTGGGGCTTCCCTCCTGGGGGTAAGATTACCACTGAGTAAAAGTCATTCTGATCTTTAAATCTCTAAAGCTTCTAGTAGTTGAAGAAAGATAGCAATAGAAAGGAGAGAGGTAAGGAAAATTAGGAAGCAGGGGAAAAGAGAAGGTTAGAAGAAAACTGCATTAATATTTTGCAAAGAAAACCTACCAGGTAGGTATTATGAGCTAAAAAGGGGTACAGATCTCCATGGAACAGGCATATGCAAACGTGCTCTTTGCTAGTAACTATGATTGGGGCTACTGAGATTATCAGCACCTCCTGCCCCCACCAAAGGCTTGCTAAGCAGGAGAGGAAACTCTGCAACAGCATAGATATGGGTTCTATTGAAAGCTCCATCCAACCAACAGCAACCACTTGAGAGACTTGATTTTTACCGAGAACTTCTGTCCAAATCACATTTCAGGATATTAAAAGGTTTACAGAATTTAGCACTCCAAGTCATATTCAGGTTTTCTTTCCCTTGACCTGGCTCTTCCCCTTTGGTAGAATTTCTAATGGCCTCCATCTAGAACCCCCCCACCCCGGCTGGGCTCGGATTCTAACAGAACTGTCATTTCTGCCCAGCCCTCCAACAGGCACCTGCTTGTCCTCTCACCTTCCCTCCTTGGTAGCGTAAGCTCTTCCCCAGACACATCTTGAAATTTCAGGTGTGTTATGAGTGTCCCTTCCCTATTAAAAAAAAAGAGAGAGAGAGAGAGAGAGAGAGAGAGAGAGAAGAAGGAGGAGGAGGGAAAAAAAAGCTCATGTGATTTAATTTTCATTATTTTTAGGTGTTAAGTTTTAGATTAGCATACTATGTCTTAAACTACTGTATTAGAATGCTGCTTGACTCACTTCCAAATTGAAGACCTTTTAAAAAAATTGAAGCAGTCCAATAATTTTAAATCACTCTACACTGTGCATTGCAATTTAAAATTATTGGAGTGCTTCAAATTTTTATAAGCCCTTGAATTTGGAAGTGATCAAGGTTCTAGGCATACTCAGTGTAGAGCAATTTAAAATTATAAGAGCTGTCAAATTTTTATATAAGCACTTCAGTTAGAAAAGGGATTTGGGTTCTGGGCATGTGCAGAGAAGAGCCATTTAAATTATTAAAAGTACTTCCATTTTTTTTTTCCCCAAGCACCTGATTTTGGAAGAGTTTTGGTTTGTGCAGCCTAAAGTGACAACTTCCTTTGAGAGAGTCTGTGTAAAAAGAGACTTTCAATCTTTTGAATAGGGCCAGCCCTGTGAGGATTGAAGCAGGCAGCTGGCTTTCTGGAGTGACCTGGAGGACACCGAGGGCATGTTCCCCATGAAGTCTTCCCCATGGATTAGTATCGTGTCACTCTTATGGTTCTTATTTTGGTAAAGGTATTTCCAGAGACCCCTGTTAAAATGCAAACTTCTTACACTTCTTAAATCACAGGTAAAAATAAGATTGTTGCATTAGTGACAAGTTTTTTCCAATGGTTGAGTGAAAACACACTTTTGTGACAGGTCTTTGAGGCAAGACCAATATCCTGGGGGCACTGTGAGGTGGTCCTGAGCAGGCCCATGGCTCCTATATCTGTGGTTGACAATAGTCCAGGCGGTGGCCCAGGAGAGAGAGGTCAAGAGCATGAAATTCACTTTATCTGTGTCAATATCCCCTCCCCCACCCAAACTAAAACTGACCATTTAAAAAGGTGAATTCTCTGATACTTTAATGTTCATTTGCATTATGGCTTGCCTGGGATATCCATTTTCTCTTTTCTGAGAAGTGAAATATTATTCATCTGAAGCATTTTAAGGAGAAAATTGAAAGGAAGGTAGAATCGATAGGTTCAGCTAGAAGGTTGATTTTCCTATTTCATCCTTTGGTTAGGAGTTTCGATGATGTCAAAGAAAAAGAAGGAGGCAAATCTAACAAAATGAAAATAACGTTTTTCTTTCAAATGTTTATGTACAACAAAAGGAAGGAGCAGATAAATGATGTAAAAAGTAGATACTTTTACGATTGTAATTTGGATTAACTTCTTAACTTGGTGAGACTTGGGCACCAGTTAACATAACGTAATATAACATTTCTTTATCAGAAATACGACAATCACGTTGTCACATGTGACTTACCACTTAGAAAATGTTTATGAGTCCTCAATCGCTTAAAGGGGGGAGGCATTAATAGGAAAACTTTAACATTCAAAAACAAATCACTCAACTGATCTTCAGAAGGATGTTGATTTTCTCTGAAAGTTGAAAACCCTCATTGTTGCAGTGTGAGCACTCAATTGATCTTGCATTTCCTTAAGGGCTGCATGTATTTTATTTATCATTTTCTCTCCTAGGCACCCACAACCAAAGCAGTAGGCCAGTAGAGGTACCTTGACCCTACATAGAACGTCCTGGTTGCTTTGGGCCTCCGTCTCCTGGGTTGCAAAGATCAGAGAAACCCTGGTCTTTCTGTTTGTCCCCTTGGGGCCTGAGCAAGCATTTGGAAGATGGAAACTTGGTAAACTATAATCCCTTAAAGAGTAACAAGACATTAGAATATGTCTCTGCTTTTGTCAAAAGTCAGTGGATTCACTGTGCATCTAATGAAGGCCTGTGGCCTGTCCAGAGAGAGGACATAGGACAGTCACTGAGGGGTCAGTTAATCCTAGTTCATCAGATGAGGGCATGAGCCAGTGTTTCAGAGTCAGCAATGCGAAAACAGCTTCCTGTTTCTTTCAGGCCAGATGAGTTTGAAGTTAAAATGTCATTCCTTCACATTAATCCAAAAGTTAACAAATTAATAAATATATTAATTAATGAGTCACCATCTGTTTATTAAATATGAGACATTGTGTTAGGTGCTAAGAGACACAAAGATAAATGAGAAACAGTTATTCTCAAGGAGCAGCTGTAGAAAGATGTGTACAAATGGCAAGACTGTGCAATTTTATTTTATTATAATGCTTGTTTGTAATATATTCTAAAATATGACAAAATATTTAATACATAGCTCATATTATTATTATCTTTTATACTGGGCCTGATTCATTGTAGTATCCCTACATGTAGCCTAATTGTTTTATTTATATGGTCTATTTTCTCAATAAATAAATGCTAATTAAATGTGAAAAGTAGAAGGATACAAACCAAGTACTTGAGCAGAGCTTTTTAAACTTGGGCCCAAACTTAACCTGTAGGTTCTTAAGAAGTGTTGACTCCCCAGGGCCTCATTCCCTAGGATTCAGATTTAATTGGAACAGGAAATCAGCATTTGAAAAACCTAGTTCCCCCAATATAAGAAGTGCTGTACTAGGGGACCTCAGGAGGGAGCCATGTACTGCAGGTGGGGACCAAACAGAGGCTGCTTTAAGGCTGAGGTCCTCTGTGAGCTTGAAGGAAGGATGTGTGTGATGGGTATGGCGTAGACAGGGTGTGAAGTAGGTTTGGGTCATTCTTAGAGGAGGGAGCAACATGGTCAATAGCAGAGGCAGGGAAGGACACGGTATGTTCTGGAAGTGTCAAGCCTGAGGTGGCCCTACCAGCTGCCCTGTGATAAAGTGTGATGGCAAAAATAAAGAGAAGAGCCCGAGGCAGTAGGTAGGGGCCTGGTTGCAGAAGGAGAAGCAAGCTTCTCCAAAATGTCTGAATTTCTTCTACACGTCCTGGGGAACTATTGGGAGTTTGAAAGCTGAAAGTCATGGTATCATATCTCTGTTTTAGGAAAACACTGGAACACGGTGGAAAAAGGACTGAATGCAGGGAAAACTGGGGGGAAGGAAACCCATTTGGAAGCTGTGGCATCCAACAGACTAAGAGAGGAGGAGGCACATCAGAGCTGACCAGCTTGGATGGAGGTCGACAGAGGGGAGAGTGGATTGGGGAGACACTTATGAAAAAGCTGATTAAATATGGTGGGTCATTGTGGAGTGAGTTGGTAGACCAGGGTTCAGGCCATGGGCACCAGAAGGAATATAAGAGGAGAAGCAGCTTCTAAAAGAGGCAATGGTGTAGGCAGAACAACCGCGAAGAGAGGTCCAGCGGACAGTTAGAAATATTGGCTGATCCGCAAAATTCATCCTACTGTGCCATTCTGACCCAGAACCCCCCTCCTCCCATGGCTCAGGCCCTTGCTCTTGGTTTTCCTTTTATCCACGTTATACAAAACAAGCACATGTTTTGTTTGACAGCACACATCAGATGCCGTTTCTCTACTTCCGATCACTGGATCGAACATTTTTCTCAGACCTTCTAGAAGAAGGACATTTGTAGTTTATACACCTTCCTGAAAAGTGAAATTTTTTGAATAAAAGCCAGTCATAGAATTAAGTCAGGGCAAAGTGGTGTCAGGGGTGAAATTCAAAAGACAATACGTAATAATTGGTTTTAAAACAGGAGCCAGATGGATCATAAGGTCAGGCACATGAAAGGAAAAAGCTTTCTCGAGAAGACTTGGGGCTAAGACTGCAAGGGCTATTAGAAAAAAAGTGAGGATAATAGTGGTGGGGCCTGCAGGTAAGGCCTGCTCCCGGGCGCTGCTCACCATGTCTATATGTCTGAAAACACTCAGGGAGAAGAAATGGATCTGTCTCTTCCAACCTCTTTCAGCTTCCCCCAGAAAGCTATTTTTGCTGAATCTATACTCATTGCTTTGTTTCCTCCAGAGAAACCATCAGTCAGGGAGAAGGAAGAAAGGGTCGGAATGTCAATATGTTTACTGGAAACCACTGTTCACCAACGGGAGTAGCTGAGGGACCCAAGTGTGGGGTCTTAGAGAGAGGCACTAATATTTGGAGTAGAGAGGGAAATGAGATATTGCCTAACACCCCAAATTAACAGTAGGAGGAGCTGAGGCAGAATATGTAGTGATCAGCTCGGTACCAGGTGACTCAGTAGCCAGGGGGTCACAAATAGAACCAAGACTTCCTGGCTTCCAGGCCAGAACCAGTCCACCCACCAATGTCCCAAGACAGGCTGCTCCAGGATTCTGCATGGCTGTGGTGTCATGGCGCCCGTCTTCCAATATGATTTCTTTCAGAAACTGTTTTTAGTACTTACTCTTTCTCTATCCATTGCTGGGTTTTATTCTTTGTTTTCTTGTCCTGAAGTATAAATTTCAGATGGCCTTTGGGGGTTGGCATGCAAAAGGCTGAACTCTGATTTTTCCCACAAGAAACATGTGCAATAATTTCCCAGTCATGGCTACCCAAATTTTTTGCCTCCTGGATCCTGGCTACCTCTATTTTTCTCACAAGACCCTTTTGTTATAAAGGTGATATCATTATTTTGAAAGAGATTTTCTTTTTAAATCAAAATGTCTGAATAAACAGTTTCAATTTCTTAGTATTTCTCGAATCCTGCTCCTTCTGAGTACCTTCTGTGCAGCACTGAAAACTATCTGGCCTGCTGCCCTGACCATGGTGGCAAGAATAAAGGACAAAACATTCATCTCAAGTTGGCCAATTTATCCTTCTCTGAAATTGGGAATTGGGACACAATGGTTCTCTTAACTTGATCTAGGAGGTCATGGAAACCAGTGGACTCTTGGCAGTCTAACTTAGAGCAGAGGCCCTGGGGCTAGTTGGCTGGGGCTCAAATACCAGCTCCACTACTTCCTAATGGTGCAACCTTGGACATATCACCTCTCTGCCTCAATTTCTACATTGGAAAAATGGGAATAACGATAGTAACAAAATGCAAAGCAAAACAAAACACCAAAATAACAACAAAATGATAAAAAAATAAGCTTGTTGTGTTAAATGCATTAAATTACATTAATATGCTTAGGTACTGTTCAAGTACTTGCTATTATTATCAGCAGTAATAGTGCTATCATTATGGTGCTGCTATAGTTTTGAACTTGAACGTTTCTCAGAGGTCCATGTGTTAAAGGTTTGGTGCTCAGTTAGGCACTATTGGGAGACTATGGAATCTTTAAGAGGTGGGGCATAGCAGGAGGATTTAGGTGGTTTGGTGCCCCCAGAGAGGATTGTGGGACTCCAGGCTCTTCCTGTCTCTTTCACTTCCGACCACGAGATAAACAACTTTGCTCCACTACCTGCTCCCCACCATAATGTGATGCCTCCCCACAGGCCCAAAGCAGTAGGCCAATGGATCATGGACTAGAACATCTGAAACTGTGAGTCAAAACAAACCTTTTCTATTTATAAGTTGATTTTCTCAGATAGTTGTTACAGTCATGGAAAATTAACTAAGGTGCCTGAAAATGAGACTGAAAATGAGGAAAGTTGGCAAAGGAAATGGGCCTGCAGAACAAAATGGAGAATGAACACTTATAAAGTGAGAAGCACTTCTGTGCTCCCAAGTGAGAGAGAAGTGTGGAGAGAATGAGTTTGGGGTTGATCCCTCTCTCAGCCCCACTTTCATTATTTCTTGAGTCTCCAATATACTTCTCATTCTTGGGTTCTGACATCCCCCCATAATAAAACTTCTCCCTTGAATTTCTTTGAATGAGAGTTTGAAAGTTTGTTCTATGGCCAAAGGATTCCTAAATGAGAACAAAATGAAATCATGGGGGATGAAAGAAGAAAAGATGTCTTTTCTCTGTGTGTTTTGCCTGCTGAAGGGAGGTTTCCTGCCTTAGACCACTCTTCATGTTCAGGTTAGTCTCTGGCTAAGCATGATTTTAGCTAATTCAGTTCTAGCACCCAAAACTGATCCCACAGCCAGAAGCACTGCCCTGGCTACTGAGGTGAAGATTTGGAGCTGTAAGACGTGGCCACAGGAAGCTTGTTACCTCCTTAGTGTCGTAATCTCTCCACCAGAGAAAGTCTGTCTTGTCTAATTTTAAAACTCCATCATCCAGAGGAGTGTTTGGCACATGGCAGGGCTCAATTAATTTTGATGATGGAATACATAAAAGAAGTAGTGTGGGTCAGGATAGGAAGAATTTAGGAATTCAGAGAAGGAAGGGACCAGTCCTAGGGGTTTGGGAGTGTGTGAGGACTACATTTTCATGCTTAAGTGTCCTGTGAGACAATTTTTAGACTGTCTCATTTTTACCTCTCTTCCTAGACCTCCTTCATTTTTAATCATGTGTTATTCCAAAACCTACCAAAATAATCAACGATGGGAAATCAGGACTTGTACCTGGGTACATTTGTTTCAGAGTTCATCTCTCTAATAACTTTAAAATTAATTAATTAATTGAATTTTATGGTAGCTCAGGGCTTTACTTCAATCTCTTTGGTGCTCGGGGATCTTCCCTGCTTTTAATAAGTGAGGATTGGTTGTATTCTCCTTACCTTCTCACCTGGCTGAGCAGGAAGACAGGTGTGGAGAAAATCTCTACCTGCACACTAGCCTTCATCTCTCTGGACTTTTCAAAGGGATGATATTTAAAATATTTTGCCACCAGTACCACACAGGCCCTGAGAAATGGGACAGAGGTTACTGTAGTCAGGAGAGGGTAGCTACAGATAATCATCTGCGAATTTTCACTGAATATCAACCATGCTGTCTCTGGATTTGGTTTCAAAGAATTTGGAAAGGAGTGTGTTTTCTTCTAGACATCCATAGATCGCCGGACTCCTAAGCAGGAGATATTTGAACACTGCCAGTGTATAGTGTATACCCTCCCAGTGGAAGCTGCAGACCAGCTGGGAGAGAGAGACCATTGCAGCAAAGCCCATTCCCATAATTGACTATAATCCTACTGTTACTTCACATCTCTTCAGGTCAGGAAAATGCAGGCAATTTTCAACACTTGCCTTCATTTCATTACTTAGAAAATGCAGCCAAAGGGGGGGAAAACGGAGCAGAGATTTTCATAGCAGGACTCCTGGCCCCTGGCCTTTTGAGCCACTCTCCACCCACCTTTGTTTAGTGGTCATGAAGACACAGGTATGTGGAGATTCTCAAGGGAGGGACTCAGGGCTTTTTAGAGTCCAGTGCTAATATAAGAATGAGAAGGGACTGATGCTTGTCCCCATATCTTCTGACATGCTCCACACAGAGGGACCTGCAGTCGCCAGCCGGCTCTTTTTTTCCTTGAACAGAAACTTCCCTCCTTGATGATCTCACTTCAGACGCGGCTTTCCCTAAACCCTTCCTTGCCTAGAATCATGCTAATGTTGACAGCTCTCCCCCGCCCCCACCGCTTTGTTATGTCTGTGCAACCCAGAGACAATGTGAGGTGAGCTTGTCGGAGGAGATGAAAGATGGCAAGAAATGGGTGTTTGGGGACTAGTTCTTTGGTGACATGGACTCTGCAACCCCCTTTTCACTCCCAGGGCCTCGCTCCCTCTCTCTCTTCTCCCTCTCCCTCGCTCCCCCTTCCGCTCTCCCTCTCATCCTCTCTGAAATGGTGTGTGCCTCCAGTAATTTACATAATACTCTTCTGACACCTTTACTTTAGTCATCAATCACGGTACCTTCTCTCAGTCTATCTTTTGTCTGAGCATGTCTCTTCTTTATCAGGCCATGCACAAAAGATTAATTTCACAGTTTTTCTCCCTTCTTTCTTTCCTTGCAAGATACAAAGCTCATGAAATGACAGAAGCAAGATAATGAAAACAACAATGCAAGCAATTTTTTTTTGTTCTTGCAGGTTGGATCTCGAGATACTTTTTCTAACCTCATTGTGTGCCATCTGTCTTAGAAAAGGTCTGCTCTGTATTTTTTTTTTTTTGATACCTTTCTGATGCTGCTCAGTAGACTACCTGGGGGTGGGGGTGGAGATTACATATTTAAATCAGGTCAGAGGCTTTGGTTTTCAAAATCTTTGGAACAATTAAAGCAAGGGGCCCATCTCTAATGGCAGCATGGACTCCTGCACAATGCCCACGCCCCAATTAATATTAATGAGGTCTTATGCATAGCCAATTTATGACATTTGATTGACTCACCCAACTACCCTTCAACCTGTCTTATAAAGTGAAATATATGGCGAAGAGGGCCTTATTTGCATATGCATATGTTCTTAATATTAATTAGGCTAATGGATCTAAGGACTTGGAGATAATTTGGGCACTGGCAAAGGGGAAAGAAATTTACCACCCACAAAACAGAAAATGGTTCCATGTTCTCCTGTCCCTGCTCTTGAACAAAAGAGTTGAACTGAAAGATCAGAACAACTCAATGTTTCCTCCTTCTTTTCTTGTGTTCCGAAGAATTTGTAGTCTTAAAAAATAAACATACTTACCACAGGCCTTAGTATTATTTCCCCTCTTTTTTCTGTCTCATTTAAATTGGGAAAGGCAAAGAGATTGTGGAACAACATAAAAATAAAAGCCTAGTTCAATTGCTGCGAGCTGGTGGCCATGGGTCAGATCTCTCCCGTCAGCTAGGGAGACGCTGCGGCTTCAGGAAGAGGCAGTGTCTCTCAGGAATACATGTCGAATATAGAACAAGGGGTCAGGTCAGGAGGAAGTGTGCCCAAGAACATCTGCTTTAGCAGGGTCACTAATGGAATTTATCCCCACGGCAGAGGGCTGGAAGAACCCCTTTGATGTAGCCTAATTAAGCCTCGAGAAAAGTGTCGAAACCTCATGGATTTTATTGTTGGGGTGCAGGGAAACATATACTCTGATTTTCTTTTTTTTCCCCAGACCAGCCTGTATAGCCCAGCTGTGAGGGTGTTTAACTCCAACATTAGGATAGAAAACATTTCTGGACAATTCCCTGCTCTGTGCTAAAGGACCTTCAAAATGACTACCTAGCAGACTTTGAACAGCAGAATAGTGTGTGTATGTGATATTGCTTCACAGCACCATAAATAATGATCATTCTAAATAGTGATAATGATATTATTTGAGGGCTTATTCTATACCAAATATTAAGGAAAGCACATTCCACATTCTATGTTATGCTTGCTTTGTAAAGTAGGAATTTAGATCCTCAGTCCAGAAATCCCTATTAATATGATTTGAATCCCAGACATTGTTACATAACCAAGATCACACACTGGGGAACTCTGAGGCCAGGATTCACACCTAGAGGACTGTGACTCCCAAGTATAATCTCTTTCCCTTTGTCCTCCAAGGTCAGGGCCATTCAAAGTTATTGTGGGCTTGAAGCAGCTCGCCTAGACTAGATAAAAACAGCAAGAGGCCCATAGGAAGAGCACACTCCACGCTTCCTCTTAAGATAGCCAACAGTGTGACTAGTACCATTATGCCCAGGGAAAGGAATACAATGATTATTTTTTTCTACACAATTTAAAAACTGTGAGATGAAGTGGGGGAAGTGGTGGGTACCCTGATTAACTGACAGGCCAGTCAGGGAAGTGACTTAGAACAACAAATTTATTTTTATTCAACATTTTAAGTGAAAACTATTTATAGTACAAAGTCTTATTGGAAAAAATGTCTTTTCAGAGCTGGCTAAGGTGGTACCACAAACAGAATAAGTAGTGGAACAGGGAGATGGGGATTCCCTGAGGCTTGTACCCTGGGGAAATCCAGGATGGTAACATCAGAGAAGTGGAGGCCTCCAGAGTCTGACAAGTCTTATCAACCCTTATCTCTGTTCCCCTTATCTCTAAAGCCTGGTGTCTTGGCACAGTTGGAGCTGAAAATTCTAGAACATTCCTACTGATTTGATTGGCTGCTGTGCTGCTCTCTGTTCCAAACTGCTGTGTGTGTGGCTGTGTGGGTGTCTAATTGAGCAGGCATTTGTGGGGAAAGAAGAGGGAGGATGCAGGGAAGAATGAGGGAGATACTTGCAAGGAGTGAAGGAGCCAAACTTCTCAGAGGTCCCTGCTTTGAGTTCAGCACTCTCAGGACTAGTGGGGACCAAGATGGTGAATCCTTGTCTCCCATAACCATGTGTTCTGCCCAAGTCTATTACTTAAAAAAAAAAAATCTCTGCTGCTGAGAATGCTTTGACTACATTGTAAAGATGTGACAGGTAGTGAAAAAGAGTGTGTATGAAGCAATCATGGAGCTGATGTGCTTTATTCTCTTCTCACATTAAATATGTGTTCATTAAATAAGGGCTTGTTTGCAGAGAGACAGAGCAAGAAGGAGACAGAAGGAGAGAAAAGATGGAAGAGCGCCTGATGCTTGTTACCCATGATGCCGTGGTTTGGCAAGTGTCAGCCTGGCAGAATGGGGGTGTGGGGGCTCTGGATCCGCCTGCCATGTCCTGACCCCGACCTCTATGAGCTGAGTTCTTACTGTTATGCAAGAACCTGCACTTCCTTGTGTCCTTCTATATGAGAAGTTCAATAAAAGCACTTCTCTTATAGTGGATTGTTTGAAATTTAAATAGACATACAGCATTGGGCACATACTAAGTGCTCACTGCATATTAGCCCTCCATCATTACTTCCAAAGTGTATCCACCCAGTGGGTACACTAAACTGCCTACTTCTCCCAGTAAGTATTCTTGACATTCATTCAAGAATATTCTGCTTCGGTCAATATGTATTACCCTCGCCAATCAGTTTACAAGTTGCTGGGGATTCGAAGCACAAATGTGGCCGCTGCCTTCACTGGGGTCTCACTGAGCAGAAAGATCCTCAACAACTGAACACAACAGGGTATGTTGAGTGCAGAGAGAAGATTTATGGAAGTCACCAGTGGGAACAGAACAAAGTGCCCAAGGCCAGGTGCCAGAGGAAATCTCTGAGCTGGGCTCTGCAGGACAGGTCACAGAACCACTGGAAAGAGGACAGGGAGGGGAACCACAGGGAAGGGAGTAGGAATAGCACAAGTCAACTCCTAGAGGTGGGAAGAGCACAGCATAAGACCCAGGGACTCATGGAAGGCCAGAGTAGTTGGACCTTAAGAAAATGCAGGAAAGAAAATGGCAGAGGGCAGGCAGACCACAGGTCACATGACGTGTTGACAGCCACTTAAGGAAATGGGATGTATGGTGTGAGTCATGGGAAGCCACTGCAGACTCAAACAGGATGGTTACCTGGGACCAGATGTACCCTTTGAGAAGGTGGCTAGACTGAAGGGTGGTGGGGAGGGCAGAGGCAGAGCACACTGGCATGGAAGGAGCCAGCTGCAATGTGGTGATTACCCAGAGGAGCAAGGAAGGGGCAAGCTCAGGGGGTATAGGTGATGCTCCCAAGTCCATGGGCCCGACAGCTGTCTGCTGGACAATTGTTAGGGCCCCTGTGAATCCAGCCTGCAGAGGGCAGGTAGAGGATTGGAGGAGTGCTCCAGGGCAGGAGGGAGCCTCCTACAGCTGCAACCCAGAAGCATTTCACTTCAACCCTCCAATTCTAGGTTCCTACCCACACCTGCCAAAAGAAAAAATGTGTCAAGAGTACCTTAGGAAGAAACACACCAGCAATTTCTTTCCCTGCTTGCTCTATGTCTCTGCCTGTCCTGATAGTGAAACAAACAAACAAACAAAAAATGGCAGCATCTTTCCTAAGAGGAGAGGGTGCACTGGATCCTTGCTTTCTCTTCCTGCCATGCCACCCTTGGGGTGAGACACAAAGTCCGTACTCACTGAATGCACATTGACTGACTCTTGTTTTCTCTCCATCTAAAAGGGGCTCGGGTCTACAGACAGTGAAGCATCTGTGACTGCCAAATGCTCTTTTTCAAAGTGCTCTGTATTTATCAAGGCAAGAGTGGCCAGGCCCTGCGGAGGAGAGGACATTGCAAGGGGAACCTTGACAGACCAGCCCAAAAGAGCTGGCAGCCTGTCATTCATCTCAGCTGCCGGTCAGGCCCTTCTGGTTCCCAGGCCTGCAGGTTGCCATTTGGACCAACATTTGGGAAGCAGGATGCTTATGGAATCCATTTTGGGTTTGGCAGCCAGAACAAAGAATCTAGGCTGGAATGGAGCAAAGAGGTGTAAATGTAGCCCAGAGCTGGGGGCTATCTGGTGTCTCATAGCTGACCCTGCTGTGGCAGGCAGGAGGGTAGGGTGTTTGGGGAGGCTGTTTGTAAGGAGATCATTTGAACTTCTACATTGAGCCAAAAGAGGGGGAGCTAATTGCAAATGAGGCCTCTAAGCAGCCACCTTCAGAAGAGCAAGACCCATCCTTCTCTATTCATTTGTAGGTCAGAAGTATTTTCTGCTGTGTGCTGCACCATTGGGGCCTGCAAGATGAGGTGAGATGGGCATCTTTATATTCGTGGGAGTCATTGCAGCACAGTCCTGTTAGTCCCCTACTGATGGGGCACCACCACGAGTGTGGCCAGGAGTGGCCCCTGTCACTGTACATCCCAAGGAATGTGGGTGCTTGCATTCTAATCTTTGGGTACCAATTTCCCAGCCTCTATCCCCACCCCCACTCACACACATACCCTTGTGAGCCCTGTTCTGCTTGAAAATATTCTAAAACATTCTTTGTCCTTCATATACGGGGGTGGGGGGAACCCTTTAGGCGTTAGATACTGCAGTAATTACTATATAATGGAGTAAATACTATACTATAATAATTAACTTGTAAACCTTGAAATAACATTTACTGTAATTTAGACCAAATATGAACTGTGAGTAATGAAGCCCGATCCAACATGAAATCATTTGCAGGGCGCTCGAAGCATATGCCTGGGAAAGAGAAAGCAGCAGTTTCACGTCGTTACCGAAATGGGCCCAAACGAGGCCCTCGAATACTAGAAGAGCACGCAGATGCCATTATTTTGAAATATCTTGTTAGTATTTTTTTTTCCCTTTTAATAAATTGCTTCCCTCTCAGCCTTTTCCTAAACTATCCTTTCAGGCTCTCAGAAGGATCCTGGGGTTTGGTTTTGTTTAGAATTTAGTTTTCACTCAAGTGATTGCTGTGACTTTATGCAAAACTAACAGTGAAAGCTTGGGCAAGTATCTTGGAATTGGGCAGAGGGCATGAAGGTTTTGGGCTCTCTACATCAGCAGACAACTGTGGATGCTTCTGGAAAGCAGATTTATGGGACAAAGCTGTTTGTGACTGAAGTGATACCAGAGTCCTGGGGTGCCCAGAATGTAACAAGGTCATGTGTTTACTCAGGACATCATGCCATTGTTTCCAAATTTCTATAGGCCTGTGCAACCCCTGAATGAATTGGGGTGTTGGAGGGGTGCAGAGGGCAGAGTTCCTTCCTGCTTCCTCAAAAACTTCCCACAAAAGTAAGGAAGGGGACTGTAGTAAGTTGAATCAAATAAAGCTGCTGCTTTTCAAGGTCAAAAACAATGCAGCATCAGCAGCACCACATGGGTCCACCTAATGCAGAGCATCCAGCTCCAGTCTCCTGACACCTGCCCCTAGGCCCTCCTCCCTCCATTCCTCGGACTCCAGTTGATTATGAAAGGGGCCTCTGTTGGTTCCTTAGTGTGCACCTCCCAATCCTCCTGCCAGGAAAGTCAGACTTCTGGAAAACATTGTCTTTTACTTACTTTTCTACTTCTTCTTTCCCTGGTTTATAAACTTTTCATTTTAGTCATGCTGTCAATCATTGTTTCTTATTTACATTTCCAGGCTCTGATACTGGGTACTTTTGGGTCCACTCTCCTGCAGGATCCCCATTTGGGTGATTAGAATTCTGTCTGTCCTTTAAAGAGACATTCAAACACTACCTTTCCACTAACACTGTCCATGAGCAAAGAATATTAAATTGGGAATAATATGAACTGTATTCATAGAGCACTGGATTGTTTTATTTGATCTTCACAAAATCCATAAGAGATATATTCTATTTCTCTAGTTTCTTTGTTTTTGTTTTTTGGTACTAAGGAATAAACCCAGGGGTGCTTAACCACTGAGCTACATCCATAGCCATCTTTATGTTCCTTGCTAAGTTGCTTAGGGCCTCACTAAGTTGCCTAGGCTGGCCTTGAACTTGCAATCCTCCTGTATGAGCCTCCAGAGCTGCTGGGATTACAGGCATGCACCACCACACCCAGCTCTCATCTTATTTTAGAGATATGCACTGGGGGTTAATGACTAGCCTGTCAAAGGGTTTCTCTCTGGTAGTCATGGCCTAGAGCTCACAACTATACTCTTGGAAAGGAAAGTCTAGTCAAAAGGCAGTCATGAGAGCCATCTCCAGATACTTGAAGGGCTGACTGAAGGACTGGGGTGATTTGTTTGCAGGTATTGCAGGAGATACAGTGACCTGAGGGTCTGAATTTGTTATACACTCCCAGGTGTTTCCAAGACCCTCTGTTATAAGGCCCTACACTGAGTGACAAGGCCTAACATTGATGTCTAAATTCTAACTGTCCCCCAAACCATATTGTTAACCACTTGTCCTCTTAGTGGTTAAATAATGGGGGATAGTGGGGATAAATAATGTTGACTGATTGCTTGGGTTTTTTTTTTTTTTCTAATCCCAGAAGGCCAAGTTTTGATGATAAGAAAAATAGTCCCTCAAGTGCTCACTCTCCACTAAGGCTCCGCCCAAATCACTCTTGCCTTCCTGCCAACTACTGCATTGCTCCTTTGTGAATTCCTTCCTTTACTCTGTTAGGAAAATTTCCCTGACATCTCTCATCGCTTTTGCGGCAGAGACTTTAATGGGGACATGGATCCGGTTTTGAGCAAATGGCAAACAGTGGGAATTCAGATCAGTTGGGCCAGCAGTTTCAATGATGAGGGTCTCTGCAGAGACACATCATTTTGGGAGAAAACATGTCCCAATCTGTCAGATCATTCCAATATATATCTTATTTTTTTTTTTAAATTTTAAGTCTCGTGGCACCTATGGAAAGATCCCTGTCTACCGTCTGGGTGTAGAGTGAGTGACCACTGGGCTCTCATTCTGGATCAACCCGAAAGTGTTAATACTCTTTTACTGTCTATTAGAAGTTGCTGGCACCACAGATGGGGTTTTACTCGGCGCTGGATCCCAGAGACTCTGTGTGTGCATCCTGATATTTAACACAACGGATTGAAATCATATTTATTGTTTTCTTTTTCAGAGAAGGATCAGAGATGGGGGGGGGGGTTGAATGCTTTTTAGCAGTTTTGCAAAAAAAAAATAAAAAACACAAAAGGCTACATTTTTGAAATGCCAGCTATTACCAGTCCACAGTTCAGACTCTGGAAAGACTCGTTAGCACTTGTACTTCCCTCCCTCCCTGGAAACCGGGCAGGAATTACACTCTGAGATGTGACCGTTGAAACAGACTCAAAGTCAATGTGCATAATTACTTACCACAACAGTGGTTAATGTGCCCTGAAATATTCCCAGCTCCCCTCGGCCTGGGGCTTGATGTTTGATATTCAGATTTTCTTGATGAATGTCCTGGATGTTTTGCTTACACCATTTCCCAAAATACTTCTGGATTATCTGCACGTACCTCATCTCTCCAGCTAGATGTTGGACCAAGTGGAGGAAGGAAAGCCCCAGAAAGCTGCCACATTACAGCTGTGTGGGAGAATAGGAAATGCCCTAGAATGTGAGAGCTAAAAAGGGCCATTGTAATCATCTTCCTCCAGTACAACCCACTCATTTTGGAAATGAGGAAATGGAGGCCCAGAGAAGTGGACTGACTTGCCCAAGGTCACACAGCTAATTAGTAAGCTAAATCTGAATAAAGCCCCAATTTCTCTGATGTGCAGTTTCTATATTCCCTAATTTACAAATCACTTCCATCTCATTTGCCGTCACCAGCTTGTTTATTTCTCTCTACATTACCTGGAACCAGCCCTCCTGCCTCTCAAGTCCTCTGCCATGGGGAGGAAGAGATTTTTCACATCTAGGAATTTTCTTCTTGCTCTTATCTTGTCACAAGGCTGTCCACCAGAAAAATGGGTTTTAAGAAACCCTTTCTTCTTCTTTCCTTTTTGGCAGTCCCACCCCTTTCTCTCCAGAAATTCTGAGCTCTAGTCCCACCCCACCTTCTGTGGGGCCTCCAGAGTCCTGATAACTCATGACTTCCCTCTTTAGTCTGCCTTCCCCAACCCACCCTTCGGTTGCTCTCTCCCTCCTTCTGTGTAGAAGCTTGTCCCTCTTCTTGTCACACTGCACCTGAATTGTGCTCTCTGCCATTACTGTCTGGAGACCATGGATGACTGTGCTGTTACCCACGCCTTTCAGCAGCATCCCCAGCACCAACCCAGAGGAGTGACCAGAGTGCTGGGGGCTCCAATGACGGAGTGGGCAGGGGAGAGGAGGGAGGTACCCGAGATGTTCAAGCGGCATCCTGACCTTTCTGCCTGTGGCCAGCCGATCCTGTCCTATCCCAGCTGTGTAGCATTCACCCCGGAAGTACCAGCATCTCCAGAGGTACCAGGTCCCTAGAGGATGGGCACGTCAAAGAGAGGCAGTTCCTACAGTTCCAGAGTGTGGGGAAGAAACACCCCGGATCCTCCCAGTGGAGGCTGTGCGTCCTTGTGCGTAGGAGTGGCCAGTCTCCCAACCAGGACTCAGGAAAGCTTTGCCTAGGAGGTGGTGCCCCAAGAAGGACCGGATGACAGTAAGAATCTTGTTGGGGCTATCAAGGGTGAGGGTGCCCGGGGAAGTAGTAATTCAAAAGAGGAAAGAGCATGCTCAAAGCCTGAGGCGCGAGGTCGCGCGCCTGCCTGGCACTGAGACCAAATGCCCATTGTTCTTGGCTCAAAGTGACTCTGATCAGCCTGGTGACACAGTGGGCTGATGGATCAAGCAGAACTTAACGTGGAGGGACCAAAAGTCAAGCCACACTCCCTGGTTCAAGGCTGAAGGCTGGCTGTGTCTGGAGTCACAGTCCCTCACGCTGGTCTCCCCAAGGCCTGACGCACCCACCCCAGCCACAGTTGCACTTGGGCTCTGCTCTGACCTTGTGCTTTCTGTCCTCATAGGGTGACCCCTGCCTGCACCTACAGCTGTCCAGATGCTCTCTCTACTTCCTTCGGCCACTTGATCTAGTCTTGCCTCCTCCTTTAAGCTCCCAATTCTTTCCTCCTCTGCGAAGTCTCTGAACATTTTTTCCATTTTAAAAATTTGTTCTTTTTAGTCATACATGATGGTAGAATGTATTTTGACACATTGTACATATATGGAGTATAACTTCCCATTCTGTGGTTGTACATGATCTGAACATTTTATAAAGTGTAGAAGAGAAGAATCTCATACCCTCAGTCCAGGTCTGCAAAAGTTTCCAGTTTCGTAATTTTCTTTAGATCAAACAGACTCTGATTCCAAGTACCGTCTTCGTAGAATGATGCTAAATTCAATCTCAATTATTATTACAACTTCATGCCCTTTCCTGGGAGTTAAAGCTATCCTATAGCTGGAAAATGGCAGAATCTCCTCTGGTTGTTTTGGCTTTCCTCTCCCTCCAAGCCCATGGCCTCCTTGGGAGTGGGCCACTGTGTCACTCTTGGACTTTACAGAGCATGTGGGATATTGAGCTAGGTGGGAAACCCATTTCCGAGGGTCATGTCTTCCTGGGACACCACAAGAAAGATGCCATGGTCCTTCTTTCCAGGACTCTTGCATTGCCAGGGAGTGGGGCATGGATCTCTGCTTTTCCTGGATCTAGTGGTCTCCTACTCATCTCGGGTGTTCCCCAAGCTCCTCACTCCTCCCTATGCCCCAGGGCTTTGGCATAACCTCTGTAGTGAATTTAGGCTTTCACGACAGGAAGAGGAAGCACATCCGAATCTTCAGCTTTTATCCTGCCTTAACGCTTTCTGTTTTTGCAAAGCAAGCATGAGGGCTTAATCCCCTTAGAAGGTAAAAGGTAGAATTTCTAGCAAAAGAGAGGACGGAATGCAGAGAAGGAAACTCATAATCAAATTAATGTGTTCATAAATTATCAAAATCATAATCTCATTTATCCTTGAAACTTTAGATTTATATAAGTTATCCCCCTAGTAAAACTCTCTCTGTTCTGGTTTCATTATCTATAAAATGCATTGATAATAATAATAATAATAATAATAATAATAATAATAATAATATAATGATGATGATAGTAATAATAATATAACCATCCTTGGAAGTAATAATAATAATTATTATATTAATAATAATAATAAGCTGTTATTAGTATTACTTAATAATAATAAATTATCATGATTATTATTACTTCCAAGGATTGTTATAAGAGTTAAATTTCTTAATACCTTCAAGTTAAAAAGAACAATATTTGAATCATTGTGAAGCTCTTAAAAACCATGAGCTGCTTCATTTGTTATTATCCATTGGACCATTAACATGCCGCAGGACCATAATGCTATTCTTAAGAGAATGATGCTCAGCACACACACATGATGGAAATCCCTTGCCCGCTGCAGTGCTCAACATGTTCTTGGTGATTCTAACTTGACAGAAGGAGCAAGATTTGTCCCACAGATCCCAGAGGAGAGTCTGCACCCTGAATAACTATTCCAACTATTGCTCACCATATGTCCACAACCAAAAAAAATAATTTTGGAGGGCAGGAAATGAGCACACGTGCACGACTGCGGAGAGTAGCCTGCTGAAATCGACACGTAAGACATATTTACCACCGCGGCAAATGCCTTCATGTGTTTGTAAGTAGCTATTTCTGAACATCCAAAAGGGAAGAAGAGAGAAGCCAGATTCAAACGGCATCGTGTGTTTGTTATTTTGGAGTGAGGTTATGTGGAAGGAGAGCTTCCCTCGTGCCTGGAAAACTTTAAGGGGGAGAAATGAGTATTTAAAGGTATTTTAATGGTCATGAAAGGCACTGGCTTAATAGGGCAGGAAACTACAGTTTTCTTTTGAGTCCCAGAAGGAAAATAACAAGTCTGTAGCTCAGCCTTCCCTGAAGAGTCATAAACTGGACTGCAAAGAGGCAGCCCCCTGAGACGCCCTCTCTGGGTCTCTGCGGCCTCTTAACTGAGGGTCTGTCTGCCTGGGTTTCCAGTGTGCTTATTAATTAGTGATCACAGCTCCCTGCTTAGGTATCAGGAACCTGCATGGGGTTGGGGGGAAGCTCTTGTCTTCCAGCTGCGGTCTTAGGGACCTTCCTGAATGAGTTGGCCTACTTAGTTTCTGCTGGCTTCTCAGCCCTTTGTGGTCAGCACCCCATCTACCTATCCAACTCTGTCTTCTATTCCTCCCCAACTCAAACATAGAAGTCTCCCATGCTAGTCCCTCCTTCCGTCATCAGCCTCACAAGCCGCAGATCCTTGTCATTTGCATTAAGTTACATCTTATAAAGTCACCATGAATACTGAATTATTGAATACTGAGCCATTGCTCCAAGGGAAAGAAGGAGTTAGGTTCCTGCCCACCTCTGGTCACTTTTTCATTACCTAATCAATATGTAACCTTGTTTTATGTGTTTCTGTTTAAAGAGAATTTAAAAGCTGACTACTGAACACTCAGGGGTTAAGCAGGATCCAGGGATTATCAGCAGAGATGCCTCGGGGTACAGGCCCCGAGGAACTCACCCATTTGCGTTCATCTTTTCTGTTCCAGCTTGGTTGGGCCTGGAGTGCCAACTCAGAAGGCTTCGTTGCATGTCTGGCCTGATAGCAAACTCCATCCATCATACTGCCTCTATTTAAAGACCTTAAAACTTCCCTTTGACATCTCTCACTCTGAAATGGGGTCATTCTTTAAAGGTACTAAGAATTTATTTTTGATCTCTTGGTCTCCAGAATGACTTAATTCTGTCTGAATAGACACATGTCTTAGAACTGTGGTAGGGCCCTCAGGCCACCATCTTAAGGACACATGCCTCCACAGATGTCATGTGGAGATCATCAGCAGCCAGTGAGCCTGGCTTACACCAATACGAACCGCTCCGCCAATGGCCATCCATGGAAGGCATTAAGAGACAGAGGAAGAGTCCAGAGAGAACAATTTCAAATGAGATGATAAGGATGTGGTAGGCTAAAATGGGTTTATAGGAGACTGAGCAACTCAAAGAAAACAAGACAAGAAATTTTTTAATCTCTTTTTAATCAAGAGAATGTTTAGGTGAAGACTTCAAAGATGGCACCATTTTTGTCTTCAGATTCTTAACAATTTCTGCATTGGGATCAGTGGTGGCTTCTCAAGGAGACATTTTAATGTATTTCCAAGTGAGTTCTTTTGCTCTGGTTTCATGAGTTTAATAACACGTGTGTATTAGTTGCATTATCTATTTCCAGCTGTATTTTTTTCCTCTGCTCCATTCACCACAGCCTTGTCATCTAGATTTTTAGTGACATCCCTCTTCATTCCTCTACATCCTATTCCATGCTTCCATATCCATAAGTACATATGTACGTACTAGATTAGAATCCAAAGTCAATTATTCTCCAAGTGTGTGAGAAATTAATTGTCCATAATGGCCTTGAGTAGTGCTTTCTTTGGGACCATGTTTGTGAACGTACATGGCCTGATCTTCAGCTTAAAAGGAAATACTAACAGGGAAAAATTGGTTGCAAATCAAGACGAAAATCTCTGTGGAAGAATGATACCATCTTCATAGGGCGGTTTTAAGAATATCCTCATAAGTATTCCTAGAAAAAATTTAATCTGGGGTAAGGAGACAATTTCTGTCCATCATTGGATACAGAGAGAAATGGAAGCACAGGGACATCCTGTGACTTCTCAGATTCACATAGGGTGGCAGGATAAGGGGTAGACCTGGGACTCTTGTCTCCAAACAGCTTAGCCTGCATGTTTTTTTGTGCCACGACCACCTTCCTACCTGGAGAAAGCTCTCTTTGCCAAATCCAGACCACTAACTCTTCTCTGTCTAAAGTTTTTCACATGCTCTTCTTTAGGTGGCTTACAGACTCCATCATTCTGTGACTGGCAATGCCCCTCTTCCCAGTACCAGAGTGTCCAAATAGATGGAGTCACTATGGCAGCTCTGTAAACTGAGCCTTGGTATGTGCAGTGCCTTCTGGGAAATCTGCCTGGGGATGGGCTAATGCAATTGGATTAGAGTGTATGAATCCTTTTAAGGTGTATTATCATAAATATGGTCTCGTGCTGCAGGAAACCTTTTCCCTGACAAAGTGCTTACCTCATCCTATTTCGCCCCTGGACTCTGTTTTCTTAATTTTATGCTGAAGAATCAGTGTGCCTGGGATGCATCCATCTCCCTTCACCTCTCTCTTTGGCTCATCTTCTCAAAGGCAGTGAGAGAGCTCTCTCCTTCCCACAGAGGCGGTGGAAAGGGGAGGAAGTACACAAACTGATTTATCTCAGCCTGTCAGTTGTTTTGAGAACATCAGGATGGAGGGTACTTACTCCTCCTCCATCATCAGCACGCTTGGAGCAAAAGCTCCACCCTTCATTAAAAGCACACGGAGTGGCCCCGAGGATGTCTGTCACATACTCATTTTCTGCTTTCCAACATGGCTGCAGGACAGGGTCTGGAGCCTCTGCTTCCAGGTAGCCTCCTATCAGACCTGAGCACAGAGAGAGCTGAAAGCCTGCCGTCCCATCTGGAAGGGCACTTGATGGTATTGGTGCCATGCTGGAAAGTTTCATTTTGGGTACAAATGAGAGGCAAGCATTGCAAGTGACAGTTATAGCAAATCAGAGTACAGTGGACGGTTCCAACCTTTATTCACAGTATGTGTCATAATAAATGTCTCTTTAGGAAAGACAGCATGTGCAGAGTCAGACAGAATATTCCAGGCTGTAGCTTTGCAAAGGAGTAGGAGGAAGTGTCATGTAAAAGTGGAAAGTGGCCAGAGAACGAGATCACACTGCCAGCTGGGTGGCCCAAATGCCCTTCCTTTGTCCTCTTGGAAACTTAGCATCAGACTGGGTCCATTTTTTCTTAATGTCAGCATTAAAGACAATCAAGTTGCCTGTGAATTACTACTTGGGAGTAAAGCTGGATGAACTTTGAGTTGGTTTTCAGCATCTCAAGTATGGGAAGCTCAAGACTGATCTAGATTATGGGCTCTGAAATCCTAATGACCAGCAGGAAACCTGGTCACATACCATATTTTAGCTTTGAGGGAGTCAAACACATGAGGATCCATGGAAAAACCTCAGGTTCTCATCTAAGTGACCAGAAGAAGCTGGCTTCTGGATTTTTTTTTTCACTGGAAGAAAAACTGGGCTTCCCATGAGTAGGATGCACTGGATGACAGCATATACTGGCTTATCTTCCCAGTGATTTTTTAAAATCTTCTGATTCCCTTTATTCCTGAGCCAGTGAGGGTTTAGAAGCACCAAGGGTCCCATGTTCCTGGATATTGACTCTTACAAATTTGATAATTGGAGAGGTCTGTCAGCATCATGGACAAAAATGGTCTGACATTTCATAGTTTCAATTATCTATGTAATTGAATGACCTCTCCTGGGTTATTTCCTGAGTCTAAAGATTCTGTGTGGTACTGAGTGTGTCCTCAAGATGATGGGGAAGAAGTGTTGCTTATGTGGAACCAAAGGTAGCACTCCCTAGAAACAGAACTAACCTTTCCTTCTCCCACAGTTAAAGAGCAAAGACTGCAAGATTTAGCAGGTGTTGATCACATCAAGAGACCCAAGATGTTAGACAATGGGTTTAGAGGTTCATGGTCCTTGATGGTCTGTGTCTGCTTTGGAAACCCACATCCTGCCTACAGCATTTCCCATAGTTGAGTGAGGGATTCACAACTCCTTCACCCACCATACAAGCCACAGAAGGAAGGACACACTGGTGGCTTCCCAGGGACTTCTTGCTGTTGAACTTGAATTCTAAGTAAAAGTTGAATAGGGCTTTTATCCATTGTATCAATTTCAGCAAGAGTGAAATTACTAGTGGAACAGGGGATGGAAAATCTTGAAAGGACAAGGCCCATAGGAGGAGTGGGCAAACTCTTTTTCATAAGGGACCAGATAGAGTGACCCCTCTGGTTTCTGTCACACCTGTTCAACTCTGATATTATAGGGCATGGATTTGGTCCATTAGCCATGGTTTTCTGACCCCTGATTTATATGTAATGTGGAAATAATACTCTAATTTTCTCACAAAAGGATTAATATCCTTCCACCATGAAAGGAGATTCCATTGTTTTTTTTTTTCTTTTTTCCCTATTTGAATTTAAAGATTCTGGAAAGAGAAGTTGAGGCTTTTCCAGAGGAAGGACAGCACTACGGCTTTGTATAATATTATTTTTTCTTTCACTATATGATATTTGAACACATGTCTGTATAGACACTGACATTTATCTCTTATAAAGCCAATGAGTATATAGGCAAATATCACAAAGATATACAAAGATGTGGGCAAGACCAGATGTAAGTTTCCAGATACTTCCAGGTACTCATGAGCTCATGCACACAAGAATTCTCCCAGGAATCCATCTGACTTGATTCCCACCTTAGGTATTTCATCCAACTCATCCAATCATAGCTATGCTTAGAAAGTCCTCAGGTACCTAAACTCTTCACCTGCTTGCACATGTCTACTATTCCTTGCTGCAAAGACACCTGAATGTTGACACGAGCAGGAACAACATGGTTGTTCCCTTTCTTTTGCTATCCTGTCCCTTCCCATCTCTCTACCTCTCATCTGTGTGTTGCCTTGAGTCATGGCAAAGGAGTAGCTGCTTTTCCATTTCACCCTCTGTGCACCAGGCTGAGGTCTTGACATAGAGAACTTTCCTTCTTTGGGCTCAGAGATGCAGAGGAAATTGATTGGCACACTCCAACACAAGGTTTTCTACTTCTCTGGGCCACCTACATTGTGCACCTTTTCAGAGGGAAGCATTGGGGGGAACGGCAGAGGCCAAGATATTCATTCTGTTTCCAAACACATTTCACAGTTTACTTACGACAGGGTACCATGAAAACCCAACTGACTTCTCTTCTGGGCTCTGCAGGCAAGCATGACTCACAGTGGACAGGATTGTGGTCGTTTTATTTTATTCCAGAGTTCATATCAAGATTTGCCCCCAATCTCCCTCTTATGATAGAAATGTAGACTTTAATGGTCTGCAAGGATGTAGACAGGTGTGAGGATATCTTCAAAGAATGCAATGTCCTTAAGTTGAGGCTGGAGTAGGGATATGGTAGTTTCTAAATAGAATTCTCTCCATAAGGTTAAGAGCTATTTTCTGAAGCCAAACAAACTTTGCCCTAGGGGTTGATTTTTAGGTGCTGTGGCAGGTGGATTCAAAATGGGCTTTTGGATGCTGAGGGTTGGTGTTCTTCTTTGCCCTCCATGGGCAAAGAGGCTCACCCTCTGGCCTATAGCTAATGCAGGAATGTGTGATAAAAGGGCCCCATTACTAGGAGGGGTGAGGCTTTCTGGCAGAGATGAACTTGGATCTAGCAATCTGGGTCCTGGCTCTGTGATGGAAAAGCTAAAACTACATAATGTGGTTAAGCTGGGGATAGAATGTCCTCACCATTTTGCAAGGTACACAAAGAGTGACAGCTTTATCTCTGAGCACCTTGGACATATTAACTCCTATAATCCTTCCAAATACTTTATGAAGTAAGTGGCTCAAGGAGGTAGGTGGCTTGCCCAAGTTCACTAGGAGAAAAAGTTCCCTTTCACAAGGTAAGAAGGGTTATTGGCATGGACCCCCCCACTCCCCCGCACACACAGGTCTTGGGTGTTGGGCAGGCTCTGCCTCCTGCCTCTGCATGATGCCAGGTTGGGCACACATTCTCACACTCAGAACCATCCCATTCTGTCCATGAATGTGCCTTCCAAGAGCACACAGCTCCTCTTTCGCTGACCTTCTCACCCATGGCTGCATCCCCAGTGGCTTGGCCTGCCAGATTCCTGCCGCCCAAATAATCTAACAAGAACACACTTCATACTTACTGCCAGAGCTCCTGCATGGACCTGCTGATGTCCCATTTGGAATGTCATGCAAGAGCTGGAACTGGGTCTGCCCTGCCCAACACCGCCTCCGCTGAGGCTCAACCAGAGAGAAGGCCAATATGTCTTCCCTTCATTCAAATATAACATAATAGGACAGCTTTCAGATATGGTTTCCATTTTGTGTTAGATTGTTTTCCTCTCTCAGAACCTGTTAGCTGCTGTCTACAGTGGGAGTTCAGGAAGTTCCTGTGGCTGAATGCATAAGGGGTAGTCCAGGGGTAGGGGAGAGGGGAGAGTTCCACCACTGGCCTATTGGGTGATGTTCACAAATTGCTTTACTTCTCCAAGCCTCATCCATTTCTTTCTTTCTCTCCCACCCCACCCGCCACATTTTTTATTGGTGCATTCTAGTTATACATATTGTTTGGCTTTGTTGTTACATATTTGCACCTGCACGCAATATAACAATATAATTTGGCCAATATCACTCCATTTTCATCTCTTTAAAAGGATGAGCAGAACAACAATACTTCTTCTGTAGGCCATTGTAAAGACAAAATGAAACACTGCAGATGACACATGATTGGCATATGCATGCAGAGCACAGTGCCTGAGATGTTTAGGCACTTTTGCCATGACTGCTGTTCATTACTGAGGTTCAGGGAATGTGAGGTCATCGTTCGCTAATGAGGGAAGAGTGGCAGTTCATGGGTTCTGATAGTCATAGAGGAAAAGAAAAGGATCTCTGAAGCAGAAAAAGTCAGAGACCAAGACACAGAGCCGGTGTGGGGAGGCAGTGGGAGGCTTCTGCAGGGATTGGTGAGGGCGGCAGGGATAGGTGTGGTGGGAAGAACAGATTGGGGATTTTTTTTTTTTTTGAGATACAGTTTGGGTTTGTATTAGGTAGATAATTGGGACTCATTAAAAAAGTTTCTGAACAAAATGATAATGTGGTAAAATACCTTTTTAAATGGTATTCAGGAAAGATTAATCAGACAGGAGTGTGTAGTAAAGATATGTGGCAGAGACTCTCATGAATTCCCAAGTAAGTTTGCTTTCCTCCTGGTCCTACAATTAGTCTATATTTTCTAGTCTCTCTTGCAGAACGATAAGGCCATGTGATGAAGTCCTGACCAACTGAATGGTACTAGAAGAGATTTGTGCAATGTCCAGATCTAGCCCATATCGTGTTCCTACCCGTCACCTTCTCTATCTGCCAGTGAGAAGCAGAAGATCTGACAGAAAACTGAAAAATCCTGTGGGATGGTAGGCTACATGTTGCAAAGAGCCTGGGTCACTGAGTGACCGCATGGACCAGAGTGCCCCTTTCTTTCTCCAACCAGTGGACTTTATATAAAAAATGAATGTTGACCACATGAAGTTACTGAGCAGCTGGGATTATTTGTTACAGTAACTATCTTACTGTAACCAATACAGGTTAGAATAAAAAGGAGAAACCTGGTGGTTTCAGTGACTCAGGTATGAAGTGAAAAACTCAGGTTAATTGAGTAGAGGTTAAAGTGAGAATAAGTGAAACCTGTAATTAGAATCCAATGAACAGACAATGGTGGTGCCTTTGGCATGAATTAAGATGCTGGAAGGTGAGACGGGTCTGGGTAAAGATGGTGAAATTTATTTTCTATGTGGTGAATTTGAGCTGATGGTATGAAAGGATTTATATAGACAAGGATTCCTCAGCTTGGGCACTTTCACTGTCTAGGATCCATAATTCTGGGTGTGGAGACTGGTCTTGGACTTTGTAGGATGTTCAGCAGTGGCCCAGGGTTCTACCTACCAGCAGATCTCCTCCATCTCCTACCATGGAGCCAACCCATGATGGTTCTAAATAGTGTGAAATGTCCCTGTGGGTGGGGGAAAAAAATCATCCCCAGTTGAAAGCTATTGGTCTAGAGGAAATTGGAGGTGTCGGTGAGTCAGAATAGCCTCACCTCTGGGTCTTTATAGTTTTGGTTACTTTTAGTTCTGCAAGGCTCAGAGTTATGCCAATTGCCAAAGGTCAGCAGCTTGCATGAGGCCACTGGAGTGTGTCTCTGGGTTCTCAGGCCTCCCTCAAGCTCAAGAGAGGCCTGGGATCTCTGAGGCATGTGTGTTTGCTTCCACATATCATCAGCTGAGCCTGTAACAAAGCTTTCCAAATGGCACGAGCCAGTCTCCAGGACGGCAACTGGCAGCGTGGTTTGGGAGGATTCCCTTTTCATTTCCTATGCTTTATGATTTTTTTTTTCTTCTGCTTTTCAAAGAACATTTTTACAAGCTAGTATTCTATATTGCTCTGCCTGTACTCTGAGAAAAGATAAATATTTTCAATGTGTTTTCTGAGGCATATGTTCCCATTGAGAAAATGTATCCCTTATGGACATAGCTGTTTTGACCTCATTAGCTGGGTAGATCAGAAGGAATTTGACAAACAGGGTCCTGTATACCCAGGGAGCCTCCATTAGTTGCCAGGGGAGCTGGGGGTTGGGACCACTGGGGGCACAACTTTGGGTGTCCCCAAGGGCTGTTGCAGGTAGCTGAGGGGAGCCCTGTGAACAGGTCCATCAGTGACAGAGGCTTGGGAAGATGACCTTACTCCTGATTTCCAACTCTAGGGTCCCACTTAGCAGGAGTAGTGAGGAGAGACTGGATCTTGCACTAATTCTACAGAGGCTCCAGGACACCCCAGGGAAGCTCACACACCATGCAAAACCTCCAGCAGGTAACTACGACTTCTTTTTCTCCGAAAGGCATTCTGAGGGAGGTTTCCTTGGATGGAGAGTGATCTATTTGTCACAATTTGACTAAGACTTGCCCAGTTTCAGCACTAAAGTCTTGTATCCTTGGAAACTCTACTGGTTCTCTGCTACCTGGAGAGAGACTTGGTCACTCTTCCCAGGTGAATGGGCCCAGGTGGTAGTTCTTTGTACTCTGAGGAAAATGGGAAAAATCTGCTGCTCCACATCCCATTCCCGTTATCCTAAATATTAGACATTCAGTCCTTTTGTCTTCGGGCCATCCTATATTATATTTTGGATTTAGAATCCCAGTTTCAGACTTATTAACTGGGTGATTTCAGATAAGTCACTTAACCTCTCTGCAAGTTTTCTCATCTATGATGTTGAGCAATTCTACTGACTTCTGCATTTGTTGTATGCATCATATTAGATTAGTGTATATAGAACACTTGGCACATGCAGGCTGCCACAGTGTAGATAGTAAGAGATGGTGATTACCATAATTAGTATCTGGTTCCCAAGACCTTTATTGATGGACAGTAGCTCCTGAGAAGGACGATCTTATAAATCACATCAGCTGACAAAACAGGCTAGTGTCCATCCTTATCTTACCTGAATTCCCTGCAGTCTTTGCCCAGATGATAATGCTGTGCTTGCAGCATCATGAAACACTTTCTCTACTTGACTCTGGAGCCCCCACTCTCCTTAGTTTCTCATTCTCCCTTAATAGAGCCTCCTCGATTCCCACCCTCTACATGCTGGGGGCCTTAGGTTTTAGTCTTAGGAGTTTCTTGTTTCTGTCCACCCTCATTCCTTAGATGATCTTCACCCACTAACTCATCTCATGACTTTTAATACCATCTTTGCATGAAAATTTCTGAAGCTTCGCCTCTATATCTCCAACCTTTTCTCTTACACGTAGCATCAAGCACCTAATTTATTCTCACTACCAGGTATGAGAATATCTTTTGTTTCATGTCTTTGGCTGAACATAGTGTCAGACTTGTGTTTTCCTTCCATCTGTATGACTTAACTCCTTGTCCTTTCTTCCATCACCCATCCCATGAAGGCTCTTGCCATTTCAGGCCTCCTTGCAATAAGACCTGTGTATAGGTTGGTATATCTGAGATCTAAAATCCTTAGATGAAATTTTTGCAGACTCTCCTAGAAGCACAAAGGACTGAAGCAAGAAGAGACCCAATTCCTCTTGATAAGTAGCCAGGACCAAAAACATTATGGTTACGTCAATTCTCTCCAGGGTCACTAGCTCTGCTATTTCCTTTTCCTTTATTTATCTTATTTTGTTTATTTAACTTCTTAAAATTAAGATGGGATGATGTGTAATTGCCTTAAGCTATACACAGGGGTTAATCAACATGAGGTGACATGGCACAACATTTCATCATCATCATCATCATCATCACCATCATCATTATCATTTTGCAGTTCTTTTGCAACTGACTTACTGAGAATCTTGTTATTTATGGAACAAGGTGAAGATGCAAATAATAAATGCCTCTTTATACCTATGATCTACTCTTCTGAACAGCATTAGAAATAGTAAATATTGCTTCTTTCAGGGTAAATGTAGTACTTAGAAAGAATTAACTGGTGATACATAATTACTGGTTTAACTTGCTGTGTCACCTAGGACAAGTTACTTAACCTCCCTGAACCACTGTTAATTGATTTGTAGAGTAAAGGAGTTGTACTTTTTAATATTTAAGGATCTTTCTCATCTTAGATTCTGTGGTCTAGAGGACCATTCGGCTATCTGACAGTTCAGATATTATACTAATCCCCATGTTTTTTACCTGGGTAATTCTTCAGTGGCTCTCCATATACATGATTGAATGTGGTATGAGTGTATATTGTCCATGGAGAGTGGAGGTTATGTGTTTGGATAATAAAAAACTGACTATGACTTAGAGATGCCATCTTTGGTCCCTGTCTTTAGACAAAACCAATCCAAATATTACCTAAACAGGTGAAGGATTGGTGCACTTTGAAATTCACAACAACTCTCAGAATGTTGTGTTTTTTGGTTTTGTTTTTAAGAAATTCCTTCTGGAGGTTCAACTAAATCTTTCATCCTGTCCTCCAGCCATGGTCTCCCTTACTCTCCTTGGAGATGGGTGGACAAACACAGTATGATATAGGACACTTGAAAATGAGAGTCTGCCTCAAATCTATAAGAAGCAGCCAACAAGAGGGAAAGGTAGACATTGGATAAATATGAGAAGAGAAAGAAAGAAAGAAAGAGAGGGGGGGAGGGGGAGGGAGGGAGGGAAGGGAGGGAGGAAAAAAAACTCCAAAGTCTATCTACCTATCTATCATCTGTGTCTCTATCTCTGTATACTCCTCTGAGGTGTCTGTCCCAGGGATAGGTTCCTCTCTGTCCTCAGAGGCAGAGCGATGTCAGAGACAGTCTGTCATCCGTGCTTATACTAGACACACCACCAAACAAAAACTCACACTGAAGTGTGAATTTGAGGGCTGTTTAACACTGTGGATTTTCCCCTCGTATAACAATTATGGAAACACTCGTGCTAATTGATGATGCGGTGCGGCACCATGGGGACCAAGCAGTGTGCAGTATCCTCATAATTCCTCCTCAAGGGCTGGTGGTAAGCCTGTCCAGAGGATGTCACACCAACCCCTCATACCTGGGGGACTTCTCCCACCTGACCTTGTCCAGCATGCCCCTAGGTGCACTTTCACCATTGGAACCCATGTCTGGCTCTAGTTCATAGAACTTGAGCCTTAGTCACCAAATGCCTACTGCTTTGTTTCTTGGTTCAGCGGGTTGCTTGTTATTTTACTGTTTTTATGCTATTTTATTTTAGTTTCCTCATTTAGTTATTTCCACTTGAATCAATGGAGGAACATTATTATACCAAAGAAAGCAGCTTGTGCTATGACGAGGACTTCTCTCTCCCTGGTGATGTGGGGAGTGGGCTATATTTCTGTGTGAACTTCATACTTACTGGGTACCCAATGGGTATCTAAAAACACAAGTTTTTTTTTTTAACTTAAATTAATCCTGGTTATTCTTATCAGGATACTAATCCCTTCTAAAGAATCTGTCTCCAATAATGACCTTGCTGTCTCTCCAGGGCTTCTAAGAGAAGGCTGACTGCTAGTCATTGCAGTTTGACGACCTGGGTATGAGTCCTGGCTCTGCTCTTATGGCTAGCTGTGTCACCGGAGGAACGTGCCCACTTTGAATAGCACTTTTCTCGCCTAAAAAAAATAGGGATACTTCTGTAGTTGTTAAGAGGAGTCATGGAGATGGTCCATGCAGAGAACTTTACCAAGGGTTCGGTGCATGCTGAAAACGCATCATGAAAGATGTTCGGCAGGCTGCGGTGAAGACTGGCTTTGGGGATAGTCAGGTGGTGCTGAAATTCCAGTTTCAAATAATAGCTGATGTGTTACTGTGCTTGATCCTCATTCCTGTCAACTCTGTGAGGATATGCTTCAAGTCCACAACACAGAGGGCTCCTCTTCCTCATTGGCAGGGTGGTTCCAGCTGAGCCCTGGACTCCAAGAGCTCCCACTCTGCCATGTCACAGGGCTTTTAACTTGAATTCTTGTCCATGCTGATGGGAAGTGGCCAAGGTACAGTTGTTCTAAAGATAAATGTGTAAAAATGAAAGGGTGTGTTGGAGGTTTCAGGAGCTATGTATATGCTATTTACATTTTCATCTAGACTTGTGGTATTGCACCTTATATTGGGTCTGTTTTCTATTGCTAATTGCACAATACCACAGACTAGGTTAATTATAAAGAAAAGAACCACAGCTCATGGTTCTGGAAGTTCAGTGTCAAGAGCATGCATCTGGTGATGGCTTTCTCTGCTGACATAGTTCTGAGCTGACAGGGGTGTCATGTGACAGAAGACAGGGTAGACATGTGGGCTTGCTTGTCTCTGCTGATCTCTCTCCTGCTTCATAGAAAGCCACCAGAATTCTATCAGGGGGCTTTATCTATTCCTAACCACCTTCCAAAGTCCCCACCCAAAACACAATAGGTTAGATTTCCACCCTCCTTCTACCTCACAACAGGATTAAATTTCAACACCTCAGAGAACACACTCAGAACATATTCAAATCAGATCATAACATTTTTCCTCAAAGGTCCTGACGGTTTAAAAGAGTTGGGCACTGAGATTATGTGTGTGCACAGAAGGGCACAGGACTTTGACCTTGAACTCCTGTCCATGCTGACAGAAAGTGACCAAGGTACAGACTGGCTTTTGGAGTCTAGACTTTCTACCTTTGCCCCAGGATTGCCCCCAAGAAAATGATCCTCTGGAGCAAATACCAATTTTTGTTGTCATTACTGTTATTTTTGTTATATGCAGAAAAGAAAAAAAAAGGGAGGGTAGGGAATATGAGGGAGAAGAAAGGGGAATTGAAGCATTATGATTGCTAGTGGTATTTCAAACTGATGTTAGTTACTGTTAAATTAAAATTGCAACTGGGTTTGAACTGACAATTTCCTTCCTTTAAAGTGTTCTGGTACACATGATAAATACTTAATTTAGTAGATTTAGAAATTCTCAATGACATATCATTAGTGGGCACATCCTCACAGCCACGTACTTACAGGTATGTATGAGAATGTGTAGGCGTCTCTATTGCATTTGGTACCTTTTTAAATTTTTTTTTTTAATTTCCTGTCTTAGTTTGTGCTTTTGTTTATTTGTGTTGTTTGTTTAATCTCTCAAATCCAGCCACAGCCTGTTCCTTTGAACATCAGTCTTGTTCCCCCTCCACCCATACCCCCGATTCTCCTTTTGCACAATGAGGTCTCAGGGGGTGTGGAGGGTGGGATAACGCAGGGCAAAAAATTAGATTATAACATTTTATAGGTTGTCAAAGCTCTAATGTCATTAGCCACCTTACTGCAAGGTAAAAACCTTTGTGATGTCATTTAACAGGTTGCCAGGGGCTTGATAAACCTTGGTGAGATAAACAGAAAAAGGAGCAGAAAATACCCACAACACATCTGTGTCCCCACCCAGAGTGCCCATCACCACCCATGGACATTCCCTTCCTGCTTATTAGCTCCTGAAGGGCAGTTTTAATATAAAATATATATAAAGTCTTCCCAAATCAGAAAGGTCTCCAAGTCTCCAATTTAATTGGATTGGAAAATGCTAACTAATTGGCATCAAAATTTGATTTGTGGGAGAAACCTCCTTTTTTGTTGGAAACACAACGGTGTGTCTGGGAATACAAGCCCGGTCCTTCAAAAATCATCTGTGGGTGCCGCCGAGGAATCAATTAAAGTTGATTTGGTATATCTGCGTTTGACAAATATAAAGAAATCTCTGATTAGGGGAGAAGAAAAGGAGCATTCCCTTTCTTGCTCTCTCTTTCTCCCTCTTTCTTCTGCCTCTTCCTCTCTTCTCCTCATTTCCCTTTAAAGGCAGTAGGTGTCAGAAGGGGGTGGGTAGTGATATGCAAAACACGGCCTCCATAACCAAAGTAGCCTGCAAAATTAGGTGTCAGCATGCAAAGCTTATTGATGTATGAATGCGGAAAATGAAAGGCGGCAGTAGACAGCCGGGGCTAAAGGTGAGACAGGCACAGCTAGAGCAGCTGTAGATCCACGTCAAGGTGTTGCTATATGAGCTCGGGTTTTTTCTGGAGGGCCACAGCCTAACAAGGTAAGCCTGGCCATGAAATGATGGAACAATACAATCTAGGCACACACAGTGTGAATACCAAATAAATTGACATGGTGTCTCTCCACATCCCCCCCCCCCCACTCCTGCACCGCTACCCCCTTCAAAGTCTGCCTGTGTATTCATTAATAAATTCATATTCTGAGTTTTCAATAAAAGAAGAAAATGCAGTGTAAACTGGAGTTACTTAGTGACACCCAGCTCATTGCTTTTTATTGTTGCTTGCAGCTACGAAGACTTCACAGTGCACTAGTAGAATTTATTACTGTCTGTCTCTGTGGCAAGTTGGCGAAGTGCGCCTTTTGAAGAAAATTGACCCACACTTCATGAATATGATGAAAAATGCCAATAACACTACAAAGACGAAGCTCTTGACATTACTCTGCAAAGAGCTAAAAGACAGTAATGAAAGTATTGCAATTACAAATCATTACCTCCTCTCTAGCCAATCAGCGGCCTCCCTCCTCTTTTTTTTTTTTTTTTTTTGGACCGCTTTCCAGCTTTGCGGCTGCCCCAGGTGCTGTTTCGCGTGGCATGATGGGAAATGGAGGGCCGTGCAATGGCTCCAGCTGACTTCTCAAAGAAGGAGGCAAGAGGCAGAGAACCGAAGATGGGAGGGACTGTGAGAAAAGTGGAAACGAGCCCCTGGAAGAAAGAGGGAGGGAAATAGAAGTTCTTACAAGCCAGGGGTCAGAAGGTCATGACCTCACTGTGAGGCCTTCCTCCACATGAAAAGTGGAATTAAGAAGACCCCATCTATTTCTTTGCTGAAACTCTCTTCTATTGGCTGGGCCTCTTTTAGTCTGCCGTAAGGGAAAGCAATCTTTAATCTCTTGTCTCTTATTATTTGTTAGAAATCCAACTCGGACATAGCAAATAAATTATTTAAAAAAAATGTGTGTGTGTTTAACATAAGAAGCTGGCCTATTTTCTTACCCTAAAAAGTAATGTGAAAGAGAAGGAGAAAAACTAACTTTAGGCTTGAACTTTAGACTTCTCATGTACCTTAACAATGAAGCTCTTGTCCTTGATGTTTGACAGTTTTCTGACATGTCCTTCTGTTACCTTAGTAGTCTTTAAAGTCTCGGTTTGCTTTCTTCTTCACTTATTTTTTTTAATATTTATTTTTTAGTTGTAGTTGGACACAATACCTTTATTTCACTTATTTATTTTTATGTGGTGCTGTGGATCGAACCCAAGGTCTCGCACGAGCCAGGCGAGTGCTATACAGCTGAGCCACAATCCCAGCCCTCTTCTTCACTTATTTGACTTATGCAGAGGAGGTGCATGAGTAGATGCATTTCCTGACTTCTAAACACCCCTATTCCTAAAGGAGAATAATGGCTCATCTTACCCGGATGGATGGTGGAGTTATCTTCTGCTTCTGCTGTGATAGACCTATTAAGAATTTTAACTTACAGAGAATGTAGGATGTCAAATAGAATCAGGGAAGAGTTTATGAAGAAAAGAAAGTGACAGTTCCAGGGGGCTGCCTTGGGGAAAGGAGGAACAGAAGAACAGACACAGAGGCATAGGTATTTGACTTTGAGGTGGTACTCCTGCTTCCAGTCCCCTCCCCCATCTCCTGATTGGAGATGCTGCTGGAAGTGAACTCATTGGAAATTTGGTTTGATGTCACAGTACCGCATTAAAAAGGCAAATTCTTATAGGACAGAGAAGAGGCTGTTAGCCATTTACACCTCAGTATTCAATTGTTACATCAGATTTGTTTTCTTTCTGTAATCTAGCTAAACACTGAATGGCCAGAGGACACAGGGAATTCAGGCAACATTAATGTAGGAAGAGGTGAAAAGTAAATCTAGGTGGGCCTGGCTAGTATGGGATTTTGAAGACCTTGGAGGAATTGAGTTTGGGGTAGAAGAGAAACAGATGTAAGAAGGTCTATCTATGAGAGATAAGTGCAGTTGGGGTCAACACAACTTGGCCCATTTCAGGATATTGCTCAATGCTAGTCTTTGACCAGAACATGAAGAGAAACCTCACTTTCCCTTCCTCCTTTTTCCTATATTGCTTATTACATTGCCCTTTTCCTAACCCATAATTTGGGTTAACTGTAACATTGTCATGAACCAGCTTTTGTGATTAGGCACAGGGATCAAAGTAACAGACACACACACACACACACACACACACACAGAGCATGATTTATATGCCAAGATGCATTACAGTTTTCAGAAACCCAATGTATTAATTGCAATTCACACTTCAAGCAAGGGACGGATACTGTGACCCATGGAGGCTAAATGGTTATGAGTGGGTAATAGTGGGCCTGGTTTGCTAGATCTCATGGAAATGGGAAATAACCAGGGCCATTTGATCCATTGTCTTTCCTTTAGGCAAGAAAATACATACCAATGACACTGAACTTCTATAGGTTTTATTTCTTATTTTTAATAATAATCTGTTACATCTATTAACTCATTTGCTGATCTTCTCACTGAGAACATCCAGGTCTCATAAATACTGCTTGTGGAATACAATATCAACTAAGAATCTGCTGCAGGAATGACACTAGCTAGCAGGGACATCGCCATACCTCTCAACTGTATTTATACTATTCATTATTAATAGAATAAATAGTCATCTTCCATTGTGCCTCAGAATCCTTCTCATACTGTGTTCCAGGGAACTCCTATTAATGGATCAAGTTGCCATGTCCGAGTGGATTTATTTGCCATTCTTGGGCTTTACCAGTTAATTGAATCTCAATATCAGCAAAATATTCTTTCTAAGAGTAGTAATTGGCCAGGGCATCTCCAAAAGGGGAAGTCAAGTCTCTGAGTGGTCAAACAAGTAACATAAGGCAAATATTTCCATGTATTCATTCCTTCATTCCACATAAACACAGTGAGTCCCTATTATTTGTTTGAACCTCTTCTGGGTCATATGGACACATGAGTGAATCTTTCGAAGACTTGACTATAAAGCGGGACCTGAGAACTGAGCTTCCTGATGCACAGCTGGAAATTGGCCTACCAAAGAGCAGGGTCATCCAGATGGAAGATAAAATTTGAAGAACCCACCATTCTCTATAGGGAAACATCACTGGGTAAAGATCCTACATAAGCACATACAAGATAACACTGGGGCTCCTCACTAGAATCTGGATTAGAACTGCATGAAAGCTTTACTTTGCACTTAAAAATAACACTTGCAATAAACAATTAGCTAGAAAAAGACATAAATGAATATGAGAGTAGCAAGTATTAAAAAACAGAGCCTGATATTCATACATAAATAGGAATAGGATAAAATTTTTTATCTACAAATATGTATGCCACTATATTTGTCCAACTATCAAAAGACTTTGCATGTACTTTTCTACCTTCTGTCTGAGTGAGACTATGCCAAATTCTCTTTATTGTAGAAATTCGAGTGGTAGAATGAGGCTAGAAATGGAAGCTGAATGGGAATAGGACTCTGTATCACTGGGTCCAGTTGAGGACCTGGCACAAAGTTGGTGTTCACTAGATGATGACTGAATCAAAAATGTTCAGAGGCTCAAAGGAAATTGGAGTTACTTGACACGGGGTTGATTTATAAATTTAGTCTATTTGTCTTCAAAAACCTCAGCATCAGCCAGGTATAGTGGTGCACGCCTGTAATCCCAGCAGCTCGGGAGGCTGAGGATCTCAAGTTCAAAGCCAGCCTTAGCAAAAGCTAGGTGCTAAGCAACTCAATGAGACCCCGTCTCTAAATAAAATACAAAATGGGGCTGGGGATATGGCTCAGTGGTGGAATGCCCCTGAGTTTAATCCCAGCCCTGTCCTCCACCCCCCAAAAAAATCCCAGCATAGCCTCTAGGAAAAGGTAAACATTCAGAGGACGTTCGATAAATGCAAATTGAATTTTAGGTGGCATTGGAGAACTTGGATGAAAGAACAAGGAACGATAACTCTGTTTTACCAACCATGTCTCATTGGCAGACATAGTTCCATAGACATATAGCTAAGCCTGCTCATATAGATAGGCTTCGTTCATCTTTGCCTTTCACACTTACTGACCTAGTAGGTGAAGTGGGCTAACCCCTTGTTAAGATGCTGTAGCAAATATGGTGTGAGAATTTCATTGGTTAACCACTCTAGAAGTTTATTTCTTACTCATAAAACAATCGTATGTGTGTTTTCTTGGTTTGGGGAACAGTTTCCTCCATGTGGGATTTGATTTTTTTTGTCTTTTGGTCTTGCCATTCTTTCAGGTCTTGAAACCCAAATGCCACATCCATTGATAAGAACCCTTTTCAGACCACATCTGATAAAGATGAGGGTCAGAGTGGGACTGGACACCAACTTCCTAAAGAGAACCATGCAGGATGGATGCAGAGAAGGGATGCTGGGAGACCACCAGACATCTTGCACATGTCGGCAGGTGGGCCTCAAGTGGAATGTTCAACTAGTTCGAGCTTCCCTCCCCTCTGCCACAGTTTGCATTTCACCATTAGTCACCCTTTGGGCTTATTATGGCTACAGGTACTCACTTAAAATTCAGAAATGTGAAAAAGCAATAACACATTCAAGTTAAGGAAGGTGGAGAGAGAAGGCTGCACCCTTTGCTGCATCATGGAGGAAAAACAATAATGAGATGACAGACTTTAGAATCTCATTCTTGATGTCCAGGCCCCATGTTGTGTGAGTGTCAAAAGAGTAGTGTGTCCTCAGGTGCTATTCATGAGAAGCCTTTCCTTCCAGGGCCATCAGGTAGGTGCTATTGATAAAGCAATAGAGAATGTTCCAAGGAACAACCATGCTATTACAAGTCTTTCTTGGTGTAGATCCAGCACTTCTCAAAGTTTCTTGGATCTGGAGGCAGCAATATGTTCCCTCCTGCATGCATCATTTGTCCTAACACCATTGTCCCCCACTTCTGGATATTAAAGGCTCAATTTAGGAGGGATACGGGGGTGGGGGGCATCTATGAAACTCGTGATCAGCGGGCTCTGATGTGACCAGTACTACATGTAGCAGAAACAATATTTTTGAAGTAAAAGCCATCAGCAAGGATGGGGTCGAAACTGGAGCTCATTTTGACCTAAAACAATCATCTCCACTTTTCCTTGTGGTCTCTTGGTCAAATTAATCCGTGTGAAAGTGTCATTCAAAAGCTATGGAGACAGCTTGTTTTTTGGCATTGGGGTACTTACATGGCTTCATTAGCTTTACATACTTCTTGAGCTGAATTTGCTGTAAAAATTCTGATTGGCTTCTGCCAAGGCTGGCAGCCTTTTTATGAGTGGGCCAAGTGGGTTACCTTGCTTCTAAGGGCTGGGGGTGGGCGTCAAGCTCAGGAGGGAGCCTGTTTTATTGTGCTCCAAGCACCAGACTTCTTGGTGGAAATAAACACCCAGATTATTGAAAGAATGTAGAGACTTGTTGGCAGTTCTGGGTCAACGTAAGTCAGTAGTTATATATATTTTTTTCTATTTGGAATTACACTGGGGAGAGAGACTGGCCTCAGGTGCTGGGTAAACAGGCTATATCTCCTTGTTACTTCCCCATAGAAATTTGAATGGGATTGTATGCACAGAGTCTAATATTTCAGGCTGTTTACTTGCTTTGTAAGTGATGCAGTTTCCCCTCCAGTTTTGCATTTGCACTAAACGAGATGACCATGATGTCTTGGCTAATGCCTTTTAATATCTAAGCCTTGGATGTCTAGTGCTTGGTTAATAACAGGGAAAAAGCTCTGGTGACTCACCTTGACCTCGAAAGAAAAAAAAAAACATCCTTTTAATAATCTGGGAGTTTATTTGGATCGAAGGCATACTGCATGTTACACAATCTTCTTGTAGAGCCACGCAGGTCACAGACCGGCACCCTTGTTTTTTATGAAGTCAGCAAAGATGTATAGGGGCCAGGATTGCTGCTTCTCTGAGAGCCTTCAAATTCATCTTTAATATGTAACCTACTAGCCGAGCAGAAACCCTCAGTAAGTTTAATGGACTTTGCTCAGACAACTTTTCTAAATGTATAACCTTGGTTGCAATTAAAGGTACCTCTTCCAAATGTCTTCAGAGAAGAGCACCCGCCTATTTTAGAGCCAACCCACAGTCTCTCAAATCTTATCACTTTAAACTTCCCCCATAATGAATTGGAAACTACCTGAGGGTAGGGACAGTTCATTGATCAAAACTGAACAGAGTGGGGTCAGATTCATCGAATAAACAAAACGAGAAAGGCTTATCAGCTGCTGAAGTTTTTAAATTCTGCCCTCCAGATGTTAGGCAGTATCTGGAGACATTTTTGGGGAGGGATGCTACGGGTGCCTAGGAGGTAGAGGCCAGGGATGCTGCTAACATCTGAGAGTGCACAAGACCAGTCCCTACAATAAGAGGTATCTGGTTCAAAATATCAATAGTACCGAGGTAGAGAAATTTGGTCATATGCATCCCATAATACCACATGTCTAGAAGACAGCTGTTGATCTTTGGAAGATTCATTTAGCAAATAGTCACCAAAATTTTTTCATGTTGAAATTCAACAAAAGCATTGCTCAGAAAGTCCTCTGACATTCTCTTTGTCCTTATCCCTTCTCAATCCTGCCCTCTCCTCCCAATCTCTCCCCATTTCCCAACATCCATAGGGGCAGAACAAAACAAACAAACAAACACCAAAAAATGATAGCATATTGCAAAAGGGAATGGCTGGAGTCAAAAGTACAGCTCTTTATAGCTACTAATTTAATCATAGCCATATCTTTTCTGGACCATTTCTTCTGAAGATAAATATGTTTATGCTTCAAGTGCTGCCCTGCACAGCTTGGGAAGCCCTTTGGAGATGGCACTGAAGGTAAAGAAACACATTCACAGGATGTTTACTCTAATGGTGCACTCAAAAGCATTTGGGATTTTTAAACATATGCTTCCAGCATCTCTCTCCCCTCTATCTTCACATTGCTGCTAAATTGTGGAAAAGCTGTAAATAGAAATAATGGACTCAGTTTATTTTTAATTAGAAGGCTGCTGCTTATAGCAGCAATCGTGACACCACCAAGCATGTCTTCCTTTCATTTGGAAGGAAAGAATGAAGAATTCCTAGGGTTTTGAACTTGAGCCAGGTTCCCTGAGTCTGCTGGTCTCTGAGCCCCAGCACATCCAATGCCTTTCAGTGGCATGTGGCCGTAGGATGATTCTCTGCATCACTTAATAAAATCTTTACATGTAGCAGGAAATGCTACTGCTTCTACCAAGATGAAAATAAGAGACATTTTAAGGTGCCAGTCTGTCTTTTTTAAAAAAATTTTCTTTGTAGTTATTCATTGATTCAATTAAATGAAAAAAAATCATACTTAAATTTTTTTCTTTTCAGGGACATTTCTGATAAATTTTTAGGCATGTCAATGGAAGTAATGTCATCATGTTTCCCACTATCATTCAAATAAATTTATTCTGGAAATATAATATTTATTGATAGATTTCTGAGGCTCAGTTTTTCCCCCCAATTGTAAGATGATGTGAATGAGAACAAACATAGTATCCTATTGTTAAAGGGGGCCCTGGATTATCAGGGATCTTCATGGATGTTGTCTTAACCTCCTAAACTAAAGTAAAAAATAAAATGGTCTTGAAGGTGATGAAATTCCCTGGAAATGGGTTAGAAGGAACCACATGAAGACCTACTTCTAGGCCCATGTATTGTCCTAAATGTTATGAAACACCACCTGCTTTCAAAGACGCGTCTCTCTTTTCTCCTGACGTTTGCACTTTTACCCACTGGTTGGGTTAACATTTCCTCTTCTGCAATGGATGCAAAGTGTAAAGTGTAATGATCTTTGGAGAGTAAACTTACTCTGGTACCATACATACTCTTTTAAGAATGTCTGAGAAGAGAGTTTGATGGAACATGAGAACCAGTGTGTTTAGTGGTGCCTAATTAAGCTTAAATGGATATGCTGGGAGGAAAATGGGTTCAGAGGAAAGGGGTGTTGAGAGATGGTTTAGATCTGCACTGTGCAACATGTGGCACATGTGGCTATGAAGTTCTTGACTTGGGACTAGCTGAATTGAGATGCAATGTAAGAACAAAATAACATGATAGGTTTCAAAGCAGTATAAAAAATGTAAAAGATCTAATAAAGAACATTTTATACTGATTACATATGGAAATAACTATTTGGGAATGTATCACCTTAAATATATCATACCATTAATGTTATTTATTTCATTTTGCTTTCTTAACATGGTTATCACAGCACTTAAACTTATATATGTGGCTTACATTTTTGACCTGTCTTATATTCCTACTGTCATGCTGCTTTAGAGTGCTGTCTAGGAGTGATCGGGACCTCTAGAATGTATTGCAGTGGCTTACAGGTAAAAGTTATAAATTTGCTACTGTTTACTTAAACCAAACTCTGATGTACACTCGAGTTCCAGGAGGAGTAAATGCCAGTGTCACAAAAACACCCCTGAACAGGGTGTAGAAACTTAGGCAACCGAGCTCTTAAGGGGCCAGTGGATAGATTTTATTGAATCTCTGAAAACTCTAACATTAAATGGAAAGTCTTCTTGCATGTGAATTCCACAGAGCAGAAATTTCTTGACTTTCTTCACATGCTCCAGTGGTCTCCACTGTGACACCTGCAGGGTACACCTGTAGGGACCACGACTCCATGGACTTGAATGGGGACAAGTGCTTCTGCCCAGAGTTGGGCATTGTGGTGAGGTAGCCTAGACCCCAAACAGTGTAAGAACACAGGACTCTCAACTGAGCCTATCTCTGTTTTGGCCTTTAATCCTTGATGGCTTCCTGTTGCCTTCAGAATAAAGTCACATTTCCCAGGATGACATTTAAGATTGTTGTATATGAATACTTTTCTAGTCCTATATCCATGTATCTTCTAGCCATAAAAGTCTACTCGATGTTCTCAGAGTCTAACTTCCATTTTTGGGGGGGAATGGTACTGAGGCTTAAACTCAGGGGTACTCGACTATTGCCAGCCCTAATTTGTATTTTATTTAGAGACAGGGTCTCACTGAGTTGCTTAGGACCTCGATGTTTTCTGAGTCTGGCTCTGAACTCATGATCCTCCTGCCTCAGCCTCCGGAGCTGCTGGAACTAACTTCCATTTAAAATGGAAATGTCCTTCCCTCATTTTGAAATTTGAAATTCTTATCACCTTCACCCATCTAAATTCTACTCAACATTAAACTAAATTATAAGACAAGACGAGGGAGAACATATTTGCTTATTTCTTACAGGATTAATATATCAAACAAGCAGACGTCCCAGAATCAGTAATAAAATGATATAAAATATAATGGAAATAAAATATGCAAATGATAACAATAAAAATTTGAGGAATACTAAGCAGTAACTAGTAAACATGAAGATACTCCATCAATTAAAAACATTGTATTTAAATTTTAATGTGCCAGATATCTTTTGAAATCCTTCACATAGGCTAATCATTTAATCTCATTATTCACCCATTAATAAATAAATTAAAATAAAAATTATAAGAAATTTCACTTTTGGTGCTGGCAGGGAGAATGGGTATTCTCATATAGAATTGGGGGGGGGGGTGTTGTACATTGTGCAAACTTTTAGAAAGGTAATTATATACTTTCTAATCAGAAGGGTTAAAGACATGAACCTGTGGCTAGAAACCACCCTTTGTCCTCTATAAATATTTGAAAAAAGTTTATAAAAATATAGATATCCTGTATTGTATCCAGTTTGATGCCAAGATGGAGCAGGGCCAATAATAACAAGTGCAGTTCAATGCGATTTTCTTGGAACAACTTTGGGAAGAAATGTGGCCAGTAAATTCTTTGAAGATTTAAGGGTCTTGAATAGAGATGATGAGAAATGATCCAATCACATCTGATAAATGAAACTTAGGGGCAGTAGTAAAGGTTAACCCATCTACTTTAGCCTCCTTGGAAGATGAAATAATCCTTGATAAAATGGGAGAAGAGGTTGAAAGCCTTTTGCACATGACACTTAGTAGGTGATCAGGAAAGGTAATGTGTGTCCAGATATATCACAGTAATAGAGGTCCCACTACCTCCTGCAGTATTCCCATGTAGGAACAACAATAACAAAAAAAGATCACAAGAATCATGTACTATTTTATATAACTTGAGAATTTACACAAAAAGAAATGTAAACTACAAGAAATAATTATCAGGAATGAAGTTCACTTGATTATTGATCCACCCATACATTTTTTTTGTCTCCACCCTTAAAGATAAGGGATTGATTGGTTAACTGGGAAAGCAATCACACTTCCAAAGTATCAACTGGATGCCACTGTAAACTTGGAGTGATTATTTCTTTAAAAGTGATTGTTGAGTTGAAGCACAGCAATAGACTTGACTGGTGGCAGCCACAGGCAGAATTGGCCTCCTTGATCTGTGGATCCTGGCTTAACCCCTGAATGCCCAGCTGGTTTTCAATAGATGTGCAAACGGGACTTTACATACTTTTTTTTTTTTGTATGCTTCCTGTGGGATCACTCAAATCACTCAATTAATTATAATTATCTTGCCCTACAGAGCATGGCCACTGGCAGATAAGAGGGTGTGGCCCTCCAGGGATTTTGTTTCAAACCTTAGCTTACTGAGGACAAGTCAATCAATAGATTCTCTTCCTCAATATTTAATCAGATGGCAGAAACTTCCATGTCACAAGATCTCAACCTTCACTAGAGAGACACTGAGTCTTTGTGGCCTCCATCAAAAAGAAGAAAAACAGACTACGTTTGCAGGTGAAGAATAAGCAGGATTGATATTTCCACTACTGACAAAGACCTAGACCTGTTCTTTCTCCAACAAGGGCCAGGATATCTCTCAGGGATTTTTTTTTTTTTTTTTTTACAAAGTATTGAACTCAGGGACACCTTAACACTGAGCTACATCACTAACCCTTTTTATTTTATTTTGAGACAGTCTTACTAAGTTGCCTAGGCTGACCTTGAACCTGTGATCCTCCTGCCTCAGTCTCCCAGGTAGTTGAGATGATAGGCATGTGCCCCTGAGCCTGGCTCTCAGGGCTATTTTGAATGCACAAAATCTTCCATTTCAGAAGCAGGAAACTTGCTCATAGCATGTTCTTGGGTGCAAGTTTTTTCTTGAGGAAGAGCACTGATGGGTGAGATAAAGTAGGAGGAAAAGAATGAAGAGGAGGAGGAGGAAGAGACTAAGAAGATAGTGATGATAGCTATGATGGTGACCACTTTAATGAGAATGTCCCTTGGGGATTTTGAAGTACCCTTTGAGCAGGGACTGAGCACAAGGTAAAAAGTAAATCCTCTCTCCCTCGGGCCTAATCCTCTAACACTTCACTAGGAAAAGCCTGCAGAATATCAGGGATGTCCCCAAAAGAGTCAATTCACCTGTGTTCAAAGGTGGAAGAGAAATCCTTTAATGGTGGCAAGTGGAGAGCCACTTTCTCTCTTTATTTAAACTCTCCAAGATTTCAAACGCATCATCTTGTTGGACATAGGAGTAGTTCTAGCTCTGGGCTTTTGTTGAAGACCGTCCCTAAGTGCTTGAGCTGTCCAGAAGAATTATAAATATAGAGACTATTTAGTTTGTAATATAAGGACCAATGTGTACTTTTGAGCACTGACTATACTTTGTACCCAGTGCCAGATGCTGTCTAGAATATTGAAAAAAGTGCAAAATCCTTGACCTCAACTGATTTACTATTTTATTAGCTGATATTTTCCTACAAAGATAAGCACTTCAGTCATTTAATTACATGTGTTTTTAGGATCCATTCATAAATGCTTGTGAATTGTGAGGTCCTGGGCTAGGCAGGCAGTAAGATTCTAATATTAAATAAGATAGTTTTAACTTTGAAGAGACTGCAGAGAGAATATATATCAAACTGTGTTTCATGTACTACGAGACCATCAAAATTCAGAAGATTGAGATCACAATAGACTACACAAATCTGTGAGGGATCAGAGCAGACACCGGATAAGTTGCACTTGAGTGGTCTGAAGTCAATGTGCACTTGTTCATTTATTCAATGAACATTTGGGAAATAGTACATTGTGTTTGAGGTAGAAGTTGATCCCTGGTTGGGATGTCAATGGCCATAGAGAAAGGGTAATTTCAGAAGAAGGGACACATGAGTAGCAGGTGAGATCTCAACTAGGACTCTGTGTGTTGGAACTGGAGGGAAACCTGACTCATGTCCTTACATTACAGATGAAGAAACTGAGGCAAGCAAGAGGAAAAGGACTCAAATCCTGACCTGGCAACAGCAACCTGTGGCCAGGTGCCAAGACTTCTCACTGCCATTATATCTTTATCTAGAGGATGGAGCACTGTGCTCTCTGAGACAGATAAAAGCTCAGGGCCTCCAGGGCAGAAACCTAATGTGGTCCATTGTGGATTATTGAAAGTGATTGCTGCTGGGAACATGTCAAAGTGTTGATGAAGATGTAGAAGGAAAGTAGAAGGAAAAGAAGAAAGGAAAGTAGAAAGGGGAAAAAATGGAGGAAAAGATGCTAATCCTGGGCTAGACCTCTACTGAACTCATTATGTGAGCTGTCTTCTTTAATCATCATGCCAATCCCCAAAGTAGGCATGGCTCTCATTTTACACAAGGGTCTTGAGGCTCAGAATAGTTGTGTATGTTGCTCAAGCTTGCACACCCAAGTGGTAGGACCACGAATCAAACCCACACTTATCAGATTTCTAAGTTTGTGCTCTTACCATTGACTGTAAAGAGAAAAGTACCCAGACAGCCTTCAGCTGTGACTCCTAACTTCTTCTCTATCAATGCCAGCGTGATGCTCATCTTCCCAGCCTGATATTTTTTGGAGGGGAGGGGTTTGGGGGTGCGAACATGCTAAGCATCTGATTTTTCATTTGCAATATCACTTAATCTTCACCTCCCTCTTACATTCTGATCATTATTCAGATTTTTAGCACAGGAACCTGAGAAATCTGGGAAGTTCAAATAAATGGACTCAGGTCACCTAGCTTGTAAAACACAGAATTCAAACCATATTATTTCAATTCTAAGTTCATGTTGTTTCCCTTATATTTTGGGTCCCTGAACCACAAAAGGATGGATCCTTTGCAGTTAGTTGAGAGCCAATGTGCCTGTGTACCATTTACAGTTTGGGAAGGAGTCTTGAACCTAAGAATTGTATAAGATTTGTTTCCTTGTCTGCATCTGAATTTCTTCCCCTCTGTCCTGGAACAGTTTTTTCGGGGATGGATCTGACCAGTTATTCAAGATGCCCAGGCTCCAGATGTCCTGCTATAAAGTCAACTTTGCAGGAATGTCTAGGCCTGAAATCTTGTGTGCATAATATCCTCCCTTTGTAGAGAAAGATATTAGGAAAAGATGACTATCTACGGGGAAAGAATAGGACAGGCACCTCCATTATCATATGATGACCATCTGCTTAAGGAGTCAGAGCTACTAATTAGTCTCTCACCTTCAAAATACAAAAAAAAAAAAATGCACCTTCAACTTGGGGTCATTGTGTAGTTCACGCATCAAAATTTACATTAAATGTGACTTCAAGTTGTGGCATGGACCACAACTACTTCTTTTTTTTTTCTTCCTTCCTTTCTTCTTTCTATTTTTTCCTACTCTTGTGGAAATGGTAACGACTGCCAGGAAGGCACAGAGAAAGCTTATGTGACAGATGGAGGAATTTCTGAGGCCAGGGAAATCTGTAATTTATATATCTTTGGGTTAATATAAAGCACACTCCACAGATCTTGGACTGCAGTACTTGGGGAGGCTGATCAGTGAGTTGCTCAATGTGAACTGTCATAGTTTTGGGATTTCAGGACAAAACCTTGTCCTCATGAAACTTACAATTTTCTAAATCTTTACCTCCTTATGTGACGATGAGCTCTGAAATATAGTCTTTTTTAAATTTTTATTTTATTATTTTTTTTAAAATTTTTTATTGTTGGTTGTTCAAAACATTACAAATTTCTTGACATATCATATTCCACACTTTGATTCAAGTGGGTTATGAACTCCCACCTTCACCCCATACACAGATTGCAGAATCACATCAGTTACACATCCATTGATTTACATATTGCCATACTAGTGTCTGTTGTGCTCCGCTGCCTTTCCCATCCTCCACCATACCCCCTCCCCACCTCTCCCCTCCCCTCCCCTCCTCTCTCTCTACCCCCTCTACTGTATAACCCTGAGGGTCTCCTTCCATTTCCATGCAATTTCCCTTTTCTCTCCCTTTCCCTCCCACCTCTCATCCCTGTTAAATGTTAATCTTCTTCTCCTGCTCTTCGTCCCTATTCTGATCTTAGTTACTCTCTTTATATCAAAGAAGACATTTGGCATTTGTTTTTTAGGGATTGGCTAGCTTCACTTAGCATAATCTGCTCTAATGCCATCCATTTCCCTGCAAATTCTATGATTTTGTCATTTTTTAATGCAGAGTAATACTCCATTGTGTATAAATGCCACATTTTTTTTATCCATTCGTCTATTGAAGGGCATCTAGGTTGGTTCCACAGTCTTGCTATTGTGAATTGTGCTCCTATGAACATCGATGTAGCAGTGTCCCTGTAGCATGCTCTTTTTAGGTCTTTAGGGAATAGACCAAGAAGGGGAATAGCTGGGTCAAATGGTGGCTCCATTCCCAGCTTTCCAAGAAATCTCCATACTGCTTTCCAAATTGGCTGCACCAATTTGCAGTCCCACCGGCAATGTACAAGTGTACTCTTTTCCCCACATCCTCGCCAGCACTTGTTGTTGTTTGACTTCATAATGGCTGCCAATCTTACTGGAGTGAGATGGTATCTTAGGGTGGTTTTGATTTGCATTTCTCTGACAGCTAGAGATGGTGAGCATTTTTACATGTACTTGTTGATTGACTGTATGTCCTCCTCTGAGAAGTGTCTGTTTAGGTCCTTGGCCCATTTGTTGATTGGGTTGTTTGTTCTCCTATTGTCTAACTTTTTGAGTTCTTTGTATACTCTGGATATTAGGGCTCTATCTGAAGTGTGAGGAGTAAAAATTTGTTCCCAGGGTGTAGGCTCCCTATTTACCTCTCTTATTGTTTCTTTTGCTGAGAAAAAACTTTTTAGTTTGAGTAAGTCCCATTTGTTGATTCTAGTTATTAACTTTTGTGCTATGGGTGTCCTATTGAGGAATTTGGAGCCCGACCCCACCGACTGTAGATCATAGCCAACTTTTTCTTCTATCAGGCGGCGCGTCTCTGATTTGATATCAAGCTCCTTGATCCATTTTGAATTCACTTTTGTGCATGGCGAGAGAAAGGAATTCAGTTTCATTTTGTTGCATATGGATTTCCAGTTTTCCCAGCACCATTTGTTGAAGATGCTATCCTTCCTCCATTGCATGCTTTTAGCACCTTTATCAAATATAAGATAGTTGTAGTTTTGTGGATTGGTTTCTGTGTCCTCTATTCTGTACCATTGGTCCACCCGCCTGTTTTGGTACCAGTACCATGCTGTTTTTGTTACTATTGCTCTGTAGTATAGTTTGAAGTCTGGTATCACTATACCGCCTGATTCACACTTCCTGCTTAGCATTGTTTTTGCTATTCTGGGTCTTTTATTTTTCCATATGAATTTCATGATTTCTTTCTCTATTTCTACAAGAAATGCCGTTGGGATTTTGATTGGCATTGCATTAAACCTATAGAGAACTTTTGGTAATATTGCCATTTTGATGATGTTAGTTCTGCCTATCCATGAACAGGGTATATTTTTCCATCTTCTGAGATCTTCTTCTATTTCTCTCTTTAGGGTTCTGTAGTTTTCATTGTATAAGTCTTTTAACTCTTTTGTTAGGTTGATTCCCAAGTATTTTATTTTTTTTGAAGATATTGTGAATGGAGTGGTTGTCCTCATTTCCATTTCAGAGGATTTGTCGCTGATATACAGGAATGCCTTTGATTTATGCGTGTTGATTTTATATCCTGCCACTTTGCTGAATTCATTTATTAGCTCTAATAGTTTCTTTGTAGAGCCTTTTGGGTCTGCTAGGTATAGAATCATATCATCTGCAAATAGTGATAATTTAAGTTCTTCTTTTCCTATTTTTATGCCTTTAATTTCTTTTGTCTGTCTAATTGCTCTGGCCAGTGTTTCGAGAACTATGTTGAACAGAAGTGGAGAGAGAGGGCATCCCTGTCTTGTTCCAGATTTTAGAGGGAATGCCTTCAGTTTTTCTCCATTCAGAATGATGCTAGCCTGAGGCTTAGCATAGATTGCTTTTACAATATTGAGGTATGTTCCTGTTATCCCTAGTTTTTCTAGAGTTTTGAACATAAAGGGATGCTGTACTTTGTAGAATGCTTTTTCCGCATCTATCGAGATGATCATATGGTTCTTATTTTTAAGTCTATTGATGTGGTGAATAACATTTATTGATTTCCGTATATTGAACCAGCCTTGCATCCCAGGGATGAATCCTACTTGATCATGGTGCACAATTTTTTTGATATGTTTTTGTATCCGATTCACCAGAATTTTATTGAGGATTTTTGCATCTAGGTTCATTAGAGATATTGGTCTGTAGTTTTCTTTCTTTGAAGTGTCTTTGTCTGGCTTAGGTATCAGGGTGATGTTGGCCTCATAGAATGAATTTGGAAGTTCTCCCTCCTTTTCTATTTCCTGAAGTAGCTTGAAAAGTATTGGTATTAGTTCTTCTTTAAAGGTTTTGTAAAATTCTGCTGTATACCCATCCGGTCCTGGGCTTTTCTTAGTTGGTAGTCTTTTTATGGTTTCTTCTATTTCCTTAATTGATATTGGTCTGTTTAGGTTGTCTATATCCTCCTGACTCAGTCTGGGCAGATCATATGACTTAAGAAATTTATCTATGCCTTCACTATCTTCTAATTTATTGGAGTATAAGGATTCAAAATAGTTTTTGATTATCTTCTGTATTTCTGAAGTGTCTGTTGTGATATTGCCTTTTTCATCCCGTATGCTAGTAATTTGAGTTCTCTCTCTTCTTCTCTTCCCTAGCATCACTAAGGGTCTGTCGATTTTGTTTATTTTTTCAAAGAACCAACTTTTAGTTTTGTCAATTTTTTCAATTGTTTCTTTTGTTTCGATTTCATTAATTTCAGCTCTGATTTTAATTATTTCTTGCCTTCTACTTCTTTTGCTGTTGTTTTGCTCTTCTTTTTCAAGGATTTTGAGATGAAGTATGAGATCATTTATTTGTTGGTTTTTTCTTTTTTTAAGGAATGAACTCCAAGCAATGAATTTTCCTCTTAGAACTGCTTTCAATGTGTCCCATAGATTCCGATATGTTGTGTCTGTGTTTTCATTTATCTCTAAGAATTTTTTAATTTCCTCCTTGATGTCTTCTATAACCCATTGATCATTCAGTAACCTATTGTTCATTCTCCAAGTGATGTATGCTTTTTCCTTCCTTCTTTTATCGTTGATTTTCAGTTTCATTCCATTATGATCAGATAAGATGCATGGTATTATCTCTACTCCTTTATATTGTCTAAGAGTTGCCCTGTGACATAATATATGATCTATTTTTGAGAAGGATCCATGTGCTGCTGAGAAAAAAGTGTAACTGCTTGATGTTGGGTGGTATACTCTATATATGTCAATTAGGTCTAGGTTATTAATAGTGTTATTGAGTTCTATAGTTTCCTTATTCAACTTTTGTTTGGAAGATCTGTCCAGTGGCGACAGAGGTGTGTTGAAGTCTCCTATGATTATGGTATGGTGGTCTATTAGACTCTTGAACTTGAGAAGAGTTTGTTTGACGAACATAGCTGCACCATTGTTTGGGGCATAAATATTTATGATTGTTATGTCTTGTTGGTGTATGGTTCCCTTAAGCAGTATGTAGTGTCCCTCTTTATCCCTTTTGATTAACTTTGGCTTGAAATCTATTTTATTTGATATGAGTATGGACACTCCTGCTTGTTTCCGAAGTCCATATGAGTGATATGATTTTTCCCAACCTTTCACCTTCAGCCTATGTATGTCTTTTCCTATCAAATGCGTCTCCTGTAGGCAGCATATTGTTGGGTCTTGTTTTGTGATCCATTCTACTAGCCTGTGTCTCTTAATTGGTGAGTTTAAGCCATTAACATTTAGGGTTATTATTGAGATATGGGTTGTTCTTCCAGCCATATTTGTTTATTTCTGTTACTAAACATGGTTTGTTTTCCTCTTTGATTATTTTCCCCCCCTTTACTGTCCTACCTCCCACTGTTGGTTTTCATTGTTATTTTCCATTTCCTCTTCCTGTAATGCTTTGGCGAGGATGTTTTGAAGAGATGGTTTTCTAGCTGCGAATTCTTTAAACTTTTGTTTATCGTGGAAGGTTTTAATTTCATCTTCCATCCTGAAGCTTAATTTCGCTGGATACACAATTCTTGGTTGGAACCCATTTTCTTTCAGTGTTTGAAATATGTTATTCCAGGATCTTCTAGCTTTCAGAGTCTGTGTTGAAAGATCAGCTGTTATCCTGATTGGCTTACCCCTAAATGTAATCTGCTTCCTTTCTCTTGTAGCTTTTAAAATTCTCTCCTTATTCTGTATGTTGGGCATCTTCATTATAATGTGTCTAGGTGTGGATCTCTTATGATTTTGCACATTCGGCGTCCTGTAGGCTTCTAGGATTTGGGATTCTGTCTCATTCTTCAAGTCTGGGAAGTTTTTTCGTATTATTTCATTGAATAGACTGCTCATTCCTTTGGTTTGGAGCTCTGTACCTTCCTGTATCCCAATGACTCTTAAGTTTGGTCTCTTAATGTTATCCCATATTTCTTGGATGTTCTGCTCATGGTTTCTTAACAGTCTTGCTGAGCTGTCTATGTTCTTTTCCAGTTGAAATACTTTGTCTTCATTGTCTGATGTTCTATCTTCTAAGTGTTCTACTCTGCTGGTAGTATTCTCCATTGAGTTTTTAAGTTGGTTTATTGCTTCCTGCATTTCTAGGATTTCTGTTTGTTTGTTTTTTATAACCTCTATCTCCCTGTATAGTTGATCCTTTGCTTCCTGGATTTGTTTGCGTAATTCATTGTCGAAGTGATCTTTCATTGTCTGATTTTGCTGTCTAATGTCTTCCTTGATACTCCAGATCATCTGAAGCATGTATATCCTGAATTCTTTATCTGACATTCCATCTGCTGCAGCTGTTACCTCTTCTAAAGTTGCATTGAACTGCATTGCTTGTGGTCCTTTCTTTCCTTGTCTTTTCATACTGTTTGCGTATATTTCCTGCAGGCGCGGGCGGCGGCTCTGCTCTCTCCTTATTCCAATTGGGATGTCGTGACTACCAAGCCGGCAGGTCACTGGGCCTGTTCTGGGCACTGGCGGCGGCTCTGTTCTGCCCCTACTCCAATTGGGGTGATGAGTGTACCACGCCGGCAGGCCACCGGGCCTGATCCGCAGGTTTGCCTACCCTGTAGGCGTGGGCGGCGGCTCTACTCTGCCCCTACTCCAAATGGGGTGACGTGTCTGTCGTACCGGCAGGCCACTGGGCCTGTCCCGCTGGTCGGTCGCAGATCTGCCCACCTTTCGGGCACGGGTGGTGGCTCTGCTCGGCCCCTACTCCAATTGGGGTGTCATGACTACCCCACCGGCAGGTCACTGGGCCTGTTCCTGGCACGGGCGGCGACTCTGTTCTGCCCCTACTCCAATTAGGGTGATGTGTGTACCACGCCGGCAGGCTCCTGGGTCTGATCCGCCAGTCTGTCGCAGGTCTGCCTACCTTGCAGGCGCGGGTGGCGGATCTGCCCTGCCCCTCCTACCATGCCTGCAGACCGCTGGGCCTGATCTGCAGGTTGGTCACAGGTCTGCTCACCCTGTGGGCACGGGTGGCGGTTCCGCTCCGCCCCCACTCCAATTGGGGTCACGTGACCACCACACCGGCAGGGCCTGATCCGGGCATGGGCAAAGGATCTGCTCTGCCCCTACTCCAGTTGGGGTGACGTGTGTACCACGCTGGCAGTCCGCTGGGCCTGACCCGCCAGTCTGTCACAGGTCTGCTTACCTTGCAAGCGCGGGCGGCGGCTCTGCCCTGCCCCTCCTACCATGCCCGTGTACCACTGGGTCGCGGGTCTGCCCACCTTGCGGGCGCGGGTGGCGGCTCCGCTCCTCCCCCTCTCCAATTGGGGTCATGCGGTCACCATGCCGGCGAGGCGCTGGGTCTGCTCCGGGCGCTGGCGGCGGCCGGGCTCCTCCCCTCTGGCTCAACGACAAATCGAGAGAGGCTCGGGTGTCTGTGCCTCACCCCCCCTACCAGGAGACCAACTGTTTCTGTCGCCGCTGGTATTGATGAAGTTCTCTCCTCCTCCGCTTTCTGATGACATCAGATCTCTGCCATGTTGGTATCCTATGCGAATGGCAGCATTTCATTCCCCTTGCCGGGCAACCAAAGCAACGGGTGAGTCCTGACCGGCCCTCAGCAGGACCCGGACCGAGAAGCAGTTTCCGCGGGCTCCTAGCCCTGGGCCAGGGCAGTTCCGGGAGCCGGAACTCGGCTGCTCCGTGCTCGGTGTATGCTCTGATAAGAGCAGGCTCCAAGAAGCAGCCTCCACAGGCTCCCCAGCCCTGGGCCAGGGAGGTTCTGGGAGCCGGAACTCGGCCGCCCCGCGCTCAGTGCTCGCTCCGATAAGAGCAGGCTCTAAGAAGCACCCAGGCACTGAGCCCAAGCAATCTGTCTGCAAGCCGCAGGCGAATGGCAGCCTGAAATTACCTGTTCTATGGCTGAATGAGCTGCGGTCAGTCGAAAACAGGGATGGTGACATCAGCTTTCCAACATGGTGGCCGCTGGCCTCCTCTGTGGTCTGACCGGTGTGGAGAACCGAGATGGACCGCTTCCTTCCCCCGTCTGGAACCCAGCATTCAGCCCTGAGTACGGTGCTTGCACGGCTGGCAGAAACTGCAGCACTGTATCCCTGCGTCACTATCTCCTCGTTTCCCAGCGCGCGCTGCAGACTCTAGCCGCGGGGCGATTTGCTGAATAAGCAGTGTTACCCTCCGTGCGACAAACCTCTCGCGTTTGAGTCCCCGTAGCCGATCCTCGTGCGATGGAAATCCTTCCTCCAGGTTCCGGAGCACCCCACTATTGCTGGAAATTCCTAACAAGATAGCCTTTAGCCGTCCTGACTTGTCATACTCCCACACAGTGAAGCAGCACACGGGGGCAATGCACTCCCCTCGCCGCCATCTTCCTCTTAATGAAATATAGTCTTAACTTATCATTAGGCAAGTTAAGTACTACTCACTAAGAATGATTTCAGGGTGGCTTAGAGACTCTTCCAGTCCCCCTCTTCCCCAACAAACAAAAAAACATTTTGTGAATTTGTTACAGTGCCTGAAAGATGTCTTGCTGATGGGTTCAGCATTTTGAATTTAGAAATAATCTTTTAGTAACGTGCAAATATTTTCCATGAGCATCTCAATGTGTATTTGTTTCCTTTTTTTTTGTTTTTTGTTCCAAACATGGATATCTGAGAACAAAACTGTGGGCAGTGCAGACCACACAGAAGGGGGTTTTGTAGAGGTTTACAATGATATAGTATTATCCAGTTAGTATTGCGTGTCTTCTCTGTGGCAGTGCTGTAGAGACCTAACGTCACTTAGAAAAAGACCCAGAAGGGACTGACTGGTATATATGGTGAAGACACCATCTTGTTTCTGCTATCAAGAGGGTCCATAAGCACTCCCTGTCACCTGCCCTCGCTCTCTGACCATGTGGAGGGAACTGGAGTCCTGTTTACTGTGGCCAACTGATTACCCTGGGAAGGGTGTATTCTTTGTCCCCCAGAGCCACCATCCTTATGGAAAATCCTTTGCTACTTGTTTTTTCAATTTTATGTAGTTGAACCGGTGAGGAGGAGAGTAGTTTCAGAAAGGAAAATTCTTCCAATAAATTACTAGGAGAATGAGAAAAACACTTGATCAACTCCATGATTCTTCTCTTCTAAATTTATCCAAATGACTTAACAACAATGACCTAATTAATCCATAGACTCTGATCTTACTGTCATGTCCAACTGAAATATCTTCCAGCACCTTCCATGTCAAAAACAAAACTCATGTTATCCATGAAGTGCTTCCTTTCCATTTTTATCAAGATGGTCCCCTCTTATGGTTCTTATCATTTTCTTAGATTCATTATTTGATTGCTCTGCAGGATTCGATATCAAGTTCACAGGCATTCTTTGAATGTATAACTAAAGTGTAAAAGTGTAAGTCCCTTAAGGAGGGGGATGGTGTCTTAATATCCATATTTAACGAATTAAATGGCATCCTAGCACCTTTTTTTTGATTGAATTAAATTGAATTGACTTACTTATCTGCAATTCAGGGGCAATATCAACTTGCCTTCCTTGAGTTGGAATAAACAGTGCCAAAGGATATAAGAGAAGTATTAAAGTTGATCAGGGCTTCAGTAGAACTGTTCCACTAGAAACCATAAACTCCCTGCACAGGTTGAATGAAGTGCATGCTTTGAATACATAACCCTGGATCACTGTGAGTAAGTGGGTGAAAAAAGGTGAAGAGTGATTTAGAGGAAAGGAAGAGAAAATTAAAGAAGAGAAAGAAACCTAGAGACTATATTTTGAGACTATAACCAAGAGGACAGTTCATCATCGTGGGTTTCCAGGGCCAGTGTTTTGTAGTAAAGTGTGGCTTAGAGAAAAAATACTAGAGTAGAGGAGTTGTTCAGCTCCTGATGTATGAACTCCCAGAAACCACCAGGACAGAAACAAAGGAACAGTTCTGGATCTGAAGACACACAGCTGTGGAAATGAGAAGAATTTGCTTGGAGACCTCACACCTAGAGACTAAAAAACATGGTGTATACTTTGAGCAAAAGGTTGTGCTGAACCAGACAGGATGCATTTGTTACTCACAGAGCTCATCTTTGACTCCTTTCCCCATCCAGGAAGAAGAAGGCCCCCCACAGGGTAAGCAATGTCCAGGGGATGGCAAAGAAATGCTACTGGAGAGAGTCTGTTTAGCCAGTAGCTGGAGTGAGCTGCCGCCATCTTCTCCTGTTTGGACTGGAGCCCATCCACCCCTGGGGGCAGATGACATTTTGGATAAAGGCAAGATTGGGCTCTGGAGGAAAAAGGACAAGTGGAGAACAAACTTTACCCCATCCATTCCCCAAAGCATTTCCTAAACATTTGAGAGTGAGCTAGCGTTTTGGGGTGTATCATGTAGGTTCTTTCTTTTTGGCTTGTCGGTTATTTTTCACTACCCTGAAGTTTGCTTACTTCTGAGAATAAGATTTGTTGTTGCTGCTGGAGGGGAAAATGGTTTGAACTTGGGAAAGATCCAGAGACCCTTGGCAATGCTTTCATTCTCTTTCTGGGACTGATTCCCATCCATGTCCTCAGGCACAGCACTCTGTTTTCCCATCTATAAAATGGGATAATAACTCTGCTCTGACAGAGATACCATGGGAATAAATCCATTCACCAGGCCTCTCCCTTTGAAGTCCATAAGAATGTGTTATCATTACTATAAACACTCTCACACTCTCCCTTTGAAGGCAGAGGCACAAACCTAGAGGCATCTCAAATACATTTAATTGAGTCCATTTTTCTCCCAGCAGAATTATAAGCAGGGTGGCTAAGGTGGTGGAGTGGGAAGACATCCATTCCAGTGGAGGAGGAATAAAATGGTAAGGGCAAAACTTCAAATCCTAATAGTAAACACAGGCCCCAAAATAATGAGGTTAATCATTGCCAGGAGCATCACCTGACTTTTTAATTAATTAATTTATTTTTTCTTTGTTAAACATAAAGTGCTCCCTGAACATGCTGTAAACATCAATGAAATTTTTGAGTGTCCTCTGGGGATGGAAGCTGATTCGGGAAGCACAATTGGTGGTGGGAAAAAGAGATCATGAAACCCATCGTCAGGAGTCAAATGAGGAGTGGAAAGTTGGAGAATCTGCCTCAGAAGGCAGATTTTTAACCCCAGTCTCTTCCTTTGGTGGGGAGATAGCAATTCCAAAGCGAATTCCAACTTTCAGATGCGTGCCTTTATTATTCAAGATCCAACCTCAGTGCAAAACCTGTGGGTGATTTTTCCCTTTTTCTTTTTTTTTTCCTTTTCACTCTTTCTGGACTGATTCTATTAATTTCCCCCAATGGCACGTGCAGCCCTGCACTGACGCAGCCATTGACGATCTCCTTATTCATCTCGTAGCAGAGAGGCCATTTGGATGAATATATGTTCTCCATTTTCTTTGCATTATAAATTCAGTGTTGTGGGAAAAAGAGCGAAATGTAATGGCAAGGCCTCCACAGAGAAATGTCCCTATTTGAGAAGAGGAGTTTTATGGGGGGAACGATTGACAGCCTCTCAGTACAGTGGGCACATTTCTCTGTACAACTGCATCACCACTAATGATAAATGAAGAATGTTTGATAGCTGGCTCCGTTGTCTGACAGCTACAGTTTTGGCCAGAGGGCCGTGGCAGGCTTTAGACTTCTGTTCAAAATGAGTTAAACATATTAGGCATTATGAAGGCACAGAAGCCTCCAGAATGAGCGCTGAAATGAGTGATCCGGGTAGGCTCCTGGGTACACAACTTGCAAAGCAGATGTCATTCTAATAATGTGTGATATAGAACATGCCTGGCCTAAACCCTGCTGGATGAAATATGAAGCCCCGTTGGTGATATTTAATACCATTTTATGAGGTGCCATCTTATAAAGACAATGCCCGCCGTATGTGGAATGCTTAAGGTATTTTGCCAAAGGCATAGGGAGGTATCTGGAGTAAGTAGAATTTTTATTATTTTATAAGCCTTTACTTTGTAATATTTCTGTTTCCACATTATTGTGGGGGCTCACTGCCCTAACCCTTTGTTGAGGGAACTTGATGAGCAGCTTGCTGGTAGATTGATGGATAGCCCTTGCAGTTTCTGGAAGAAAAGACTAGCTTCTACCTAAATGCATTCTTCAGAAAACCCTCAAAAAGGAAATGCAGCTTTGCTGGGAGCATTCTTCGAGCAGGGACTTTGAGGCCAGCATACAAAAATATTGTCATTTTCAAGTGGCCCATTTTGACATTTTGAGGGTAATGGAAGATTTGTATGGACTACAGTTCCCTGGATGTCCTTTCTTCCTCCTCTAAATTTTCTGTTTATGAGAACCCTTCAAAACTTACAATTTAGAGGGTCCTCTTCAGGACACCCCAAAAGAGACAAGGTTAGTGAATCTTAGCCACAGCATGGTTGTAGGGCTCACTCCTCCTATAGCCCTGGAAAAAATGGTGATAGCCCAGGGCTGGCAATGATTTCCTGAAGAGGGCTGTGTGGTGAAGATAGGTCAAGGGCATTGCTGGTTATAAGAGTGCCCCATTTAAAATAGATGGTATTTATAATTGTCTTCTAAGTTCCTTTACCTTTATCATCTCACATTCCCCATAAGATAATTCCAGAAATTGGAAGTCACATACCTATCAAAGGCACCATTTATTTAGTTTTGGATGCAGCTACCCGTTTTCTTCATTCTGATGTTCTGGACAATGACATTTTTTGAGGGTCTGGTAAGTGAGGTGTCCTGTATGATTATGAATGCAATGGGTGAGATAGAGGAAAGGTTTTGTTTTTCCTTTTTTTTTTTTATAGATGTACCAAATGAAAAAGTTTCCCAGTACATGTGCAAAGTAACATAAGTAAGAATAATTAACTCAAAATTCAGGATAAACCCTTCGGACAGATCCCTGCCTAACAACTTGTGGGAGTCAGCAGCCTTCTTGATTAATTCTAAAACCCATGATGATGCCCAGAGCTCCTTGATGTGTGTGGTTAGGGCAGCCACTCTTTAGTACTCTGTTGGCTCCGTGCCACCCCCAGTAGAGCTATTTGCTAACATGTAGTTTGGTTTTTGCTTGACAATGGGTTTATACCAATTGTTCTTGTTCTGGTTACTGTGTGATTGAGTTAAATATTGAGTTAAATATAGTAATTGATGAAATATGACTGCCAAAGGAAGGAAGTTGTCCTCTGATATTGTAACAGTCATTTTGGGAAAATCAGTGAAAGCAAAACATTAAAAAAAAAAAAGCGAGCTATTGAAAGATACTTAAGATATCTTCAAAGGATGGGGAGAAAGTCTTTCAAATTAAAAGCATTTTGCATTCCTATTCAAATGTCTCAGTTCTTATCCCATGTTAAAGCAACTGAGTTTAGATATTGTAGCAGAAAAAAAAACTGAGCGTGGTTTACACAAGATTCAAACACAAAGCTTAGGTTTAGAGGAGAAGATTGGCTCATGTTCTGCTTTTATGAGTTTTAAGTTAAACTAAAATGTTTGACATCTATGAAGATGACTTTGGGTTTGAGTGCTTTGACAGACCTTTCCCCTGACTGTCCCATGGCAGGCGCATTCTGTGCAGGGATCTGCATCTATTCAAGTTCACATTGTTGGTAGGATTCCAAGTGGAGTGGTTCCTTTCTTAGATGAGTTAGATTGTCATTCTTATTATTTGGGAAAATTAGAAAAAAAAAGTTTGGTATTAAAAAAAAGAAGGGCAACCCTAGGCAGTAGGTGACAGTGCACAGGATTTGGAACTTGATGACCCAGTTCTGCTACTTAGTACAAATAACCTTGAGGGGGTACGTCACTTAACCTTTCCAAACCTGTTTCCTCATCTGTAAAATGAGGATAATGATATCCTTCCCATCTGCCTTGCACCATTGCTCTGACCAATAAATGGTGTAATGTGAAACCTTTGGCATGGTCTAAGGATAGGAGGTACTTCTGCTGTGGCTACCACTGCTGCAGAGACCACAGCTGGTATTACTATGCCTTCTGCACACCCAACTATTACTGCTTGGTTATTCATGTGACTAGAAGTGTAGGCACTGGTTCTCTCAGAGGAAAGTTCTAGATTACAGTTTGGAAGACCAGTTTTCAGTTTCTTTGCTGCTTATCCTGGGTGGGACTTTGGAGAAATCTTCTCATTTCTTACATGCATGAAATGAGAGACATCTTACTAACCAGAGGTTTTCAAGTTGCTTTTCTTTAGAGGCGTAGGTATCCTCTAATTAGTTTCATTATTGTATGATTTTATGTGGTGATTGTATGGAAATTTTTCATTAAAAATGAAAAAAAACTTCCAGTGTTATAAAAGGCTTACAAATCACTGGATTATAGTTTCCTTAATGTCCCTTTTATCCACAGAATCCCTACATTTTTGTCCTTCTGTGAATCATTACAACCCTCCTTCCCTGACTCATAGACCACTGTGGTTGCTGAATTCCCAACTTGATTGCCAGAGCCAAAGAGAACAAATTGTCCAAGCAATTAATTGTCTCACATATGTGTTAAGTGCCAGCTTTCAGCATGTGGCCTGGCCCTTCCCTTTGTGGACAGTGGCAGGCTCAAGGTCCATCTGACAATAAATTTTATGCCAGACCTCAGGTTTCCCTTACTTCTCAAGAAAAGTAAAGATGACTGACAGATTGGTTATGGCCATCATTTTTAACTAAGGTGTTTTAAAGGCCTGTGTGTCCTTTCCAAAAACATAGGCATTAAAAGGAGAACACGTGAGAGATACAAAGCCCCTGTTTAAGTCTGTTTGTATAAAATCTTGATTGATTGATCTTTTGATGTGAATATCTTGATATATCAATTTGGGAGAAGTTTTTATTCCAAATAATGAGAGAAGCTGTGACTAGATGTTACTATAGGACCAACCTTGACTTCAAAAAAGGTATTTTTAAAAAATCAGATGGATTCCCCCTTCATTTCCTTCTATTAGAAAGTCCCCAGGTTGCTCCTCTAAGGGATTCACTAAAGGCTGTGACCAAGTCTCTCTGTTGCTACTCCACTTCCAGGTTAGCCACCTCCTTGTGTTTTAGGTTCAAAACTGCTCTGAGTGTTGAAGACTCACACACTTAGGAAGAATGACAACCCAATATGGCTTGGTCAAGATGTTAGGGGAGATTTCACCTTTTATCTGGACTTTTTCTTTTGAGTCCCTTTCATCCAAAGAATCAAAGAATTGTTGAAGCATCTCTTAATTTGCATAGGCTTCTGGAGCAAACTTTTTGAGTATTGACCCCAACAAGCCTAAACTTCTCATTTGGGTTCTGTGAATTTTCACAAAGGCTATGGGAGTCTCTCCATTTGATTTGCATTTGAAGTGAGGAAGGAAGTGCTATTCTGTTTGCTGGCCACATATTTTATCAGTAACTCTTGTAAATTCTCATTTTCCCAAAGTAGGGTACCATCATAGTCAAAATATATACATATTTTGGTTGTTATGGCTGAATTAGGACAGGTATAATACATGGTTAGTTTTTTCCAATGCTTTAAACTTCAATAGTTACTTTTTAGAACAATTAATATAAGGAACATAAATAGTATTGGATACTTACTATTGTGAGTTTCAAATATCTACCCAGGAATTAGATAGATAAGGAAAAAAAAATTCTTCCGAGGGTTAAGCTGAAAATCAAAATCTTCTGGGTCAAAGCACAGAGAAGCAAAATCTCTTTATAGTGATGAAATGGCTTTCATGCTCATAAATACCTGACTAAAGCTAAGTCACTATAGTGGCAAATCTACACAAATATTGTATTTACCAGAGGAAGGAGACTAATCGAATTTAAGAGAAGAAAATGATGAGAATCATGGCAATAAGCCTTGGCCCATCCAAGAACCATCTAGGAGAAAGGATGCCTCAGACTCGTAAATTTGAGCTGTGGTCAAGATGGGTGGGTCTGGCCACACCATTTAAGATGCTGACTTTTCAACACATTCTCCTTGTTCTGATTCAACTTAAGTCTGGTTAGGTTTCACCTTACCATGAGACTCCAGCCTTGGTGAGAGGGGCAGAAAGAAGCAGCTTAAACACCTGAGTAATTAGAACCAAGGATTTTGGTCTGAGTGAGAGAAACCTTTCTTACTCTAAGTAAAAAAAATGAATGCTTACTCTTTACCCATGAAGTCTGTGGAACTTGGTTTCATATGTCTGACAAGGAAAGTTGTTGGGTTGTCCTGGGTGTGCTGACAAAGCTGTTTCCAGAGTGCAGACCCCTATTAACCACGACTGGATCCATGGAACCTGGTGTCCATCAGAGTAGACATACCAAGGAAGTGACTGCTATCTATGAGCACTCATGGAAGGCAGCCTGTTGGGCCCTCCCTAGGTGGACACATCCTTCATTGTGTCAGCATGGTGGCTTCATTTCCTCTAACCAGAATTCTTCACTTGTGATAGGTGAAGTACATACAGGCAGATCCCTGGGTCTCTCCTTCCCTCCATTTTGCCACAGGAAGAAAAATGTGTTGAGTTCTCATGTCGGTTCCTGAGCATCTTTATCTTTGTTATCTGTCATGCGTAGACCTAAACATCAGGTCTAGGTGGGGGTTAGCCTTATTTTTCTTTCTTTTTTCATTTCTTTAAGAAGTTTCATTAAGGCTTGAATGGTATACAAGAACAGCATGCAATTTGAAAAGTTTTGAAATGTTTATATTCTCATGAAACTATAGCCATAATCAAGATAATTAGATGTATCTACTACCTCCCTAAATTTCCTAGTATCCCTTTATAATTCCTATCTACTCCGTTCAAGGGCAGCAACTCATTGGTATTTTTTTGTCCTTGACTTGTACTTTAAACTATGCCCTTGTCTTATATATTTTTATTAGGAACTAAGGACCATTTTTTTTTTAAATTTCTCAATCCACTTGCCAAATTGGACTTTTCTGGTGTCTGCATTTCACTTCTTGCTCTAAGGAATTTCTATTAATCATGGCCTTTTTGTCTGGATCCTGTTCGATAGTTCGTTACCAGAATCATTGTATTTCATGTATCTGCTGGGCTGTACACCTCTGTTCCCTGCAACACCCCTGACATCAGCCCACCACCAGCCAGTTTTCACCTTTGTTGTTTTTTTTTTAATATTTTTTTAGTTATTGATGGACATTTATTTTATTCATTTATTTATATGTGGTGCTGAGAATCAAACTCAGTGCCTCACATATTTGAGGCAAGCGCTCTACCACTGAGCCACAACCCCAGCCCTCACCTTTGTTGGTTTTTAGGCTCCATATGGCAAACAGCTATTTTGCTGCTACTTCACTGTAGGTTCTGGATAATGTCTGGTTTCTACCTGGCTGCATTTTCCCCCTTGCCTTCCTCTGGAAAGGCATCTAGATAGTTGCTTGAAGCCCCTGGCCTAACGGGTTTTAGCTTTTGGCCATCTTGGCTTTTAGTCCATACCATCACCAGTTGACACCAGTGTTGTTAAGAAAGCATTTAAAATGCAAAGGAAACCAATATTTTTATTATTTTTATTATTTCTCAATTCCAAAAGTCTCCCACAATCACAAGAAACCTCAGTGACACCTCAGCACCACAAGGCACCACAGTGGTGCCATTATGAATGGCATTGGCCTATAGGTAGGTTGAATTGACTTACTGGTTAATAGAGAATTTTGGATTAAAGAATAAGTTGTGATAACATCTAGATCCCAGATGATGAGAATAGTTAGGAGAAGAAGGTTGTAACAGGAACTATAGGCATAGTTTTAGGAGAGTCACTATGGCCTTTTCTATGTTTAGTCTTTGTATACTGAAATTTTTCTTTGTATGGAGTGGGTCAAAGGCACAGATAATCATAGATCTTCTACCTTTGCCTTAAGCAGCATCAGGGTGAGAAGTTAAAAATAAAATCTAATTCAGTTCTCTGACATGTACTGAGTTACCACCATGGCCAGACACTGAGTCATTTGGTGGTAAGACTTACCTGACTGAGGCCATCTCTTCTCTTATGTTGCTTACAGCTTGGTAGGTGGGAAGGAAACCTTCCTGTTCTAACATCATAACTCTTTGTTTTAGTCAGCTTCTTTGCTGCTGTGACCAAAAGACCTGGCAAGAACCATTCTAGAGGAAGGAAAATTTATTTGGTGCTCACCATTTCAGAGGTGTCCATCCACGGACATTTAGCTCCCTGGCTCAGGGCCCAAGGTGAGGCAGAATATCATGGTGGAAGAGTGTGGTGGAAGAAAGTAGCTCAGAGCATGGTCACCAGGAAACAGAGAGAGCTCTCCTCTCCAGTGACAAAATATAAACCCTAAAGTGACCTACCCTCTTTAGCCATTCCATATCTGTTTACAGTAACCACTGGCTTAATCCACTCAAAAATGGAGTAATGCACTGATTATGTTAAGGCTCTCATAACCCAATCATTTTGCTTTTCAACTTTCTTGCATTGTTTCACACAAGAGTTTTTGTGGGACATCTTATATTTGAATCATAAAATGCATCTTTGTGCTTCTTCCTTATTTGAACAGATATTTAGTCTTCCCTTAGGTCCTCATGCCCTGAAGCCCATGTGCTTAGTGGGCTCTTCACGCCTAAGTTGATCTCCCAGGTTAATGTTAGGACCGACTTGAAACAGATATCTGCTTGATAATTCTAGCCCTGACAACACCTCTGCAACTCTGATGTTTGAGTGACTGCTGACTGCATGCTCCTTCTAGATGAAGTATGCTTTGTGGTTTGATGGTGGAATGTGCTGTGCTGCATGAGGACAAGTAATACCTATGGCCCATCTACACATGTCACTCACTGAATCTGTGTGTCCAAATTGCTCTTTGCCCTCAAAGTCAGAATGTACTGTTTTATTCTGAATACCTTCTGAAGGAGTTAATGAATTTTTAATCCTGGATAGTATTTTTTTAAAATGGCACTTTAGAGACAGGGTCAAGTCAATAGGGTGGCTCAGGCATCTCCATCTAGAAGGTGTTCTCCCACCTGTGAGAGGAGAAAAGTACAATATGTACACAAAAATGTCCTTACTCACTAAGATATTCTTTTGCCCATTGTTTGTAGCCAGTATCTCTAGTCATTTATTTATTTACTAGTATACTCACTTATATTTCTGGCCAATGCTGCACCAGATACCTTAAACTGTCTCAGAATTCTTAATAACTAACTTCAATTGATGTATTTCATAAGCATGTACTAGATAGCTGTGTAAGGAAACAGTATGTCTTGAGACTTAAAATAAGGATTGTGGATGCCTACTTTATGGTATGGGGACACTATCTGTTCTACATGAGGCATCCAATCAATGCATATAGTCCTTTTAAGAGGGGTTAGCTTTGCACAGAAGAAATTTCTGTATTCCAGTAAATTATAAAACTCCTAGCCTTAGTCAGATCTCCTTTATGCCTTTCTGTGACATTATTGACGTCATGTGTGCATGCTTCCTGTGCATGTTTTGGGGGAATATGAGTGGTGAATAGAGAAGAAAAAAGTTATTAATGGTACCAATTCTTCCTACAGCTGGTAGTGGTTCGTGACATGGTCACTATATACAAGCAAATTAATTTTGAGCTCTTTAATCTTTTATGTAGTTTAATCATTTTTCTTCCTTTAGGTTTCTCCTTTGAACAGAGACTGTGTGGCAATGAAACTTGGAGATAGAGTATATCAATACTTCCTTAGACTAGGAAAGAAGTACAAATGATAGAGTCATCTACACAAATGCATTTAGGTATAAATAATTAGATTGTTTTGTTCATTCATTCATTCAACCCCTGTTTATTAAGCCCATATATATGTTAGATGGTGTAACACTGAGGAACACAAACATAAATTTGGCGTGGCCTCTCCCTATGGTGTGATTGATAATAAACCTTATTTCTTTGAAAAAATGAACTGCTGGTACAATATCCATCCAATAGTTTATCCACAAGAGTTTATTGACAAAATAACGGTTTCCCAAAGTGTAGTCTGTGGAACACTAACCTGGAGATACTCCATGGGAAAAAAATGAAAAAAAAAATCCTGGTAAGAAAATGTTTGGAAAAGGGTAAATATTACCTTTCTCTTTTTAGAATTTATAAAGTACAGCCATGCTTTTGAGGCTCTGAAAAAAATAGGAATTTTGTTTCATCCAGCATTCCCAAAGTTCATTTAATCAGGGTTCCCTTTTTTAAACGTAAAGTTAATCGCCCCCATAGAACTCAGGGAACACTGGACTAAATGAAAATGTAAATTAATGTTCCTAAGACCTCTGAGAATTAAAAAAAAAGTCAATAAAGGTTTTAATTCAAAAGAATTTAGCTTCATGAGTGAGGCTTCAGCATTGTGCTTTTTAGACTTCAAGCAGAAGAAAAATTTTGACGTGGTAGCATTAGCATATTGGTTTATATATTTAATATTTATAATACAGAAACATCTATAAACACCTGCATGATCATGGTTTGTAAAGCAAAATACCAGTAGGCCAAAAATATACCAGTCATAAAAATTTACTTATTCTTTCTTTCAAATGTAATTCTCTTGGAATCACAAATGCTTCTAGTAAATTTTAGGGACATTTCCATTCCCGGTTACCTGGGCAATTTTTATATTATTAACCACACATGTAGAATTTAATGGGAACTGCTCCAATAAAACTTGCCCTCACACCACCTTGGATTGTCAGTTTCTATTTCCTGAACAGCAATGATGGGGATTTCCAGTCAGAATCCTTCCTGAATCTTCAAGGAATCCTTTTACGTTTAAGAAATATAAATCAAGGTTAATTGAAGAAAAACGAGAGAAAATGTGTTTTTATGTTGCTTTGATAAAGCGGAGACTGAGAAATAATTGCAAAACAATACGTAGGTGAAAAATGGAACCTGACAACTCAAAGCAGCACGTTGCTGATTGCATGGGATCCCACGACTGCCCAGGACAACTCGGCTCCCTGTCTAGTCAGGCTTCCTTGGAAAGACTTGAAAACCAGATGCACACTTCTATATCAATTATTTTAGCTATCCAGGTATTGCCTTGAACAAGGCTTTTATTTTGGGATCCTAAAGTTGACCTCATTACCTTAGCAGCGTGACTCAAGTTTCTCTCTTTTGCAGACCATGTTTCAGGCTCCATGAGATTTTTCTGTGTTTCATCTCCCTTCCTTCTGGATATTGTTGCCACCGTCAAATGGGAAATACATAGAAATAGGAGATTAAAAATGTAAATTTTATAAACAGAAATCAAAGGTCCTAAATCCTTAGCAAAGAAAAGCCAACATAAGTAAGAACATTAAAAAACATACATAAATAGTGCTTCTAGGCTGAATACGTTAAATAATTCAACAGTTAAGTCATAAGCGTTCTTAAACTTAAGTATAAAAATGCCCTTGACAATATTTCACAGCCGTGCATTTCTTTAAAATATTTAGCATTCTCATTAAAGAGAATGACTTTAGTTTATATATTAGTTACACTCCTGCTTGTTAATAAGAAGGAATTTAGGAGCAAAAAAAAAAAAAAAAACCCATTCTTATGTATATAAGCAAAAGGCAATTTACATACAAAGTTGGACAACTCTTCACTTTTTATTTATTTCTGGATCATCGGCATCTACGTATAGCCATACAGCATTTAAACAAATTTGTTCCTTAATGTGTAATATTAATATTCTCTGCCCCAAAGTGCCATTTGCTAATGCCATTGTGAAGACAGGTTCCTTCATAGCCACACGGAAGTCCCTGCTTTAGAAAGACTTAATGAACCTTACATTTTTTGGAATACTGCACAGTGTAATGCCTATTACATATTCATTGCCAGAATGGAAGATTTCCTTTAACTCTGCGATTCCTGGTCTAGTTCTCTGTAAAACATTGTCAAAAGTCACCAGAGACTTTCGTGGAAAATTGTGACTCTTGATAGCAGGATGTAATGGGGAGGTTTAGAGTAGAGAAGCCAGGAGTCTATCGCTCCGCAGGGAGACGTTCTGACAGACAAATGGATGGGTAATACAATTTTTGACATAATGGGATGAAAAAGTTTATGCCAGAAAGAACTGAATTAAAGTTATTACTTTAAAAGAAAGTCTGAAGTTTGAAATCATCAGAATTTCCAATGTGTGCTTCATTTTACTGCTTATATGCAGAAGAGATTTTAAAACAGAGATGCTGTCAAGTGATTTATAGAGTCACTAACAAGGCCGCCATAAAATTTTAGTTACCTCTTTGGAAATATCCACAATAATAAACACAATGTTTGTTTTTTTCCTCTCTCATATTTTTAATAAAGAATATCTAACATTGTTCCTTTATGTTTCTACTTTCTCATTACAAAAAGCAGAGGGATAATTTTCAGAGGTGCAGGATGTAGTCCCAAGGAAGATATCGTGGTGCAGAATTTTACCTTTTGTGAAGAGTGATCTGCAATGTAATGACAGGTTTAGAAATCAGCAGTGACAAATGGGCAGGAGGTCTGTGTCCATGGGATGAGGGTCCATTTGGAAGCCTTATCAACCATCTCTTGGTGCCAGTACCAAAGCCAGCCTAAGATACTATGCACTTCTGTACCACATGTGCCTCCCCATCAGTTAACTGCATATCGGGAAGCATTAAACTCTCTTTGTTTTCCTACCTTCCTCCATTTTATTTTAGATACTTAAAAAAAATCACAATCATATAGTGAGTTTTCATGATTCTCTCCCTTATTTATGTACTATCCTTTCACCAAACTGATATCCCTTTTCTCAGAGGGATATCAGTTTGTATTATTATTTGTGTCTACCCCATTACCTCTCTTATTTCTTTGCACGGATGATATTCATTTAGTGTCTCCTTCTTTCTACACATTACCTGAAGGTCACACCATGACTTCTCATCTTTCTATCTCAGTACTATCCAGCTTGGGGCTAAGGTGAGGGGCATGAGGTGTCCAGGGTCTAACACTAAAAGAGATGCTATCAGTGTTGTGTGAATGAGTGCACCCTAGAGCTGTCTTTGTCTCCCATACCCTGGGCCTTGGTGCCATTGCAATGCCTGGTACATAAAAGTTCAATCCACACTCAGTGTGAGACTGCCCTACTAGCTGTGTAAAACTTAAAGCACACTTTATCCTGTTAGATATCTTAATAAAATTCTATCTTGCCCCTAATGTGTTCAAAGGTAGACAATTATCACTATATCACATCTGCTAGAAATAGGTTTTATTTAGTTGCATAAGGAAAGGGAGCAGCTGGACCTGGGGAGGAGACCTTGGACTCAATTGATAGAACTGTCACATCATTTCTAAGTGATGCTAAATAATGGTTTAAAAAAAGATCATGTAATTCAATAAAATTAGGTATTTGGAGTTCTGAACATAAAAAACAAAAAACAAAAACAAAAAAAAAACAAAACAAAACAAAAAAAACACCCCAGAAAGTGAAAACAAAAGAAAGGGTATAAATTTTTTTTAAAAAAGAAAGGAAGGAAAGAAAGAGAGAAAGAAGAGGAAAGAGAAAGACCTCAGAATTCACTGCCCTCCCTTTACTGAATTCCCTGACTGACTTCTATGTACCAAGAGGTAATCAGTCTCATGTGTATCAGCAACAAATATTCTGGTAGTCCAGGGACTTGCAGCCACTACTGCAGACTCCTGGTGCCTACCATGAATGGGAAAGGGAGAAAAATACAGACCTTGGGAAATGTGCTGCTTAAAATAATATGTAACATTCACAATGTAATAGTAGATCAAAACATGCTGTACATCATAATATATACAATTTTTATTTGTCAATTATACTTTAATAAAAGTGGGGGGGATAAAATAAATAATAAATAACAGGAAATAGTAGAATGATGTCCTGTGTGTGTGTGTGTGTGTGTGTGTTTCTTTTTTAAATGCTACTTTCTTCACAACTACAAGCTCAATGTGCACTTTGGAGAACTAAACTGCAATTATTCATCTTTAGCCACAGCCACCAACTTTTATTCTTAGGCTTCAGAGGGATATCGGTTTGTATTATTATTGGAATATCTACGAGAAAAAAATTATTTTATATTAAAGTCAGGAATAACTGCTTGGAAATAAGGTGATGATGATGATGATGATGATGATGACGATGATGACAAGCATTCATTAAATTCCTAGTGTTTTATGAATTCATTGTTCAGTGTTATCCCATTTGATTACTATAGGAATCCTATAGCACCCAGGAGTTAGAATCTCCAGTGTATCCACATTACTCAGTTTTCTGTGGCTATTACAAAATATCTAAGAAAATAAACTTAAAGGAGGAAAGATACGTTTCTGGTTCATGGGTTCAGAGGTTTGGGTCCATCGTAAGTTGGCTCCATTGATCACAGGCCTGCATTCAGGAAGAAAACCCTCTTTTCTCTTAGTGGTCAGGAGAGACAGACAGACCAGGATGAGATAAAGGAAAGGGCCAGGGACCAAATATACCTTTAAAAACCTGTCCCAGTGACCTACTTCCTCCAGTTAGGCCCCACCTCCCAGAGGTTCCAGCACCTCCTAATAGTGCCACAGGCTGGCCACCAATCCTTTAACATAGAGTCTTTGGAGGACATTTTAGATCCCAATCATAATAGTATTAAAACGAACAGAAGTTCAGAGTAGTACAGAGATTTAATTGAGGTCAGTTGGTAAGTACATGCATATGACCACTCTGTCCTCAGACCGAATGGAAAGAACATTCCTTTTTTTGCTATCACTTAAATACATCAAAAAAATCATATCAGACAATTGAAACCTACATCAAGTTATTCTATAAGGTATGCCAAGAGCTACAGGCCTGCCTTAGGATACTTCAATTGCATATGTTTGCATTTTATACATCATATCCATTAAAAATACTTGTGGGGTTATTCGTGCTTTCCTGGGGTGTCTTCCTGGTTTTAAAAGACAGAGCTGGTATGAATGGAATCCATACCAATATTTGAGATGACTGCAGAGCAGAAAACCTAATATAAGCTCTTTTTTGTATGGGGGAAAAATGCTATGCTTTCCTAATTATGACAAGTACAAAAGCCACTGTTTTTAGTCAATGCCCTGGAGCCTTACAAAGGAATGGACTGGACAAGCCAGCAGCCGCCAATGAAAGGCACTGCGCATCTACTAGGGCTCTAGAACAGGCTGGCACATTGCTCAGCAGCACATCGGGTGGATTTGGATGGCATTTATTGGGAACTAATCCAATAATGACCTGCCAAAGCCCTTACACAAAAGCACTTGTGCCCAGTGTCAATCATTTACCCTCCGACAGTTCAATGAACATCCTCTCTGGGATGGCTTTCAGCCATGCAAACACCCCAAATGCAGCAAACAAAGCCATGAGACTTGAGAGAGAGAGAGAGAGAGAGAGAGAGAGAGAGAGAGAGAGAGACGACCATGCTACTGCAAAGCATCAAAAGGAAGTAACACTACTAGCAAGGCTTTGCCAAGTGTTGCTTAGCAATACAATACAGGCAGGCCCAGGGCTGTCGTTATTGCTCACAATGCACTTGACGACTACCACCCACACTGAAAATACATCATTTGGAGACCTAAGGACCTGCCACAGCAGCAAGAGAATGGGATGCCAGAGAGTTGGGATAGACTCTTGGATTCCAGGAGAGAAAAGCATTTAATGGTCCATAGCATCACAGTAATCTCATCTTCCTACTGTCTTTATCTGTTTCCTTCTCCCCCTACTTTCCTCCTCTTACCTCTCTCTTTTCCTCATTTACCTTTCTGTCACATGCTCATAAATTCAAATGTGTATAAATTAAAAAACAAAAAACAAAAATCCATGCACTGTAGAAAACAAATAACATCTATCCCATGCCATCCATCTATCTGGTTAAATGGTTTTAACTCTTGTGATGATTAGGAAAACACATAAGTTTTGATCAGATTGTCACATACTACCAATAAAGACCATCATAATCCATAGAGATTCAGATTGACAGTGTCCCTTTGGTTTATTTGAAGACTGGGGGAATTTTGTGGGGAATGTATAGAACTATGTAGGAACTGGGATTTTTTTTGTACTTCTTCAGTGCTCCTGAGAAGAGTTTGAATTTTGACCAAATGGGGTATTTGGAATGCCAAGAAGCAGTAAAGTATTCCTTTGCTTAGAAATAGCACTGCTTCAAATGCCAGGCAATATCTGCTCATTGGGTTCCAGGACTCAGAAAAATGAAGCCCATCAAAGTCCATTGTATTACAACAGGTAGTTTCTGAGAGGTGCGCATTCCAGAAACCATATAAAGAGAGGCCCCAGTGACCCGCTCCACAGCAAGAGAGGAAAGGACCCTGAAGAAGATTGTGGGGGACCACACCTTTGGAATTTAGCACAAATGCAAAAGTCGCTATACCCCTCGGCAAACTCTGCGGGAGACCTGTCTTATCCTTCCAACTAGTTGGGAACACAATTCTATTTCCATGGTGATTTCTACATTCTCGAATTTTTTTTTTTCTTTCTTCTTGGTACACTTGCATTATGTCATTTCTTAGATTGGGAACGTGAAAGTGGCTGTGAAATTGGATGATGACGTTTGGTTAAAGTGATAAGTAATTAAAACAAATTGAAAAAAATCAATAAATAAACTGCATGTCAATGGAAAAAAAAAGAAAGAAAGAAAAGAAAAAAGAGAGCCTGCCTAGGGTTAAACTAGCTTTGTGAGGGCCATGAAAAACCTCTCCAAGCAGCCTCTACAGGAAAATGAGACTTTCTTTCCCTGTCTTTGAGAAAGGGCAGGCCACTCACTTCCTGGGCAATGGGGCCCATGTCCATTTGCTCCCTGGGGTCTTTAAAACACAGGCTGGAAACAAGAGTCGACATGTGAAGTAGTGACGTCCACCTGCCAGTTGGGCTGTGGTGTGGTGTTACTGTGAGGTGGTCACCCACTCTACCTGTGCCTTGGCTTCTCTGTCATTAAAATGGGAAGGTAGAATATGCCTCTCTGAGATCATAACTGTGCTATAGCTCTTGTCCTTCACAAGCCATTGAAGAAAATTTCCTCCCAGGAGTCCTATTTTATTTTATTTTTTGCCTTCTATTCCATGCCCTATATTATCTGGATGCCCTTTATTCAGCCAAACATCTGGGTCCCCTCACTGGGCATCTGGAGAGCTAGCGGTATGTGCCTCCTGTCTCCTTTGTCTAGTGGGAGGAGGGCAGGGGGTACCTTCTCTGTTCCATGATTCACAGCCAATATCTCTTAGAACTGGCTTTCAAAGGGCTAGTACATCCCAGCAGGAAATGTGAAAAAGAGCAGCGAATAAATGGAGTCATCTCCACTGTCATTACCAGAGGCATCATCATCCTCCAACAATCGATTAAGGGTGTGACACTCAGCTTGGCACTACTGAAATAGTTAAAAAAAAAGCCACAGCTTCTGCCCTTGAGGGGCACAGGCGACTGGTGATAGCTTAGTTAATACACATAGGGAAAACACAGAGACAACAGTAATTGTATAAACATCAAACAATTAACCACCCTCACTAAACAGAGGGGGAAAAAAAAGAGCTCAGTTGACAAGACACAGGCCAGGACTCTAAATGGTGGTGGGGTGGTCTGGGGTCAGGTCTGGGGGTGCTCAATCTGGCAGTGGCAACACTTTGTTCTATGACTAAGAGAAATAAATCATTTAATCCTTTCTGTGAGATGTGGAATGAGGGCAATGATACCCGTCTCAAAAACAGGGAGTGAGAGAGAACTTGGAAGGAGGGCTGTGAACTACTGAATAATATGAAGGACGTTCCAGCTTGGGAGGGGGAGGGAGTGAGCTTTCCTGCCAGGCCCTGTGTAGGGTACACATGTGACAGGTGACTTCTTAAAGGAAGTGTATATGGTCCAGCGAGAAGAGGGCAGATGTGGCAACATAGGTAACCACTGTGAAGTAGAATGGGGTCAATAGTAGGGGACGCTAATGTCCTCCACAGTCTAGATACTTGCCCCCATTTTCTCTGTGACCTCCCAGTCTTATCACTGGGCTGATGTCCCTCTTACCTTGGCAGTCTCCCTCCCCTTGATTTCCATGACATTACCTTGGCTTTCTTTGGAACATCGTATTATAATCAAATGTTTCAACATATTAACCCATGTCTTTACAATTATAATGTGCAAATTGGCTGAATACATTCTGGGATGTGCATACGTTGTAATTGACTGAACCGTTCCTGCAGATAGATATTTACATTGATTCTGGTTTGACTCTTACAATTTTTCATTCAATAGACAAGCAGGTCAAAGAGTGTGACTGTTTCTTGAGGTGCTCTAAAGATTGTAGAGGTCTGCACTTGCTTACCTTGTGGCCAGGCACACCTAAGTCACTTCCCAGCACCTCCAAAATGTCTCTTGAGACCACTCGTCCAGGCCTCTTTGTCCTGCTGCCATGTCATCCCTCAACTCTAACCTCAGTCTTCTTTCTCTTTTACTGTAATTCTCCTCAAACACAGACTCTCAAGTCCTCAAGTGACACCTCAGCTGATGCTCTTGAGTAGAGCTGATGCTCTTGATAGTAGCTGATGCTCCTATCTCTGAACTCTCTAGGTTCAGCCGTTCAACCTACTGTCCACCACACACCTGTCAATCACTCAACCCCACCCCAAGCCCATCTCTATACACTTTTTCTGGAGATCCCAAGATGAAGAAGACATGTCTCCCCCTTAGGGCATAAGAAGATGCCTGGAGATGAGGAAGATGGAAAAACACCAGACAAAAGATGGTTTCTACAAAGTGATGGGAATCTTAGAGGAGTGTGGAAGGTGGAGTTAAAGACAGTTTCCCCAGATCAGGTGACATCCATACAGAGTTCTGAAGGATGTGTGCTAGTTAGCCAGGTTAAGCAGGATGACAAAGAGTGTCAGAGTAGAAAGAGAACAGGAAAGGAAGAGAGAGAAAGAGATTGATTAAGGTATATTAGAGAACTGCAAGCAGATGGTCAAGTGTGTGTGTGTGTGTGTGTGTGTGTGTGTGTTTTCACAAGTGTGAAGGGCCAATTGAACCTGGAAAGGGATATGATCATGGAATTGTATTGTTTATTACAATGCCATAGCTTGGTTGTTTGGATCTGGAATAGCCCTCCAAGACCCAGGTATTCACAGCAAAGTCCTCGGCTTGGTGCTGTTGGGAGGCAGTGAAAACTGTAAGAGGTGAGGCCTAGTGGAAGATCTTCTAGCCACTGGAGTGTCATTGGTGTCCCATAGTCCTAGGAGGGGATCGTCTTTCTCTTTTCATGTTCCATCTATGAGGTGAGCAGCTTTGCTATAGCATACGCTGTCAGACTGGAATCTCTTCCCTTTAAATCTTTTCCCTTTTCCCTCTTTTTTTTGTGGGGCGGGGGAGAAGGGGCAGTGGTATTAGGGATTGAACTCAGGGGCACTCGACCACTGAGCCACATCCCCAGACCTATTTTGTATTTTATTTAGAGACAGGGTGTCTCTAAGTAACTGAGTTGCTTAGTGCCTTGCTGTTGCTGAAGCTGGCTTTGAACCTGTGATCCTCCTGTCTCACCTCCTGAGATTACAAGCATCTGCTACCACGCCCAACTTAACCTTTTCTCTTTATAAGTTGACTATCTCAGGTATTTGCTACAGTAATGGAAAGGTGACTGGCACATACAGGAGAAAGTTGAAGCTTTCTCCTGAAGACAGTGGAAATTTATCAAAGGATCTGATGCAGGAGAGCTTGCAGGCACCAGATTTGCTTTTGAGGAAGGCTACGCCTCCAACAGTGTGGAGGATGAACTGTGCAAGGGCAGAGTAGTGGTAGGGAGAGAATGTATGTCTATGGTGAAAGAGGTGATGACGACCATAGCAAAATCAAGTGATGGTGAGGATGTAGAAAGTAAGGAAATACAATCACAATGGGAGAGATAGATTTGACAAGGGAATTGATGCCATATGGGAAGGCAAAAGGGTTGGTAAGGGATGAACAGGAGGCATTAATGACTGTCAGGTGTTTCTGTTTGGCTATACTTTCAGAAGCATCAGTACAGATGGGACCAGTTGATATCACCCAAGGGGAATTGTGAAACCATAAGATGAGAGGAAGGTCAAGGGCGAAATGCTGAAGACCACTGACATTTCCATGACAGGTCTTCCTCGATGATGGGTGCTATGTTTACCAGGGCTCCAAACTCAAAGGGTCCATCTTTAATTCAAGATTCTCCAGCAACCCACGTAGCTACAACTCTGTAGCCCTAAACAACACTGTGACAATTTCTATACATGCTTGTTAATGTAAGGTGAAAGGTAAACTTTATTATGCTTTTGTTAATGGTGATTAGAGAGGCTAAGTCACTTTCCTCCATTTGTGCAGCTAGTCAGTGGGAGAATGAAGATCTGACCCAGATCTGTCTGATGTCAAAGTCAGCCTCCTTCAACTTTGCCACTGTCATCATCTGAACTCTCACCATGAACATTCCACTTGGTGTGACAGCCTTCCTCTCCGTAATGCTCCTCTGCTTTGTTTCTATCAGTTTTCTAGACTCGCTCCGGGAGGTCTCATCTCCCTCCTCTTAGACATTCTCTGATTCACTTTGGCTTCCATTGTTCATCTTTCTTAGTGTTTTTCTTTAAAATATTGTTTGTATTTTATCCTTTCTGGTTAAGAGTTTGGATCAATTAAGTCAGAATATATGAATGCCAACTGGGTGACAATTGTGTCAACAAACACTTCCTATTATATTGCCTCATGTGATCTGAATCTTGCTCATGTAGATGCAGGTAGCTCCTTCGAGAAGTAAAAATCCTGGTGTGTATTTCATTTCCTCTTGAAGCTCCATATTGTTAGCTTAGAACTGATGGTGCAGTTGTGTCTGATGGTGCTTATTATAGGGATAAGTAAACTGTAAGTCACTTGAGTGTTTATTGAGCACTTTCCACATGTTTGTCACTATCTTGAGGAGCATAAAATATAATTAACACAGGAATAAATATATTTATGTTTAAACCTCCATCTCTCTATGTTCATCCAACCATCCAGCTACCATTTATTGAGGACATATGAATGCTGACATACTGCCAAGAAGTTCAAATATATTCAAGGTGGCTACTCTTGCTTTGAATTTAGATGTGAGGAAATTGCCTCAGAGAGGTTACATGACTTTCCCTAGGAAGTACAGATATAGTGACAACAATGGCATTGGGACTCTCGAAAACTTGGAGGAAGAAAGAAATAAAGGAAGGGAAGGAGAGGGGGAAAGAGGGGGAGAGATGGAGAGAGAGGGGGAGGGGGAGAGGGGAAGTGGGGGATGGAGTGAGGGGAGAAGGGGAGGGAGGGAGGGAGAGAGGGAGTGAGGTACAGAAAGGGAGAGGGGGAGAGGGAGAGGGAGAGAGGGGGAGAGGGAGAGAGAGAAGGAAACAAACAAAAAATCTTTGAATTAAACATTTAATACAGAAAATTAAGGGTGGAGTTAGAGGTCTGGCCTGGACATGGGTGTCAAGAGGGCTGTCCAGCAAACATGGACCAAATGTAGTCATCGAGGCACACACTTGTCTTTCACTTGGGAGGGACCTGCTCCTCAAGAATGTCACCTGTTCCAGAGTATATCCCAGACCTCAGAAAAATGTTGGGAAGAAAAATATCATGGAAGATCAATACAAAACCAAAAGGCAGCCCACCTTTCTCTGAGGTGCTACTGGTTAGGCTCACTGGTACAATAAAGTAGTTGCAGCTGAGAATCTGTTAATAGCAGTCAAACTGGGAAAGCTATAGCCACTGGGCTCTGCTGAGTGTGTGTGTGTGTGTGTGTGTGTGTATATATATATATATATATATATATATATATATATATATATATATATATTTAGGCACCAAAGTTAACAACTGATACGATAATACAAAATAAGATGATGTCAGCTATGGGAACTGGTTTCTTCTAGTGTTCTGGCTTTGGGGGACTGCTAAAATCTTTGCTCTGGTGCTGGATTAACAGAATTGTTCACTTTTGACAGGACTAACCCTCTCAATTCCCTGACATTCAGTTTCTTGTTGGGACAAGTGGCACCGAACTTTCTGTCTATGCGTATGGAAAAGCCACTTAGGGAGCCATGCTTGGTGATTTTCTTTCTTTCTGTAAAGGGCCAGCCATTACACAATTTAGGTTTTGCAAGCCATACAGCCTACACTGTGGCTACTCAGCCCCGCCACTGCAGAGGGACAGCGGCATAGACAGAACTTGGAATAAGCAGGGCTGTGTTCCACTAAAGCTTCATTATGAGCCCTCCAATTTGAATTTAATTAATTTTTCTTGTGTCAGTAAATAGAATTCTTCTGATTTAAAATATCCACTTGAAAATGTAAAAACCATCCTTAGTTCATAGCTGTACAAAAATGAGTGGCGGACCAGGCTGCATTGGCCTCTGGGCCATAGCTTGCTGACCCTTCACCCGGGCACAGAAACCAGAATGACTAGATTCTTCTATGGACTGATAATGGCATCCGGAAGAAGGTGGTGGGCTAACCTCGTTAGTGGCGTTGAGCTTCAGCTGTTAATTGACATTATTTCTTAATTCCCAGCTATATTTCAAGGTATGAACCTACCTAAAGAATTTTAAAGTCATTATGTGGGTGAGGGACTGTTAAAAATAAATCCTTCCGGTTTAGAAGTGGTGGAGAGGGAATATCGGGTGTTAAAGAAATCCAGGAGTTGCCAGGCAAGTGGTTCAAGAAGCACAGGGGTGGCTACACATCACTGTTAAAGGTCCTTGGTACCACTCTGTGTCTTCTCTTTATGTATTTTATGCTGCCCATAAAACAAAGTTAAAGCAGTTTAATTTAACAATCTAATTAGTAATGGATTTTTCATTTTATCTTTTTAACTCTATGTGATACAAAGATGAGGCCTGGAAGTGACTCAGTCCAGAATGAGGTATTTATCTATTAGTAGTCTGGCATGAGTGCTCCTAGCAGCACCGTCTAGATGGTGGAGGATGTATTTCTGTTTGATTGCTGAAAACATTGACAGGCATGGAAGGTACAGCCATAGCTTCCTACAAACAAGACCTCTAGGCATTGAGGTCCTCTGTAAATCTCACCTCAGTCATTATACTTCTCCCTTCTTAGTGTTCCCATGGCCAAGAGAAAGAGTGAAGCTATTGCTACTTAGCACCCAGGTTCATAGGGAATCCAGTGTATGTCTCTGCTAATATTTGTTCTTTGTAACACTGTTCCCTGTGAGCCAAGTGTGAACTCCCTTTCGTCTCTTACTCTTTTGCTCTTTCACATTTGAAATGGTTGGGGGGGGGGAGAAGGGGGAAGGGCGTTGGGGGATTACCCACCAGATCTTGAAATTCAACACCTTGGGATTTATTTCCTTAATTGGTTTTACACCTCTGAGCCACAGCATGAGGGGCTGGGGCAAAGCCAAAGCTTTGCGTGAAGATTAGGGATCTCAATTCTTGTAACCAAGAATTGAGAGCGCCTGGTGACGGCAGGGAGATTGGTGAGGTTGCATAGGTGCCAGGTGTCAGAAGGCAAAGGGTGGACCAAGGGCTGCAGGGATGGGCTAGATTCACAGTTTTCTGGCATAAGCCAAGAGAAGTGGCTACTTATAAATTTGACTTTGTGATTTGATCTCTCTCCAGTCATTTAATCCTCTTGCCCAACTGGACCTTATTAGTGCCCTAACAGCAATGACGGTTCCCACTGATGTAATATGCACTTGAGAGACACAGTTTTTCAGAGCTGAAAGTATGAGCTTTAAAATAAATAATTCTGTCTAAACACAAAAAGTCCCTTAACCCATTAAAAAAAATCCTTAAGATGTCTATATTTCCATTCATTCCTATGACAAATCTCTCCTTTTGGGGATCTCTAAGGTTTTTTGTTTGTTTGTTTGTTTTTAAGTAAGATATCTTCAATCGCCTGAGCTAGTTTTTTTAAGGCAAAACCATAACAGGCCTATTGGAAAACACACGAATTGCTCTCCAATGATGAACATTCAACTTATATTTTGACACGTAACCGTCAGTTTTTGAAAAGTGGCCATTTATGTACTCATCAGAGAGAGTCATGCAGAATGCAGCCTCCTCTGCTGACCTTCCTGCCAGAGCCTGGGTTTGGGAAAAGAAGGCTTTAGCTTCCAGGCTGTGGACACTGGTCAGTGTTGGATGAGTGTCCTGAATTTGGTCTTTGTTCCAAATTTCAGGTTGGCTCCAGGTCGGCTTCACGGAGGTATTGCAGCCTCAGGGGCCTGGAGCCTATCCGCATCTGAAGCTAATTGTAGGAGTTTTCCTTCCTCACCCACAGAGATGAACACAGAGAGACCAATTTGGTAATTACTCTGCATCCTGTTGCCCCTCTGAATTGCTCCAGTAATGGAATAAACTACGCTGAGGGAATATTTACCCAAACATGGGGGGGGGGGAATTATTTACATATACTGAGCGCTAGCTCCACACAGCTGGTTCTCTTCCTGGGGATGAAAGAGTGCAGAGGTGAGAGCTGGTATGTAGAAGGAAATAATCCTGAAGGTGAAGAGCTCAGAAGAAAGACGTGGTCATCCAGGTGATGTGGGTTGGATGCTGTAGAGGGTGCAAAGGAAAGGTTGAAATGGCTTCACAAGCTCTGGCTGCCTCATTTAATTAACTTTGGATGAAGCCATGGCTGCGATTTTTGTCATTTAAATCAATAGTAGCCAGACCCTCCTGTAAATAAGCCTGGTTTTCCTTTTCTTGTTGGGCTTAGATGGTTCAAAACCTGCAAGGTGTTAGGATCTAGAGAAGGGAATTTTCAGAGACAATCAAAGGGAGAGGGAGAGGGGAATGGAGCAGAAAGAGAGTGAGAGAGAGAGAGAGAGAGACATTAACACGTGGAGACACTGAAGTGGTTGCAAACATTGGGCCTGTGTTGCAGCCTTGCAGCCATCACAAAACAAAGGATGGCACAGAGGAAGCAGGTTCACTGAGACCAAGCTCCTTGCTCACTCTGGGAAGGTAAAGAAACAGCCACAAAAGGAGTGTGGGCGACCACTGGCACCTGTTATTGGCCATTAACAAACAACCATGTACTGCTAATCTGTGATCATAAAAAGGCCATCTGCTAATGCTCAAAGGTCATTAAGATGCCAGCCATGTTTGTCCTGTTCTCATTGGTTGGGCTGATCATTTCTAAGCAAGAAAGAAGCTTAAATGGCTATTGTGGCGGTGCCTGCTCACTCTATTCCAGCTAGGGGCCTGTCAATGTTTCCATTACAGACCCCTACCCTTGGTGGTTTAATGTCCAGCCGTAAAAATAGCAGGCTAACAGTGGGTGCACGTGTGTGTTCATGTATGTGCAGAATGTTCTTTTCACAGAATGGAACTGTGAGGTGTACTAGTTTGCCTATTCCTGGTCAATGATATTCATCAGGAAGGAAAGATGATTTCTTCATTTGAGGCTATTTTTCTTTCACCCAACTGATGGACTTATTTTAGATAATAGCCTGTCCACTGTCCTTAAAAACTGTTTTCCCTGATAAAGTAAACATCTGCCTAAAGAAGAGTTATCATTCCATCTTGAAGAATTTTCCTGACTCTTCCAGGCACTTGAGGGGGTTGGATTACATGTGGGGTGACCAAAGATTGGATCACAGTGCTGAAAATGTGTCCCAGAAAGGGAGCCTATGAATTAAAACTTGCCTCCCCTCTGCAGGCTGTTCTTACCCTCAAGAGTTAGCACATGGCTTACCCAATTTATCTTGTTTTTCTAACCTTTTCAAATAGATTTGTATATGCAGTTCTCTCCAAAGACAATGGTGGATAGGATTTCTTTCTTAGTTCTTTTTCCTTCAAGTATCAGTGCATTGAATCTGGTTCACAGAAACTTGGCAGGTGGATAGGAACATGTTAAGTGTTCAAAGGTATCTATAATACTATAGCAGCCAGCTAGCACCAAATGATCCCATTATTATATGTGTATATACTATGTATATACATGCAGGTGTGCTGTATATTTGCTTAAGGCTAACCTGAAGAAGGAAGTTGGTATTATTTCTTTCTTCTAGAATTTTTCAGAGGAAAGAAATATAAAAATAAACCTCAGTGTATAAACTAATTGACCAAAGGAATTTTAAGATTCTATCCCCAATCTGCCCACTGTGGCAGGTAACAAAGGTGGCTTTTATCAATGGGTGGCCTGACAAACTATATGTTCTACTACCAGGTGGAAAAGTCAGAGCCCGTTCCTAAAATATGAAGTTTAGCAATATTCTGTATGTCTGTGTATGTGCATGTGTGCGTGTGTGTGTGTGTGTGTGCGCTCACATTTGTGTTTGAGGACCAAGCAAATGGGATGCCAGATCTTCAAGTTTATAGAGATACAGACCTTTGAACTTACATGTGATTTTTAAAAACCCCAGTTTTTCAAGTCCTATGAGATTCTTCAGTGATGGCTGTTTGGATTGTTCCTGCTTCATTTTTGATAACACCACGGTTTCTCAGAGCACTCTTGCCTTTCATGTCTGCCAATTAACTAAGTAGTCAGAGCCTTGTTTTGAAAAGTTCTGAGTAGTTAGTAAGCTCTTTTTTTAAATTTTTTTCTGAGCCAAGTCAAAGTGTCCTCTGGAGGCTTCTGAATGAGGGGTCTGTCCCCTGTCCCCTCCCCGTCTGCCTGTTAGTACAGGCCTGGGCTTAATCTTTCCCTTTCAACCAGTTGCAAGGGGGGAGGGAGTCACAGAGTAGGGGGTGGGGTGGTGACCGCAGGTGGCTGAAGAAAGGGGTCTTGTTCTCCTGATGCTAAATGGCTGGTTAGCACTGCTTTTACTGTGAAATTCAGCTTCTGTCACTTCGTGGTTAATTGCTTTATTATTCTCAGATCCAGATTGGACCTGATTTAGTTCTATCAGGAGCCATGACTCTCCCTGGCATTTGGCCAGGAGCCTTTCGATCCTTTGATCTGGGATTTTATAATCACATCACCGTTTAGTTTGCAGCAGGAGGCCTGGAGCTTCTGCTGGGCTTTCTACTTCAACATACACAGGGCGGCTCCTTGGATAGGTGGAGAATGACTCTGATCAGGGCAGATTGAGGAATGAGACCTTCTCCCTCACTCAGTTTCTCCTTCCTGATCATAGGCTTTATGGGTTTTGTTTGCTTATCTCTCTCCATTGGGCTCCAAATGGCAGTGGTAGCATCTATTTGGACTTGCCTCTTTGGTGGGTTTTATTTTCCAGCCAATGGACCCTTTTGCCAAAGCTTTTCTATATCAGCTGACTGTCCTCAATGTGAAAGAAGTCAACAGGTAGTGAAAATGACTTCCCCTAATTGTGAGCAGAGGCAGACTGTCCCCATCAATTGTTCCAGAATCCAGAACACGCAGTCCAGAGGCTGGGTTGTTAGTGTGCCTGGTGAGGATGAGGAGCAGGAGTAACTGTGGCCTGGATTTTTAATAGGCAAGGCTATAAAATGCCGAGCAGGCCCAAGTCACAGATGCACCACAGAGCTCTTTCAAGCCCTTATTCCAATGCTCCACTTGTAACTATTTTTAACCTTATTAAAAAGGAGCGAAATGCTTCAGCTTCACAAGCGCATGCTAGAGTCTTGCTGTAAATTTCTTTGCTTTATAACTCCACCTTTGATTCAGAAGGCCAGCGGGCATGAGAATGTGGATAAACATAGATCTCCTCCAGATCTGCTCGTGGGAACCAAGCGCCGTTAGGGATGTGCTGAGGACCAGCCCCAGGTCTCCAGCTGGAGCAGAGGGGTAGGCGAGGTTCTGCTCTTTGGATTTTCAGGCAGCTCAATCTTCCATTCAATCTTGCAAAGACAGAATTGGTGGCATTTGTGTAATAGAAACACAGACTAAAGTCAGAATCATGCACCCAGGCAGGTGATGTCTGATAACTTGAGCTCCACGTGACCGGTTTCCCAGCACAGGGTCAACGGGCCCATGAAAGCCAACTGCTATAGCAGAAGCAGAAATAGGACTCGTTTTTAGAGTGAAGGATTTCCTCTCTCTCTCTCTCTCTCTCTTTCTCTCTCTCTCTCTCTTTCGCTTCTCCCATGGAAGCTTCTCTCCCATCAGTGGCAGAGTCTAAAAATCTTATTTAAATTTTCTTCTCAGATTTCTTATTGGAATGCTTTTGCTAACTTTTGAAAGGAGGGCTTTTGAGGGCCAAGTGTATTCTTGGTCTGAAGTACTTGCATGGATCTCTTCTTCCCTGGGATCTTGAACAGAAATAAGCTCCTGCTTGTTATGATGCTTTTAGTTTAGGACTCTACTCTGTGAAGACCCAAGCTGGACTTTTGTTCAGATAGGCAGTCAACAAGGATACCTGAGAGGAGAAGGCATGAGTGCAGAAGATTCTGGTTTATAATTTCAGCAGTCATTTGATGTCTTCAGAATGTCCTTGCAACCCTCTAAGGAGGGTTGTGTCAGACAATCAAGACAAGATTACTGTCTTCCAGGATTTTGTCATATTATTAGAAAAGCCACACCCAATTATCATAGAACTGTGTGGAACAGGTCAGAGAAGAAAGTCTTCTGTGGTTCCAGGACAGGTCAGGATAGGCTGATGCAAGGAGGGTCACTAGATTCTCTGCTAAAGTTACATGTAAATTATAATGGACACCTGTGTTTTATTGTTGCTGTTGTTTGATTTTTGTTTGTTTTTGTTATGCTGGAGATTGAACCCAGGGCCTCACACAAGCTTGGCAAGCACTTTGCCACTGAACAACATACCCAGCTCCAACATCTGGTATTTTTGAGTATTGGTGATTACTTCTTTCCATTTACTTCTGGCAACAAAATTCTTTTTCCTTTGGGAGAATCCATTCCATATGATTGATACAACTGGAATGACTTTACCACAGGGCTGAGAATCTGACCAAGGCTTAGCCAATTAGAGTATTTCACTGCTTTGGCCATACCGATTGGTTCAACGATGGAATCACTGTAGCTGACCATAATCCTCCAGAGACGTACTCCTCAGAGATATAGGAAGGCTTGCCAGGCTGCAAGTGTGAGAGAGGGGCTGCTGATAGCTCTCCTGCCATGCTGTGAAGAGAGCCATCCTGAGCTGAACAGAGTTAAACAAAGCTCTGAAATGGCAAGAGAAACAGACATCATTTGAATTTCTATATACACCTGGGTCTGAAGTCAGTCGTGTACACCAGAATCTACTGGCTTGTCTCGAGTTCTATAACTTAGAACAGGAATAATCTGAATAATTTAGGGTTGGGCAAGGGGTCAATAGAAATATTTTTGGGGAACAGGACTTGTGTTTGTAACTGACGGCTCATATAGGAGTACTTTCACCTAGAACAAAAGAAAGTGACAACAGAATCTGTCACCTTGGCTAGCTCATTTCTCTTGAAGACTGTCGGCATGGGGACGTACCAAATTAAAGCAAAATGAAATATTTATTGTTACTAGCCCAATGCACTAATTTTTAGAAATATATTTATTAAGTTGAATCTTTGCTCAGATCTTCCCCAGCTTCTCCCGGTCCTTCTTATCACCACATCTTCTATGTAAGACAAATTTTTGAAACATTTGACCAGAACACGCAACTCACAAAAATATTTATCTAGTTCTGAGTCATATTATTATATGATAAGGTTGGGGGATACACTGATGAACAAACTAGACATGGTGTCTGCTCTCATTTAACTTCTTAGCTCAGTAAAATAGGAGAAACTGGCATTATTTGATGAGAAGAGTTGTTCCGTGACCTCACATTGATTTAATATGCAATGGCTAAAATCTCTCTTAAGATGGTTTGTCTACTGGGCCTTAGGTCACACCTTCCTCATGGCTTTTATTCTAGAGTTCTCAACTCCTTTGTGGAGTTTGTCTTCTGGCCTAGCTGTGCTTTATGTCATCATCCTTTGGCCTTGAGTCAAGTAAGTGTTAAATTTCTAAGGATTAGGCCACTTATATTAACTCCCTTTGTACAACGCTAACTAAAGGGTATGATCAAATTAAAATTAAATTTTAAAAAATGAGAAAGAAAGAAAAAGGAAGAATGAAATCATGAATATTGGTCAGTTTCAGCTCAAGTAGGCATAACTTCCCCACGTTCCCTTTATAACACTCTCCCACTGTCTGACTTAGTGTGGAATGTCAATAATTGTGCCATTGATTTGTGTACATTTGTGCTTCTAAGTATGTACAGAATAAGATAGCTCATGGACCATGTATAATGGAGGTTTTTTAGATGCTGGTATGCTTCTCTCATTGGTTAGAATAGTAGAGTCAGATTGAAGTTCAAAGCCTGGTTCTATCACTTAGTAGCTGGTTCAAGTTGCTTAATCACTCTGAACCTCAAATTCCTTATTGATAAAATAAGACTGGAATGTGCTTAGAAGGATGCTAGTATGTGAAAAATCTGCAAAGCATGCCAAAATAAGTACAGAATTTCCCCCTTACCCATGGGAAATACATTCCAAGACAACCAATGGTTGCCTGAAACTACAGATGGTACCAGAACCTGGTGTGTGTGTGTGTGTGTGTGTGTATATATACTTATATACTGCATAACTTTATACATATATGTATACTTTATACATATATACTGTAGTTTATATATGTGTATGTACATGTAAGTATATATTTATACTTATGATAAAGTTTAATTTATGAATTAGGTACAGTAAGAGATTAACAGCAGTAGCTCATAATAAGAACAATTATAAAAATGTATGATGACAGAATTGTCAACATCATTACCCTTGCACTTTGGGAACATTATTAAGTAAAAAAGGATTATTGGAACATCAGTACTGTGAGTCTCAATAGCTGATTTGATACCTAAGATGGATACTGAGTGATTGACAGGGGGTAATGCATACAACATGAGCATGCTAAATAAAGAGATGATTCGAACCTAGGGCATCACAGAGCAGGGCTGTGAGAGATGCTGCTCAGAACAATTTAAAACTTATGAAATGTTTATCTCTTGAAATTTTTTACTTAATAGTTTCAGACTACAGTTGACTGAAATTGTGGAAATCAAAACTGAATAGGAGGGGTTTACTGCATGTGAAAGTATGATGAGAACAGAATATTCACACACTCTCAAAATATCTCCTCAAGATACATAGAAATGACAAAGGAAAAAAAGAACATAGAAAATTTACAGTGGAGAAATCAAGTGATAAAAGTTAACATCTTTAATAATGGGGCCAAATCGAAATCATGTGCCTCCTGATAGGATTCACTGAGGACACAACACCACATTTGTGATACTCTTGCCAAAAAAGCTTAATATGAATCTAATCATAAGAAATCATCAAACAAACAAAATCCAGGGGCATTTATAAAATAAATGACATGTGTTCTTCAAAAGTATCAAGATGATTAAAGAGAGACCAAGGAACTATTTAAATGCAGTGTATGATCCAGGATTGGAAATTAGATTAGAATAAGGGAAGCTTAATAAGACAATTGGCAGAATTTGAATATGCTTTTTAGATTCAATGCAGAGTTCCTAATTTTGATAATGGTATGATAATTATTTAAAGTGTTAATAGTCAAGGTATCTAGGAGAAAGGTATGCAGAAAGTCTTTGTGCCAATTTCATAACATTTTGAATGCCAAAATTACTTAAAAATGAAAACAAAATACACATGTAGTGAACATTTGACTGACCATGTGTGGTTAGGAAATCTTCTGGAATCTCTGCAAGTCATTGAGATGAGACTAGGAACTCTGAGTGGGGTGCCCATGTCTACCTCTGTTGGGAGTCCAGTAGCTCTATGAGGGTGTCATGCATGTGCTAGGACCTTCCTGGGCTGGTTTTTGGCCCTGTCCCCATGTTGTATCCTCCATCTCCACAGCTCTTTTGACAAAGAATTTGAGACAAGGGAACTCTTATCTCAAGATGGCTCTCTGACAATTTTCACAAACTGGGCTCCTCCTTTTAGATTGGTGAGATTGTCCAGTTGACAAAGATTCAGCTAGTGATCTCCCTATGGTTCTGCCATTAATTTTGCTCCGGAATCTACCCCTTGGTCTTTACCTAATGGGCCTTGCCACCCTGTCATTGGGAACTGAGAGGAAAAATGATGGACTTTAAAAATCATGTTAAGTATCCAAATGTGACATCCACCTTGTCAATACCAGATGCAATAGAAGAAAAGGGAGGCAAGGTGATTAATCTATCCAGGGGGCATGAGATGAGGACATGTAGTGCTTTACCAATACTCAATTCGAGGAAGACCAAACCAGAGAGAGATTCTGATCTATAAAATAAATAAGATTATGGAAAGTAAACACAGGTTTCTTCACCATCCAGGGTAGAGAGACCTGCTGTGTCATTTGACTTATAAAAGGACCAGTTCTAAGCTAATGAGAAAAATGGCTCAACAAGTCAATAAACCACATACGAGTCTTGTTATCAAGTAGTAATTCCCACCATGATGAGGTTCAAGAAGAGTTTGAACAAACTTGCAGAAGTTAGATGAAGTTAGATGTAAAAGACATGTGTGTGAAATGACAGAAAGCTAGAGTTGCCACCAAGGGGCAGGGTGTGTGTCCTCCATCTAGACATCCTCTGATGTCCTTATTATAATTGGATCCAAGACTCTGTGTCATTTTCCCGTTTTTAATTTTGTGCATACACTCACTTGTAGCCCCTTGAAAATGGACTTCTCTAGAAGAGTGAATCGATGGTGATGATCTCACAAGGAATGTTGTGAGGTTAACAAATACAATTTGTAATGTGCACTGCAAATGTAAAGTGCCATAAAAATGCTAATGAATGGAAATGCGTGTCCACTCATTAGCGGCTGGCACAACAGGCCAAGGATAATAGAAAAAGAGACTGCCTTTTGAACACACAAAGTGCTGTCCTTTTCATCTGGCCTCACATAGGCCACCATGGCAGGCTCCGGCTCAGCTCTCATTATTCACCCAAACAACTTCCTTTCCCTCTCTGTCTGGGTCTGCAAGCTGCTTTCTGTGTGAAGAAAGATTCCCTGGAACCTTTTGGCGCCATCAACAACAGCAACAGCAACAACAAAAGTTTGGCTTGAAAAATTCTTTTCAAGGAATAAAAAAAAAATTCGATGGAAATCTATCATTATAGATGTTTTGGAGAGAGAAAACAAAACAAAAATAAAACACACACACACACACACACACACGCACACACAAAAGATCCCGGCTTTGTTTTGCATTTGGGTAAGAAATGATATATAGCTACATAGTAAAACAGTTTTATTAAACAGATCTTCTCACCCTGAATTCAAAATACGAATTGTACCCTCTTATCATCCAGTCACTTTGGAATGAAAGTTAAAAATGCTGATACTGTGGAACTAGCCCTTGGTATTATATCTCATAGCTGATATATTTGTCTAATACTTTGGTTTTTGAAGGCCCATTACTCAGGACCAGTGTGCAGGGCTGTTCATTTTAATCCTTTCTGGTTACTGAAAACAGGACTGCTAGGAAGGGCTTGTAGATAAGATTACATCCCCTGCTTCTTTGTGTAGGTGGAGGTAGTGGGGTCTGAACCAGATAGTGGAACAAATACAGTTTTCATCACCCTGAGAAAAGACTTCTGACCCCAGATTTGTGGGATTTTATTTAGGAAAATGCTGCTTAACAGTAGGGTTGTGTGTTGATCAGAATGGATCCTTCCCCTCGTGGAGTGGACAATTTTAACAGCCCAGTGAGGATCCAGATATACCTAATGGACAGGAACATTGACCTTCTCATTTTTAGCCATAGAGAAGATGGCTAAAAATATTATATTCTTTAGTTGTATCAATAAAACAAATATATTTCTATTGAAACATTATATTAAGGACTAATCAGGAAACTTGGGTGTCCTGTGCTGTGAAAAACGAGGAATTGTGGAGTTCGTTCTCCATGGTCTTTTTGGATCCCATGAACAGTTCAAAGGGAGGTTTGTTAAGTGACCCAGATTAAACTGTGAACAGTGCTGATACTTGTTCAGTTTACACAAAGCTATCCAGCAATTATATCAACGCTTGGCAGTGTTATCATCATTAGATTTATTCTGCTATAAGCTAGATTTATAGGTTTTGTAGCATTCATAATGCTAAGCATAAGAAATATTAATAGCTTTACTAATTATATCACTACTTTACAGATATAAATAGTGATAAAAATGCCAAGTAAAGTGAACTAGTAAACCATTTTTTAAGAGAATTTTAAAACCAGTTGCTGATTGATGATGTCTTTGGTAAAGACTTGAGGTTTGAATGGAGAAGACAGCCTTCTTTGAAGATTGAAATCTTCATTCCCTGCCTGCTCCTAATGCTTGGGAAGTAATTCTGTCTTAACCTGACCACGATCAACCGAACCATATATTTAATATGGGGCAAAGAAAACATATGTTGTTTTGGATCAGAGTAAAATGAAAACCAGATGATAGTAAAGAAGAAAAAAGAAGAGAGAGGGGAGAGAAACAAATGATCATAAATGAAGAGGGGGAAATATAGAGAACTGAGTAACTAGCTTTGTGCCTCTCCCCCATTTCATTCTCTTTATTGATCTTGCTTTGGGTTCTCCAGCACACACCTTGTTATAAATGAGGGTATTGAGTGAAGAAAAGGAGTTAATAAATCCACTGCCTTTGCCACAGCTGCAAATGGAAATCCATGAGCAGTTTTAAGTGCTGGTCAAGTGAAAAGACCAAACCGGGAGTGGAGGATATGGCGGATAAAAATTGGTGACAGCAGGACTGTCTCTGAGCTAAAGCAGTGGGGCAATGTCCTTGGTTGGATTGCAACTCTCAGAATCTCCAAGGTCCTGCCTGTTGACCAGATCAGCACCAAAAATAATACTCATTCTAGAGCAAGGGGCTCCTATCTTTTATAAATAAAATTCTACTGCACCACAACCACACCCACTCATCTAAGAATTGTCTATGGCTGCTTTTGTGCTTCAACTCTGAGTTATGGTCTGCAAAATTGAAAACACTTTCTATCTGTCTATGATTTTTAAAAAATTAAAGGATGCTGCTCATTTTTCTAATGCTTAGTAAATATTAACGAATTGGCTAAATAAGTTAGAATTTTTCTGTGGTTGATTGAAACTGTGCATTTTTTCCTAATTATTTTTTACTGGACTACAATATATGCCTGATTCAAAAATTTTCCCTGCCTACCTCAAAACTGTCTGAGCATCTGAAGGTTGAGATGGGAGTGGGTCATGGGTGTGTAAGAGAAGTTCCTTTTCTTTGTGCAAAACAAGAAATGTGACTCTTTAAGAAAAGACATGACGTTGCATTTGATAATTCCAATTTTAAATGTCTAATCTTAAAAACCATAACTCAGGGATAAAAGAGTATGGGTATTTTTTATTTGTGATTTGTGAAGGCTCTTATTGCATTTCTCAGTCTTCTTGGAGCTAGCCGAAAGGTTCATGGTAGGGAATAACTCACCTGAGCCAAACTGAATGAATTCCCCACCACCACCTGAAGAAAATCCCTAACATGGAAATTCATTTCAACATAAGAGATGTCTATTTTTGAGATGTTTTGACCTGATTTAGAAACTAGATATAAATAAAAAGGAGAGAGCTGTTTACACACTAAACTTGGGGTAAGATATTTGAGAACTAATACATACTAGATGCAATCTAACAGTATTTGTAAAATATGCATTGTGTAGCTGTCACTTACATCTTCCTCTTAACCATCTTTGGATTTTCCCATTACTCTTGCTCTCGATGCTGCCTCTGTCGAATTTTCTTTGCTGGAAAATCTAGCTGAATCCTAACACTGTCATGAGTATTCCTCAACCAACTCAGCCAAGGATCCTGAAAAACCAATAGGCTTTATCATCAGAGACTCAAGTTCATATCCTGGCTCAGCAGCTGAGGGACCCTGAACAAGTTACTCATCCCTTCTGAAGTTCCACTTCCTCATTTGTGCAGGAAGAACGAACCCAAATCTCAGAATTGTTCTGAAGATGGAATGGAATGATGTAGGTAAAGGACTTGTCAGATAAGAGATTTCCAATAAATGATAATAAGAATTATTTTGGGGGGGATGGAACACTTCTGTTTTGAACGACAGAATTGCCGGTACCTATTAAATGACATTTTTTTAAATGTTTTGTCCTCCATTTTTAGTTTATCTTTTTCTATACCTATTTGTCCTACCCAATTGTATTCTGAGCTTTTAAAAGTAGGTGCCATGTTCATGTATCTGTACAGGTATGTGGCAAATAAAAGGTACATAATAAGTATCTGGATTGATTCTGGGTCTTTGGTATGTTGGTGATCACCAAGAGAAACTAGAGCAAAGAGAGAGATTGTATTTTGTAGGCTCACTAGATTGTCCCAAACTTTTTTTTTTAAAAAAAATAAATAAATAAAAACTTTAACCCAAGGACTGTGTTGAAGTAGGAGCAGAGAGCTCTGCTTTGACCTGATGTGTACACTGGGAAAAGGAGAGAGAAGGATGGAGCAGAGAGTTCTGAATCATAGGTTCCAATTTACCAAGGCCCTCATCTCTGGCCTCTTCCCCACCAAAAACCCCATGAAAACAGTTTTGCCCACAACAATGAGAGTATATTATTGATGGTGATCATCTATTTAACAAATTCATTTTTCTTTCAGTCGGAAAGATGGAGATCAATAAAATTATTTTTAAAAACTATCATCTGTAGCACCCCTCTCTCATCTGAGCATGTATCAATATTTTAAGATATAGTTTACGTATAATAAAATGCTCTCTTTGTATATCTATAGATCTATAAATTTTGACAAATTTCTGGAATGAGTGACCTTCATGACAATTAGGGTAGAGGATTCCCATCATCCCAATGAGTGTTTTCATTCCTCTTTGTAGTCACTTTCCTGCCACTTACTCCTAGTCCATGAAAGTGACTGATTTGATGACTGACCCTATCGTTTGGCCTTTTTGAGAATCTCGTATGAATGGAATCATGTAGTACCCTTTTACTTCTAAACTGCTCTTGAGTTTTATCTGTATCATTTCATATAGTAGTAGCCATTCCCTTTTATTACTGAAGAGCACAGCATTAGCTGAACGTATTGTGATTTGTTTGTGCATTCACCACTTAATGGACATTTGGGTGGTTTCTGGCTTTTAGAGATTATAAGTGGAAAGTGCTTTAAATATTTGTGCACAGGTTTGTGTGTGTTCATGTAACAAGATATCGGGGTGAAATTTCCCTGGATATGTGATTGCTGGGTCATATAGTAAGCTTAACTTTATAAGCATCTGTCAAATTACATTCCAAAGGGACTTTATTGTTTTGCATTCCCTCCAGAAATGTTGCTCTGTATCTTATAAGCATTTTGTACTGTCAGATTTCTTTTGATCTGACCAGTTCTAATAGATATGTAGTAATAGCTCATCATTTTAATTTGCATTCCCCTTATGGTTAATGATGTTGAGCAGTTTTTCATGTGCTGGTTTCCATCTATATACTTTCTTTGGTATTGCATGTTCAAATCTGAGGGCCACGTGGACCAGCGGGCTCTGCTTGAAATGGTCCAGCAAACACTTCAACCTTATAGACACCTGGAAGGTCATGACCAATTGAGGAGTGCTGTTTGTGTTTGCAGCAGGTATTTGTGATTTTAGTGTAATTTTTCTGATCAACCCATAACGATTCAGTCAGTTCCCTATCGGCTTAGAATACTATTTCACTTCTCTGCTAGATGCCATGGTCTGAAAAAGTGTCCAGGATATAGCAAAAACATTTAGTAAATTGTAGGCAAGATGAATAAGTCTTAAGAAAAGTCAGTGAGGGAAATGCTAAAGAACTGTCAGAGTATTTAGACAGCCCTGCTCATCATTCTAGATCTGGTCTGCTCTCATCACTTGAAAGTTTATTAAGCTGTTTCACATTTGACCCATGTGAACTCCTAAACCAAGCTTCTCTGGCCTAAGCCTGTATTACATTTCCAAATGGTCCTTTAAAAACTAGTCCCAGGATGGCAGCAGAGATGGCAATGATACCTTTGTTTGAGGACCAATAATCTGAATTCTCTTTTTCTCTGGCTGGCTTATTCATGCAGCAAAAGCAGGCTCTGTGAATCTTAGGATTCTCCCCCAGGTACAATTAAGGAGTGAGCTCAGACTCTTCTGAGGACTTCCTTGTCCTTTATCTTGGATTGCCCCAGGCTTGTTTATTCCTTGCCCTGGCTTTCCATGTTGCCCGTACAACAGGCATTTCCTTGCTTGCTCTTCTGTAGGATTCCTCTGACTTGACTGGAGAGCCATGGGGAAGGGTGGTTCTTCATCAGGCTGCATGTGGCCTGTGCCTGAATAACAGGTTACCAGGGCTGGGAACTTTAAGAAGTCACTTTCCTTTGATGGAGCATAATGGTGTCAAAAGTTGAGTTCTCCATTCCTTTTCACACTTTATGGTGTCCCTGACCATAAATAGTCTTCCATATCTGATTAAAATCCGGAGACATTCCTGAACATGGATATGGATGAGTCATGTAGTTTGGGACAAACTGGGGAGGACAGACAATGTCTAAGAAAAAATCACCAACTTAACAATCCAACAAATGAACAAAACCTCCACCCAATATTCAGCAACAAATGGCTGCTTTTGAAACCAAGAATATTTTTATGGTTACCTAGAAAGGCAGAGAATGGGGAGAGGCTTTCTAAAAATATATATTGTTTTCTCTTTTTGAGTTGGTATATTCTGATTTTCCAGTGTATTTTCAGCTCAAAAATTATAGGAATAAAATGACAATCTAACCTGTATTAGAAAAATACAAAACAATATTTGGGCCTATTTATGGTTAGGACTTCCCAAATGGGAGCAAGTGTCCTAAAGAGCAAGCACGTGTAGCTTTTCCCTTGGGCTGAGTTCTTTTATAAAGTGTAGCCTTTCGGAGTCTGGTTTTCAGAATTCTTCTAAGCTGAGCATGTTTCAGAACTGCTCTTTGCCTTCTTAGTGATCTTAAGCAAAATTATGAAAATCTTCCCAAATCCTGATTTTATAACACCAAGAAATAGTGACAGTGATGCTTCAGGAGGTTAATGATGGTCTAATTATCTTGCACCAATAAGGAAAAAGAGTCAGCCTTTTGGCAAGATTATGTCAGAACTAGTCAGATAATATAGATATTTCTACCTCCACACATTTTCTAAAGGGGGATGTTGCTGCTTTAATTAAATGTTATATGAATACATTTCAAATAGATCCAAACACAGGGCAAATTCTGTTCCAGAACTGCTGTTCCTACATTTAAAATGTATTTGAAATGTAATTAAAAAAAACCAGATAGTGGGAAAGAAAAACTAAAATAACTCGGAACAAGCAGAATATAGTAGCTCATCATTACACTAATATATCAAACAATGTGATCTTAGCTTAATTATCCCCTTTGAGAGTTGAGAAAACTAAGCATAACCTTCAATTTACAGCTGTTTGGTGCCGGGAACCTGAATTATTATTTAAAAAGAAGTGTGGGGGGGAAAGTTTATTTATTGTGACCTCCACTCAATTTTTATTCATCGTGGAAAATCTGTATATTCACAAATGAGGGCTATTCATCGCGAGATCACAGCATTCTTCAGCTGTCCAAACCTACATCAACTGCACTTCTCCAGCTTTTGTGTTCGTCTCGAAGGCTCTTCATCCAGATTGTTCATCATCTTGATGGTCGAGCTTTATCTTGCTTTTTGTGCAGCTGCATTCCGCTTATCCAAAGTGCTGAGGGAGAGAGAAAAGAGCGAGCGAGCAAGCAGGAGAGAGTGAGCAGGAGAGAGCCCCTAGAAGAGAAAAGGAGAAAAGGCAATGGCCGGTGCACATATGAGGATAATTTGTAGTTTCTCAATAATAATAATATATAAAAAAAAGGAGGACAGGCTAATTACTGGCTTAACTAGGGCAGCCTGTGGATCTTCATGTCAAAAGGACTGCCGTAATTATTTGCCATCAAAGCACATTCATATTGTGGCACAAAAGAAGGGCCTTTTGCAAATGGATCTTGCTAATAAACAGGGCTGAGAGGAGCATTATGTGTCTCCCTGGTTGCAGGCACATTAACACAGTGACATGGAGCATAACTCCGGGCCTGAGGAAAAAAACACCAGAATGATAATTATCCCCCTACCCTCCCCAGCCTCCCGCGCCTTTCCCTTTGTGTTGGACCAGGAAGCTGAGCATGACCTATTGGAGGGCCCAAGGCAGGCTATTAGTGACCCCTGAGCCCTGACAAGGTGCCTCTGTTCTTTTAAAAGCTGCCTCTTGATGTCAGGAGGGCCACGCGGACCAGCAGGCTCTGCTCGAAATGGTCCAGCACACACTTCAACCTTATAGACACCTGGAAGGTCATGACCAATTGAATGCAGATGAAGACAGGAGACAAGGCTCTGTGGAATCTGGTGCTGCTGCCCCCTACCCCCCCCCCACCCCTTTCCTCTTCTTCTTTGTCCACAGTAGCTCAAATGCATGTATTTATGTCCTCGAAACTAAATTTCTGGGGGGAAAAAGTTCCCTCTTGTTTTCTCTTAGTTAATGAAGACAGTTGTAGGGAAACATTAGCCTGCCATAGAATAATTTATGGAAGAAAAATTATGGAATGGTACTATGTAAGAGAGCTAGAAAAAAAAGAGGTAAAGGTGGATGCAAATAGAGCCCCCTAGATTAACCCTTCTTCTAGCAGATGTAAACACACTGGTTCCCCACAGGTAGGGGGTCACCACAGGGCCAGGGGGCTGTGTTTAGTGAAAAGCACTGACTGCTTTTTCTGCTTCTTGCTGGGCAGCTGGTAAGAGACTCATCAGCAATGGAAACTCCAGCACACAGCCCAGTGCCCAGCCATTCACCAGCAAGCCAGGCTGCCCAACTTTGGAGATTGGTGGAACTGCAAATCATCTCTGAAGGCTCCAAACTTGTTTCTGCTTCTACGCAGAGTGGCTGCTATTGAAGAAAAGGGCCAGTAATCAGCTTGGAAAATGTACCTGATTGTCTTTTCCCTTAACTTCCTCTTCCCTTTCCGTCTTGTGATTGTTCTGCAAGAGGTGTCTTCAGACACTGAGTGGGCAACCCAGAACCCCAGAAGATAGGTGAAAGTATTCTATTTTACGTGCACCAGAAGCAAACCCAATCCCTGGAACTCTTATTTTACCCAGCAGAGAAATTAAGAGTGGAAATTTGCAATGCAAAAGAATTCTTGCTTCACAAAAGCCAGCTTCCCTGAGCATTTAAATATTTAATTATTTGAAAGGCTGGAGGTAGATAAACTTCAAGTTAAAATGTTATGAGCCATTTCTAATGGAAGATCTACCAGGGATGACTTGGAAACATTAAAAGACATGTATGTTTGGGAAAACAAGATTAAGGGGTTTTAAGATATGATTTAAAACTGTTCAGGAGTGTGCCCTGTCTGAAGGGTGTGGGTATAGGATTGTACACAGTCTTAGGTTGTAAATCTCCCAATAATCAATTGATTGATGGTTGATTGATCAATCGATCTTTTTCTCTTGCCTGAGATTTCCCCTTTTTCTCTTTTTCAAATAGTCTTAACATAAAGAAATTGGGATATGAACACACTAATTATAGATCTAGATTTTTCCAAACAGTTAAGAATGGTAAAAAAAAATGAAATCACACTATTCCTTATTTTATCTCTCTAGCCCAGACTTCTTTCTCTGGAATCTTAAACATTTATATCCAACTGCTCACAAGACCTGTACATTTGCATATCTAATAGACAGCTCCAACTCCAATGTATCTGGAATGAAATTCCTGATTTCCATTCCTATCAAATTTGCTCAGTTCCCTGTTTTTTTTTTTTTAAATTTTAATTTTTTTTTTCCTTTTCAAATCTCCATGGTGGTAATTGCTAGTTTCCAATGTCTAGGTCAAAAACTTTGTCATCATTCTTGTCTCTTCTTTCTCTCATTACCTCCATCCTGTTAGAAAATACTATGGTTCTCTCTTCCAGGTGCATTCAAAATCTGACCACATCTCAGCCACTCCATTGATACCTTGGTGTGAGCCACTGACCTTTCTGGCCACCATTACTCCAATAGCATCTAAAGAGGTTTATTTCCTCTTCCATTTACTGTTAACTTAGCAAGGAAACTGAGCCAACTTCCAAACTGTAAATCAGTCATGTTGAAACATTGTTACAAAGGCCCATGAGGATCTCTGAGGTCATCTCCTACTTTTTCTTCCTTGGTCATTCTTCTCCCTTTATTTCCCTTAACAGAGTGAATTCATATTAGTACAGTCATCTCTCTCATGATCAAGTCTTTTCTCAGAACTTACTTTCTCAATGACATATGCTCTAACTGCCTTATTCCACACTACAGGCTGCTTATTACTCTCATATGCTGCATCTCTTTGCCCCTCCTGTATGCTGTATTTCTTTTTCCAATTTAACTTATTGAGCACAATAAACAATTAGATTTATTTATTCAGTTATTCTGTTTACTATTACTTTTGTCTTACAGACTTTAAAACAGTTGTCAGTTGTTAGCATTCCTTGCCTTTTTTTTTTCATGGTGTACCTTCAAATACCTAGAATAAAGCCTGGGATGGTAATTACTCAATAAATATGGTATGACGTTGATTAGATAAATTTTAAAGTGGAGAAAAATGGAGATCAATGAGTAAAAAATAAAAAAAAGAAACACCAGAAAATATTTAGAAGAAAGAACAAAAGTTGCCATGTGTTATGATTTGGATGTGAGAGGTGTCTCCCAGAAGCTCACATGCGAGACAATGCAAGAAGGTTCAGAGGAGAAATGATTGTGTTATAAGATTCTTAACCCAATCAGTGAATTAATCTCCTGATAGGGATTAACTGAGTGGTAATTGAAATGCTAGGGTATGGCTAGGGGAGGTGTGGCTTTTGGGTATATATTTTGTATCTGGCCAATGGAGACTGTCTCTTTCTTCTTTCTGATCATGATGTGAGCTGTTTCCCTCGGGGCCACACTCTCTTGCCATGATGTTCAGCCTTGCCTTGAGCCCCTCTGAGTAATGGAGCCAGCCTTCTACCAAAGAAAACCTCTAAAAACCTCTAAAACCATGAGCCGTCAAGTACACTTTTCCTCCTTTAAAATTGTTTTGGGCAGATCTTTTAGTGACAGCAGCAAAAAGCTAAGACACCATAATACAATAAGTCTGCAGTCATTACATTACTACACAGTGACATGGATTAGACTTTGCTTTCTTCCAATCATGTTGGTTGTACTTACAGCCTTCTTCCTCACCCTCACTCCAGGGAGGTTGAGGTAGAAAGTAGGAGAGTAAAATAAGAGAACTTGTCTGTTTGGCTTTGCTTTTTTTTTCCTTTTCCTTGCATAACCAAAAATATTTTGTAACTGATTTTGTTTTCTTTTGCAAATGCCCTTTCTCCTTTTGCCACCTGTTGAATGGGTCAGTTATGATATCACAACCACCCAAAGTGGGTGCTTCCAGAGCTCCTGCTTTTCCCCAACACTAAATCTAGAAAGGAGGGGGAAATATCTTCAAACACATCTGCTTTGGCCACCCCAAGCTATAGCCTTAGCAATGTCAATTTTACCCCATAGCTTTTTAGTTGGGCAGAACTTTCAACTTTACAGGGCAAACATGTACAGTTCCACTGTCAACTCTTAATTCTCAGCCCAGGGCTCAAGTCAGAAGTCTCTCTGTCTCTCTCTGTCTACCCCCCCTCTTCCTTTCTGTCTTTATTTCTATATTTAAATATCTTAATCAAAGATTAGAGAAGAATTTGAAGAGGAGCATTAAAAATAACTATGATCCATTTGTTGCTCATCACAGGATGCTTCTAAGACAAAGAAGACAATAGGGAAAGGAAACAGAATTAGAAAAAAGATGACATTTTGGGCTTGGGTGAAATCCTCGTGAGACCAGTGGTCCTGGAAGTGTGGCATGAATTGCGTGGCTTCCCACATCAGCAGAGCTGCTCAGGATCTGCAGCTCCTCTTAGCCTTCAGCACTACTGAAGTAGAGCAGGCTGGAAATTGGTCTTTCTCTCAAAAGGCCAAGGTCATATCTGCTCCAGAACACAGAGGCTCCAATGTGTGAGGACCAGCACATGACCTGGAGTTTCCACCAGATGCAAACCACCTTCTGGCCCAGAAGAGGCCTTAGGGGGCTGAAATTCTTACTCTTAATGTGTAGAGGGGGAGACTTAGGATCTGCTTTCTTCCCCTTTCCTTTGCAGGCTCCATCAGCAACCTGGAGAACAGTAGCAACTTCATGAATCAGCTCACACGGCTATCCTGGAGAATCATTTGTCAGCTTAAGTAAAATAGGGATTAATTACCACTGTCTGTTTGTGAAAATATTGACTAAGGAGGGCTCTGGTACACACGTAAGAAAGGTGAAACTCTCACAGACTTTTGTGAAATCCAACTAGTAGTGCAGTAGTATTGCAGAAGTTTTAATTCAACTGAATGATGATGATACAGGAAAAAAATAATTAGGGTTTTCCAATGAATAATGTGCAAGATTTGTTCCCTGAGTACCTTTGAACAAATACAGTAGGCAGAAGGACAGACAAGCAAGGCTAGACAATGCATCTAACTGTGGCTTTCCTGTGAATTTTTTCAGGTTCCCTCCCTCCCCTGACTTTTGTGTGACTTTGGAAGAAATTCTAGTAGAAAGCCTTATGAGAACTGCTTTGGGAAGACCTAAAAAATGCTCATTTTCTGTGCATTACATTCTAGGGAATGGTATTGGTGTATATAAATTATATATATATATATATATATATATATGTATAAATATACATATATATATACATATATATAAAATCTTATATTATATTTTAGTTGTAGATGGACTTAACACCACCTTTTTATTTATTTATTTTTATGGGGTGCTAAGGATGGAACCCAGTGCCTCACACATGCTAGGCAAGTGCTCTGCCGCTGAGCTACAACCTCAGCCCAATGTGTGACATATCTTCATATGAACCTAAGTTTCTCAAAGTTTGGGTTTGTGTTTGGTTCTTTGTCCATGTTTCCAGCTCCTGAATACACTGTTCAAAATCATCTACTTTGCTTTAAAATCATATGTGTGATGTCAATTATTGACTTAGAAAATATGCCTTCATCAACTTTCACTAATAGTGGCCTATGCAGAAGAGTTTTGGTTGAAGAAACAATACTGTCTCTTCCTTACAGATCTGAAAGTAGAACTAATCCGGGCTCCCACCGTGGGCCTGAATACCTTGGGCTGGGTTAAACAGTATTCCCAGGCTCCATCTTCTGAGACCCTCCTGCAAACAAAGGGGGGTTTCCTTTCCCCTTCTATAGCCTCCTGCTTAAAACCAAGTGAATCTGCCATGTAATTGTTTCCATAAGGAGAGGCTTCATTCTGTGTCTGAGTCCTTTATGCCTTCATGTCCCTGAGCATGCCTTTCCCAAGAGTAGTGTGCAGAGAGTCAGTGGATGGGTCACAGTCCAAGACCCCCAACAAAGGACAGAAGCAAATAGAGTCCCAGTGCTTAGGGCTTGGAACAAAAGCAAGACAAATGGAATCATTACTTTAGGAGGCCTATATAGGCTGGCTACTCATTAACATCATAAGCAATATGGATATATTTATTCTTATATGAAAGCTGACCACCCACAGAATGAGCAAATGTAATCCAGAAATTTAGCTCAGATTTTCAGGGCAAACTTGTTGTTGTTGTTATAGTGGTAAACAAAATTATTTGATATTTGATCTTTTCCTAGAGGGTAATGTGCATGTGTTTGTGTCCTTTAGACACACACATACGCACACACATTTGCACAAACCTATACAGAAAAGATATTTATATATATATGTGTGTATATTCAGAACAATGTAGGTGTGTATATATGAAAACAAAATATTGACACAATATTAAGATTTATATTAAAATAACATGAATTTAAGTGATAAGTACAATTGTATTTATATTATAATATTTTAAAAATATTTATTTATATGAAATTTTTAACATGTGAAAAATTTCCAGGCCTTCCAACACAGTCTTCAGCATGTTAATAAATTGTAGTGTCTTTTATGGATTTGGTGTGGTATGATACATTTTTTTCCCTTAAAACATTAACTTTTCACATTTCAGAGGTAATATGTGTTCACTGTAGAACATTTGGGAAACACAGGAAAAAACCAAAGAAAATTTTCTTCTTTAAATCACAAACACTCATAATATCATTATGAAAAGGTAACTATTATTACATTTTGTCATTTTTACGTAGGCTACTTTTTCATTTTGAATGTTCCCAACTTGTTATCCTTTAAGAGGACAGTGGTGTATCTTTAGGTGAAACAAATACATTGGGGTATAATTATAATTGGTCCATTCATCTTGCTTTATTAAGGTAATTATTTTTAGCAGCCTTCTTCTCTGAACTATATGCTTGTTCTCTATCCACCAACCATCATCCACCCATAAACCAAACCATCCGTCCATCCAACCATCACTGATCCATGTATACATACATATATCTTTCCCCTGAGTGCTCCGTGATCTTATTTCTCCAATTCCCCTTGGGATTTTGTTCCATAGAGTTCTTCCAGTATAACCAGTCTCCTTCCAGTATTATGAGTTTATCCAAACTCCCTTTTGCGAATGTACCAACATCCCAGTGATATTTTGCTTGTATCTCTTAGTTCTTTAGCAACTCAACTGAATATCTTGGATTATGAACTCTTCTGCTTCTGTAGCTTGCAATTCTGAACTTTCCCTTTCTGGGTAGCATCTATAGTTTATCTCTCTCGTGTATTCATATCAGTTCATCTCCACGAGGATCTTTCCATCTTCTTAACCCTCCCTGTCTTCCCTTTTATAACCATCTCCTCCCATTTGATCTGTGCAAAACTGTCAATCATTTCAGGGACATACCATCTGACAATTTCAACTTATTATAGACTTTGTCCCCCTCCACATCCAGGTCAGCTCAAACCCTTTTCTCTCCTATTTGTCACTGCTGAAACATCAGTGACTGATTAAAATATGATCTCCAATCTCAAACTTCTAAAGCTGCTAAAATTATCTTTTTTATGGTGAGTTAACCCCTTTCTTTTCTTTCCTGATATTTTATCACCTGCTTAAAACAACCAACTCAGTCTCAGTCTTCATTCTTTTAGTGTAAAGCATGTCCTCCTATTTTGGTGAAGGACAGCACGATTGTTGTCGATGGCCTGGAGTGGTGGGGAAACCGTCAACTCTGTACTACACCAAGTTAAACTTTTGGTCCCTTCAGTTACTTTTTGTATCATCATGGCTAATTGCTTTCATCCCTCTAAACTTTTATTCCTTTGTTTTGACTTGCTTGTTTCATAGGATTGCTGCAAAAATTCAGGAAGATGTATGTTTAAAAATCCTAGAATACAGTAGTTCCTCAATTATAGCTATTTTTATTTTTATTAAGTAATGATGTTCTTAACTTCCTTCTCCAAGTTTATTTATATCTTTGGGTTTCTTATCTCTTTCCATATTGATTTGGAAGAAATAGAAATTCCCTTCAAAACTAGTTCCTGGAACCTGTACCCTCCATGCTAGATGAGAGTTTCATGGAGAATTTCTTTCTTTCTTCCCTCCCTCTATCCTTTCCTTCCTTCCTTCCTTCCTTCCTTCCTTCCTTCCTTCTTTCCTTCCTTCCTTCCTTCCTTCCTTCCTTCCTTCCTCCCTCCCTCCCTCCCTCCTTCCCTTAGTTCTTTTCTTGGCTTTTCAATTTGAGTGGCCACATCTTCCTCGTGTGAACCCCCACTCTCTCTCAGTCTCCTTTTTCTCCACAACCCCTTTTCTTTTCAATCTTCATTCCTTTGCACCTCTTTAAATCTTTTACCAAAACTGCTTATAAATGTTTCCAGTGACTCCTGGTTGGCAACTTCTGTTGGAGCTGGACCTCAGCTCTGCCAGCTCTAATACCCCATTCTTGGGGAGCAGGAGGTGAAACCTGTCCTTGCTGTGCTTCTGTAAAATTTTGTTTCTTCTCTTAACATCTTTCAACATGGTATTGCTATAGGGTGTCTGTTTGTCTGTCTTACCTGTTAAATGATGAATATCTTCCAAGGAGGGACTGAGCTTGTTTCTAAAAGTTCAGCTGATTGATAAACACACACACACACACACACACACACACCTTTGTTCACTTTAAAATTTGTTGTTCCAAAGAAGAAACTTAACACAAAAATATTGCCTTTATATACACCTTGAGTTTCCAAAATGCTTAGTATGGACATCTTTTCATACTTCATGAGTATTACCAGGACATCTCTTGATATTGCCATCAGCCAGTCAGCAAATATTATTGTTACCTACCACTTGCTGGTCCTATCATGAGTAATGAGGAATCATTTGTGAATAAGACCTAAGACAACACAGTCCCTGCCTTATAGAATTGGTTGAGGATTTGAAGATTTATGAATTCTATATACCTATCCCTCCCCATAAGACATATAAGACACTGAAATTTTACTGCATGGTAATTAGAATTCCTTGTAGAAGGGAGTTATTTTAGAAGTTTCTGTAATTTTTCACTTGGGTAGAGAATATATTTTTCTCATCTGGAGCCAAAGATTGATTCAATAAATTCAATTTTAGTTTTAGTATCATTTTTTTTTATTTTTTTATTTTTTGGCTTCTACATAAAAATGATTGTATAATATGTGATTATGTAGAGTTATGATTTAAATACCGAGCCTCTGTTAGTCTTGTCAGGCTCCTGCATGAAAGTTTTGTGCAGATGACATGAATCTAGAAAGAAGTAATAAACACTGGGGAAAAATATCCAGTTTGGAAAGTTTTACTTTTGTAAGGTTATCTGTTGATAACGAAATATGGAAAAATTTCCACTTTGAAAGGGTGAGTTTTAAAAATAGTCTACAAAAATACATGTATAAACAGAAGTAGTCTATCATTGCTTCAAATCTCAATATGTGATTTTTTTCCATTCTGAGGTTTTTATTCTTAGGTTCCTGAAAAAATATATATATATATATATATATATATATATATATATATATATATATATATTCATAACTCAGTAGCCAGCTATTGATTGAACAAGAGATACATTTGAAATATCCTTATCAAGATCATTATGCAACTTCTGAAAAACTGAGAATCCTACTTTGAAAATATTTAAGATGATGTAATGCATTATCAGTACAAGATGATAGCGCATAGTTTGGCTCGCAACTGGTATTGTTGCCAGAGAATGAAACATTTGTTCCTGCCACCAGGGATTTTTAAAAAATATAATCAGAAAATAAATATGATATGATCACCCCAACCCAGGTGCCGGAAGAACTGAAGCCACCTGTTAGTGTCTTCCAGCTGATAACGTTGAACAAATGACAGTTTTATCAGGTCTTTGTGTGCTCCAGGTAAACTGTGAGTCTCGCCATCTTTGCTGTGTTTCTGCTTCTATTCTCAACAGTTTCCTTTTTGCTTTTCTGGCTCCATTTTTTCCAGCAGCTTGGCAAGAGCCAAGTTTTATGAGACTTTGGCCCCTGAGAACTAAGGACAATGACAAAAGGAACTGTGTTCTTCACTTCTGATTTCAAAGCAGCTTTTACAGTTTGACCCCTTGAAAATGTTCAGTGGATACTTGTTGGGCTGAATGGAGGGGCATGATTGCTTTGCAAGTGTATGTGGTTCCTATGATCTGAAATCACGGTGGTCTCCTGAGGGAGGAGCACCTCCTCCATTCTGCTGCTGTTCTCTATAGGAGATGATCATTCCACGATTTCATAGGGAATGTTTGAGGCACTGAGAGAAGACTCTGGGGAAGTGATGGCTTTGGTCAAGTTGATGTTCACTTTGCTTAGACCAGTTCCCTACCCACCTGATCTCCCCCGTTCTTTTCCTGTGTTTCTATTTCTTTATTCACTCCAAGATCTTAATCCATTCTCTTCTCCTTTAAAACACAATACCACAGATTGAGTAATTGAAAAATAATTATTTTATTTCTCACAATTTTAGAGGCTGCTAATTGCAAGATCAAGCTTGAATTACTAGCATCTGATAATGGCCCTCAAATGGATCAGGTCCTCATATGGCAGAAGCAGGAAGGGCAAGAAAGAACCAATACCTTCAGCCAGATCCTTTCATAAGGACTCATAATCTCATTCATGAGGAAAGAGCCTTCATGGATTAATCACCTATTAAAAGCCACATCTCTTAATACTACTCATATCAGCAGTACTTAAATTTTGGAGGGGACACATTGAACTATGGCAGTTAATTAGTTTTTCAGAATAGGTACTGCTTTAAACGAAGGAGGAGTTCTCTAACTCATATAATTTCAGGTATTGTTCATAATATAGGAGAAGAAGGTATTTGAATCCAACAGGGACATCCTAGGACCTCTTGTAGTCAGTCAAGCAGCCACATCCTCTGCCAATAGATTAAGTAAGCCCTGAAACTGGATATTATTTGATATTGACCAAGGACTTAGGTTGGGCTTTCCCTTATTTATTACACTTTTAAAAGTGGTAATAACAAAGACTTTTTAAAATTACTTATACAACAGTTTATTTTTCTTTTGATTCATTCTTTTGACTCATGAACCCCAACCTGCCCTTCTGTGCTCACAGGCACACACTTCCTGTCGATAGCATATACCAACATTTTGTTTGGTCTCCCTGTTGAGCCTTTTCAACATTTGGGCAAAGGTCCAGGATGATAATGTGTCTCCTGTGCAATTGTCCATATCTTATTGTAGCCACACTGCATTTTTCAGAATTGGGAACTAATCATCTGTTTGTCTGTACTTGGATCAGACCAGGGACTATCTCTGAGAACATATACCAACCATCAGGTCTGCCGCCTACTTAGAAAAAGCTGGGAAATATTTTCCTCACATAACTTTTCTGTAGTCAAAAAAAAAAATTGTCCCAGACATTTTCATCTTTGAAAGAATGTAGATGTATAGGTTTAATTTCTTAATCAGAGTGAACTTTTGTTAATGTTTCATGGCTCACATATATACCGTCATACCATGGACCCAATGGTGACATTAGTAATAAAGACAATATCATTAATATCACCACATCAATATAAAAAGAGTTATAGAGTTAACATTTTTAAGAAAAAAAAAATCCCAGGTTAACAGTTGCCTTTACTGCCATTAACTCACTCATTGGCAATGTTTTATGTACTCATGCAGTTTATATATCAGGGACAGTATGGCAAGAATAATCAAAGACACACAAAAACAACCAATTGCTCATCCTTTTTTTTCTTCTTCTTTTTCTTTTTTCTACTTTTCATTTTTTCTTCTTCCTTTGGATAAAATTTTATTATGACTATTTTTTTTTGAAACTCTGAATCAGCCTCCAGTGGGGGGCTCTGTCCTTTTAGAGCCAAAATGCAGTATTTGAACTTTGATATCACATAACACTTTCCAAGGCTGCTTGTCTGAAATGACTTAATTTGCACTGTAGGACCAGCCCTGAACCCACAAATACTCCAAAAAGCCACAGTGAGCCAGGGCAGCAGACCTATTACTAATTTTTTATTAAAATCCCTGAGGCACCCAACACAGGGCCCCAAAGCAGCTTTAATAATAGACAACATACAGCACATTTTTCTTGTATTGCCATGTAATCAAATCTGAGGCTGCTGTTCACTTTCTTTGTTTTACCTAGAGGACCAACTTCCAATTTAGTTGTGGCCTACTCTAAACTGATTTTTCATTGTAATTAATGCCTACTTTGGCCTCAGCCACTTATACAACTTTCCATTAGAGGTTTGCAGCCATCCACAGAGCATTTTACTAAGTTACCCTCACAGACCTGCTATAACTGCAATTTTGTTAAAGTCTTTCTTTTTATTATTTTTTTACAAAGAATTTTTAAATTGCTTAGCTAAAATGGCTTTTAAAAAATTTTTTCCTCTTTTATTTTTTTTCTCTTCTCGGTGCCGTACCTATTAAAATGTTTGGGCCAGGGTCCAAGTTGGGAGAGCGCGCGCGCGCGCACACACACACACACACACACACACACACTATTCACCTCTTCTATTGCCTTCAATAGCCTCAACCCATAAGTGATTTCAGAAAGGCTAGGGGAACTGATTTAGGCTCAGGGTCTTATGTGGTTCATTTTCTGTGTTTTGTGCTGTCCAATTCCTCTGAAATAGTGCCTGAGGTTTAAGGTTCCCCAGCAGAGGATGTTAGAGACCTCTGCAAACAGCCAGGCAGCAGCCTTCCCACCACTAACCTTAAAAAAGATTATGGCGTTAGGCCCAGGGTCAGGCTGAATAGATGAAAAAGTATATGCCAGGCCTTTGCTGCTCCCTGAACCTTTCTCTGTTGGCTAGGCTGACATTTTCAGTGACTTTTCTTAGAGCCTTGTTTAGACTGGCTTCCTAGAAAATTCTGGATCTCTTTATGACCTATCTTCTCCCTCCCACCCTCTGGCATTACTAAATCACAAAGAACAACTCTCAGAAATTAGAGCCCTCTGGCTCCTTAGATGGTCTCCTTTCAACCCAAAGAAGTGGTTCTCAGGAAGACCCAGTGAATAAGTGAGGTCCACTTACATATCACTGGTAACAGGCAGCTTCCACAGAAAGGAGCGCGGTGAGGGCAATTACGTTCAAGGCCTCTGCTGTGAATATTCTGAAGAGGAACTATGACATCTTTGAGCATTTTTAACTCAATATTTTAAATATTAGTAGTTCACCCTATAAGATTGATGGGAAACTAATCTACTTTGTATTAATGAGCGATGGATGTTCTGTTCTTCGCTTATTTAGGTTACAAAAATTCAACTAGCCTTTGAATATAATTCTCCTTCAAATATTTGTAGTCACTTCTCCTTGGATAACATTTTACACTGTTGTATAATGCAATTCACCTTTTAAATAGCATTTATTGACTCTTTTGATCACATCTACCATGGAAGTTGTTGAAATTGGGAAGCCCGCAAAGGCCTAATGGGACTCTGTTTCTATGTTTTGGAAAGTCCTTCTTTCTTTTTCCCAACAAGAATCAACAGGTAGACAGAAGCACTCATATAAGTGGTTGATAATCCATATTTTTTTTAAACATAGAAATGTGACACCATCAGTTGTCTTTTATACAGAAGGTTAGACACACAAAAAAGGAAAATTATTGTGTTTGAGGCTTTAGGAATATAGGAATCTACTGATACTCTCACTTTGTACATCTTGTGTTTGCATTTGTAAATCTAAATAATCTAAACTCATGTAAATATAGAGTGCTGCTGAAAAGAGGTGGGTTTGTAGTTCCATTAGGTGATATAGTTTGCTTCTAAGTTGAAAGGACCTTACGTAATCTAGATGGAAATAAGTACTAAAGGCCACAAAAGAATTTCAACCAACATTGAGAAGTCAATTTCTAAAAATTTAGTGAAGAAAAACTCTCTTGTAGTGGTACATTTGGCTCTTCCATCTTTCCCACCCCTTTCTTTTGGCATACAGAATTACAATGACCTCTTCTGCCTGCTGTTTGAATATGACCGTTCATCATATCTTCCCTTGTTCCCGGACTCCCCACCCACTTGCCACCCAGCACCCTGGCATGCCTGCTGCACACTGATTGGCTCTTTTTTAAAGAACTGTCTGGCAGTGACTATCGGAGACTGCCTAGTGCCATTTCTAGCAAATAAAGACTGTCCTTTAGGAACATGGAGATGATTTTATTCCAAGTTATTTTCAAGTTCACACATAAAGCTTGACTCTCTGGCTCTAGAGACCCTCAAAAGAACAACTGGAAATTCCTTTTAGTAGATTTTCCTGAAATGCTTATAAGGGAGTGAGTGTGTGCATGCATGTGTGTGTGTAAGGTGAAGGGCAGGGGAGTATTCTATTTGGGACATTGACAGATGTTAGAATTTTCCAACAAACAGAACAACTGAATATACTACCAGGTGCTCAACCAAAACATCCCTTGCTGGCATTTAAGTGGAATGAAATGGATTCAGCACAAATGCGTTTTGTTTCCATATGAATGGTATATTTCCTTGTCTTTCTGACAGGGGGCAAGGTGCTCACCATTAGGCAGGGATTGGGTGATTGTGATTGCGCTGAGCCAAAAGGCGCGAATGCTGGGCTGTTCACAGCTCCTTTCATAACACGGAATACAATAGCAAAGACTCTTGAGTAACAGGAATGACTTGGCACCCAACATTTTTAGTGCAAAGGGACTGCAGAGATCATCTAACTCAACACCTTCAATTTGCAGATGAGGAAAATGAGACCCAGAGAATTTAATTAAATTGCCCAAGATTCCATAACCCATCAGTGAATCCACAGTGGATGGAACCCATCTCCCTGCAAATTAGTCTCTCCCTCCATCTGCGCAGCTGCTTTATAAGCTTCCCATTGAAACCCAGGTCCGCACTAGAGATAGAAATGTGGAAATTTGGGAAGCAGTTTAAGGATGTGTTTAATCTGCATCCACAAGGAAAGCCCCAGTATGAGTCCCTGAATAACTTTCCTGCTAGAGCAGCCATTTGAAATAGTTCAGTCCCTTAAAAACTGCAGCTTGCCCTGGAGAACATGATGCCGGGAGGGAGCAGGGGTGTTTATTCAGTGGACTTTTGAGATATTATGGTGCACTGAAGTCATCTAGAGAACTATTTAAGATGCAGACTCCAGACTGCTGCTCCTTGACAGGGACTCCATAGGTCTGAGGTGGTGCCTGGTCAGCTGCACTTGATTGAACAGTAGGTTACAGCATTACTCCATGCTTTATCATCTTGATGCTAAGAACATTTCTATTGTGTTTGAAGGGGTGAGAGGAAGTAGCCAATAAACATACATAACTACATTTGTAAATATGTTGATTAAGTCATATAAAAATAAGATATAATAAGAGGGTACTTAGTTGTATGGAACTGTATTTTCTTGTATGCACAGAGATGGCTTAAGAAGACTCTAGTAAGAGCCAGACATGGTGGCACAGGCCTGTAATCCCAGTGGCTCAGGATGCTGAAGCAGGAGAATCAAAAGTTCAAGGTCTGCCTCAGCCACTTGGCCAGGACATAAGTAACTTAGTGAGACAATGTCTCAAAATAAAAATTAAATAAAATAAAAGGGCTGGAGGTATGGCTCTGTGAATAAGTGCTTCTGGGTTCAATAGAGGGCACCCAAAAGGAAACAAACAACAACAACAACAACAAAAAGCCACTGTAGAAAAAAGGAAGACCTTGTGCACAACCTTCATTTGAATGAGGCCTGCAAAGAAAGGCTCAGTAGACAGAGAGCAGCTGAGGGAAGAAGGGCTGCCCGTGAGGTCCTAGAGCTGCTGGGAACATGTCCTGTGCTCTGTGCTATGGTGAGCAGTGGATCCCCTTCCGTTGCAGTACACAGCTATTCAATTTTTGATCTAAAGCGATGCATTTTTAACAAGTTTCCAAAGAGATTCTGACTCAGATGCTTCTGACTTGAACACACACTTGGAAATCTTCAATTAACCTGGAGTCCTCAGTAATGATTTGTCTTTTGGGGTTTCATTTTTCTTATCTATAAAATTTAATTCCCAACTATCCCCACATTGCAGAATTGCAAAAAAAAATCAAGGCTTCCCTTGGGAATCGTGAGCAAGGGTAAATTTATTTATTTATTTTCCTCTGTCTTTAGGGCCAAACTGGGAGATAATTGGCTGAGAAGTAATTCAGAGTTGGGCCATTGGGTTGGAAAAGTCATATACTTTAGAAAACCCACTGGGATCCAACTTATTTTTCTTTTTTTCCAGTATTCATTGTAAGTGGATTTCCCTTTTGTGTGTGTATGTGTTTCAGACAGATGGCAACTTTACAGCATGATGTTAGAAGAAAAAGTGTTTGGGAAGGGAAGAAGGAAGGCAAACAAGAAAAGCAAGCCTTGAATAAGCAATTTTTCTTAAAAGGAACACATTCTGGGACAGTTTATTTTTGTGATCTGCCTGGAATTTGGGGACAATGTGCTAGAATTCTCTTCTTGCCTTCAGTTGGCAAGCTGCCTAAAAAAGGTGGGGACTTGGAAGAGAGACACAATGTTTCTATTAAAATAAGGCTTTATTGAAAGCAGGACCAGTGGCTAAAGTTAGTCTTTGGCTTTTTTAAGGCACTGTGGCTGGGTCTACGTGAACACTGAAGTGAAATGGAAACTATTTTCCAGCTTGGGCGCCGGGCTCAAATATCTAAGGATAGTCAAATGATTGCAGGCCAAATAGTGGGATTTTTTTTTCCCCCTTAAGAGAAAGTGAATTATTTGGATAATTTCCTACTTTATTTATGGGGTAAATGAGGTCTATATTTGAGCTAAGTATGAGTTTAAAATATTCTCTTCTTCCATTTGGTTTAGGGTTGTTGCTGTTACTGTAATGACAAAGTTCCCCATGGCCTAGCACCATCTTATGCTGTGGTCACACCAAACTCTTCCCCAATGCTACAGTCCCCCTAGGTGCAGAGGGTTTGCTTCTAAGCCAGGTTCTAGACCTTACAGAATCCCAAAGTAAGTATTTCTCCGTCACTATCAGTACTTTTTGTTTTAAAAATTTCTATTTGAATCAGTCTTAAAATTTGGAAGCAATGGTGGGTGCTCCATTTTCCCTAGGCATGCATCTCTGATTCTGTGTTCCATTGATTCTTTCTTTGACAAGCCCAAATAATGATGGTGTTCACTAATGTTTACGGAACCCTAATATAGATAAAAGGTAAAATGTGTGTGTGTATATGCTGTAAATTAATCTCAATTTTCCCAACGTCATTAGGTTGATGCAATTGTTGCACTCTTTTACAGGTGAGGAAACTGAGAATATGAGATGTTAGGGCGCTCATTCATGGTGACAGAGACAATGAATGGTAGAAATGCATAGAAAATAGTTACTTTCTTCAACCAAAAAAATACTGTGTGAGTTTTATGGGCTAGGAATTTGCTAGATAATGGGATTTCAAAAGAGAACAGGATAAAGGTAAAAACTAGATGAGTTAAACCATAAAATTTTATGGAAAGATATTAAATAATTAAAGGTATAATTCATTTACCAATTGCAAGATTAATTATTGTAAAGATGTCAATATTTCCAAATTATTTTTATAATTTAGTGTAGGTCCCAAAGGAGATTATCCTATTTATAATAATCAATGAAAAATTCATTTAGAAAGTACCACGAGAGTCCAAAATACACAAAACACTTTGTAAAGCTGTCAATTTTCTAATTGACAATGAAATCTACTACTAAATTAAAACAATCCAAACTGTGTAAAAAAAAGCAGATAGATACATGCATGGAGTTAACTAGATAGCCAGACTCATATTAACTAGATAGCCAGACTCATATCTGTGGGAATTTTGAATGTGGCACATGTATCACAAATTTCCAAAACAGCAAATGGCTGATCATGGATCATCTTAGGAAAGTTGCTTTACAATATTGAGATTATTATGGTTTAAATCTGGGACATTCCCCATATTCTCATGTGTTGAAGGCTTTGTCTTCAAAGGAGCAATGTTCAAAGGTGGGGCTTCTGGGAAGTTATGGAATCAGAGAAGTTGGAAAGACATCATGAGGGTAAGCTACATAAAAAGTCCAATAGTTATGTTCATAATAAAAAAAAATTGAAAGAAAATAACACATTGAGGTAAACTTTTTGCAATAATTATGTAAGACAGAAGACTTATTATATAATAAGTTCCTCTGCAAAGATGGACAAAAATCCTAATCCCCTTTCTAAATATGAGAAAAATAAAATATGAATAAATTAATATGTGAATATTAAGTGTATGTAATGTAAGAACCTCTCAAAAATATTCAGATGAAAATAATGAAATCCCACATTTTATTAGTAAGTTGGCATGGACTTGAGCAATGGTGTTATATTAGTCACCAAAGTCATGCATATGGGCAAAAAGCACTTGCTTACCCTGTGATCTGGGAATGTGAACTTATATTGTCTTTCCACTTGGCAGATTTGTAACGTGAACAAAGAACTTTAAAATTTTCACAACTATGATTTGACAGTAGTCTTTTCAGATTTTACTCCCAGGAAATACTCAGAGATATATTTTGAAAAATCGCATACAGAAATGTTAGTTGTACCATTATTTATAAGAGAAAAACTTTGGTAACAAAAATGTCCAAAAGAAGGAAATATGTGCAGTTCTGTTATGAAATGTATAGCTATTTAAAATTGTGTTTTGAAAGAATATTTTACATTTTGGGAAAAACTCGATAATCAATAAAACAATGTCTAATTATATATATATTCCAACCTTTAGAAAAGTCTCTCTCACATGCTCATATATATGGAAAGACAGGACAAAACATGAGAGAAAAAGTGAGAAAATGGATACTTTGTATCTGTAAAATGAGTAAATCTTTACATCATAGATGTCTTTTTTATTTTTTAAAGAAATATGCCAGTTTTATAATTTGGAAAAAAAATATATTTTTTTAAGGGAAAAGAGTGTGATCCTAACATTGAGTAGGTCAAGAACTCTTCCTTATGGTGAGAAGAGTTCTTGAACAACATTTGGCCCTCAGAGCAACCAAGTCACTCTTAGAATGCAGCACTTCCTGTATATCTCCCCTCATTTTGTAAAAGCCAGTGTAAGTTTTGCATACCTAAAGGAATGTTTGGTTCAGATTGTTATTTAAATTGGTTTAATTTCATTGATTTTTGTTTTATCTCTAGGAAAACATTTTGAAATGGTCCTATAAAAGACCCTCTAGAAGCAAGCTATTGGCTGATCAATTTGATTAGCAGTTAGGAATTATAAATGGAAGATAAAACGGGTCTTTTCTTGTTAGGCAGCCCTGGTAATAAATGGCAAGTACATATTTTTCTGAGGCTTTTATTCTTAGAAATAAAGCAAAAGGATATAATAGGTTTTTTAAATACATGGCACATAATTTATTCTGACAAACAGATGTATTTTGTTGTTGCTATTATCATTTGATGAAATACTTTAAAACTAGTCCAAGGTGGTCCATTTTCAAATATAATACATACAGTACATCTAGCAGTTAACAAAATTTGGATGTGTAGCGTAGAATGGTCATTATTTTTACTGAAAAAAAATAAAGGCACTAATTACTTACAGACAAGATACTTAGCACAAACAGATAAGCTTCAAAATGAAAAATTCTCAGTTTATGATAATTATGTTCTCTGCTTTGTTTTCAGAGACTGATAATTTGAGGCTTTAAAATCACCAGGAAGCCATTAATTGGAATTCTTCAATAAAAAATAAATTACATAGAAGTTCATGATGAGTTGTAAAGGCAGAGAGACTGTATTATACAGTGAGCGACATTGCTTCACTATTTATAGCCTGGTGCAGATATGTCTAACAGAAAACTGTAAGGAATTTGAGATGTGCAGATAGCAATTATTCACAGACCCAAACTATCTGCAGATATTTCAAATAACAGCTTTTAACAGATTTTTTTCACCAATAAAAGCAGGGCTTTAATTTGAAGCAGGGTTTTGCTAACATGTTGCTTCATGTTTTTGACATTTTCCTTGGCTTCCTAAGGTCCAATCAGATCATAGCTGCAGGAGAGCAAAATCTTGATATCACATGGTACAGTATAGCCCCATGTCAGAGTATTATAGCCCGGTGTAAAAGCACAAACATTTTGGAGATGTTACTTTCTCAGTGAGGGTCCTGGTTGTACTCTCTGTGTATATTACTATAGCAATAATATTGAATATTGGAATATTGCCCCTCAATCTCTAAAGAAAAGCAAATCACTGTAAATGCTAATCTATCATGCTTAAGGCTGGTGGCAAAAATTAAGGGAGAAATGGAGACACCATCTATTTAGGGATAAAACAAAACAAAAAAAAAACAAATCTAATCTGGGTAAATGAAGTGAGCAGGTAGTAATGATAACTCTCTGAGTTTTAGGTGCTCTGTGAATGAAGGTCAGGTTAGCCCATACATACCTCTCTAGGGTCATATAGTGAATGTGACTGTGATACCAAAGTTGGGATGATTTCAACTCTATCTTATTTGATGAGGGCAAAGGAGCAATGGTATCACCCATGCGCATGATGTAGGGAATAAGAATGTCTGAAATGGTGACAATGGCCATTTTCTAAGGAAGAGAGAATGGTGGGACATGGGGGTGTGAGAAGAAATTTGTGATTATTTTTATTTTCTTAGATTATGCACTTTCACCATTCAGTCAATAATTCCATAGTGTGTACCACCGTCTGCTCAGAATGGCAGAGGATTCGGGCAAAAGTGACCTTCAACTATTGGGAACTGTTGGGAGATTGGAGAGAGTGGTCTGATGCTCATGGAGGTGACATCTTGGTTCTGTGCAATGAGCACAGATTTTGCAATCTGTATTTGTCAGAATATATTGGGCTTCAGTACCAAATAATTCCAAAGTTTCAGTGGCTTGACATAACAGAGGTTGGCTTCTCCTTCCTCTTCTATGCCTAATACAGGTTGCTAGGGGTTCCTGTTCATCATAGTCACCCAGGGGGCAATGTCCAGTTCTTCTAGGAACACACTCTGTATCCGCCCCCCCACACACACACACACAGGGAAGTGGGAATGTGATGTACAATGTACATGTCACTTCTGTTCACTCATCATTGGTCAGAGCAAGCTTGTCACATGACACTGCTAACTTCAAAGGAACCTGACCATGGACTTGGGAAGAGAACTAGAACATCTGAGAACAGTTCTAATTAGTGCCTAGCTTAGCTTTTGATGGCCATTGTAACAAGTTACCACAAAGTGGGTGCCTTAAAACAACACACACTCATTCTCTTACTTTTATGGAAGTTTAGAAATCTAAAATAAACAGCACAGGTCCAAAATCAAAGCAAAGGCAAGGCCATGTCTTCTCTGTGAGTTCCAGAGGAGAAGCTGTTTCCTTGCCTTTTCCAGGGTCTGAAGCTATGCTTCTTCCATTCCTTGGCTGTGGTTTCTTCCTTCATCTTCAAAGCCAGCGGTGCAGCATCTGGCTTCAGTCATCACACTGCTGCTTTCCTGAGATGGGCAGAAATCAATTCTGTCTGCTTCCCTTTTAGAAGCACACTTGTGATTGCATTTAGGACTCACTTGGATAATGCTGGATCCTCTCCATCTCAAGACCCTTAACTGAAATCACATTGGAACAACTCATTTTGCCATATAAGGTAGTATTCAAAAGTTCCAAGGACCTGGATATCTTTGGGGGACGTTATTTACCCCACCAAATTGCCATAATCAAAGCCCTACACATGCTTCACACATCGATGACTTGGCTCTAAAACCATAGAAAGAGAAACACAATTCTTTACGGTTCAGCTTTCTCATTTATGTATATGAAGGATGAAGATTTAAAATACCTCATGGTGGTCACAAGGATTAAATGCTTTATCCATGGGTATGCTTTCTACAATGATTTTTAACATTTTAAGATTTTTGTTTTGATGATAACCTGAAAGAATTTGTACACAGACACACGTTGGCATTCTGGATCATCTGGATGACTAAAGAAAGCTGTTTCTGCGGTTGTGTCTGGGTTTGCATCTATTTAGGATCATAAGCACCATGATCATCTACTCTTTACCCCATAACTACTGTGCTTCTCAGACTTTATCGCACATCAGGAAAAGCAACTGTTCCAACACCCTATGCCTAGAGATTCTGACAGAGACATATTCCTGGAGAGCCCAGGAATATGCATTCTATTACCAGTAGAGCTCATTTTCATGTGGGTGCTCTATAGGCCTCATTTTGCAAATTACTGAACTGATAGACTTGTCTGAATGCCGTTAGATTATTACATCACTGTGTCAAGATGAGACTTGAGTTTCTTTGGTGACTGTGCTCATGTTTCCAGAGCTCTCTTCCACATAGCAGAAAATAAATCCAAGAAGTTCTACACATAGTTAATAGCATAGAAGAAGAACCCAGGGAAACATTAAAACAAACAAACAAACAAAGACAATTTTTTTCTGATCCAAAGTAAGAATGCTTGTATTTTGAAAGGATTCATCAAGTGCCCAGCAGAATTAATGAATTAAGACCGACATTTAGACAAAAACTGGTGAAATTAAGTTTTTTTAATTTCCAACAACATAGATATAGGATTCTAAAAGCTTCTGGGGAAAAAAAGGGGGAGACAAGAAGAAATCTATATACAAAGGAATGAGGAGCAGATTATCATCACATTTCTCCTCTGTCACACAGAACCACGGGACAAATCCTCAAAATGTTAAGGATACTGAGGCAAAGCAACATTCAACTAGGACAGCAAAGTACAGACTGTATAAAACCTACAGATCAATTTTGGAAAACTGTCTCAAGTACACAATTAGCAAAGCAAAATAAGGAAAAATGACAATAATGGAGATAAGAAATAGTATTTAGAAAAAAAAAAAACCCATAAATGTCATTCTAAGTAGTTGTCGATAACACATTGGTCCATGAGGAAATGAACTGGGGAGAAGGAAGTAGTGCTTTCTGAAAATAATTTGAGGAAATAAAATCTCACTAACGTTTTGTCTTGGCAGGTGGGACAAATGGTGATTAACTCATGATATTAATAGAAAAATACAAGTAAAAATGTGACTTAAATGTTTGATGGTAAGCATTAGAAATTAGGATTTATCATTTAGAAACCATTAAAGCAAGAAAACATTATTGTTGCAAGAAAAAACATGATAAACCAAACAGCAAAGAAACAACCCAAACTGAACAGAAACAAAGAGAATGTGGTTTGTTGGAATAAAGATACATTGGAAAGACTCCATCGCAAAACATAAGTAATTACATTACATGTGGATAAATAAATTTACCATTTAGCATCCATGCTCCCTACTTAGCTGTGTCTTCTACTGATAATGGTAACAATGATAACTCAGCTCAATGATCTTATAAATAAACACACCTAAAACCAGATAGCACAGAAGGACTAAATATAGGAATATGGAAAGATGTAAAAGTCAAATATCAATTATAACAGAAATATCAATTATAACAGAAGACATTAAATATTAATGTAAAACAAAATCATATTAAAAAGAAATTTATTAGATACAACAAAAATATTGTATATACATTAAAGATGGAATTCCCCAAGGAGATTCAATAATTGTGAATTTTCATGCCTCTGAAAATATATCCTTAAAATATATATTCAGCCAAAGCTTTTAGAAATGTGAAGAGAAAGTGGCAAAATCTCTAATTAGAGATGAAAACTTTATTACATTGCTCTAAACAAACAAACATGGAGCAAAGCTATTAGGATTTAAATAATATAATTAAAAATTCTCATTATATGTCTTTATGTAAATATATACTTATACTCTTACTGGATATGAATGTACTAGGTATATATATAATACCCATTAAACATAGATTATACATTTTTAGATTCCAATGAAGCATTTTAAAAATTGAATAATGCATTAATCCACCAGAGAATCTCAATAAAGTTGAAGAAGTCACTTGTCCAAATTTTCTGACTATAGAAGATTAAAATTAGAAATGAAACAAAAACTGAAGTGCTAAAACATTCTCTTCCCTTCAAAATTAAAAACAAGTAACTTTTCTCACTTTATGAACAATTAAGTGGCAGATATGATGAAGTAACATGGACGAATCTTGGGGACATGATGCCTAGTGCCATAGGCCTCTACTGACATGTGGTATTTAGAACACTCAAATTCACAGAATTGAAGGGTGGAATGGTGGCTCCCAGGGGCTGGGGGGAAGGGAAATGGGAGCAACTATCAAGAGCATAAAGTTTCTGTCAAACTAGAAGATAAATTCTAGAGCTCTGCTATTCTACACAGTAGCTATCGTCAAGAATAATGCAATATTTGTCAAGAGGGTATACCTCACCTTGTGTTCTTACCATCGTGAAATTTAAACAAATGATCTTTCAAAAAGGAAATTTCAAGAGGACTTATAGAATACTGTTTCTATAAATTTGAAAACTTAGATGAATTCCATCTCCTAGAACTGATCAAATAAAATTGACAGAATAAAAATAAAAAAAACTGTGAAAGATCAATAATGACAAAAATAACTAAATGTGTCAAAGTTTTAGTTCTATTAAAAAACACTAGAGTTAGGGACTGCCCCCACCAACTGCTGTGTTGGGGATGGAACCCAGGGCCTCACTCATGCTAGGCAAGCACTTGCTCTACCACTGAGCTACATTTGCAGTCCATAGACTCAGAGAGTTTTACACTTTACTCTTCCAAAAATGTAAGGAATGGATGGATAATCCTTTATGCTTCATAAATCGTTCAGAGCATAAAGAATTATGGAAAACTACCCAAATCACACAACCATGGGGCATCAGAATAAAACTATAGGCCAATATTTATTTCTGCCATAGATGTAAAAACCCTCAATAAAATGATAAAGCAAAATAAAATGAATTAAACAGCAATATTTCAAAAGAATGATATATCATCACCAACCAGGGTTATTCTGAGAATGCAAGGATATATAATGTATGGAAATAGGTGAAATTTATGGTATTAACAGGAAAAAATATAATAACCTAAGAATGGGGGGGGGTATAAAACTAACCCCTAGTAAATTGTCATGAACTTTGGCATGTTCATTTGCTACAAACTAGTAAACTGTAGTATGTGCATACCCGTTATCCCAGCACTTCCATTTCTAAATGGAAACATCAAGGGAAAAGATGCTTCATTTTTAAATTACCTTTTGATTCTTCTACATCAGGCAGAAATAGGTATGTTCTCTATGGAGAAGGTGATCCGTCAGTTCTTCAAAACATGGAAGAACTGTCCCTTCCAAACACACAACTGCCCATGATCTGCTTCTGTGTCCAGCAGCATCCTTGTGATGTGTGGTAGATTTTCTTTAGTGAGTCTTTCCGTCAGAAGGAAATGCTTTGTTTGTTTGGTTGCTTTTTTCTTATGTTAAGTTCAACCCTGTTCTAAAATGACTAAACCAGCTACTGCTTGGTTCAAATAATTACTCTATGCAAACCATTGCCACTGTCCTTGGAATTCTCAACATTTGACTCTTTTGCTTTCCAGCTCTTCCAAATGCTAGGTTTGCAGAACACAGGAAAAAGCTTTTCATAATGCTGTATTTTTGGTGCTAATCCCTCCATTGCTTCCATTTGAGGAATTCACATCTTTTCACGACCTAATGACATAGTCGGCATGAGTCTATGGAGACAGGCTAACAATGTCAAGATAAAATGAAGCAATATTGGCCAGCGTCTGTGCAGAACATGTTTCAATGCCAAGATGAAGTGGGCAGAGTCAGGGACAAAGCCACGCAATAAAAATATTGGGTCTCTGCAGGCCCGGAAACAGCTCATAATTCTTGTTGAATAAAACTCACAGTAAATCACATGAAATCAATTGATAAGAGATCCAGGGCAGATTAAAAATTGTCTCCTCCCCTTCATTAATAAGGTGGCTACAGTCCAGGGTTGACTGTTGACATTGCCAACTTTGAGAAATGCCTTGTTACTCACTGAAAAGAAACTTTTCTCAATGAGATGTTATGTTTTATTCCCTTTATTAATTTCATATTTGTGTGTTGCTATTGAGAAAGGAAGGAGAGACATTTGCATTAACCTGGCAGCTCTGGCCAGGAAATGATTTTCTGACATCTCCTAATTTTTCAAGGTATGTTCCATTTTCCTTTAAAGATACCATAATCAAGCCAGGTGCAGTGGCATACGCCTGTAATCCTAGTAACTCAGGCAGCTGAGGCAGGATGATTGCAAGTTCAAGGCCAGCCTCAGCAACTTAGAGGGGCCCTAAGTGACTTAGTGAGACCTGTCCCAAAATAAATAAATAAATAAATAGATAGATAGATAAGTAAATAAATAAATAGATAGATAGGGATATGGTTATAGCTCAAAGGTAAAACTCCTTTAGGTTCAATTCCCAGCACACACACACACACACACACATCAGGAAGATAACAATTTTTTTTTTCTTAAGTCCATCTATCCAGCTGTGTGTTATAAGATGCTCATAACCATGGGTCAAGGTTAGCAAAGGTACCCTGGGGTTTTGAATTTTCTTGCAGATGACATTCCCTGGGAAGCAGGGTCTGAGAAGGATATCAGCACAAAAGTTGATTGGGGGTGTTCTCAGGAATAGGACCTAAGAGGGCTGGAGTAAGCAGGGTTGGGTCAAAGGAGCAGCAATCCTGCAATGCAATTGGATGCTTCTGCAGAACTGTCTCCCACCTGGAGCAAAAGGTAGTTTGTCTTTAGTCCACCTTGGCCTTCAATATCACTGCCCCAGAAAAGTGGCTTCATTTAATGAGGTGATTCTCTTCCACCAAGTGCTCTCAGAAAGGATTCTTGACTGTCACTCACTACATAGCCAGCAGCTGGGGAATTGAGTGACTCCGCGTATTGGAGTCTCTTCTATCTAATGTTAGTTAATGCTCCTGTTAATTGGGTTCTTACCTGAATATTGATGGGCATGTCACTGCATTATGTATCTCAGTTAAGTCACTCAATCTCCATCTACAATAAAAAGATTGAACTCATGACTAGTTCCTTCTGTCTCTGAATTCTATGTATGAAGGATTTACTTGCTGGAATGTTTTAAGCATTGGTGTTTAAAATAGAAGTGCAACAATTGATATAGTCTCTCCAGTCTTTGGCCGACAAGCCCACTTTGTTCCTTATACATGCTTTTGTTTAAACCTCTCTTGGGTGGCTTGGGTGAAAGGAGGTCACATGCATCTTTGACAGTCTGAAATTTTCAGGAACAGTTCCAAAATTTAATTAAGTACTGATTGTCTACTATGCACATGAGAGAGAAGAAGAAAATCTTCAGAAATAACAGAATTAAGCATGCTCTATTTTGTAGCCTTGTAATGACCTCCAGCAAATGCCTGACCTAGTTCTGAGGGCCTTGAGTCCACTTGCATGAACGCGATGCTTAAAAAGCTGACTCGGAAATCAAAGTCAAAAACTGGCACCATCCATGGTAATGGAGCAGGGAGGGATGTCCTGCACTATGAGTAGAAAAGACAAAATTTAAAATAAAATGAAAATCGCCTCCAGTCACTTCATTTAGAGGCAGCACAGGAATTGTGTAGCATTTCAGTCTGATGGCACCTTGAATTAAAAAGAACTAATCTGCAACGGATTTTCTTATTACCCTGATGGTGTTGGGAACAGATATTCCCCAGCTGCATTAAAGCTTAAGGGCAGCAACTTCTGCTTGCCCCCCAAAGGTTAACTAGTAAGCAGTGCTCTGTGAAACCCCCCAAATGTTACGCATGTCAGAATCTCATCCTTTTCTCTTCTACTAACTAACTGTAGTCCTTATTGGTCAGCAGAGTCAACGCTTTTGCTGTTTTACATAGAAAACCAAGTTCACATTAAGAGGCAAAGAAGGGCTTATGTCAGAAGCCTTGAACCCAGAGTTGGTTCCTTTGCATCTGAGGAGAATGCCCAGGGGATGGGGGTGGGGGTGGGGGCAACTTTTCTATCTTGTCAATGTTGGTAGTCACTTTTTATGTCATGGTGGCTCATTGAACAATTGCCTTGTGATATGCTTCATTATCATTATCAACAACAACAAAAAAATCAAATTTCAGTGATGTAAATTTGGGGAGTGCTATTTCCTATACCCTAGTCTTAGATTCACAATGAACATTAACACATTAAAAGATTATGATCATTCTGCCTTAAAAACTCTGTTTAATCCAGTTTTTTTTAGTCTTATCTGATGTATAGTGCCCCTCCCCATCCCTCTTTTCGATAATACACTTATATTTCTCACCTTTATATTTTTTTAAATGTACTGCAGATCAGAATTTAGGAAATGTTGATAGAGTTGGACTGTCAGAGTGTCAGACTGTCAGGCAGAGCCACAGGCCACTTCTGGACTCAGGATAAGAGTCCTGAAGTCCAACCTCTCTGCCTTCTTCAGGAACCCTCCAGTTACCCCTTAAAGGGGGAACTCAAGTTGAGATTTCTCATAATTAATAGTCAAATTTCCTTTCCCCTTCTCTTCTCTCTGCTCCCCTGCACCCTCAGCTTTCTTGTGAGCTAAGGTGAGCACTTTTGGTCTACTTTGAATTGCATAGGATCACTCAGCTTGCTCATAAACTCTCAGCATGTTAACAGACATCTTTAGGTCTTCTGTCTGCTTTGTTCATAGCAAAACCTCAATATATATTGATGGATAGTTGAAGAATTCAACATTATGAACTAGATCACTCTCATTAAATCTATGCCAGAAGGAGCATGATGAAAAACCCAACTAAGTCAGAGGTACAGGAATTCTGGGGAGACTAAGGGTTCTAGAAAGTGGTTTTCCTTTCTCTCTGGAACTTGGTCCAGGAAGTACAGGATTCAGATCAGCAAGACTGGGATCCAGAATGACATCAGAGCTTAATAAATGTGCATGAATGACTGTATTCCCCAGAAGCCAATCATAATCCATCTGACTACTTACATTCTTTTAGTCAAAACTGAACAAGAAAATCTCATTACTTTCATCCACATCTCACTTTTGACCCCCTAAGGATGCTGTTTTATTCTGAAAGCCCCTGGAAAACTCCCTAAGGTACTCTGCTGTTTCCACCACTTCCCCCACTTACAAAGTTTTCTTATTTTGGTCCCTTGAAAAACGCTGTAACAGCCTTTTACTGTAAATAGTGGCTACTACCCTCAAATTTACCTCTCCCAAAAGAAAGACACAAAAGCAACTCCTGTGTGAAATGTAAGGAAGAGGTGGTAGCAATTACCCCACTAGGATTCATATGGTATCATAAATATCTACAAAAGTGGGGATTACCCAGAATCGGCTTTATTTTCAGGCAACCTGGTTGCTTTACAGGACATTCAATTTCTGCTTCTTGCAGAGCATGGATGGGTAGTACTTCTACATATGAATCTACCAGATTTCTCTAGATATATGGATCAACTCAGAGACAGAGAAATGCAGCTCTATATTTTCTTGAGATTTTTCCTATACACTCTTACTTTGTATCAATTATATTTCCTCTACAAATTACATTTATTCTGTTGGAGAAAAAAAATGTTTCGAATTTGTGTAAACACCTACAGATAGATGCATGAATACATAAAATGTTCAAATTATATATATATATATATATATATATATATATATATATATATATATATATAAAACAGAAAAAGGTTGTGGAGAAGTGATGGGATGGGAGGGGAGGGGATGGGGGGAGAGGAAGGATAGTAGAATGAAATAGACATCATTATTACTGTGTATGTATATACGTGACTGCATGACCAATATGATTCTGTAACCTGTACACTCAGAAAAATGAGAAATTATATCCCATCTAATTCAAATTTATGATATGTCAAGGTCATTGTACTGCCATGTACAACTAATTAAAACAAATAAAAAAAGAAAACCTAACAATAAATATTAACTAGTAAATCAGTCAGGCTGGGGTATAGCTTAATGAGAAAAATAAATAAATAAATAAATTATAATCACTAATAAGAAAAAAAAGGTTGTGGGAAATCTTATTTTGTACTGCTCATGGTGAAAGTGACATTTAATAAAGAAGATACAAAATTTACAAATTCAACTTAGGACTCCAAGTGACATAAAATACCCAGCACAACAGTTTCAGTTCCTCGTTCATAACCAACCAAATGACACATACTGCATGCCACTCATTGCAGGCTCCATGTGTCAGGGGAGCCTCCGAGGATCCTGCTGATGAGATGAAGAGCATGGGCTGGCACCATCAGGGAGGGCTTCCTGGTGAAGTTAGTATTTGGACCTTGAACAGAAGTTAACATTTGGACGATCACTGGGTGAGAATGGTGGTGGGGTTTTGAGGCTTTGAGAATAGTATTCTCTTTGGCACAAGGATAATGAAAGAGCCAGTCTCACCAGGCAGTGCTCCAACCATAAGACCAAAGGGCAACCACTCAACTAAAAGTAACAGACATTGAAGCTGGACGGGTTCACTCTGGAGAGCCAGCACTGATAGTGACAGCCCTGCTTTACTCCTACCCACTGGCCACTTTTACCTGTACTTGCAATATGCTGACCTGGCCCATCTTAAGTTGTAAGGTGTGTCAAAGTAATATGATTCTAGGAAAAGTAACAACTAGGGGTTTTGTTTGACTTACATTTGTTTATGTAAATTGGCTACCTTCATACTGGCGTGTGGTAGGGATTGCAGTGTACCACGAGGCCTTCTCCTTTCCACACCTGGGATTTAGGGATGGCTGGGCAGGCTTGAAATCAGTGGGGGAAGAATGATAGCATCCAATGCCATATGCATGACAGCCATCTGCATGAGATGAAGAGCATCAACTAAGGGAGAATAAGCCAGACACACAGAGCCTGAACCAGTAATTAGGACTTCATCATCACCCAGGAGCTATGTTCTGATGGTGACTGTTTTTGGAATCTGCTCCTGATCCAACATTCTGATTCATACCTGAGCCCTGAGAAGACAGAAAGCTATAAATAAATGCCACCTATTGGGGCTCAGGGAACATTGCCTTTGAACTCCTCTAATAGAGGGCCACATGGAGTGGAGAGAATGCCTTTCCTCATGTCCCCTCACTAGTGTAGGGCAGCCAGAAGAGATGTACTGTGTTCAACAGAGAAGCCAGAGAGACTGAGGAGCCAGGAATGCTCAGATGCTTTGAGATCTGAAAGCTTGAGAAATACTGGAGGCAGAGGCATCATGAGGTGGAGAGGATATTTACAAGGCATTGACTTTCTAAGCAGGTCACTGATTACTTGGGTGAGCAGAGTGGCTCTCATTCTCTTGCATTCCAGTGCAGTCACTGAATGGCAAGAAAGGAAGAAAGGGAGTGTCCTTAGGACTCCAAGGTTGACTACGTAACACCCAGTGCCACCTGCATGCATTTGACAGGAAGAGGTAGGGAAATGCCTGAGAATCTCAGCTGTAAGTGACTGGTTTGGGAGCCACAGAAATTTCACATGGCTGATATTTTGAGTAAAATGATTTTCTGTGATGAATATAGTTGCCAGGTGGAGAAAGGAACAATTAGGACATATGTTGCAGGCCAAGAAGCCAACTTAGGAGGGTAGAATTGGATGTAGCCATCACTGTAGTTGGAACCAGAAAACCTATGTTCATTCTCTGGCTCTCCCAGTTGGTTGCTGTGTGCAGCCGGTCTTTGCATTCTGAGCCAGGATCCACACATGAATTGGTCCGTGAGGTGTGTGTCTTGGTTTACTTCTCCTCCTCTTCTTCATTGCCATCCTAACTCTACCAATCAAGATGTTCTTCTTCCTTGTCCAGAGAAGATGGGATGTGCTCTATGCCAGCCATCCCTCTGAGAGTGTGAAAACCCTCAAAGAATGTTCTATGGGCCTTTTCAGCTATTGCCACTGGGCAACATGAAAGAAAGAAAGAGTGTGTGTGTGAGAGAGAGAGAGAGAGAGAGAGAGGAGAGAGGGGGGGAGGGAGGGAGGTAGGGAGGGAAAAAGAAAGAAAGAAAGAGAAAGAGAGAAAAAGAAAGAAAGAAGGAAGGAAGGAAGGAAAATAAGTATATGAAAGTTTATAACACTATTTTATAAAAGGCTTTTTAGTAATTATTATTTCTCACCTTCAAATTTAACTTTTCTGACTCCCCTTCAGGTTCCCTGGGCACCCACCCTCCGTTAGTATTTCTCCTGGAAACCGGGCCTGCCCAACCCTGCTCTCTCTAATACTAATACTTACAGACCCTCCCCTCCTTTGTTGGGGGCCTTTTCTCTTTTCTTGCAGTGGCCCCTGGAGGAGAAGGGTAGTGAGTGCTGAAGATGTCCTGGGAGGCCCACAGAAGTCCAACCAGGAGGAGCATGACCCTCACAGGGAGCACCAGGCAGGCCAGGGGTACTTGTTGTATCTTTCTGCTTCATGCAAGAAATGTGGGGGTCCTACTGAAGACGACTCCAAGAGAGGCTATTTGACTCCTCCACCCACAGGGAACATCTCCTCTCCCTCTCAGGGTCACATTCTGAACTTCAGTCGACTGGCTGTGAATTATAAAAAGGGACAAGGAGATAGGATAGGAAGAGTGAGTCTGCATTTGTTTGTGGGTCTTTATGACATGTACGTATTTGTTAGAGCAATACAGACAAGGTGTGTGGGGGAGAAGGAGCCAGGAGAGAAATCATTCTAAGGCCAGATTTTTACTCCTTGAAAATATAAGGTAGTCAATTGGTCTAGCACACATAGGGAGCTTAAGAGCATCCGTTCATGGTGAAAGATATTGGATACCATCCAAGAAGGCCTCGCTCTGCAAGAATCCTAATGGAACAGCCTCCACAGTGACCACACAGAGGTCAGGCACAATGGGACCACATGGGAAGCACCTGGGAAGCTGTCCAGTACCAATGAGTGTCTCACCCTCACTCTGTGCTCCCACACAATGCAGCATTCTTTTGCTGATGGGATGCTGCTTCAGGGGTCCACCTGTCACAACTAAGGCTGACCACAGCCCAAGTGTTTGCTCATAAGCCATGCACACTGGGGGCAATTAAGTAGCTCTAAGTGTAAACATGTCATCTACACATATATGAATATGTATAATTGCCGCAGTCTGGCTGGGCACAAATGCCGCAGTCTGGCTGGGCACACAATCACGAGCCACTACACAGCTTGTAGATTCAAACAGCAACTCTTTATTCCCGAACTCACACCAGCCATCTACAATCACGTTCTGGGGAAATCCACGTTCTCTGCCCAAATCCACCTCCACTGGGCTTCTATCTCCAAAATATATTGTCTAAATCCCGTGAGAACTCAAGGGGAACTCAGGCAGCAGGATACGCCCTATTCCCAGCAGGAATAATCTTAAACCTTAAACCTGGAACCTAAACTGGGAACGCCCTAAACACGATTATCTTAAAACCGGGAACACCCTAATCTGCCTTGGTCCTTGAGCAAGGTCACCTACATTCAATGTCACTGCAACATGTCAGCAACATGGGGTACGCTGGCAAGGAAATTGTCATACCTACTTGGCTAATGGCTCCCAGCATATAATGATCTCTGTTACATGTTGAAACCCATGATACAAATCCTAGGGCAAAATACTGAAAAGTTATTTTCAGCTCTTGTTTTTTCTCTCTTCCCTCTCCTGTTTGTTTGTTCTCTGGAGGAGTGCGGCTGGGGTTAATGTTCTTCCTGAACACGGATCCTCTTCTTGCTTCTTATGCTTAATGGATTGAGCAAAAGCATTATGTGCTTCTGTAGGTGGGTTGCACTGCTTAGAACTTCAAGGCAATAAGGCATTTCTGCAGGAAGTTATTTTTTCTGTCCTGGCTCGCCTTGGTGGTGGAGGGTGCTTGATGAAGGAAAGTGAGAGTTCATTAGAGTTTATTGCATGGGGCAGCCAGGGAAAGTAAAATTATAGTAGCCAGGGGGTAGGAGGGAGAGGCAATTGCCGGACCAGAGCTGACACCAATAACATTTTATGAGGGTGAGTCAAAGCAACAAGGAGGATGCGGCCAAGTTTTCAGCCTCTTGAACCTGTGACTATAGATCATGACAGGGAATAGAGGCAAGGTAAGCTGGGTCTCAGGCTGAAGTTACAGAGACAGATGCCACAGGGAAGGTATTTGAACTCGATTGTGGTTAGGGTGAGCAGGGGCATTAGGGGAAAACATAGTGTGACAATTATAATAAGAGTAAATACCTGGTGACCCAGAATAATGGGAGATGGGAAGTGCATCCCTTTTGGGAAAAGAATCAGCTCATTGGGTAATTTCCACTCATTGGGTAGATACCTTTGGTTGTAACTTCCCTCCATTCTCACCTGTTTGTGAGAATTAGAAATTATTCAGCAGGCTAGGGAAATGTGAAAAATCTAGGACACATAAAGTTTGAAAACCAGCCCCCCTCACGAAGACACAGTGATGTCCCATCTTACCAACTCTTGAACCTTGACAGTTCACAGGCAAGGGGTGTGACCAATCTGTGATCCACACTGCTGGTGAGATTGGTCCAAACTAACCGTTCCCTGTCAATGTCCATTTGACTCATTTCTCCATTCATAGGAGAGGCCAAGGTCAGAAAAAGAGTGAGTGAGACCAAACTTGACTCTGCTCTGTGCCACTGACATTTAGATCTTTGTATTTCTCAATGATACTATTGTTCTACAATATTTCTAACTCCCCTGGTGACCTCAGCTGTGCCAAGATCAAGGAGAGAGAGGGAGAGAGCAAGAGAGAGAAAAAGGGAGGGAGGGGGAGAGAGAGAGAGAGAGAGAGAGAGAGAGAGAGAGAGAGAGAGAGAGAGAGAGAGAGAGAGAAACCATCCCTGTTCACCAAACAGGAATAGAACTAAACTGGAAGCACTCACCCAAGGCCACTGCTTCTGATTGGTATTCTTACATTTTCATCTCCTCTGCTGTCTGTATTTTATGCATGTTTCTTGTCATTTATTTATTTTTTGGTTCTTTTTATCACTAATAAATATATCTATCTCTGAATTTTACTGGAGAAGATTCAGGATCCCTTTAGTGAAACCCTCAAACCCTCTACATCACCCCTTTCAAAAAAAATGCAGATTGCAGCCACAGCCAACAGTAGAGAGCAAGTCTATGCCACAGAAGTTATTCAGCTGTTGGCACTTACCCTCTGCCCCCAGTCTGCATGGCTTGTGAGCAAACACTTGGGCTGTGGTCAGCTTTAGTTATGGCAGGTGGACCCCTGAAGCAGCATCCCATCAGCAAAAGAATGCTGCATTATGTGGGAGCACAGAGTGAGGTTGAGACACTCATTGGTACTGGACAGCTTCCCAGGTGCTTCCCATGTGGTCCCATTGTGCCTGACCTGTGTGTGGTCACTGTGGAGGTTGTTCCATTAGGATTCTTGCAGAGCGAGGCCTTCTTGGATGGTATCCCATATCTTTTTATGCAAACCTGGAAATTAGCCTTGGTGAGGTTTTTCTGTGTGTAAAGAAGAGGCTGCATAGAAGAAACTGGGAGATGGAGCCAACTCAAAAGCTCTGGGTTCTAGACCTAAAGAAGAGGCTGCATAGAAGAAACTGGGAGATGGAGCCAACTCAAAGGCTCTGGGTTCTAGACCTCTTGCCTTTAGCCTGCACTGACTTTGGCATTCAGGAGTCTCATGTGATACATGTCCTGGAGACAGAGTCATAGACCCCCTTGGTGACATTGGGGTGGCTGCTCATACCCCCTGCTCTCTCCTGGGCCGGCTGTAGAAGGAACAATGCACATCCATTCAGCAGCACCTGCCCACTCAGCTCCAGACCCCACTCTGCTCTCCCTGAGCGTGTGGGACCTCTGGGCATATGCTTAGGTGACAGGTTGTGGTTTCCATGACAGGGAGAGAGCGCCCCCTAGGAAAAATAACTGCTGCTTCATCTGTCCTTGGGCCATCTCCTCTTCTGGTTCTTTTTCCTGCAGAGGCACTTTGTACAAGAGGATCTATCTTCCTTTTTCAAGTCTTTCTCTGACCTTTATTTTAAGTATCCTGTGACATGTGTACAAGTGTTTTTATTGCAAACTGCCTCAGATCCATTTGGATATGGATGCTATACAAATTATAAATAAATAAATACATGATAAAGAGAGGATCTCTTCCCTGCCAGCTTGCTACTTAAAAAGCAGCAAGTTTGCACTTGTGTGACTCGGCTGCTGTTGTCGCTTTTGCTGGGTCCCATGCCGGCAGCCAACAGGAGTGAAAACAAAATCTGTCCCTTTCAGCAGCACACATTCCTCTCCTGAGCCTAGGGGAAGAGGTGGCAAGTATCATCTGCCAATCAGGAGCCAGATAGCCTTCCCTTTACTCACTCCCACAGTTTTCATGAATCCTGCCAGTGTTTTCTAGAGTCCTGCTAGTCGATAAGGCAGCGGCAGCTCTTCCTACCACCGGGTATAGAACATCAGTGATTCATTTCATTCCCATGACTCCACACCGCCCCTGGCTTATTCTCCCATCTTGACCCTCTGCCTACCCCTTTGGCACCTTTTTTTTCTCCTGAGAAAATACTCCCATGTCCTCCCTTAACTCCCCGTGGGAACTTCTCGACTCTCGCCTTAAGAGCATCTAGCCTTCCCTTGCCCCCATTATTTCTCAGAAGGAGATCTGCTTATTGTTTTGGTAGTTGTTTAGTATATCTCTTGCTTCACTCTTCATCTAGCTTACTCTCTCTTGGAATCATTTTTCTATCTCTGAAACCCCCAACCCATTACTTTCCTTTTCATTCTGAGCCAAGCCCATGAAGCCCAACCTGATGAATTATTCTGGGTGATTCCTCTCATCTTCTTTCATCTGGAGCTCTTCCCCCTGTGTCTCTGTTGCAGAAGTTGTCTTCTTCCTTCCCAGAAGTCTTCAGCTTTGTCGTGGATTTTGATCTTTCTTCTCTACTCCAGTTCCTTGTCTCCATCAACTTACCCTTTCTTTTCCCACGACTTTCTTTACTTCTTCTCTATGACCTTGCCTCTTGTCTTTATACTTTAAAGTCGTATTAAAAAAGCAAAAGCCTGTGGTTAGTCTTGTTCCCTCCACAAGCCATTTTCCTCTTGACATTTTTCTTTCAGTCTTTGGGAAGGAATCCTAAATATGTTGACATCCCTGCCTGCTCCTGGACCCTCCCGCCATCCCTGTGTGACTCCTAGTACCACCAACCATGCAGAAACGACTTTCTTACATGATACCCAGAGCTCCTCGTGGCCAAGTCCAAGGGTCAACTCCCTTCTTGCATTCCATGGAATATTTCCTAGCTTCTCACCCTGTGCTTGGCTTCAATATAATTCCTTAGGTACTTTCATCTCTTAGATGCTTCTTTTCCCATGTCACCCTCTATATCTTCCAGTCCTTTGCTTGGTCTTCTCTTTTCAGAATCCGTTCTTAAATGGTCTGCTTGACAACTCTTCCTAAATATCCTACAGACCCCCAAAGGTTTTATTGCACGAAAAACGTTCTGTGCCCTTTGCTTTCGATACTAATGTAGAGTATTTCTATTTGTAAGTTCATTTTATTCAATTTGATATTGCTTTGTGGATAAATAATTTTATTTCTGAATATAAATGAGTAGGCCACTATTCATATATCCTTTGGCTTCTCTCTCTCTCTCTCTCTCTCTCTCTCTCTCTTTTGCTTTTCTTGTGCTGGCTAAAGCAACTTGCTAGATTCCTAGAATGTCAAAGAGGCACTGTTGACCTTTTTGATGATACAAACAGAAATAAACATGAAATACTAAGAAATGTTAATTATAGTCCTCTTAGATTCCTCCGATTTTTAAAAATATTATGGTTAATTATATATAACATAAAATTATCAATTTAAAACATGCTAATTTATATAATTCATTGATGTTAATAACATTCACAAAATATTCAACCATTATTTTTTCATCAATCCAGCAGAAACTCTGACCATTAAGCAACAGCACCCTATTCTTCCTTTCCCATAATATCCAATCTATTTTCTATCTCTGTGAACTTGTTGATGCTAAATATTTGATATGATGAAATCATACAATATTTGACCTACAATGTCAAGCTCATTCCATTCATCATGTTTTCATGCTACATTGCAGCATGTACCTGAACATCTGAACTTCATTTCTCTTTATGACTGAATCATATTCCTTTGTAGACACATATCACATTTTGTTTATATACTTATCTACTAATATACACACTTGGGACGTGTTTACATTTGGACTATTATGAATGATACTGAACTAAACATTGATATATCCATATCTGTTTCAGTCCCTGCTTTGAATTCTTTTGTGTACACACCTAAGGACAGAATTGCTGGCTATATGATAATGCCATATTTGGCTTTTTGAGGAAAAACAAACAAGCAATTTTCCCTAGTGGTTTTGGTTGCATGATTTTACATTTTCATCAGCAACGTGTGAAAGTTCCAATTTCTCTATATCTTCAACAACCCTTGTTGTTTTCCATTTCCTCTTTTTTTTAAAGTTACAGTCATCCTAGTAAATATGAAGTGGTATCTTATAGTAGTTTTCTGTGGTGAGCCGCTTCTGCCGTTTCTGCAGACTATGGTCGCCATTACAAGATGGCGCTGGCTCCGCTGTGGTCTGTGACAAACAACTCCTTATTTGGGAGAGTTGGCGCATGGTTTTTCACCACCCTATGAGAAAGCTCCACGTGGCAGCTTCGCATTGGGGCTTGAGATGCTTTATTAAGGCTGGGAGGGGCATCCGAGAGGGAGAAGAAGAAATATCAAAGGCCTGAATAAACTGCTGAAAGAAGATTCCTGAGTTGCGTCTTCCTTGCGGGCAAGGGGTCGCGACAAGTGGTGCCGAGACCCGGGAACCAGAACTTTCAGCAGTCAGGGGTGGTGCACCGGTTAGTCCCAGGTAAGTGGGATCCGCGACCAAAGCGGGGTTAGTCCCAATAAGTGGGATCCGCGATCAAAGCGGGGTTAGTCCCAGGTAAGTGGGATCCGCGACCAAAGCGGGGCAGCTCCTCTGTAAAGAAAGAGAGAGCATTACATTTTATTGCAGCTGCACTGTGTACTTTCGCTTTTGTTTTCTGTGTTTCTTTTGTTGTGTCATTTCGCTTTTGTTTTTTGTGCTTCTTTTGTTGTTGTGTCATGGGTGCCGCATCTTCAAGTCTGCTTCTCCTGGCCCTAGATGGCCTGTTACGTTCCAAGGGCCTGGAAGTGAAACATAGGACTTTACAGAGATTTTTACAGAAGATAGATATCTCTGCACCGTGGTTTGCATTTTCGGGCAGCCTTACTGTACCTAGTTGGGATAAATTAGGCAAAGATCTTGACTTTGCTTCTGAGCAGGGCATATTAGAGGGTAGGGTGATACCCCTTTGGAAAATGGTCCGTAGTTGCCTTACAGATGGCAGATGTCAGGAAGCACTTACTAAAGGACAGGAAGTTCTAGAGCAATTACATGAGGAGAAATCGGAGACGGCAGGAAGTGAGGTGCCTCAGGAGGATGGGAGTGTGCGGAGCGTGAAACAGGGGAGGAGACGATTGTATCCAGATCTCAGTACGCTGCGCACACCCCCATGTGAAAGTGGGTCAGAGGAAGAGGAGGATGAGGAGGAAGAGCTCGGGAGGCTGTCTCGTCAGCTAGAGAGTTTAGCTATAGGAGAAGGGAACAGAAATAAACAGGGGCTCAAGAAAAGCGATCCCCTGGATCCACCGCCGTATGGTGGGGGTGTTTCGGGGAGAGCTTTCCATGCCCAAACATGGAGGGCTGTTAACGCTGAGATGGGTCTTGCTTATCCAGTTTTTCAGGATGACAATAGGGGAAGATTCCATGAACCCTTAGATTTTAAAATTGTGAAGACCCTGGCTGAGTCTGTGCGCACTTATGGGGTGGATGCCGCCTTCACTCTCACTCAGGTGGAGGGACTTACTAGATTTTGCATGACTCCCTCAGATTGGGCTAGTCTAGTCCGCGCTTGTGTTTCCCCAGGGAAATATTAGGAGTCCAAAGTTGGCTGTTTAATGTTTCTGGCAGTACCCAAGACTCAGAGCGAGGTAGGAGACTTAAAATTACTTCACATAATTCACAATTGTTTAATGCTACATTACCCTCCGCAGCAGTCTGTCTCCAATCTCCGTTCCTGTTTCTTTTGGCTAATGACACCTCGTTGGGGATGCTGGATTGTTCTAATGTTACCTGTCTCTTATCTGAGTGTTGGAATGGTTCTTGGACTGTAGCAGTGGTTATGAAAAGTCCAACTTTTGTCCCAATCCCAGTCACTGCGGACCCAGATAAATTCCCCATTGTTGAGCTACTTAGAGTCCGTAGAGATTTTGGAATTACGGCAGCTATAGTGACAGCTGTGGCAGTGTCTGCTGCTGCAGCGGTTACGGCCAGAGTGGCCATGGCCAGTCAAGTACAAACTGCTGCCACCATTAATCAAGTTGTTCAACAAACTTCCACCATACTTGAATCCCAAAATACAATTAATCAACATATTTTGTCAGGGATTTTAGCTGCCAACCAAAGAATAGATTTACTCCAAGCTCAGGTAGAAGAATTGGCTGACTTGGTGCTTTTGGGTTGTGTTGACCAACGTGCACATTTATGCATAACCTCTGTCAGATTTAATGATTCCAGGAATGCCTCCCGCATCATTGGCGAATATTTGGCCGGAAATTGGTCCATGGCAGCGGAAGACATGATCCAGTCTCAACTAACCCAGATAGCTGTCTTGAACAGTACTCGTGTCGATCCTGTGACTTTGGGTCAATTCACCGATTGGATATCTTCTGCTTTTTCCTTCTTCAAAGAGTGGGTGGGGGTAGGCATTTTTGGTGCAATGTGTTGCTTCGGTATGTTCCTCTGTTTGTGGTTTCTCTGTTGCCTTAAGGCCCGCAGTGCTCACGATAAGGCTATGATCATACAAGCTCTTGCAGCTTTAGAAAATGGCAACTCACCTCAAGTCTGGCTTGCGCATCTTAAACAGTAAACCTTTGACATGGTCGTTACACCCCAAGTTATTATAACATTGCACTGGGATCGACATGACTTTCCTTGTTATTCTCTTAGTGTTGGAAAGCCCTTGCATTCTGTCGGTCTTACTGCCATTGCACGCAGATGGGTTTCCACACTAGTGCTTTTCTATCGCCTTAAAGTCCGTGCCTTTCTTTCAGGGTGCTGTCAACTTGTTTGTCGTTATAAACAGCCACAGTTCTGCCTCAGCTATCCCCCTTCGTCCACCATTGTCACGATACAGGATGCGAGGCAAGGCACTGCACTTGAGTGATCCTTGACGTGGACCTCAAGGAGAGCATGTCCTATTGCATGCGGGTTAGATGCGTCCACGCCCCGCCCCACGAAAAAAGGCGTCGGCTGATATGGCCTCAGATCTGGGGAAGGGCCCTCCTTAGGGCTGAGCCATACTATGCAGCCACTTCTGCACAGTGGGATAGGACCTCTACTCTCGCCTGTATTGTTTTAAGAAAACAGAAAGGGGGAACTGTGGTGAGCCGCTTCTGCCGTTTCTGCAGACTATGGTCGCCATTACAAGATGGCGCTGGCTCCGCTGTGGTCTGTGACAAACAACTCCTTATTTGGGAGAGTTGGCGCGTGGTTTTTCACTACCCTATGAGAAAGCTCCACGTGGCAGCTTCGCATTGGGGCTTGAGATGCTTTATTAAGGCTGGGAGGGGCATCCGAGAGGGAGAAGAAGAAATATCAAAGGCCTGAATAAACTGCTGAAAGAAGATTCCTGAGTTGCGTCTTCCTTGCGGGCAAGGGGTCGCGACAGTTTTCATTTGCATTTTCTTAATAATTGATAGTGTTGAAAGCAACTTTTCTGTTTTATCAACTGTACATCATCTTTGGAGAAATGCCCATTCAAGTTCTCCATCAGTTTTTGAATTGGGCTATCTTTTTTGTTGTTGTTGTTGAAATGTCTAGATACAAGATTTACAAATATTTTCTCTGATTCTGAAAATTGACTTTTAACCTTTTTCATAATGTCCTTTCATGGAAAGAAGTTTTTATTCCTGATAAAGTTTTTGTTTATTTTCATTTCAGTGCTATGTCTGAAAATCCATTGCCAATTCCGTGGTCATGTTTCTCATGCAAATTTTGTGGTTTTAGCTCTTATATTTAGGCTAGTGCTCCAATATGAATTAACTTTTGCACATCTTGTGAGGTAGGGATCCACCATCATTCTTTTTTTTTTTTTTGTGAGAATGCAGTTGTTCTAGCACCATCATTCCCTCAATGGATGAATTTAACATCTTCATCTAAGTCATTTGGCCATAGATGTATTGATTGATATCTTAATTCTTAATTCTCTTCCATTGGGATATATATATATATATATATATATATATATATATATATATATATATATATATATCTACTCTTATGTCAAACTGTTTTGGTTACTGTATATTTGTAATAAGGTTCTTTCCTGCCATATTAAGAATTAAACTTGGGGTCTGGCACATGCTAAGCAAGTACTCTATCACTGAGCTCCATTCTCAGCCCTGATTTGTACTAAGTTTTGAAATCAGGAAATGGGATTCCCCTAACTTTGTGCTTACTTTTTCAACATTGATTTAACAATTTGTTGTCCCTTGAAAATCTGTATGAATTTGAGGATCAGCCTTCCCATTTCCGAAAACAAGGTTGTTGAAATATTGATAAGGAATTGCATCAAAATTGTAGATAGCTTTGGATCATATTGTCATCGTTGTCAATATTAAGTATTCCTGATCATGAATATTTTTATCTCTTTCTTTAGTTTCTTTCAGCAATATTTTGTGACTTCTCATATGAGATTCTTTCACCTCTTTGGTTAAATATATTCCAAAGTATTTTATTCTAAAGATGCTGATGCAAATGGAATTGCTCTTTATTTTCATTTTGGAATTGTTCATTGTAGGTGATACAAAGTCCACTAATTTTTTGTTCATTGATTTTGTACTCTACATCCCATGTTTTGGTATTTTAGTTTTTGATCACAACTGTTTATTTTCTTGTTCCTTTTGTCATTTCTTCTTTTAATTATTGGTTAGTTAAGAGCATATTACTTAATTTCCATATATTTTGGTGAATTTTCTATAATACTGTGACTGCATTGTATTGGAGTCAGATAAGATATTCTGGATGCTTTCATTTTTGTATTTTTTGAGGCTTATTTTTCAATCTAATCCATGGTACTTTATATAGAATGTTTACATATGTTGAGAAAATGAGTGTTCTGTTTTGGTTGAGAGGAGTATTCTCTATGTATCTCTTAGGTCCAGTTGGCTAATCGTATTGGTGTGGTTCTCTATTTTCTCTTCAATTTTCTCTGAAGGTGTTCTATAAATTATTGAAAATGGTTTTTGGAGTTTCCAACTCCTATTTCTCCCTTCAATTCTGTTAATGTTTGCTTATTGTGTTCTGGAACTCTGTTGTATATATGTTCATAATTGTTATATTTTCTTCATAAAATAAGCCTTTTTATCAAGATTTGATGTCCTTCTTTGTCTTTTGTGACAGTTTTTTTTTTACTTTAAGCCTATTTTGTCTGATATTAATAATAGCCATCCTAGCTCTTTTTTTAAATTATTATTTGCATGGAATAAACTTCACCTCGTTTTATTCAATTTTTTTTGTCTTTGGATTTAAAATGAATTTCTTGTAGCTATCATGAAATTGGATTATGTTTTAAAATTAATTTTACCAATCTGTACCTTTTGACTGGAAAATTTAGTCCAATTACATTTAAAGTGATTACTGATAAAGAAGGACTTACATCATTTGCTGTGTGCTTTCTGTATGTTTTAGATCTTTTTTTGCCTCTCATTATCTCAATTACTGCTTTCTCTTTTTATTCCATTCTTATTTCTTTGTAAGTATATATTTTAAATTAGTTTATTTGTAGTTATCATGGGGATTGTGTTTAGCAACCAACCTAAATTTATAGCATTATAGTTAACTTATAACTATAATATAATTAATTCATATAATTACTTAACCTTATAATAACAATCAAAACTCTACTGTTGTCCAGCTTTATTCCCTACTGTTCCTTAGGTGATTTTTGTCATAAATTACATATTTATATATTATAAGTTCAATAACATCAATTTATAATTACTTTTTTATGCTTTTGGTTTATAAATCCCATAGAAAATAACAAGTGGAAGTACAAACCAAAAGTACAATAATGCTGGATTTTTTGTTTGCTCATATATTTATTTACTTTTACCAGATCCTTGTTTCTTATACATCTTCGGGTTAATATCTACTATCCTTTCATTTCCCTGGCATTTCTCATGGCAGGAATAATGAGTTCATCAAATTTTTCTTATCTGGGAATGTCTTAATTTCTCCATTTTTGTGAAGAATAATTTTGCCAGATGTAGAAATCTTGGTTGAGATTTTTTTTTTTTCTTTTAGTACTTTAACCGTATCTCACTACTCTGGCTTCCGTAGTTTCTGATGAAAAAATAACTGTTAATCTTATTGAAAATCCCTTGTATGTAATAAATTGCTTTTCTTTTGCTGTCAAGATTCTCTTTGTCTTTTCACAGTTCAGTTCTAATGACTCAGCGTAGATCTCTTTGAGTTCACCTTAAATTCAAATTTAAACTCTAAACTACATGGATTCATAGATTCATGTCTTTCATCAAATTGGGATACCTCCAGCCAGTATTTCTTCAAATATTCTTTCTGCCACTTTTTCTCATCTCCTTCTATGACTCTCATAATATGTATGTGATCTCACTTTTTTTTTGTTTGAAACCAGGGGTGTTTATCCACTGAGCAACATTCTCAGCATTTTTTTCTTTTTTTAAATTTTGAGATCAGCATCTCTCTAAATTGTTTAGGGTCTTTCTAATTTGCTGAGGTTGGTCTTGAATTCACAGTATTCCTGCCTCAGCCTCTCAAGTCACTGGGTTTTCAGGTATATGCCCCCCATGCCTGACTATATTGATCTCTTTGATAATGTCCTATAAGCCTTTTTGTTTCTACTCACTCTGCTTTAAACTTTCTTTTTGATTCTCATAATACTGGATGATTTCAACTGTCTTTATATTTCAGTTCACTTTATTCATCGTGTTCAAACCTACTGTTGGATTAACTTAGTGAATTTTTCATTTCAATTATTATCAAAGAAACACTCTACATCTTTTTGCTCTCAAGCAGTAGGCAGCATATTGTGTAGTTTGGGTGCAATGTTTTGCCCTGGGCATCTGAAGGTTGTTAGTCTGGATTGCAGTATCTTTCAGTAATGCCCACTGACTTTATGAACTGCTTCTATTCAGACAGATCAGAGATTTTAATCCTTTAGGTATCTCCTTTTCTTGTTAGAAGGGACATAAAAACCGTTTATGAACAGTATATTCTCTCTCCACAACAAGGATAAGTGTCCCACAGAGGGAATTGCTTCTTTAATATCATCACTGTACTGGGGAAGAGATGGGAATAGGGCAAATTAAGATGACTTGGAGTTTTATTATGGTTTCTAAGTTGACTTTTTCTTAATTTAGCATTAACTTGGTTGCTACAGGTCTTTTACTATTTCTCAGAATTCTGATAGAGTTCATTCTGACAGTTTCTGCTTGTTTTTCAGTGTTTCTATGGGGAATGAGAGCTTGGGCTGTCTATTCTACCATTTTGCTGAGGCCACTACCACACTAAAATTTTAACTTCTTAATCCTTTTGGAAAGGATTCCAAAATTTTAGAACAGAATGGAGCCTTTGAAATCATGTAGTCTGTTAGTTTATAATCCTCTTCCCATAGAACAAGTAATTCTGTGGAATTCATCTGTAGTAACCTCAAAAAATTTGAGATGGTTTACCATTCCTCCCCTATTTTCACCTAGAATCGCTTAGAGTTTGTTATTTTTCAAATTTTTTTTCCTTAAATGGTAAATTTTGTATTTGAATTAGAAGTTTACTGAGGGATGAGGGAAAGAAAAGAGGAAATATTGGGGAATGATATTGGCCAAGTTATACTGATATATTGTGTGCATGAATGAATATGTCACAACAAATCCCACTGTTATATACCACTATCATACACAATTAAAAAGGTAGGAAAAAACTTCTGACAAAAATTTTTATGAATTCTTGATTTTTGTCAAGTACTTAGTTAAGAACTAAGCAAAGAGGATTTAGATTCCTCATTGAAAGTCATCCAGTTTCCAGCTATTCAGATAAGTTACTTTACTGAGATACATAGGCATACTTGGCAGGATACTAACTTGCTGTCTTTGTTCAGCATTCAACTAGAGTAAAAGAACCATATTATGTAGGGGAATGTTCTATCATCCTAAACAATCCAGTTCTGGCTGTAAATTTAAATCCTCTATCAGCACAACTAGCCCCTAGAGTTATCCAATTGAACATTCTTGAAAGGCAACTTGTCAACCACTTATTGTTATTGTAGAATGCTCTTGGATTCACTTTTGCCACCATTATCCCCATAATTAGCAATTTTTTATCATCACATATAGTTCTCTCCCTTAAAAGCTATCTATAAAATATAATTTCCCATTTTGTTACATTTTCAGCCCCATTTATATGTGGCTACCAGTTCTGACTATATATTAATATTAAAAAGTGAACCTCTTTCCCATTTTTCACTGTTTTTAAGCAACAGAAAGGAGCTTAAGTGATTATTGAATGAGACATTGGTAAGGGAAACTCTCAGAGTTGGAGAATTTTTTTTTTGCTAAAGAACAGACAAAAAATAGCAATCTTAAGATGTTGAAGAAGACACCAGAAGACGAAAAGACCTTCCATATTCATGAATAGGCAAAATTAATATTGTTAAAATGGCCATATTACCAAAAGTGATCCACAGATTCAATGTAATTATCACTAAAATATCAATGTTATCCTTCATGGAACTAGGAAAATAAGTCTAAAATTCATATGGAAGAATAAAAAGACTCAGAATAGACAAAGCAATTTTGAGCTAAAAGGGCAAAACTAGAGGCATAACAATAACCAACTTCAAATTATACCATGGAACAATAGTAAGAAAAACAGCATGTTACTGACATAAAAACAGACATGTAGACTAATGGAATAAAATATATGGCACTGAAACAAACCCATGCAGCTACAGTCATCTGATTCTTGACAAAAGGGTTAAAATTATACAATGTACTAGAGACAGCTTCTTTAACAAATGGTACTGGGAACACTGATTATCCATATGTTATATGGATATGTTAAAAATATGAAAAAGTGATCAGTATCTGTAACCACTCAGGAAATGCAAATCAAAACCACACTCCAGTCAGAGTGGCAGTCATCAATAATACAAATAATAATAAATGCTGAAGAGGATGTTGGGGAGAAGGAACTCTTATAAACTGTTGGTGGGAATGTTAGATCAGTACAACCACTATAGAAATCAGTATGGAGGTTTATTGAAAAGTTAAAAATAGAACTACCATATGATCTGAGTATACCACATACCTTGGAATGCATACCCATGTTTATTGCAGCACAAGTTACGATAGTCAATTTATGGAATCAGTCTAGCAATCTACCAACATGTGACTGTATAAAGAAAATGTGGTTTGTATAACACAATGGAGTCATATTCAGTCATAAAGAATTTGTCATCTGTAGGAAAATTGTCATCTATGGGAAAATGGATAGACCTAGAGAACATCATTTTGAACAAGACAAGCTAGTCTCAGAAAAGTATTGTATGTTTTCTCATATGTGGAAGCTAGAGGAGAAAAACAGGTATGGCGTCAAAGGGAAAAGGAGACCATTAAGGTAGAGAAGGGGATCCAGGAGAGGGAAGCAGGCAGGCAGGGAAGGTATTGGGAGTGAAATTGATCAGTTTGTGTTTTTAATATATGTATGAGTAAGCCATAATGAAACACTATTCTGTGTAACTAGTATGCATCGATTAATGAAAAAGAAAACAGCAGTATTCATTGGATAAATTTCACTGCAGTTCTTAAAGAAAGTGTTCTCGTCTGATCTGGTTAACATCTCATACTCTCTCAGAGTCCCTAGACTATCTTTCATAGTAATTAAGTAATTTCTTTCCACTTCTGCTTAGGCACTATGGATATAATGATTTTTACTTTCTTTGATGCAACTATGCAAACACACACACACACACACACACACACACATATATATATATATATACACATATGTATATCTATACATATATACACATATTTTATCAGTTGATTGTACAAAAGTATTAAAAATATGATAATGTCACTCAGAAGTTTGTAGAAGCAGTAATTTGCAATCCAAGTGATATAATATCTACATAGAAAACAATCAGCTTGGAGGTTTTCTTGCTGACTGGTATATTGACATGATTGTGATACCTCCAGCTGGCTTTTTCACACTGAATGACAATTACACGCATGCCCCATGATACTTGATGCTCACAGAGCATAAAGAGAAAGGAAAACAGTGATCTTAGGTCCATGAGGGAAGGCTATAACCACGGACAAAGTAAGCAAACAGAAACCTAGCTAATTGAAAGGGAGGATAGTTAAAATTTAGCAATGTTGAATTGGGAATAGCATCAATGTCAAAGGGAACTTGAATTTCGCTGGGTGATTAAAAAAATAACATGGAAAAAACAATTTTTTTCCTCCAAATTTATGGCAACAAAGTAGTCCAGGCTTCCCTCCCACTCCTGTATCTTTAAAGAGAGCTGTTTAATATATAGTTTTGGAATGAATTCTGATTAAAGCTCTTATTTTCTAAAAGCAGAAACATTTTTTGGCCTTTGGCATATTTTAACTGACATTATAGGCATGTGACTTGTCATGAATATGGACACTGGTAGCTTCTGTTTGATTGTTCAAGTATCTGAGTCTCTTTTCCACTTAGTTGCCCCCTTCCCCATCCCAATAATGATACTTATGATGGTTAAAGCAAGGAATTATATGTACATATTAAATTAATAACAATGAGCACTTGTATATTAAGATTAAGATATTTTAAAATCCTCTTTTGCATGTTTCTCAGAAGTACCTGTGTGTACAGTGTGAAGATTTAGGACTGGAGATTCAGAAAGCTCTAGTTCAAGACTGCGCTCTGTCCCTTAACCATGCAATTTTGTAAAGTCACTTTTCTTCCCTTGGCCTATTGTTTTATTTTATTTTTTTCCCCTAATTTGCACAATGAAGACAGGAACTTCACTTTCTAACCTCTGAGCTAATTTGAAATAATATATAGGAAACCATTTGAAACATGTGATGTGAAAATGGGGCAGAGGGTGATGCTCTTAACTAGAAGAAATAAATCTTCAGAAATAATTATTGCTATGTGGCATTTTAATTTGTAAAAGATGAAACATGACCAAAAAGTAGCCATCTTTTTGGGGGGACAGGGGGAGGGGTACCAGGGCTTGAACTCAGGGGCTCTCAACCACTAAGCTACATCCCCAGCCCTATTTTATATTTTATTTGGAGACAGGGTTTCACTGAGTTGCTTAGTGCCTCACTTTTGCTGAGACTGGCTTTGAACTAGAGATCCTCCTGTCTCAGCCTCCTGAGCTGCTGGGATTATAGGCATGCACCACCGTGCTCGGCCAAGTAGCCATCTTTAATGAAATAAGAAGCATTTAATTACTGTTTTCATCTAAGTGGACAATGGGCAAGAGTGGAAAGAGCTAAACAGGAGATAATCAACTATGAGAGCTGTATATGTGTGGTTTCACACCACTGCCTCTGCTTTTTTTATTAGTCAAGTACAAATACTCTATTTACTTAGATTTTGGGGAGTTCTATTCTCATTTATACCATTGTTCTCTTGTCCCTTACACTTACATTCGAGTGCCCGCCCCCACGCCACCACACATACACCTCCTTCTTGATCACTTTTTCTCCTTTCACTAACTTAATCAAGGTTTTTGTGTTTCTGCTTTGACCTCACTTCTAAGAATTACCTGATTCCTTCCCCTGACTACAGTCTGGCTTAGGTAGGTTTTCTGTGTATTGTCTTAATACCTTATGCCTACGTATATCACTGAACCCTGTGACATTGATATAAGGTGCTTTACCTTAGTTATAGTCTAAGACCTTTGAAGGCAAGGGTCATGTGCTGTTCATTTTAGGGACTGGCAATTAGTAGGTTGTTGGTGAATATTCTTTACTGAGTGAACAAGTAAATGAGTGGATAATATGTGAGAAGCTCTTTGCAAAGAATAAAAGAAAATGTGCAACATGGTATTTTTCAAATGTAACTAGAGGAAGAGCGAGCATTTGTCTAGTGAAAGAGCATTGTATTTGTAAGTAGGAAATCAGTTATTGGGCTATTTCTACTAATTTGGTGTGTAAATCTAGGAAAATCACTTAAGCTCTCTGCAACTCAATTTCCCAACCAAAAAGACTCAACATTTCCCATTGCCTGACTCACTTGGAATGCCACAAAAGCAGAAATTATAGCAATTATGTGATGTTGCTATTTGTTTTAAATAAAGGTGCGTCATGAGTTCTTGGGGCATACTGTTACACTTGTTCATAATCAAATGCATATCTCAATTTATGTTCAAAATATTCATGAAATGTATTCTTAAAACTATTTTAAATTGAATAACATTTAAAATGAACTGAAGGGATTTGTGTTTAAAGCATACCAGTTTTGTAGAGTACAAATTATTTTGAAGGGCAACAATTATTTCTAATTTGTTTTATAATTTAGAATTTTCTTATAATATTAAACTCTCAAAGCAGTGCCTTCCTACATCCTCCCATGTCTCCTTTTCTGTCCAGGGAGCCACTGTTGAATGGCGGTGGAGAAGAAATATCCCCCACTGAACCACATTTATTGTCCTGAGAAAACTGAGCTTTTGTTCAAGAACACAACAGCTGTATTGCAAACAATAACTTTCAAAACAGTGGACAGATATTTGTTTCTTTGAAAAATAAGTAAAAAAGTATAAGGTGATGCTTTCAGAAAAATTGGAGAGATCTTGCTCCTAAAGTAAGATAAAAGGTAGATCTTTTAATAATTCCCTAGAGGTTTCAGGGGTGTTTCTTTTTCTTTTCAAAACTAAGCTATGATTTTTGTTGCTGCTGTTATGTTTGTTTGGAAATTGACCCCCCTATACAGCAATGATTTCAGACTATGTTTCTCAGGTAAATTATAGTATTACTTACCCCCACTTTATTAGATCACTTGCCCTAACCTGATGGGGATGTAATTTGGGCTTTTCTTATTTTCAGTTAAGGTATAAACAACATGTTATATTTGCCACGGCAAAAATAATCTCACATTTATGTTCCATGTTCTTAAATTTGCATATGAATCTAGAACTTTAACTTTATGACTTTGGTATATGTTAACCATTGCATCCACAAGAACAATAAAAGACAAATAAATCAACGTATGATAGATAATGATTAGAATCATGCAATACACCAATCAGAGTTCCTGACTAAGTAGTTACATTTTTTAAAGAAATCCACGATTTTTTATAATGTATTTCAAAATTCTTATTTTAGAACATATTAAAAGAATTTAAAAAATAAATGTCCTTCCAAATTATTTGTATAAGGAAAAAAAAGAAGATAAGGGAAGAGAGAGAGAGAGAAAGAAAAGAAAAAAAATTATGTACTGATTTCCTAATTGCTACTTCTACATACTTGGTTTTTCTATTATTATATGAAAAATATGAGATTTATTTTATTTTTTATAAAACTTGTGAACAGAAGGAAAATATTATTATTCATGGTACTGTAGTCTAAGAATTAATAAATTAAAGGCACCAAAGAAGAAAAAAGAAAGGGATGTAAATTACAGAGTGCTTAGATTTTCCTCTGTGTGACACTGGCATGGGCTCCTTTTCCTTTAGTATACTCTTGTGCTTTGTGTGAAATTCCATATCATGGGGCAATGGCACCTCTGTCTTCATGATCACAATTTTTTTTCAATCAACTAGATCAAAGAGTACTTAATGTACAAAAGACAGTACTTACGTGGAATCTGCATACCCACCATGATCAAGGTGCCAGACTTTTCTGATTGCCTCTGAAATTCCCACCTGCCCTTTGCTCTCAATGCCCATGCATTCTCAACCCTGGGCAACCACAAACTGCTTTCTGTTACCATAGACTAGTTACCATGACTGTCTTTTCCTGGAACCACCTACTTGAGGTTATGTTCTCTTGTACAACTATGTGATTGGGATGGTGAAGGTAGAGGTGGAATATTTATCTAAATCCATTTTGTCATCTCTAATAAGCACTCGAGTTTTGTGGAAGCAAGATTTATCCAAAATTATAGTCTAGTTAGTCACCATTAGAACACGGTTGGTCAAGACCTATAAAACTGGAATGAGATTAACATCTGGATCCAAAAAAAAAGCAAAACAAAACAAACAAAAAACCCCAAAATCTTCCTAGGAGGAGGAATTCTGGGGTTTGCCGAAGCCTTGATGAAGTAAGTTTCCAATTCCTCCCATGAATTTGGCCTCAGTTAGCCATTACTAAAATCAATTGGGCTCTAATAATTATTTCTGATATGTTCACCATTCAGGATTAAGTGGTTAGCTTTCCTTTGAGCATGCAAACTTACAGGATATATATACTCTTATTTTTAGGAGATTCTTGTTGCAATATTGGTTCTGCTTCAAATTTTGAAAATGGTGAAGAGACAGAGCCAAGACTATACATCATTATTTGGCATTCGTACAGAAGTTCTGACCAGTGGACATTTGACTTTATATGGCTCACGAGTCAAGTTGGTGAGATATTTGCAAAAGGACTGGAATGAAATTGCCTAACTAGCCTCCTATGCTCATGCCACAGTCCAGAAATAAACATTCCATTTCTTTCTCTAAATGTATTTGTGTTCTGGATGGCCAACTGACAACTATTGTCTTTTTTTGGTTTTCCAATTAAACGGCAATTGTTCCTCGATGAAGAAATGGCACTGTTTAAAACTTTCTCTCTGAGGAGTCTCCTGGGTACAAAGAAAATAGATTTCCAGCCTTCAGTGTGCAATGGCCCTGTTCAAAGTCTTTGGTGACTTCTACCTCACATGTTAATATTTTGCTATATGGGACTTTAACCTGTCCTAGGTAAAGTTGGGATGCTCACAGATGAGGCCTGTCCCGGACACAGATGTCTTCCCATCTTATAGATTTACCCTTTCTTTACACTATTCTGTAAAGTCACTTTTAAGCTTTCAATGCCTGGATTTCCATTCTTCCCTTTGTAAAGATTTAATTAGCTCATCTCTTTTTAACTTATTGTTTAGAAATTTGGAGGGGGGATATAATTTACTCAAAGCAAAAAGTCAGGTTTTTTTTTTTTTTTTCCTGCCTCCTCTCATTTTTCTTCCATAGGCGAGAACTATAGCATATGCAGATTATTAAGCGAGGAAAAATAATATCTGAGAAAGGTGGCTTTCTTAAAAGGCACCAGTAGCATTAGTGTCATGTCTGAAGCACCCATTTGTGTCAACTGTACAGACCTTTCAATGGAAAATTGTGCTGTGCTACCTTTTAAAGTATGAAATGCTAATTTGGGATTTACAGTTTTTGAACTGGAGGGCTGCATTTTGCATGGGATTTTGTTTAATTTCCCAGTGAAAAAAGGCATTTGAAACACAACTGCCTACAGCCAACTGTCAACAAAAATCAACTGTAATAGCACAGAGCCTGTCACTGATGTATGTGGTGATGTGGTAATCTTCTCAATTTAGCTGGATATTTCTTCTTTGTACAAAATAGCTAAAAGTCTTGCTAGGCATTTATGAATATTGGGAGGTGTTATTAGGCTGATAATGGGACCAGATTAAAGAAGTGTACACTGGTTCAAAGTGTCAGTTAAAGAGACACAAAATGGGACAATGCATGGTCCTTGGGATGAGGGTCTCTTCGTCTTTCAGGTTTGCTACAGATTTGGGTGATAGCATGCTGAGTTCCATCTGCCGTGAAAGTGGCTTTCTGGGAAAAAAAATAAAGTTGTTATGCTATTTTTCCCCCAGAAATCTGTTTTTGTTTATCAAGAGGGTGAAATAAAAAATCTCTGAAAATGGAAGTGAGGAGGGCAGGCTATGGAAATCTCCTGGAGCGAGATTTGTCTGTGTTTCTCTTCCTCCTCTTTGAGAGCCCGTGGTTGAGGGTGACATCTTTAGCCATGACTGTCTAAGAGCTGGGAGAAGAGCATTCTTTTAGAAACTCTGTATTTTTAATAGTAAGACCCTCCCCTTTGAATTATAAATAACAACTGGAAAATGCAAGGCAAAAAAAAAATGAATCTGAATGTAACCCCCTCTTTGGAAAGGTGCAAAGTTGACACTTATCATTGGTTGCCATCAAATGGTAACCTATTAGTGAAGCTTCTTATATCAAAAGGGACTTAGAATCAAATGGCACTTTATGTTATCACTTGCTATTTTTTTTAAGGTCTTTCAATTGAGACATCTTCAAATGCTGTGCCTATCGTTCATTAGCTGCGTTGTGGCTAAAATCTCTGTGACCACGTTTTCTCATCTAAAAATTGGACTAATAGTGGTACCTACCTCACAGAAGTTTTTTGAGAATTAAATTTCTTAGTGTATGGAAAACACTCAGGACAGTGTGGACCTATAATAAATTAGCTATCTTATTATGGCTACTGGAACTAACAAACAGTATGGAAAGGGGAATCAGATATGCTACATAACCCGTGATGGGAAGGTGTACTTGTTTTTCTTCATCATTATGTTTTTGGCTGATGGGAAATAAGAGTAACCAGCATTATTTATGCTATGTGGAATATGTCCTAAGACACTTATAAATAGTACCATGACTGAGGGGAATTCAACAGTGTCCCATGTTGTTCTGTGCACTGTCTATCCCCTGCCCTTCTTCCTGGGGCTCTGCCCTTGTGTAGCTCCTACTTTCCATATAACCCAGATCCATTCTTTGCCTTCCTTGGGCAATGATGGGGGTAGAGTTCTGATGGATGTGGATACAGACATGCATGTCAGTGATGTGTCTTGACATACTCCCAAGACTGAGCCAATCCAGTTCTTTCCTCCAGAATTCCATAACTGTACATTGAGACACAATTGTCAATTATCAGGATTTGCACAAATTTAAAGACTTCTAGGAGGAAAAGAGGGTTAACTATGGTCCTGGCAATTATGCACAAATTAAAATTGTGGAAAAAAAATGATGGATCCAGAAAAAAAGCAGCAAGTGAGAGGAGGAGCCTCTAAGGCTGCCTATTCTTTGTGTGTTTCCTGAGTTCTCATGACTGCCTTTACACTTTTTCCAGATCCCCTGAAACGTATTCCCCTACAGAGAATTTCCCTTTCTTGACTTCTAGCTAGTATGAGTGGTTACTTGCAACCAGTTGTGTCACGGAGGGCCTGAGGTGCCAATTAGAGTAGAAAGTCAAGTTTACTAAGCAGTGAACATAATAGAATTAAAGATGAAACTGAAAAAAATTGCTCCTTGGGAAATTTTTTATTCATCATAATCAAAGTCTTGGGAATGAAGGGATTGTAGAAATAATGAAAAGGATGATTTCTTTTTTAGGTCCTTGTCAACTTGTGTCAACGTTGCTGCATACATGGTGATTACTTTCTTTTGAATTGACAGATGACCAACAAGGAATATAAATGAACATGGTAATATGGACATTACAGATTGTGAAGACCTCGATGAAGGAGATAAATAGGATAAACATTGGAGATCTGTTCAGGACATTTGGTGAAGGTTGTTCTTTAGTACCAAATGATTTTTCTGGGTAACTGCCAGCAAAACATTCCCACATGACTTTGATTCAATCTCTTTCACTATCTGCTTAAGCTAATGATAAGGGCCCACGGATGTTTCTCTGATGGAGGAGTGTGGTCTCAGACAAGTGTAAGTACAGGTAAAATATATACCAGGCTGGCATACGCGGCTGTAGATTACTCCTACCAGCCTGCCTTTTACCTTCAAAGATGACACCAAAACCTGTCAATAGATTATTGAGAGTTTTCTTTTTTCTCTTTCTCTTTTTAGAATGGATTTGGATGATGGATAATGGAATGATAATGTAAGGAACCTACTTTTTTATGAGGCAATGTGTAATATTAAACTTCAGTGAACAAAACCATACACTCTCACCTTGTAATCAGTGTCATTTCTGTATCAAGTGACTGCCTAGGATTCAGCCTTCTGTCTGGATCTGGGACAGATTGGTTCTCTCTGGACCAAAGGGTGCTCTATTCTGCAGCTTGCTTCTTCTAACATTAAAATCTAGCCTATGTACAGACTTTTAATGAGCAACTTATATGGAAATAATTAGTATAAAAGAGAAATTAACTATCATTACCCACTTGCTTTTTTCTTTTTAGAAATGATTTGCTATTCCATTTCAAGCTCTCCTACTATTTTGATGAGAATGTACATCCAAGTCGGAGAAATAAGTGCTTTTTTGTTCTCATTATCCCTTCTGTTAAAACTGCATAGCTGATTTCTGGAGGTAGACATCCCCTTGAGTACCCATGATGGGAAGTAGCAAGATTGCTGTTCGATGGCTTCAAGATCATTGAATACCCAGAATAAGCCTCCTACAGGGGACCAGACCCATAATTGTAAAAGCAGAGAGGGATCTAGAGCATTAGAGAGGAAAGATGCCACACACAAGATTGCAGTTGCGATGGAGCAGAATTTATTGAGCATGGAAAATCCTGTCACTAAATAGATGAACAGTCCTCTTGAGTCTTTCCCAGGATGCCACACAAGTGGTTCTAGCAGGAGCTTTCTCTTTCTTCTTCATGGATTTGACTTGGAAAAAAGATAAAGTTAGACAGATACAAGTACACTGACAAGCAAGCCCCAGGGTGGATAAATGAGGGCTGAAGTCCCATGGATGACTTGCCCAGAAGGTGAATGTTCACTGATGAGGGCATTTCTCCAGGGGTGCTGGCCTTGGCATCCTTTGGTAGTGATTATTTTAGTTCTTCTTTTCTGTGCAAGTGTGATAATAAGGAATGCAATCACTACTCCATTGTCCATCACAAATGGCATGCTGTGAAATGATTATTAGAGGCAAAGTGTGGTTACCTTCTCATAGCTGTATTTATGCTCAGGAGAAGACTTCTGTCTACTTGTCTTTCTAGTTAGACTTGGACAAAGGGTGACACCAGTTAGTGTTTTTAATGAGATGGGCATCTTCTGATATTTGCCATACGTTTATCAACAGATTCTGATCTGGAGCCTTCTCGGTGCAGAAACCTCTAGAAATGTGTCAACAAATAAGACCAACAAGGTCTTTGCACACATGAGATTACATTTTGGTGTCCAAGACACATTATCAAATGACTATAATGAACAAGGTAATTACAGATTGTGACTATTACCAGGAAAGAAAGAATGAGAATTTGTGTTTCATGAAAGGTGGGGCCTTCATTGAAAGGGGCCGCCCTTCTCTCATACTCTATCCCCTCCTCACACAAATTCTCTAGCTTTCCCTCCCTAATCCTTGACAAGAGCCACTGACTTTTTAATTTTTCCACTTTGCATACACAGCCATGTAATTGCAACTTTACCCTCTCTGCCCTTTCCACACAAACTTTGTCCCCAAATCTCTCCAATAAACACTGTAGAGTTGCTGATGGGCCCACTAGTAAGCCATTTCCTTTGCAGATATAAATTTTACTTTATTAATCTTGAAGCCAAAACGGACAAGCAGCTGTACTGTAGTTATTACTGAAACACGTGTCTGTATTCCTTATTAAACTTTGAACTTCTTGAAGTGGACACTCATCTGGGTCGTTTTGTCTCCCATGATACTGAGCACCATGCCATGCACATAGTAGGAACTCAGTATATTGCTTATTAAATTCAACGAATTAACAAAATTCACCAACTCTTGCCAAAGGTATTAGCAAATGTATGTTTGAAGAAAATTAACTAACAATTAAGATAAAAACGTCAGTATTCACATGAATTTTGGCTGAACAGATACATTTCCTTACTGGCGAACATAAGGCTTTTCAGACCAACGAATCTGGTATCCTATCATCCCTTGCCAGCACGCCATGGCGGATGGAGGGGAACAGTGTGGGCTGAAGGCAAACGCTGGCAAATGGTTGGCACTTGAATCTCTCTTGCCAGGGCCATAGGATCTTGATCTGTGTTTTAGGAGGTATGAAAGAAAGAACCCCAGAAGTCTCTATAGCAAGAGCTCCTTATGGAGGTGCCAAGGACATTTCTGTTTTGGTTTGAGGTTACCAGAAGCCTGTGCTGCCCACCCCCAACACCACACCACTAATAATTTTCGGCTGCTTCTCCAACTTGTGATTCAAATGATCTCTTTGTTTAGACCTTACTATGTACAAACCCTATACTTAGAGCTGAGGATACAAAGATGAGCAATCACCTTGCCCTTAGTAACCACTATTCCATCTGGGAGGCACACTGTGTGTTAAGAACACAGGGTTCCTCCTGCTTTGTCCACTGATTTACAGGCACACACACACACACACACATACACACTTACTCATGCATGTTAGTATTTTCCTGCTTGAAGTAAATCAGAGTAATTTTGTCAGTTCTAACACTTTGGTTGTGGAGCTGAAGAGGACTCCAAGCTGTGGCAGGGAGTAGGTTGCAGGCAAGGACCAGGAAAGGCATCTGGTGTGGAAGATAGATATGATTTGGGTAGCTGGCTTGGGTTGTATGTACCTAAATCATCCATGAGGTTAAAGGAGTTTACAGTGGGAATATGCAATTCATCTAATCATTTATTTGTTCATTTATTCAAGAAATGATTGTTAAGTGTTTACTATGTATCAGGAACCATTGTAATGTCATGAAAAGTAGGCACAAGAAAGGATCTACAGAGGAAGCAGATATTAATCAAATAATCCCACAATTGCAAAATTAGAGCTAACATGGGATAAGGTACTTGACACTGTGAGAGATTATAACACAGGCATTAAACCTCTCTGGATGACTTTCCTTCATTTACCTGGTTTGGTTTATATAATATGTGTTAGTGGACTGGGATGGTGAGGGTGGATTTGCCTTCCATTCTGTTTCCCAAGGTCAATCTTTGCATCAGTGTGCGAATGCATGCACGTGATTTAAATTGGATCTATCTTTTCATTCTTTTCTTCATTTCTCATATTGTTTATTTATTTATATATTTCACACCATTAGAACTATTTTTAATGGAGTCATGTTTACTCATCATCTTCAGGAGATGGTAAGAACTGCATCACAAATGCAATTTCTTCAGTCACTCACCAGACACTAGAGGCTGTCTTCAATGAGCTGGAAAACAGGGCTGAGTGGTGTATCACAAAACTTAGCTTTTATGTTGAACGGTCCTATTTTGAATTGTATTACAGTAAAATAGAATATACTGGAGGCAGCATGATGTGTGGATAGAACAAGGATTGAGGGGGGTCTATGAAGCCCCACCACTTACCCATGAAAGATCTTCATAATTTATATAACTTCCTGAACCTCAGTGACTCCCTCTGTAATATGGGAATTATAATAGCTACCCTGGAGAATTATTTTTATTTATTTATTTATTTATTTATTTATGAATGTGTGTGTGTGTATTAAGGCTGGTAGAATATTAGATGCTTTTTGGAGAATGCATTAGTAGAGGTTCAATAAATTAGGAGAGACTTTCCTTACATTTAGATTCTTGGGCCTTTTTATCATGAGTCTACCTGTGGCAATTCTGCCAGTTTCAAAGAGGGTGTTCTTTACCATGGGAAAAAGATTAAGGGGAAAATTAGGAAAGAATTCCCATCCAGACCCTGGGAAGGTAAGATGCCCATACCTCAGTTTATAACAACATTTCACAGAAGGGGGAGTGGAAGATGAATGTGTATTAAAATGATTCAAAACACAAGCAGACTCTGTGAGTGTTCTACACAGATGAGTTAATTGTTTTGCCTTAAATATATTTCCTGAAGAACAGAAGCCTGATCACAGCACACATCGTTATGTATTTTAGACAAACAGCACTTTGAATCAAATTATAGTACATGCATAAAATATTAAAATAAGACATTTATAACAAATCTTTCTAACTTAGTGCTCAGCTCTAAAATAGATTTATATGTGGATAAGCAATAGGTGCGATAAATGTGGTACTGATACCACAATTTAAATTGCAAATCAACAGGGCATCATGGGAAAAAAAGATGCAGACTTGAAGTACTGGAAGAAAAGATCCAGCTATGCAATATTTTTAGGTCTGCTGCCTGATTTTGTTTTGTTCTGTCTGTGTCTGGACTCCACATTTGATAAATTTTAGTATCTGCCCTTTAATATAGTTTCTCTACAATCCCAATTTAAATTATCTAATTAAAATCTTCATGTAGAGCTCCTTTTGTTGATTACTGAACTGTTGCCAATATGCACTTCCTGGAGTCTTCAAGTTATTTCAGTTAGTTGGAAAATTTTAGGAGGACATTATTTCTTCTCAGTTTACAAAATAAAAGGCAAGTGAAATAGGGAATAATGTCCTCACACAAGCATGAGCACTGCCTGCTTTTTCAGATCATCTTGCACCTTGGACTCTGCCCTGTGGCTTCTGGAGAGGACATATGTGGTGAATGAATGTGACAAAAACTGGTCTTCAGGAAAAATCCCTGCGGAAGAATATTAAGTTTGTCTCATTTATTTTGAAGACCTTTGGGGATATCAAGTTGAATGGAGAGCTGAATGTTTCTGGCCTAATTGTCCTGTGAGAATGCAGTAAGATTCCCCCAAAGTTGAAATCCCTTGAACAACCAAGGGATGAGGTTGCACCTTGAGATTTGCATGGTATCCAATTCATTTTGGGGAAGAATATTCTTTGCTTCCAGCATCACTGTATATAGATGGACAGCTAAGAATTGCCCAGGCAACTCCATTCAAGACCTAGGAAGAGAGGGCAGGACAGGCCATAACAAAGATTGTGATAGGCTTAATCAGTGTTTACATTTTAAGGGATCTCTTTTAGCAAAAATTTTACTTGCAGCTACAGCACTGAAATATCTTTCCTTAGCAAAAAACAGTTGTTTCACCTTGCAACCTCTCTTTTATGCCCGATGTATATGCTGAAAATTTTTCTTCCCATTGAATATCTACAACATTAACTTTTCTTCACAGAGAAAGCCTACAGAGTCATTTTATTTTCTTCTAACTGGTTACAGTCAGTTTTTAATGTCTACGATTCTGGTGTAACTAACTCACTTTTTTCATCACTCTGCTTATTGTAAATGTTTTCAAAAAATTCCTGAAAGTTGTTGCAATCAATAATCAAGGAAGAAATAAGTGCCTTCGATTCAAGATTTGGGTTTTTGTTTTCCAGTAGAATCATTATTTATTTTTGGCTTTTTGTGATATGTTCTTTTGGTTGTCTATCTCTCCGCATTTTCACCTCTTAGAAGGAGTGTAGTTTAGTAGCCTCTGCACCAGCATTTACTAGGGACCTTTGGTGCTTCTCGACTGAAGTTTCCTCATCTGTGAAATGGAACAATAGCTCACAGCTTACAGGGGAGAAATGGGCATTCTTTGAAATGATCACTATATCGCCAGGCATGGTGGCGCATACCTGTAATCCCATCAGTTCTGGAAGCTGAGGCAGGAGGATGGAGAGTTCAAAGCCAGCCTCTGCAAAAGTGAGGCACTAAGCAACTCAGTGAGATCCTGTCTCTAAATAAAATACAAAATAGGCCTGGGTTGAGTGCCCCTGAGTTCAATCCCTGGTACCCCAAAAAAGTGATCTGAAATGACCACTATACTAGGCACATGGGCAGGATCTGATAAAGTGAGTCCCCATTTACTTGCTATGGTTTAATAAATGCCTTGTGACCCAAGTTTCTAGGACACTAAGTGTGTCACTGATCACTGACTTTATCTTTTTTAAAGGGAAAGCCATTGTTCTCAGTGTGCCTATTTAAAAAACTTATCCACTCCGGATGTTTGTGGAATTACCCACAAGTTCTTGACCTTTGCATTGGCTCTTCTCCCTGACCAAAATACCCTTCTTCCCACCATTTCCACTTCTCATTTACTTAGCCACCCTCCAAGGTCCTGATGAAGTACCTCCTCTTTTAGAAAATCTTCTTTGACTACTCCAGGCAGCACTAATTTATCAACTTTATACATTATATTGTCAATATAACCAACATTAAATGGAGTAGCAAGTATTCATTTGATATTTCAAATTCCAAGGTTTATTTTCAAGTGATTTCAAGCCTATACATTGGTTTACCCACTGAAGTCTAAGCATTTTGGAAGTGGTGTCCAGGCTTCATACCTATTTTGAAACTCCCATAAGCCTTGCTAAGAAGAAAAAATAAACCCACTCACTCATTCATTGATTGACAGACAAAGGCCTGACTAGTAGAAAAACCTTTAATGCAGTAGTAATTATTCATGATAGGGGATGATCCAGCCAGAAATACCAGGTGCCATCTTTACAAGTCTCTATGGTAAATAATTAGTACACATGTCATAATTTAAGATTATCATCATGTAAAAATCTCATCTTATTTAACTGCTTAGTTTGGGGAGTTAATGAGAGTTAGTAAAAATGATGGTATGGATCTTTTTAGACATTTATCTATGTAGCTATATTTATATACATATTTTGAGGCATATACATCTATATTTAGATTCTTTTGATATATATATTTATATATCTAGAAGTTTAGATATCTAGTTATAAATATATCTAGATATCTCTATATTTATCTATCATCCATCTATATGCATATATGTGTATATATGTATATATATATATTTATTTCAAAAGAATCTTTTTCTCTCTCTTACTGTCAAAACAGATATAGATAATAGATAAATAGATATAACCAGATCACTAAGATGCTCAGTTTCTATTTGTAGTCTTTTCTCAATAAGGCAGTGGGACATTGGTGCTTTCAAGTGAGCTTAGAGACATTGAATATGACATTCATGTCATTAAAAATAGTTAGCTGTTCTTGGCTACATTCACAAAGAAGTCCCCTAATGCTTCCTTTAATTGGCAGGATCCACACGTGGTATCTATTTTGCAAATGTGCTCAGCATTGAGGGTTGGAGCTGTGTATGTGTCTGCATATGTTCTCTGTAGGTGACACTCCATCCGGATCAGACAATCAGCGTATTGTACTAGGACATACTGTATGCAGACAATGCCTCCCCTACAACTCCCCCCACCCTTTTTTTTAAACCCTGAAATATGGTTGATATGGTCCATTGCAAAATGAACCTATATTGGAAATGGCAAAATTGTAATGTAAAATATGCCAGGGTCAGTGGGGTGTGCTGTTTTTTGCATATATTTTTTCTCCCCTGACCCATGCCATTCCCCTGCATACAGGGGAAAAAGCTTCATCTCACACAGAAATGTGATGTCCTTTACTGCCAGAGGCTGTTGCTGTTTTAAATGAGGAAAAAGCACAATGCATGAAGAAGGAAAATTAAAGCATATTCATTTTGGAAATTAGATATGGTGTCAGGAGACTCTCAGAAAATAGCCCCGTTTGAATGGAGCCCCGCACTACAAGACAGTTCACTGAACTTTTGACCACTATTTATGCTATGGAAGCTTTTGAAATAGGGAAGAGTGCAAAACATTTTATAGCTGCTTAATAGCTGAGTTCATTTTTCTTTCTGCCTTTTTTTTTCCAACAGACATTTGTCTGTCCCTTTGGTGTGTATAAGATATGCAAACACCATGTAGTTTATTGGCAGGCCTTTGTGCTAACATTTCCAGGTTGGTTCCAAAACACACAGCTACTGGATGAGAGAATCCCCCGGCTAGCCAAGTGACCTTCCTTACCCTCCGCCACAGCCTGCTGTCTGCCTGTGGCTAGTCCAGAATGGCCAGCTCTGGCCAGGGTTGCTCAGACCCTGGGAGAAACAGTGACCTCTTTAGGGGTCATTCTGCAAATGCAAAGATAATACCTTTCACAATTCCCAGGGATGCTTTATGCAAAATTGAACAGGGATGGGGGAGATGATGAAAAAGGCACTTTGCCTAATTTCTCCCTTTCTATTATTTGGAAGAACAGTTCTCAATTTGTGATCATCCCTGTTCTGCTTCATTGCTTCCCTCCTGCCGAGCACATCACACCAGTCAGGTTAAGTGGGATTCAAGGGACCTCCATGAAGGACAGCCCAGATTTTTGATTCAATACTGAATAAGGAAGCACCTGAGAAAAGAAGGTAGCAGAAGAGTTAATCCTGAATGCAGGGTGGGGTCAATTAGAGGTAGAAAAAGAAATCCAATCTGTACTGGTATTATGAAAGATATGCTTTAACTTTTATTCAGTTATGAAGCATGGAGCTAAATATTACAAATTACAGCTTGTGAGTCAATGTCAGCTTTATTATTGTTATTACTATTAATGCAGTGATATCAAACCTAAGGGGTCACTGTGTTTGTTTAATTTATTTTCTGGGAAAGCTTAATATTTCATTTCCAAGTGAGGTCCTTCTCTGTGGCTTCTTGATGACTCGCCCACATTGGCACAAACTGGACCCTGCCTCTCTCAGGATGTGGGAACTCCTTACACTTTCTCTTTCTGATCATTGCCATTCTCGATTCTCCCAGCTTTACCCCTCGCTCCACTCTCAGACAACTCGTGGCCTCATTTCCATTAGAAGGTGATGCAATATTGAGGTTTTAATAGTGGCTTGAGGTAGGGTGAGGATAAGGGATGCTGAGAAAAGGCTTAACATTGGAATCACTCTATGCCATAAATACCTATGTGTCTGAGGCTGACCTTCTGTGGGTGTACTTGATTTGGGAATTGGGGACAATACATCCCTGCACATGTCTGTAAGCCTTTAACAGACTCATGAGGAAAAAAAAAAAAGAACTTCAATGTGGGGACATGTTGCTATTTTCTATTTTCTTCTGCCTTGTGCTCTGTGGTTTTAATGAGAGAGAAAGAGAGAAAAAAGAGAGGGAGAGACCATCACTCTCCTCCCCCATGCTCAGCATTATTCATTAGGAGAGGATTTTTTTTTTTTTTTCTCCTTTGGACTGGAAACTTCTCTCCTCTCACTAGCCAGTAACAACCCTTCTGTTCATCCTTATGTCAAACCTTCACAACTGCACTAATATGATCTCTGACAATTGGAAAGGAGCTGGGCGAGTTGTGAGGGCCACTGGAACTCAGGACAAGAGCTTCTCCTGACTGACTACTTTCTGCCAGGGCTCCGAAGCTGAGATCCGTTTGCAACCCAGGCACAGGCTGAGAGAAACCTGAGAAATGCTTTAATCAAAATTTTGGCCTCCAGAACTAACCCCCCCCCCTCCCCTTCTTTGTTTCCTGTTATCCCTGAGGCTTCTTGGCCACTGCCAGTAGCCATGTTGCTTTTCTCTGGCATTGTGAGAGGAAAGTTCCAGACGCCCTGGGGGACCTGCTTTATGCTCATGTCCATCCCACCCACAAAGCTTGATGAATAAAAGTGAGAATTTGGAAAGGGGGTCAGGCCTTGAGAGGCAGAAAGGGGGGGGGGGGTGTCAAGGCCTGTTGGCCGTGGTAGCTGTTGGCCAAAAAGAGGCATCGGAATTGTTGATATTAGGTAGTAAGTACTTAACAGCTTGAAGATGATGGTGGAAAGAACTATAAGGGATCAAGTTTAGAAAAATCTCAAGCCCTGTCAGTCTGTGTCACCTCCCTTCCCTGCCTCCGGGGACTTTGTTGAGGCGGACCTGTGGACTTGAATGCCCTGTCTTCGTTTATCACTCCAGCCTTGGCAGTGGATTATCCCCACAGTTGTCACACCATTTGCGATGGTCTGCAGTTCTCTTGCCATTGTGGTGGCTGATGGGGACTGGGCATTTTACATGATGGAGAGGAGACAAGATCAAATCCAACACTATTAGCCATACTGCTTTCTTTCTTTTATAAAGGCCTTTGGAAGAGGATGAGGAGACAGGCCTGGGCAGGATTCTTGCTTTGCTTAATTACAAATGGACATATTACAGCAAGCATTAATGATTGTATTAGCTTAGGAACTTCAAATATGACTCAAGGCTGAAATAGCATGATATGATTATCAAGTTTTACATGCAAATCTATCTAAAATAAAACCCCAACAGATAGGATGGCCTCAGTGCATATTGGAGACATAGTGACTCAGATATTCTCTGGGTCGCAAGGGACTTTTGTTAGCGGCTCTACAGTATTTCTGTAATTGTTGTAGTAGTCAATGAAGAATTGAAACTGGGTTCAAATCTCAGGTCTGGTCTTGGGCAAGTCAGACTGTTTTGCTCCCCATTATATCATAAGAAAATGACCTAATAATCTTTGCCAAGCAGCATTGTTAAAAGGATTGAGAATGGTACTTGGATAATACTTATTCTGTATAGAAATGGATTTATGTTACTATGGTTATAGTGAGATATCTTAGAGTTAGAAGAGACCTTTAGGACCTTCCCCCATCTTACAGAAGAAGAAAAAAAGTTTAAGGGAAGTTAAGAAACTTATTAAACATTAAGCAACATGGCGTCAGAGCTCAATGTGGTTCACATCCTCTTGCTGTCCAGACTAGTGAATTTGCCTCTTCCTTTCTGTTTGTCAGCCTTTCATATTGCCCAAGATGAGCACAAAGAGTTCTTCTGAACTGTTTTGATGGTCTTTTTCTTGTCCCATTGGATTATTCTGATAAATTCTAGAACCCTGCATGGTGCTTTCTTCTATGATGTTACAGTCCTATTGGTCTAGCCCTCCTTCAGCTCCTTTTTGCTGGAATATTTTAGTATCCTCTGATTGAGTCCTGTCTTTGTCTTGTTTTTCCCACAGAAAACAAGATTATTTGAGTGCATGAACCATGCAAGACATTTTCCTCTAACTTTGTGATTCTCAGCTTTTTTTTTTAATTGACCACAGCAAGATTTTTTTTGCCTTTCTTTTATTTTTCTTCTCTTTAATAAGGGGTGAACAAAGTTTGTCAGCCCCCCCCCCCTTTTTTAGCCCACACCTTTAAAAAAGACCCCTTTTATCTATTAGTATAATTATTGGAAGAGGTCATTGATCATCAGAAAAATAATAACATTAGACTAAAGGAGAGTTCTAGTCAAGGAAAAATATATTAGCAAAAGTGTGTAGGCATTGTTCACATGGACCACTTGAAATTGCAAGGGACCATCAGAGAACCATAAATAAATAGATAGGAACCATCAGTCTAAGGAGAGGGTTGGGTGGCAGTGTAACATTGGATCACCTAAACCCATCAGGAGACTAAAATGGGTACAGAAATGTTGAACTGAGTGCACAGGGCCACTATGAAGTCCAAATGATATGATATAGAAAAATGCTTTGGATATTGTCAGGTTCTATTCAAATATAATGGATTTTGATATTACCTATGTTGATATGTATGTGTTAATGTTTTGTAAATGCTCACTTATATGTGTACCATTAAACACACCATACACACACACACACATGAGCATATAAGATATCCGTAGAACAATCATATTCCAGTACTGGGAAATACAAGAAGATTAATAACTTTGGTTTCTATTCATAGTCAAATGATCAATACATCCTAGTATGATTTAAATTAAAATATAACAAAGGACTTTTGGAACACAGAGGAAGAAATTAATGGGATCTTTTAACATAGTTCACATGAATCCTTCCACCAACTTCACTCTGCCTATCTCCAAAGAACTTTGCCATAATTCTGGACTTATATTCACAAAGAACTTTTGATTGACTGGTTGTCCAGATGTGTTGGGTAGCTTCTTAAAATGAAATCTTCCTGTCAATGCAGTTATGCTAGAAGCAGTGATATGGAGCTGTATAAAATAATTTAAAAAAAACAGAACAAAAAATTTACCTATTGTTCATTGTTAACATATGCTTGACTCCTGTGTCAACATTGAGCCATATTCTCCCTTAGCCCAAGTATAGCTAAATATGCTATGATCATGGGATCACACATGTGTTTTGGGCCATAGCAGCTAGACAAACATCATGCTGAGGTATGATTCCAGATGAGAAAACTAAGAATCATAGAGGCTAAGAAACTTACCAACATCACATTGCAAATAAATGTTAAAGCCCCAATTATAAAACAAATCTGATTCCCAAACCCACGCTCTTTCCGACAAATATACAATTATATATGTATAAGAGTTATATATCTTAGTGAGTGAAATTAGCAAGGATAATATGGAAATAATGAACGCCTGCCTTCTTTCTTCTCCCCTAAATAACTTGCCTTTCATCTCTCTCTTGACTGGCTCTCCAGTCACAGTTGAATTGCTTTTTCCAAGGTCCAAAGACAGACACTAATTTGGGGGCAATTAGTTCAGGTGTTGTGTGGGGCCCAACTAACCTATGCTTTCTCAGATATCAGACAAGTCAAGTTACCCAATTATTTCTGAGAGTAATTACTGTGTTTTCATTCTAGTCCATTTCTACTCTTTGGCCCATTGTTTACCTCAGAGAGGAGCAAAGAATGAATTCAAGTTACAGTCTGACATTACAATGAGATTGCCAATAGAAATCAATGACTTGTCCCATGACAAGCTAGAGTTTATGAGGCAGCCTAACGGTGTCCTTATATCTTTGCCTACCTCATTGTTCTGCCATTCAAGCGGATTATACAATTTTCCTGTTATAAAGGGTGTAGTCAGGGCAAAAGGGAGTCTAATTGAGTCTAATATAGTACAGAAGCCTTATAAGGGAAAGAATATGACAAACAGGATATTTTAATCAGCGTGGTCTGGGTTGTCTATTAATGTTGATATTTATGTCCACTTTTATTCACCTTAGAAAGGAGACACAGACGGAGTGGTTGAGGTCTAAAGAGCTCATCTTTTCAGCAGCAGGAACCTAAATCCTGGTGGAATTGAAAGGGTTTGACTCAGTATGGTGAAACATTATTTAATGCATCTTCTACTTATGAGTACTTTTCTGAAAATTTGGGTAAAGTGGTTTAAAATGCAACAAAACCAAACTGGAGACTGTGAAGTCAAAAAAAGATACACATAGTCTGAGTGCTATACCACCCAATATGGTGGCTACTAGTCATGTGTGGCAATTGAGCTCTTGAAATGGGGCTGGTTTGAAGTGAGATGTGTGCTATAAAATATAACATTAATAATTTTTATGTGCCTTACATTTTGAAAAGATAATATTTTAAATACATTTGGTTAAAAAATATATTAAAATGATTTTCTCTCTTTTTAATTTTTATTTTTTATTTGTTCTAATTAGTGATACATGATAGTAGAATGCATTCCGACACATTGTACATAAATGGAGTATAATTTGTCATTCTTCTGGCTGTACATGATGTAGAATCACACCGGCCATGTATCAAATATATACATAGGGTAATAATGTCAAATTCATTCTACTCTCATTCCTACTCCCATATCCCTCCCCTTGCTTCACTCCTCTCTTCCTAATCCAAAGTAACTCTATTCTTTTCATTTTTTAAAATGTAGCTAGTATGTAAAATTACATATGTGGCATGCACTGTATTTTTAGTAGGCAACAGTGGTCTAGTGTGATTTATAAATGATGTCATCCAGGAGCCAAATTTTAGCAATTTAGCCTCCTTTAAATCAGAATGCCAACATGCATCCTGCTTGTTTATGTGGGACATGGATTTTCTACCACCTTTGTGATGTGCATCTGCATATGTAACCATATTCACACCAGTGTAAAGAATCTCATCACCTTTGGTATAAGAGAAATCAACCAATAAATCCAGAGTTTTTTTTTTTTTTTTTTTTTTTACCCTGTGATCAGGCTTTAAAATCAGGAGAGCTATGGCCCACATAGAAATGTTTTCCTGTATCTTTTTGTTTCAATAAAATCCCCCAACCCCAAAGAGCATGATATGGAATAAGCTACTGGAACAATTTATTCTTTTCTCTCCATGGATTAGAGAGGTGGTACTTGGAGCAGCTTGTTAAAGAGAAGAGCTTGGCCCTTGCCCTTGCTCTGTGTTTAATGATCCTCTCTTCATGTGCCACCTCTCTAATCTGCAGAGAGATAGGTACAAATTGTATCTATAATGTTATATTACTTAACAGTATAATGTATGATAAATCATAGAATTGCATCCCTACCTTGTAATTGGTGAGATGTGTTGCATGAGAGATCTCCTAATTCAATAGAGAGTGGTTGCTCTTATGCATAACTGCCTCTCTGGATCAAACCAATTCAGCCTGCAAGTGATGAGGAGAGAGTTAAAGCTTTTTTTAATTAAAAAAAGCAAAAATATGACATAGAATAGCTTTATAGGCCCCCGGATTCAAGCGACAGTTTAATAATCCTCTATTTGAATGGAGTCTCTTTTCTCCCCCTTTTTCGGTGGGAGTCACGGTAGACTATCTGTGTGAAACGGGGGCCTAAAGGGGACATATGCTAGGTGCATTTGTGCTCTCTTAAATTGGTAATCATTGCTTTGAAGATGTTGCCCTGACAGTCTTGTGTGTTTATTGTCTTCCTATTCTTACTCCCATGTTTTATTCTCAACATTCTCTGCTTTGTTTTTTTTTTTTAATTCATTCTCTTTTTTTCCCTATATAGCCCACTCCCTGATGTTTCAGAGTTCTTTTCATTTTCTCTCCTTATTTCCTTAAACTTGTAGGCTCATTCTACTTTTTAGCATCCCTGTTATGGTGGTCTCTTTCCCCAGCTTCTAACCTTAACTTCTCAAGTATTATTGGCAAAACAAAGAGCATTTATCATTGTGGAAATATGGCGTCTCATTCCTTGTGTGTGCAGCCAGGTTTTCGTAGCAAGCCATCCTGGTGCAGAAGTGATTTAAATGCTCCTGGTCACCTGAAAACCTCCCACTAACACTACACATAGTGTGATCATTAACTCTTTGGAAATTAGTTATGAAGACAACTAAAATACAATTTGACAGGCAAGTTTAATTAAGTCTGTTACAATTGTTATGACTCATCCAAATTAGACTGTTCCAGCTGGTTGGGGCAGACACACAGCTAATCTTTCAGGAAGAGCTGAAGAAAGTTGGGTGGAATAACTGGTACTAGGTTCGCTGATGCCTGGCAGGAAATTTGGTCTGGAGCTTGAGCTTCTCAGCATCTCAGTCCTGCCCTCTTTCCATTCCCTTACAGCCTGTCTCCGAAAGCTCTTTCAGAGCCAAATTCTATGATGCATTGTTTGGGACTGAAAAATAATCGGTAGAAGTTGTCATACACTCACCACTTACAATTTACCATTTATCATTAAGCAAATGAATGCGATTCAGTGACTTGATTTTTCATTTTTAAAATTTCCAGCTGTATTTTTTTTAAAAGAAAGATAAAACAGATTGTGTGTTCTTATCTTAATTTGATCACTTCTCAATTCTGACTTTCTGAAAACAGTAGAAGGGCAGCTTTTTGACACGAGTCATTGATTCTGTCCAAACAGACACAGGGAACAGCGCCCAAATTGCAGCCCAGCTTAGTCTTCTTGAAAAAGCCCTGAGCTTGGAGGAGGGGTGGCCTCCTGGTTCTCCATCACATCTGCATCGCCTTTCCTATGTTCTACCTTTACACATCTTAATAAAGAGAAACAATTCATTTGGTAAATAATCTATAATACAATTTCCAGAGAGTACTCTGCCATTTCTCAACTGCCAGATATATTTTATTTTTACTCTGCATGTAACCAAGAAAAACAAGGTTGCAAAATGATGCCAGGTTATGAGTTTCAGCTATGAGACGTCAATAGCCCTTGATTTTGTTGCTGTTGTCACTAATTAATGCAAGTTCCAAAAAAAAAAAAGGATCATAAAAACAAATTGCCTTTAAGCACCCTAACATTATTCACAAGGTATTCTTATGAGAGGACTTTCAATATATTTGCCATGGTTTTTGCAATCACTTTTAATCACTAATATTCAGGCCTTCACTGCTCAGACTGCTTTTTATTTCTTCTGTTTTTTTTTTTTGCTTCCTTGTGTTTTCCTGCTGACATTTTTACTATAAAGTCACATTTTCATCGAGGACAATGGCATCTTGTTTTTAAAGCAAACAAACATGAGAAAATTTGTTTTGAAAATATGTGGGTTGATGACAAAGTCATAAGAATTTCAGAGAAATGTCAGTGCCCGGGTGGGGAGAGCCAGTTCTCCTACGATTCTTAAATGAAAATGGAATTTGGTGCCTTATGTACTGACAACCTCCACATGGTGCAGAAGTTTCTTTGTTTTCTGCAGGGTATTGTCTTCTTCTTTTCACTGGAAGCCTACTTGATGGTTTCCAAAGATCAATTCTACTTTGCCGTGAATGTGTCTCTTAACCTTTCCCTAGAAACCGAAACAGTATACAAGTGCATCCCACAAAAGGGAGAACTCTAAGATGAACAGCAAGAAAGCAAAGGGTTATATTATAATTCACCTAGAAAAGAGCATTTTCACTAATCAGTACCCATATCATACATTTGTAAAAATGACTGCCTGACAGGTGAAAAATCTATTTTTTTTGACAGCATACATTTAGTCTTAAATCAATCCAACACAATAGTTCCTTTTCTTGCTTTACACAAACTCTCTTTCACCTCTTGATAAACTGTACCCCTGTGAGCCGTTGAATGTTTCAGACTCCTACCCTTTGCTGTGTTGCAGCAATATTTTGAGGGCAATGCAGAGCAGATTCATTTGGCAGAATGTTTTTATATGCATATCCGTGCAAAGCCAAGATCTAATAATTTTGTGGATTAAAGGCTCAGTCCCAAACTTTGTGATGTGCTATGAAACACCTGCATTGTGAGTTGGACTCCTGACCTGAGGCCTCTCTGAGGTATTCTGTTTTAACCTGGTACATAGAGCACAATGACAGATTAAGTAATTTCCCCATAGTGGTGTGTCTACTGGAGTTTCAAATAGCCCAGCATAGGTATTCAAAGTCTTAATATATTTGGATATTCCAGACTATATTCCCTCTGTATAAAAAAAAAAGTTCCTGGCCGGGCAGCATGGTGCCCTCTGACCTCCTTATAGGAGTATAAATGGATGCCCTACTGAGCTGAGTGAATGCTAATTATTTTGTCGCTCTTGAATCCTTAAAAAATAAAAGAAAAGAAAGACAGAGAAGAAAAGATGGCCCATTTGCATGCTAAAAATATGCAGAAGATTGTAAGAAACAGAAGCTTAAGACATTCTGACACTCTCAGGTCTCAGGATACCATTGGGGATTTGATTTACTTTTCTCTTTTGCTTGGAGATATTCTTTGGCCTAGGAAATTTTGGCTGGAAAAAAAATCTCTGAGGCTCACCTGAGACAGCGTTCGCGAACATCAATACCCCAGGGCAGCCAGAAAAGTGCATGCGAGGCCCAGAGCTGGGACTCTTACGGTGGCAGTGCCTTGAATTCAACTCTTTAACAGGAGATAAAGTTTTCATGGTCTTCTCAGTGCCAACACCTTTGTGAAGGAAAGGTCAGATCTACATAATGAAACAAAAAGAGGGCCAGGTCAGGGAGAAGGGGAGTTGTTTAATCCAGGAGACCAACAAACTTCAGAGATTTGATTGAAAACCCATATGCTTCTCTGGGAATAAGCATCTAATTAGAGTGGAAAAAATCTAAATGTGCCCATGACTTTTTTGCTCCTTTCCCCAAATGATGAGTCTCCTTATTAAACACGTTTTTTAAACCCAGAAATCATGGGCTAGAGCAGAACACTACACCAGACAGTCATTTCCTACTCCTAGGGGAAAAAAAAAAAAAGAGCGATGGGCAATATTGTCATTACAAGGAAAGAAGACTTGGTGATATCATGCTGATGGCACATTAGGAAAAATTAACAGGGGAAGTGTGGCCTGAAAGACCACATCTCTGGGACTGCAGTCACCCAGTCATTGTTTCCTAGCCTACACCTCAGGGTCTCTCTAGTGGTCAATCCATTAGAGTTGGGAGTGGCTGTGCAAGCCAAGCAAGAAGAAATGTGCCTGTGTTTGCACAATTGTGTGTGCATGCATGGTTTTGTGTGTATAGGGTGTTTATGTTTCCATGGGATGTGTGTGAGAGTGTGTGCAACATGCATTAGTGTAAGGGGCCCTGCTTTACATATAGATAAGTATGTCCTACAATAATACTTACATATAGATAAGTATGGCCAGATGGCGTGTGTGTGCCTTTCTTTTGGAGGTGGGTACAGGGATTGAACTCAGGGGACTGGACCACTGAGCCACCTACCCAGCCCTATTTTGTATTTTATTTAGAGACAGGGTCTCGCTGAGTTGCTTATCGCCTCACCATTGCTGAAGTTTGCTTTGAATTCATGATACTCCTGTTTCAGCCTCCTGAGACACTGATTACAGGCATATGTGTGCCTTTTAAGGAAAGAAAAAAAATATATATATTATATATATATTATATCTCACCATTCATACTTACTAAAATAACAAATACCTTTTCCTCCCTCTGCTTTTCCTACAGTCTGATTCTCTGCTCTAAGTTACTCCAGTTTGTCACAATGAAAAACAAGAAAAAGAAGAGTTCATTCCTCTTAATGTTCATAAGATGAAAATAGTTGTTCCCTTCATGTGTTTTGATGGAGGTGTCATGAGGCAGAGTACGCAGTGGCCAAGGAACTTGCTCCTGTACGTTGAGCTGAGGGAAATGGGAGCATTTGTCAAGCAGGTGCAAGCTGAGATCACATTTAATAATGTCTTGCTCTCCTCATTACTTTCTTCACTCTTCTCCTGGCTTCCAGGTCTCTCCATTCTGGCCATTCTTTCTCCATGAAAGCTCTTTCCACCTGTTCTCATTTTCCTCTCAGAACTTTCTAACATGATCTGTCTCCCGCCCCCCCCCCACCCTGCCGCTGCCAATATGTCTGCTTCTAATTTATAGCTCAGGTACTAAAACTTCCATATCCCAGAACCCTAGACTCTAGGCTTAGATTTATAGAAACTTTAGGACAGACAGGGTCTTGAGGATGTTCTAATTCACCTTCCTCATTTACAGATGAGCACATTTAGAACACCCTCCTGGAGGTTACCTGGTTGTGGGTCTGAGCATGCAAGCAATATCATACGGTTGACAGGGTTGACAGGGACACTTTGCTGTGAGTCCTGGCAATCTGTGTCATGGCAGCCACTGGAAACAGCACAAAAGGCATTTCCTTTAGGAGATTAAATGTGGTAATTTGCATTTGGAAAAGTGCTTTGTGAGCTGTAAAGTGGTAAATGCTTAAAGAGTAAGCTGTTTTTCTCTTTTCTTTTATAACTAATAATGTACTGGGTGAAAATTGTACCATGACTTTTAAGACTATAAAAACTAGTGAAAACTGAAAAATTTAGATGCATATTCTAAAGAAGCTTCTATTGTGTCTCAAAGTTCTTTAGTAGTTAGTTTTTAGAAAGCTGCTTTGAACATTCAGCACTACAGGCAAGGACGAGTCATTATTCATACCATTGTAGAGAAAGAACATGGGGCCAGGGATCTGCAGGCCCAGAGTCCATTCTGGCTTTAAGATTCCACCATATTTGTTCTTTGGTGACTGAAATGGCTGTTAATGACTTAACCTTTGTAAATAGAATTCATCATTTTCCTTCACCCTAATGTGACTCTCCTTATCTGCTGCCTATTATAGTGAACAGAAGCACTAAGCATCTAGTCATCCCAACAAGAATGCAGGAGGCTCTTCTCCCTCTTCTCTCCCTATTTACTCCTACCTTTTCATCAAGGTCTTTCCATCACCACGGTCAGCCAATCTTGCTCCTTAGTATCTCTTCAGCTATCTTCACAATTGTTATGCTCATCTTTAGCTCTCTCATCTTGCTGCTGTTTTAACTGATCATTGATCTACTTTTCTCTAGCAATTCTTCCTTATCATTATTATTATTATTATTTTTTGTTTTGTTTTTAAATGGTGCCAGGGATCTAACCCCAGATTTGTACATTCTAGGCAAGTATTCTCCTACTGAGCCCCATCCATAAGTGTTTTCTTTTTATCTTGAAACAAGGTCTTTGTAAGTTGTCCAGGCTGGCCACAAACTTGATCCTCCTGCCTCAGCCTCCCAGGTAGCTGGGATTACAGGAATATGCCACCATGTGGGGCCTCCCATCTGGCTTCTTACTCTTTTCAGTGTCAACCAGGATAAGCTTGTGAATTATACATTTGATTAGTTCACTCCCCTGTGTCTTCTTTCCTGTTTTATCACCTTCATTGCTTAAATCCATTCTTTCTCTCAAGTTTCATTCTATTCTAAAGTCCCTTTTGCCTGGAAGCTTTCTCTGATTTCTCCCGTCTTAGGCCACCAAGATGTCTGTATGTCTTCCATTAGAGCACTTGTCCTACATTACACACAAGGGATGTTCCACACTGCATCATAAGCTGTACAAGGTTAGGGACCAAATGTATATAACTTGTGTAACCTTAAGGCTCACTCCACTGTTTCATATATAAAATTGCTCAAGCAAGTGGATGTTGAACAAAGGAAGGCATACATAGTAATGACTTATTTTGTGACGTTGAACAAGTCACTTAGTCATAAAGTAAATAGAGACCCAAATAAACTAACATGAGAACACTGAGTTAACTTGAGGTGAAGGTGAACTCCAGTTTTAAAGTTTCATAAATGTGTAAATATATGCTTATCAATAGCCAAGAAATGTGATAGAGCTTTCAAAATAGCGGTGGTCTGGGAAGAGTGTTTTATCCCATTTGAGCTTCTTCATTGAAAAAGTTTATAATTACTGCCCTTGCAACTAGTCTACACCTTCTGCTACCTTCTTAGAGGAGACAATGAATGGCCACCATGAATGCTAGAGATGGAGAAGAGTTTGCACCCATACAACTTTGGTTTTGTGAACTTAGTGGAAAGAAGTTGTATAGCTTTCCTGGAAAGAGTTTGGATCAAGTCTAAAAGAGAACAAATGGCTCTGAGGGAAATGCATCTTTTTTGTTTGTTTGTTTTGTTTCTTTGTTTGTTTCAGGATAATGAAATAGTGTCTTACCTCTGATAACCTAAAGATGGAAGCTAGTCAGTGTTTTTCCAAGTTGAATCTTTGCAAGTTGAGTCATCACTATTTACACTGTGCCTCAGTCTTAGATCTCTAATTTTATTCTCAAGTGAGAATATGAATTTTTGTGGGTCTACAGCTCATTCATGTGAAAAAACCACTGAGATAAGACTGAGGGTAAAGAGAAGCAGTAGATATTTGAATATGAAATATGCAGAGAAGAAATTTTTGAACTTCTTGTTCTGAGATTTTGGATGATCCCAAAGGTGAGAAATGCACATAATCTACTGTCAGAGAGAGCCAGTTTTGGGGAGACATAATGCAAATCAACAGGCATAGACACCAGGTTTTCTCCCCAGAGAAACTGAGAAAAGGTCAAAGCTTTATACTGGGAGAATGATCCAATTAAATACCAATATGAAGCCAGCACACCATGTGCCCCCCAAACAAAGCTAGCCATGCATTCTTATCAGTATCTCTTTGAAGACCCCCTCAAGCTTGACCCTGTATCATTGTCTTTGCTCTTCCTGATTCGGAAATATAACCAACTTTCCAAGGTTTTTTGTCCTTGACTTGTCATTTTTTATCCTTTTCTGCTTTGCCGTGCTACGTTTTAACATATCTGCTCTGTGGTATTTTGGTATTGGAATTAGAAACTCCACACCAAGAATAATTTTCCAATTTATTGACTTTCTGGACAAGAATTTATTCCTTTAGACTTCCTGCCAATCTGCAGTTGTTAGTAAATAGTACTATACTGGTTTGTAGAGCTGGGTACTTTAAGATGGGGACAGAAAATCATGAAAGATGAACGATCTTGACCTGAAACTGAAATTCAGACAAAGGATGAGTGGTATTATTTGAGCAAACAGTACACCAACATGGCTGTATGTTCGGCAGAAGCGCCAGCTTACAGCAAACAGGAAACAACTCAAGGAACAAAATAAAAGTAGGCCTACCTCTGCTTATTCAAATACCACCCACAACTTTCTGGGAGAAGAACATATGCAGAGCATATTTGAAAACATTATAAGGCATGCATAAAGTACAATATTAGTCAATTTTATATGCTCAGTCGCATGAAATCTGTGTGTTTAAAAAATATAATAATTTGCATTTCATGGCTTTTGATAACCTCAGGAGTGCACTTGAAATTCAGCACATGCCCACAGCACCTCCCAGCTCACCCCATTTTTAACTGAAGACCAATGGTTTCTATTAAGGGATCAGGCAGGGCCTCTGACAAGCCAGTCAATAACTATGTGAGGTTACTTCATTAATGCTATAATGGCTGATAGAGTGAGAGGCAAAAAACAGGTTCCTGACAGCAGCAAATGAAAATGATAGAGATTCCTGAAGCAATGCGCCTTTCCTTTGTCATTGTCTTTTGCTTCGCTTATTCAAAATGTGGCATTTATGTATTCAGTCTTGATGAATGTTGCAGGCTTTAAGTACTTTTTCCATCTCTAATGCAGTGCCGATTGCACATTGTTCTCTCTTTCTCTCTCTCTACCCCTCTCCCTCTCTCTCTCTCTCTCTCTTTTCCCTATAACCTCTGCTGTCAAGGCATTGCAGGCTGAAGGGTTGCAGGCACTGGCTAAATAGCTTTTGTGCTGTAAATGGTGAAGGTGATGGGACAATGCATCATAAGTGCTGGCTCCGTCACAGAGCAGAGTGGGTGGTGGGAGCTGGACCCTGTGGCTAAAGAGATACAGGTCTCCCTGGCCCTGCCATGCTCTTGTCTTTAGAAACAAGGCAGAAACCTCCAAAGAAAGCGTAGGCATCTCTGTGGAGCTCACACGGGATGCCTTTAGGAGAGGAAAGCGAAATCAGGTGAATCAGGAAGAGGAGTGACATGGAAAGGGCACTCCAGTTAGCCATGATCAGGACCATGCACAGCTCTGGCCAGGGTGCATTCTGGCTAGGCCTTGGTGTTTGGCTGTTAGAGGCAGAAGTTCTTCCTGGCTTCTAAGTGTCTTGACAGGCACAGACTGCACTCTGGTCCTTGAGGGGGGTCATGCATTTTGTTTCAATGAACAAGAGAGAATATACACTGGAAGGTCCCTGGCATCAGCCAAAGGGAGCCTGAGCAAAGCCAGAATGAGAAATATACAGGCATTTCTTGGAGCTGTGGGTGAAGCCTTCTTGGATCAGGGCTGAAGAGAGGCAGAGGATAAACACGTGAGGGAGCAAGAGCTGACAGCTTCTTAAGGCACACTCCAACTTCTGATGGGGCTAGATTTTCAGCATCCTTTGCCCCCTCATGCTGTGAGGGCTCTGAACCATTTTGAGGGGTGAAAATGTGACATATCACCTGATAACACACATGCATCTTATTTCAATGGACTTCACCAGGGAATTGATCTGCTTTGTGGGATGCTGGTCTTAAACTGGGAAAACATCAGAACTGCATTGGCATGGTCAAAGACAAGCCAGGCAGGGATGAAAAATGTGATAGCCCAATTCTCTATGCTTCCCCTACACAACTTGGGTGGCGGGACATAGCCTCAAATTGCCACCATGTGTCTTAAGAACTGACTCAAATCCTTTGTGAAAGAGTCTGTAACCAAACATATACAAACAAAACCCAGCTACCCCTCAATTAGATGCATGATTATAGTCTGGATGTACAGGTGACTTATGTGGCCAGAAGCACCTTAGCAGAAGGGATTGACCTTTATTTTTCTGTGACTCCATCAGATTCCATCTCTGTTAACTACAGAGATCATGCAGGAATTGTCCATTTGAAGATCAAGCTGGCCTGTGGTATTTTAGTGTGGCCAGACTCGGTTACTTTGATAATTGCAAAAATCTATTTTCTTTGTGCCTTTTTCTCACTGGTCTTACCAATTACTTACATGATAGGCATTGTTTTAGTAGGCTTTTTTTTCCTGCTATGACTTAAAGACCTGACAAGAACAATTTTAGGGAGAAAAAGTCTACTTGGGGGCTTTTGATTTCAAAAGTCTCTGTCTATAGATGGACAACTTCATTCCTCAGGACTTAAGAATGAACATCATGTAGGCAGAGTGTGATAGAGGAAAGTGGCTCAGCACATGAGGATCAAAAAGGAGAGAGGGAGAGAGAGAGAGAAAGAGAAGAAACCGCTCAGCAGGAATAAAATATAAACCCCAAAGTCATACATCCACAATGTGCAACCTTCTTCAGCCGCACCCTACCTGTTGCAGTTACCATTCAGTTAATCCCTATCAAGAATTAACTCTCATAACCTGACCATTTCACCTCTAAAACTTGCATTGACTCACATGAGTTTTGAGGGGACACCTCACATCTAAACCATAACAGGCATTATTCTATTTGGTAAACAATAAGTGTTGAATTGTGACAACTCTCCTCTTCCAAATTCACATTAAATTCTATTTTAGTCAGCTTTTTCACTTCTGTGACTAAAATGACCCAACCATAAAAACTGTAAAGGTAAAAAAGGACTCACAGTTTCAGAGGTCTTAGTCCATAGAAGGCTGGCTCCATTCTTTGGGGCTCTAGGTGAGGCAGAACATCATGGCAGAAGAGTGTGGCAGAGGGAAGCAGCTCACATGGTGATTAGAAAGCAGAGAGAGAAAGACTCCACTGGCCAGATTCAAATATATACCTGATAGCCACGTCCCCAATGAACCACTCCCTCCAGCCACACCCCACCTGCCACCAGTTACCACCCAGTTAATCCCATCAAGGATCAATTCACTGATTATGTTAAGGTATAACACAATCATTTCTCCTTCACTCCTTCTTGCATTGTCTTACACGTGAGCTTTGGGAAGACACTTCACATCCAAACCATAACAAGTCCTAAACCCTAGTACCCTGGAATGTGACAGTATTTGGAAATAGTCTTTAAAGAGGTAATTAAATGAAAATGAGGTCATTAAGATGGGTCCTAACCCAATATGACTGAGAGAAAATTAGGACTCAGGTGCTGAGAGAAGACCACATGAAGATGCAGGGAGAAGACAGCTACCTACGAATCTGAAGGAACCAACCTGCTGACACCTTGACCTTAGACTTCTCACCTTCAGAACTATGAGGGAAAACATTTCTATCAATGAAACCACCCAGTCTGTGGCATTTGTTACAGTTGCACTAGCTGACTACCATAAGAAATAAAGAGCTTTGTGTAATGAGGGTCTCAGCAACTGGCCTAAAGCCACAGAGTAGCTTACTGGGTCCAGTTCCTCATCATCTCTCCCCAACAAACCGCATTTTAGTAAAGCAAGTACATTCTCTACATCCATGATGTTACTTTTAATTTTTAAGTTAGGTATCCCTAAATAATGCAGAAAACTAAATTGTGTGTTTTGAAAAGTTCACCCCAAAAGCTTCAGATTGTTATGAAATTCTATGATCTCCTTTATTTGCTGCATTGTGGCTTTGACATCTCCTTTGATAAATATAGAGATAATCCCTTCACTTTAGCTGCTGTATAGTACTCCACTATACAAATATACCACCAATTGCCCTTACTGAAGGATTCTGCATGGTTTCTCTTTTGGTGATAATGAATTGAGCTGCCATAAACATTCATAAACATTCACATATTCCCAGAACAGGAATCACAGGATTTGTAGCACATACATGTTTTCAGCTCGACAAGATATCAAAATGCTTGCCAACATAGTCATAGAAGCTTCTCCTTACAACAGCAGAGTAAGAACCTTTCCTTTTTTGTATAATGTTACCAACACTTAGTGTTGTTGGGATTTGAAATTTTCTCACAGTCTGATGGGAGTACATGGCAATTAATGGTTGTTCTTCGATTGTTCTTAGAAACCACAATTATAGCCAGGCATGGTGGCACACATTTGTAATCCCTGCAGCTTGGGAGGCTGAGACAGGAGGATGGAGAATTCAAAGCCAGCCTTAGCAATTTAGTAAGGCCCTAAGCAACTCAGCAAGACCCTACCTTTAAATAAAATTCAAAAAAGGGCTGGGGATGTGGCTCAATGGATAAATACTGCTAGGTTACCCTGTGCCAAAATGAATAAATAAATAAAAAGAAAAATCCCAATCAGAATGGCCAGCATTTATTTAGCAACTATCAAACACCAGGTGCCCTGTGGTTTACATCTTCTTTAATCTTCAACATTGTCCTATGAAAGAAGTCGAGCTACAATCACCCACATTCTGCAGACAAGGAAACTGAACTCTAAAAAGAAGCTACTTGTTCAAGGCCAGGCAACTACTAAATGATTCAAGGAGAATTAGGATTTATCCGATTCCAAAGCCTGTTGTGTTAGGTTGGGTTTCCTCCAAAGTAGACCCTGCAACAAAGGGCTTGGGTTCTGGTGGTTTGTTTAGGAACTGATTCTAGGAAGTGCACATGAGATTAGCAGAAGAGTCACAAAGGTTGGTGGGGTATTTATGAATATATGACCACATGCAGAATTGTGATTCCATTCTTCCAGCGTCTTCTCAGAGGTTTGTAGCACCTAGAATTATCCTACCAGTCCAGGAGAAACCTGGGTATTCATCCACCAACCCTCATTAGTCATCGGTCGAGTTTTGAGAATTCTTCAAGAGTACTGACTAAGCTCCCCCATGCAAAAGAAAGCACTCAGTCAGAGGAGAGAGTTGTGGGTCCTTGACAATACCCAGCTCAGTTGCAGGGCAACACAGAGGCAGGCCGAATGTACTGGGAGGGCATGAACACCCACACTATTCCTAGCTCTTTTACCATCTGTCCACGCAGGAGAAATCTCTTCACCAGCTTCTTCCTTGCATAACCTGAGGGGAAGTAACTGCATTTTAATCTCTGCACTGTGAGTTGGTTTATAATTGATGGGACTTTTCCTACAGAAATTGATATACAGTATTACACTTTACCAAAATATTCTAACTTGTTATGTGATGGTTTTTCGTGTGTGTGTGTGTGTGTGTTACCTTTATTTTTTTCTTGATTTTAATTTCTTTGTATTGATAACAGGACTCATCACATACTTTTGATCAAGTGGGGAAAATGTCAATTTCCTCACTGCTTTCTTGGGAAATAGGAAAATAAAATCTTTCTCTCTAAACTCTGAAGTGTTTCCCATACCTATAAAGATACATTTTTCACTCCAGAAAACTTCAATAAAATCATGGATATAAAACTGGCCTATAAATAAAAATTTTACAAAAATCTGATTGCCGAAAATGAAAAAAAAAAAAAGACAGTGTATTTAAAAGAAATAGTAATGGCCACTTAGAATTGTATAATTTGTGTTTTTAAAGTATCTCGTCAAAACTGCTTAACAAGAAAATAAAGTGTGTTGGAATCAAATTCATCCCTCTTAGAGTTGTAAAAGCAAATGCACAGAATGGTGAAAAGGCTTTGCCAGGGTTATGCCATGAATTGATGACCCTTGTCAAACTTGAACTCTGGACTGCAGAGGCCCAAGCCTATACTTGTTGACCTACATTAGAGTTTTTCAAGTTGTGGTTCAGACAATTTTCATCAAAATTGTGGGATAGCCAGGTGTGGTGGCCCATACCTGAATACCTCAGCTCAGAAGGCTGAGGCAGGAGGATTGCAAGTTCAAAGACAGTTTCAGCAAAAGCAAGGTGCTAAGCAACTCAGTGAGACCCTGTTTCTATTTAAATACAAAATAGGGCTGGGGGTGTGGCTCAGTGATAGAATGCTTCTGAATTCAATCCCCAGTACCCACTCTCCCCCAAAAAATTTCTGGGTGTACTTTTCATTATTTATTTATTTATTTACCAGGGATTGATACAAGGGGTGCTTTACCACTGAGCCATATCCCTACCCCTTCTTTTACTTTGAGACAGGGCCTTGCTAAATTGCTGAGACTGGCTTTGAACTTGCAATCCTCCTGCCCCAACCTCCCAGGTTGTTGGGATTATAGGCGAGCATCACTGTGCTCAGCTGGATGTACTTTTTAAATGGCTAAGTCCTGGCCCTTACCTCAGGAGATAGGAACTGTAGTGGTAAAGTTTCTTACATACCCAGAAACAAAGGGCCAAACCTTCTTCAGGCCCAATTTTGTTGACACTTGGAGGCTTGAATTCCACCACTGTCATGATATTCTCATGAAATGAGAATTGATCATTTAGAAATGATCGGGGAAGTGTACAATTCCCCGTGATCCACTACCCATGCTCAGGAAGTGTCTCCACATAGCTAGTCAGCCCTGATCTTCCCAGCAGAATTTTTCTTTTTTTTTGTACCAGGGATTGAACTCAGGGACACCCAGACAGTGAGCTACATCCCCAGCCCTATTTTGTATTTTATTTAAAGACATGATCTCACTGAGTTGCTTAGTGCCTTGCTTTTTGCTGAGGATGGCTTTGATCTCACGATCCCCCCGCCTCCTCCTGAGCTCCTGGGATTACCAGCGTGAGCTACCTGCCCAGCTCAGCAGAATATTTTTGTTCCTGCTCATAGTGGTCATCATTATGTAGAAGCCAAAATTCCTCTAGAAGAAAGAACACATTTGTGGTCATCTTTTCTTTGCCAATGATATCTTCAACCAAGACAGATTTACCCCTAGATATGGATCCAGGTTGATTTATGAAAATCCAGATAACCTCTACTTTACCCCCATCTCTATAAACAATTAACAAATGAGTCCCAACAGCATGTCTGTAATATAAAGGATGACTTATAATGGCATTGATGAAGTGTCACTTAAGCAGGTTTTAAATACTTCCTGTAAATCTTCTAATGTTTAAAGAGGCCAAACTCTTCAATTTTATTTTCTCTGCCTATCAAAGCTGTACTATGGGCAACGTGTTATATAAATCCTTTTGGGGCAGCCTAAACTGATTTCTACACTGTCAAAAAGAATTGTAGATGAGATAGTCAGAGTACCCCCTTGATATCCAGGATCATTGCCAGTGCCTGTGGCAGTTGTCCAATTGAGAGATGATAGGGATTTAGATACTCATGCAATAGCGTGGTGGTCAGAAAGAATTTGACTCTGTATATTTCGGAAGGAGAGCTAACAGAATTTCCTGATGGATTGAGGTGAGGGTCATAAAATAAAAAAAGGGTCAAGGATGACATCAAAATTTTCTTCCTGAACCACTAGAATAATGAAAATGCAATAAACCAAGGAGGAGGCTGTGTATGGTACAGGTTTTGTGAAACCAAGTTTGGGACATTTCATATTTGAGATAGCCCTTAGACATTCAGGTGAAGATGCCAAGTCAACTCTTGAATATGAGGTTGGACTTTGGGAGAGAATCTGGACTGAAGATAAAAATTTGGGAATCATGAGCATATTATTAAAATCTCAGTCCACAAGACGAGATACCCTCAGTGAGAAAGTAAATTGTAGATGGAGTAAAGAAGAAGAACCAACTCTAAATTCTGGGGCATTTTAGAGGTCAGGAAGACCAGGAAGAATCAGTCAAGTTACTGAGAAGGCACAAACAAGTGATATGTGTGATGTCTTGAGCATCAAAAAATAATGGATTGGATATGGAGACAGAAGGGGTGTCTTATCAAACGCTGGTGACAACCACTAGATTTAGTCAGGTGGAATTCATTGATGATGTTTATGAGAGAAGTTTGTATGAATGATAGAGGTGAAAAGTCAGCTTGGATTGTGTCCAACTGACATGGGAGAAGAAGAATTGGTGCCTGCATGAGCATGATTCCTACTTGAGATCTCACCTGCAGTAGTGCTCACTCCAGAAGATTGGCCTTCAGTTCCATTGGTCCAGCATCATGGGCACATGGCCCTAAGACCAGGAATTTAACTACTTGAATAAAATGCCAACAAGCTGGAGAGGATTCATGTGACCAATTTACCAGGCTGACAATTCTTAGGCATCTTCTGGAAGTGCTTCCCTCTGTTTGTGAGGAAGATGATTACCGCTGGTCCCCAAATAGCCTGTTCAGCACCCAGCACTGTGCCTCATACATAGCCAGTATTTAATAGCTTTTTGTGATCTGAATGGATTTGTAAGAGAATGAATGTGCTTGGGTATATTTGGAGCAAATTATCCATGTTTGGTCAATTTTCTTTTTCAAATAAAAGATCTACAAATGATTGCTGGCAAAAAATAAATAAATAAAGCCAGGGTGGGGGGAAAAAAAAACAACAACCCTGTTTTAGACAAACACATTGTGTCCTGAAAGATCTATTCTGTCATGCCAGCAGACTCATTGGCTGTGATTTGTATATTAAGAAGATTTTAATTGCTCAGGTAAGTGCCTGCACCTGCTAAGACATTGTGTATTAGAGTACTTTATTCTAATCTTTTACAATACAGGGCACACTTCACCCATAAAATTATTCTCTGCACAATTATCACTCTGTTTTACTGAGGTAGAAAGTGCAACTTAACACTTTGGGTTTCACTCATTATTATTAAAATCATGGAAATTAGGATCATTGGGTAATGCTTGTGCAGTTAACTGCTGAATTGCCCCCGTCCTTTCTGTTCCTCTTCTGCTTGCACCAATGAGAAGGACTTGAGTGAGTTTTTACTTTATCTGCAAGCACCATGGGGGCCTGATTGTTTTCAACACAAAAGGTGTTATAAACTCCAAGCAGAGCTTTTCTGCTGGGGCTCAGGGAACATATGAACTAGTTGGCTTTTTTCTTTATTTTTAAAATAATATTTTTTTCTGATTATGAAAGAATTGCAAAAGGAAAATTAAAAGTAATTACATGCAGAACAGGGAAAAGTTGAGAAAATCTGAAGGAAAACACAAAAATATACATAATCAACCGTTATTCATCTGTTTTTCTTTCAGGTACTTTCTTCTAACTTATACATAAATACAGTGAATGCATACAGTAGGCACTTGCTCTTGTACTCACACAAGCATATATTTTATCTGATTAGAATATAAGCAAAAGAGTAGTTACATCTTTTTTCCCCTAAGATAAACCATAGCAGGAGTTAGCAAGCTACAGATTGTAGACTGCATCCTGCCCGTTGTTATAAATAAAGTTTTATTGTAACATAGTCATGGTCATTTGTTGCTATATCATCCATGGCTGCTTTTATGCAATAACACTGGAATTGAGTGGCTGTAGTACAGGACACATGACCTGCAAACCCTAAAATATTTGCTGTTGACCTTTTATAGGAAAAGGTCTGTCATCTTCAATTTATTACATAAATATTGTGTCACATATCTGGCACAGAGAACTAGGTGTCTTGTGGCTGGCATGTTTAGCAATGTCATTTCAATGATTGCATTGTGACTTTATCTGTGGCCAGAACACAGCTCTATGTCTTAGCTGTATTCCAGTTTGACATAGCTCATCTATACCTCATCAATACTTACGCGGTGGTGACAACATTTCTTCACCCATATTTATCCACTATGCTGCCTATATCCCCAAGATTGGTAATCTATGGGTAACCCAAGAGCCTTTTTTTCTCTTTCCCCTAGGACTCCTGTGATCAAGCTCAGTGTGCCTCAACATACAGCCAAATTCTGAGTCAGTGAGCATGGGGTGGGGGGAAGGATTCTGCATTTCAGGCAAGAGTTCCTTGCTGATTCTGAAGTAGTTTAAAACCTCATCTTGAGAAACACCTTCTGGGTCCTTTTCTTTTCTGTCCACCTACTCTGCCAAAGTAACCTGCTGTCTCTTTCAGTCATTTAGGACTTTGTTTTCCTCCAAGAATTGAAAATTTCACTGGGGGGTGACAAGGTTAATATGCAATCCCAAAGGAATATGCTTTCATTCCACTAAAATTTCTAAAATATGAGCATGAAGGTCTACTTGAACCAGCTCTGTTGAACACTGACTGCTTAACAGGTGCTACCTGAATTAGGGAGCTATCCTAATTGCTAAGCCCACAAGACCAGGCCATGGCCAATCTGCTTTGGTCAGACATTTATCTTAGCTTCTGTAGTTTTATTTTGTTTCATCTAGCAGCTTCTATTTTTCAACACTGACACCCTCCAAAGCCTCTTTAGATAGAATATGGACTGTGTCGGTGGGAACATTGATGTGTACTTATAGTAGCACTATTTAGGTTACAAGTAAAGTAACTTCTCATCAAAAGCCCAAATAAATTTTCCTGTTTGAGAGTTCCATCTCTGTGCACTGACTGCAAGTATTACACGAAGTGGTTTCTTTTCTTCTCTAACTTACGACCATGTCTTTATCATCTTTTATAGATTTGTAAGCCCTTGGGTTAATATGTCTTTTCTCTCTTGCCCCACCTTTAGGCAGTGTGATCCTGAAAAGCAATCTTTTGAGAAATTACTGTTTTTTGTGAATCTCAGTATACTCCATATGGATTTAGGCATGATAGGGTAACACAGAAATGCCATAAAGAGGAGTTTCTGTCCTGGAAGATATGATTAAAGAGAAAAATAATTGAGTAACTTATTACTGGGCCACAATTACTGGGGTACTCCACGTTTTAATATTTATTCACTCAGTAAGTATTTATTGTGCTGCCTGTCATACACAGGGACATTCATAGTGAAAACAACAACAACAACAACAAAACCAAAACCAATCAACAAACAAAAGAACACAAACTTCAAAAACCCTTGCTGGTCAGGGTGATTACCTTCCAGTGAACGACAATAAACAATAGCATATTGAGTTTCAAGGTACAGGGACAACAGCAATAAAGCAGACAAGGAGAGTCAGAGAGTATGTGTTTAGGTGTCCTGAGTGGGATGGTGCTCAGCCTATTTGGAAGCTACCCCCAAAATGCAGAAATTTGAATGTTCCAGCTTTGAGGCTCTTGCTGGGAGCCCAGGCTTTACACCCCAACCCAACATCTCTAGCCAGCCATGAGGATCCGCTGTTCTTATCACACAGGCAAAAATTCAGGTCAAGTGATTAAATCTTTATTTCTTTACAAAACACAGTCTCAAAAGGAAAGGTAGAATTCAAAGACAGAAAGACGTGAGGGAATTTATGAATGGCTGTGTACATCTCCCAGTTCCAGGAGAGGCTCTGAAGCTTTTCTGGGCAGACTCGTGAATGTCTTATTCCTTGTCTCTCTAATCTCAGCTCCTAAGGGAGGCCTCCCCTCACCACCCAATCAATTACCCCATCACCACATTACCTGCTTTTGCTTAATTTATTTTCATAGCACTTATTCCTAATTGATATCTATTTATTTGCCTACCTGTTAATTGCTGTCTGTCCCCACTAGAAAGAGAGCCCTAATAAAGTGGGGAAGGTGTTTGTTTTGGCCCTGACATGTAATAAGTTCTTAATAAGTGTTTGTTGAATGGAACACGATGCTAACCATAGAGGAGGAGAGAAAAGTCTCCCCAACAGGGTCACTCTTAAAAAAATTATCTTAATCAAATTGAAGATTCTAGTTCCTTAAAAAAAAAAACTTTTAGTAGCAATAATTCACTAATTTGTAATAATTCAAAGTAGAACAAGTTTTATTGTTAAAGTTTTAAACTTCTTTAGTTGATATCCAGACACATAAATATGCTTATGTTTTGTGAGACTGTTGTAGAAAACGTTTTTCTACAATGAAGGCAGACTCCACATTCTCTTAGATAGTAATGTGTTCACATTTTTTTTCATTTAATAAAGTACACAGAATTCATCTACCTTGCCTGTGAATGTTTCCACTTGAATAATTTAACATTATGTATGTCATCAGAGGAATTATTTTCCTATAATTCAAATAAATGAAAAAGTATACAGAATAATATAGTAAGTACCCTTGTACTCACCAACCAGCTTTGTTGAATTGTAACGTTTTCCAATTTTGCTATATATCTATATTTTAGATGAACATTTCCAATATATTTAATGTGCCCTATGTAACTGTCCCTTCTCCTACTCCACACCCGCCCCCTTCTTAGAGGTCATAATCACCGCTCCATGTTTGTTTTTCTAATTGTATACATTTATATATCGGATTCCAAAACAGCATAGAGTTTATATGTTATTATATAAATGATACCATACTACCTGTGTCATTTTGCAACTTCAGTTTTTGCTTGGTTATTCGTTATTGATCCATTTTGATACAAATGGCTAAAGCTTATCATAGGTAACTATAGATATTTTCCCACTAAAATACTATTTTCACAGAACTATCACCAAAATTAGACAAATTACAATCAAGCTTTCAAAGAGGAACATGTGGGGGTCTTTTTTATGAGCACTTATTCATGAGGGCTCCATCCTCATGACCTAAGTGCCTTCCAAGGGTATAAGTTTTCTTTTAATGCAATTTTAACTATCAATACCCATTCAATCAAATTTATTCTTTACTCAAATGTTATATATAATTTCTATACATGGAAGGTAGAATTCTAAGATGACCCCAACTGTTTTACACATGTTCCCCTGGAATGTGCATGAGTTTGTGACTAGGATGAGGTTTCCCTGATTAGGTTGGTAATAAACTGACTATGAGTTAATTAAAAGGAAGATGGTTAGGAATCAAAGGTTACCTTTAAGACCTGAAAGAAACTCCCTCCTAATAGACAGTAAAGAAAGAAGGACTTCTGTCCTATAGTCGTAGGGACTGAGTTCCATGAACAGTCATCAGGGACTGAGTTCTCTCAACAAACTCCAGATGGATATGACACCTTGACCTCAGTCTTGTGGGACTCTGAGCAGAGTATCTAGACTTCTCATTTCCAGAAAAGCTGATGTAGCAAATGACAGACAATTTAAATGTCTAAAATTGTGATAATCTGTTACATAGCCACAAAACTATTATGCTATAGTTTTGGATTGAACTTATCAATTATTAAGGAGTATATGTTAAGATTTCCCATTATGGTTTTGCTTGTTAATTTCTGCTGGTATTTCTAAGCAATTATACTTTTTCTACTTTGAGGTCAAGATATTTGGGTTATATATATTCAAAATGGCTAAATGAATTTTTCCTGTTATGTAGTGACCCTTTTTTAATTACTAATTATGTTTTTTGCCTGAAAATTTATTTTGTCTAATATTAAAACATACATCTTTAAATTAATATTTTTCCAGTATGTCATTTTTTATCCCTCTATTTTCAACCTTCTTTTTATGTTTTTAGAAATATCTGTAGTAAAAAAAAAACATAGTTAGATTTTGAAAAACTGGCTTAAGGCTATTTATTTTTACGTAATGAGTTTTTTTTTTTTCTATCACATTCACTATGATTTATTTATTTATTTAGACTTTTTCTATCATCTTATTTATTGTGGGTTTTTTTTTCTATTTTAAAAAGTCTTTCCTGCCTTGTACTGTTTTGATCAGATTTTCCCCTCTCTCCCACCTTCAGTCTCTATTAGTTTAGAATTTAGAAATTATTTTTTCATTCTTTTAGTGATTACTTTCAAATATTAGTCAGCATTTTTAACATAAACTTGAAAATTAATAATTAATTTCATAATCTTAAATACATAAGAATATTAAATAATACAAGGAGATTGGCCTTTTATAGATCTGATCATGCCTTCTTATCTTGCTCATTATGACTTACAGTTTAACTCCACCTTGATTTGAGAGCATTCTAATTAATCATTTTTATTAATATTGATTTATATAGTCAAACTTATTTAGCTACTCAGATTTTCTTTCTCTGAACTTGTTTTGGCACCTTAAACCTTTGTTCTTTGTTGAATTCGTTCATTCTGATGAATATTCTTTTGTAATTTTATCTTCATGTTCTCAATCTTGACCCCAAAGTGATTTATTTTGACCTTATTCTACAATGGTAGTTTAATTGGCTATAGAATTATAGGTTGATGATTTCTTTCTTTCATCATTTTTGAAGTTATGATTCCATTATTTCTGCCTTTTGAATTGTTTATCTGGTGAAGTCTTGCATAGTCTTCCTGTTAAGAGCTGGCTGGGGGTCTTTGCCCCTTTTTCTTGAATCTTAATAGTTACTGTGTCTACTTGGCCAATAGCATAGAATCTGGTGGAAATGGTACCATGCCATTTGCAGAATCAGGCTGTGAAAGTGTCACAGTTTATATGCTTCCCTCTCGGATTTATGATGCTCAGGGAAGCTTGATTACCTTGATATTCCCAAGCTGTGATGAAGTTTGTGTTAGTAAGGGGAATTGCTGCATAGGATCAATCCCTCCAGGCAGGTGACAAACATGGAATGAAAACACCATCTTGAACATTTATCCTCTGCTGATGTGATGTAGAGAAGATGTAAGGCTGAAAATATGTCCCATTCCATTGTTCCAGTCTACTCCAACTGTTCAAGCCAACCCAATTGAGGCCTGAGTTGTTGTTGAGCAGAGAATAGCCATCCATGCTGGGCTGCGCTAAAGTTCTTGACCCATAAAATCAAGAGCACAACAGAATGGTTGTAATTTTAATAACTAATTTTGTGTTGGTTTGTTATAATTAATACATATCTGGAACAATAGCATTTCCCCTTTGTAATATTTAGATCATACTCTCAAATTATACTTTTATTAGTGTATTTAGGGTTTATCTTTTTCAAATAATAGGTAAAAATGGACATAATTTGTTTTACATTTTATTCTCATGGCCTACCATATATAGATGTTTAATAAATATTTAGCAAATGAATAAATATTATAAAAAGTTTACATTGCTCAATTGTTTTGTTCTAATTATTGCTATTTAAATTCTTTTAAAAATCTACTTATTTGGAGCTGTTAGATTTGCATCACAGTGTTTTATTAATGTACTGATGAGAACATTGTTTTGTTATTGGATTGTTTTGTATTTAAAGCATTTAAAATTAAAAAATAAATAAATAAATAAACCCTAAAACATTTGCAGTGTTGTTTACCTGAGCTGCTATAATCCACAAAGAAAGTAAATTAAAATAATTAATTTTTTAAACCTACAAAAATTTAATTTAATCTGGAGATAGAAGATTCTGATTCTTTTTATGTCTTTAGGGTTTATTTGTTCCTCTCATGCTGATAATTTTTCTGGCCATAGAAGACAGAAGAAATCAATGAACAATAACGCTGGCTGGGTCGAGCAGATAGAGCTCACACTGAAAAGTTTAGAGTTTAAATTTAAAGATTACTTAATCACTTTTATTTTAAAATCTGGGAAACATCAAAATGCTTCCCCCAAATGAGTCCTGGCTCTACTGTGTATGATCCGATGATGCAGCTACTTCACGGTTTCCTGACATCTGTTGTTCCATGTCTTCATGGACAGCTGCGGAGACTCTGATCTGCTTATTCTCCTTGTCACTTGGTTATTTCTGCTTTCACCCTCCAAAGATAATTCCTTTGCAATAAGCATCTCTTAAAATAGAGTTTTGGGGAAACAACTATTTGTTTGTTTATTTATTCATTTAGATAACATTATGTTCTAGAAATTCAAGTTAGCTGTTAGCTTCATGGATATATACGTGTGTGTGTGTGTATGTATGTATGTATATAATTTTTACATACAGAGAAAGAAAGGAAGGAAGAAGCAAAAGAAAGAAAATAAGGGGAATAATATGGTCCTGGTGTAAGATTTAGAAAATTCAAACCAGAATGACCTTTTTTTCCAACTTGTGGTGGGCCAACATTTGTCTCTTTTACGGGAAACTGGTTTGTTACATGGTTCAAAATGTCCATAGTATTAATGCAGGCCAATTGTGCAGAAGTATGGTTGTTCTTGGTTCCCATACCAGACAGTAATTTTTCCCAGGTTCCTCATAAAGGGGACCCAGGAGGAAGGAAATAGTTTCAGCTGAACTGTACCACAGAATAAAACAGCATTTAGGAGAGGCTGTAAGCAACTGAAGAATTCAGAAGAGAATGAGTTGCATTTATATTGTATTTCTAGTTAACATCAGTGCCAGGCAAATAGTAGGTACTAATTAAATCTTCCTTAAGTGCATGAGAAACCTAAAATGGAAAAATGTTTCTGATTGCCTAATAACTTTTAACAGAAAGTTATCTGGAAGAAGAATGTTCCTCAAAGGGCTTGATGTGCTAACTGGCAGCAAGTCTGTCACCATCCTCATCAGGGTTGCTATGGAGAGAACATCCTGTCCTGTGAAGTGTAGTGGGTACCACTGGAGATTTAAGCAAATACTGGTTAAATAGAACTGGGAGCTGCTGCTGTGGATTTGGATGCCTTGGAGGAGATGTGTATTTAGTTTGTGCAATCCTTCCTTTGGTCCCGAGGACTTAGAAGGCATAGCAGTTTCCTGTCTACTACCAGGGAAACTGGTCAATTGTTTTACTTGAGGCCCTTGGGCCCTTCCATTTTTTCACCATAAGTTCTATTTAACTGTATCAAATTCAGTTTTCCTCCCATTTCTTCATTTTTTTGGAATATACAGTTGATATGAAAGCTTACCTTCCCAAGCCAGAGTCTTTGTCTCTTTACTAACCTTTATGTCAATTGAACAATAATTATACTGTGGCCTGAAAGACACAGTGTCATTGTGTGGGTTAAAGTCAGAGTATAAAGGAGGGTCACATAACAATAAGGCTATAGTATTCTTTGCTGTGTTGCAACTGTCCACCTTGGTTATATGAGAAGGCCCAAAGGTAAAGCCAAGTCACAAAAATAGGTTGCTTTATTAGCACACTGCTCCACCCTCGGAAGCATATTGCTTCAATTAGAACAATGCTACACATTTGGTGTTAGTAAAGAATGAGGCAGTCTTTCCCTTTATTTTCTTTGGTCAACATTTTCTTTACTTGAAAAAGTAGTCTCTTTGTGAAAAAGCAGGAAACAAAGCATTATCTTTCGGACTTTAATTTTTAGCCCTGTTAGTGAAACACCCAAATATTCCAGTGGGCAGCCTCTCCTGATGGCATTTCCCACCTTCTCCAACCCAGCAATGTGGCCACTGAAATCGGGACCCTTGTTGATGTTCTTCTTTCCCCTCACCCTTTTTCACAATTCTCTGAACAGAATGGCTGAACAAAAAAGAGGAAAGAGAGAGAGACCCAGAGAAGCAGACTGGGCTGTGTAGGAGATGCCCTGGCTTGGTGCTCAGTGGAGTGCACCAATGTGCAGAACTGCAGAGTAGAAAGAGAATGGAGAGCCAAAGAGGGCAGCAACAGCCAAGCTCGTGGTCTTTCTTACCTGACTTGCATTTAATGGGAAACATACACCTATGGGAGGAATGGCTAGGTAAAGGTGGGCTTCAGATCATCACGGCTGCAGGGATTTCCACAGGAAAAGAAGTTTTCTCTGACATTAATAAAATGTAGGAGTTTGGCTGGGCGCAGTGGAGCACACCTGTAATCTCAGCAGCTCAGGAGGTTGGGGGAGAAAGGTTGCAAAGTTCAAAGCCAGCCTCACCAAAAGTGAAGTGATAAGCAATACACTGAGACCCTGTCACTAAATAAAATAAAATAAAAATAAAATAAAAAAATAGGGCTGGGGATGCGATGTGGCTCAGTGGTGGAGTACCCCTGTGTTCAATTCCCAGTACCCCCATCCCCCAAATACAGGAGTTTGAACCATTGGCTCTGTCCTTTCCAAGCTGCATCATCTTGAACCAGTTGAACCTTTCTGAGCCTTTGTGCCCTCATCCTTCAAGTGCAAATACCTCAGAGTGCTGTGAGAATACAACAAGATAATGTATATTTAAGTGCCTGACTTAGTCACTGGTAGTATTACCATCCTCCTTATTAACATTTTTATCTTCTTCATTATAGTTACTCATTTTGTCCTCTGTGCACATGATCTTAAACATTATTATTATAATTAAATATCATTGAGAACACCCTATATGTCACTGATCAACAGAGCTGCAAAGCAAGCATAATAAAGTATTTCCTCTTTAGAACTAAAATTCATTTGTTTTTCAAAAAGGCAAGAGAAAGCATGTTTTGATTTATTTAATACTTAGTTAAGAGTTACTCAAAATAGTAGCTTAATTTGTAGATAGATCTTTCTTTTAGGAAGCATTTTTACAAGACCCAGTCTCTAGAGAACTCGCAGTATGGCATCTGGTAAGTCAAGTCCCTTGGCAGATCTCATTTTCTTCCTTTGTACACAAGGTCTTCCCATTCTCCTCTAGTATGCTTGACTTACCTGAGCCTCATAAAATGACGTGAAGTTCCTTGAGGTGGGACTTGCTTCACTTGTCTCACAGATGAACTAAGGTATTCAAGGAAGTCACATGGTTTGTCAAGCTCACCATTAATGAGCCGAGAAGCTGGGACTTGAACTATGAACTTGGGCACTAAGGAAAGAGTCTTACACATGGTGTCTTCAATGAAGTCAAAATGATGATAATGTTCAAATAATTATGCATATGGAAGCCTATTAACTATATTGTTATACTGGTATTTCACACGCACTTCCCAATTTTGTAGTTCCTCATGATTATTGTTACAACAGCACTTGTGACTATTCAAAATTAGTGATCGGCAGGCAGTCAGTCAGAGATTCTGTACTGATGCCCCAATATTCTTAGGACATTGCCCTTTTCCACTGAGTAAATATTTATTTGTTATTCCAAATGAGACTTATTCCTTTAGATGATTCTCAAAAATACAGAGTGTTTAAAAAGTCCAGTAATTTTACTTTTCAATTTTATTCAAAGAAGATGATAGTATTTATGATAATATCCATAGATAACCATTGGTGAACCCTAAGTATCAGGATCTTTGCCTAGTATTTTATGTGGATTGTCTTATTTAATCCTCTTCAGTGAAATTTGCATAGTTGTTATATTCATCAGTATATATAGGTAAGGATAATTAAGGAAACTGAGATGTAATTTGAATGACCACTCCTGCATCACAGTCCTTGAAAACAGAGCAACAGGAATTGAACTCAGATAATTTACTCTTGTACATTAATAAGAGATGGGTTAGTTTATACCTTTAAAACACTGTTGAATAAAAACTGAAGGGAGATCAATAGAGCAGAGGAAATGGACGGAGGGAGGGAGGAAAGGAGGAGAATGGTAAATACAGGGGAATGATTTTAGCCAAGTTATATTGCAATATTGTGTACATGTATGAATATGTAACAATGAATCCCAATATTATGTACAACTATAATGTGCCAATAAAAATATGGTAAAAAAAAGGCTTGCAATTAACTAATTCAGTCAGTACTTTGTGAGCTCCTACTATGTTTCAGGAACAGTGTTGATGTTGAAGAGACAACGGTGAATAAGACCTGTGGGAGAATGGAAAATAGGGATAGTCCTAGCTTTGGTGTATGGTAGACAGAATCATCTGTTATTTCCACCACCAACTGGATGTGTCCATCTCAAGAAAATACAAGTTCTCCTTGTTGCCTAGGATTTGACTTTGTCTTGGTATAACAATCTGTTCCATGTTAGACTGTTTGGGTCTCTTTTGGATCCTTAAAAGTATTGTTACTATGAACTAGTCTAGTAACCGCCCCTCCAGGTCACACCTTGTAATTAATAAAGGACTTTGGGCAAAAGAATGTTGACTCTATCCTAAGAATACTGAGATCCTTCCATTTTGTGTAAGTACATTAACATCAGAATCTTGTCAGCATTGATTCAATTACATTGCACAAGTGTTTTAGAAAAGAGATTCCATCCAAAAAAACTTAATTCATTGATAAATTTTCCATAAGACCCAATTAAACTATTTTTGATTTATTCCATTCTGGTTTTCATTATTGAAATTATTTTTATCAAAATCAATTTTTTTCCTTTGAAATTTTACAGTGAAGATTTGATTTATGGATCAGTTTTGTGTCTGTGACAAATTTTGCCAGATTCTATTGTTAAATATTGTGGATTTTCTTTTGTGACTCTTATTTCTGTTAAACTTATCTTGCTTGATCTGACTTTTTATATTTTCATGAAGTATCAAAATTTTCAGCAAATTTTGTTTCATTTTCTTTTACAAGATTTACTTGTGTATTTTTTACTATTTTCAGTTTGTTTGGGGGATTGAATCCAGGGGCACTTTAACACTGAGCTACATCCCCAGTCCGTTTTATTTTTTGAGATAGGGTTTCACTAGGTTGCTGAGAGTCTCACTAGATTGCTGAGGCTGGCCTCAAACTCATGATCCTCCTACTTCAGCCTCTCGAGTTGCACCATTATTCCTATCTATCACCAGTTTTTATCTATGCTGATTATGTTTTTCATAATATTCTTTATATGTTATGACGTTTTGAATTTTGGTGCACGCCTGTAATCCCAGCAGCACTGGAGGCTGAGGCAGGAGGATCGTGAATTCAAAGGCAGCCTCAGCAAAAGTGAGGCACTGAGCAACTCAGTGAGACCCTGTCTCTAAATAAAACACAAAATAGGGCTGGGGATGTGGCTCAGTGGTCAAGTGCCCCTGAGTTCATCCCCGGTACCAAACAAACAAACAAACAAAATAAAAGCAGATAAATTGAGAGGTAATCAGGAGAAGGATAAATGGAAAGATTATCAGAAGAAAAGGAAGCCAAGGGTGTGGGGGAGGAGTCAGAACACCTCATGCTTAAAATGAGGGAGTCAAAACAACTGGTTTAGGCAGGGAGATATTAACACATACTTCTTGCTAGTAACTGAACATCAGCATGTTACATTTGTTAAATGGGACCTTGGATAAAATTAGTGATTGCTTTAAGGTTATTCTTTTTCAGGTCTCTGAGACATTTTTGTACCTTGACCAAGTCCCCTGTTTTCTCACTTTATCCTTTTCAAAGTAACCAGAGAGTATTTCAGTTGTCTGGTGTTCGTTGCACCTATGTTGTTAATGTTGTCTGCAGCCCTTGCTGTAGTTTCAATGTCCTCACCATAACCCACTTTGAAATCACTCCCAGTTTTGAGGTATAAAGAGGCAGGACCAGTAGGATCTTTCAGGGGTGACCAGGTCAGGAGGGCTCTGCCCTTCTGAATGGCTTAATCTACTCATGGATTAATGGATTAACAGATTAATGGGTGATCTCAAGAATGGGCCACTTGCTAGGACTAGATTGACCAGCTCAGGTGTCCTTGCCATGTGGTACCCTGTGTTCCCTCTAGACTTTAAAGAGTCCCTACCAACAAGAAAGCTGTTGCTCACCAGGTGTGGCCCCTTAACCTTGAACCTCCCAGCTTCCAGAGCCATGAGCTAAATAAAGCTTTATTCTTTATAATGACCCAGTCTCTGGTATTTAGCTAAAAGCAACATAAAACAGGCTAATATAAGCTTATAAATGGAATTTGTCCAGTGAGGATGAATTCAGAAGTGCTTAATAACTTACTTGGAAAAAAAATGCAGTGTCGTGGGAATAGACAGGCTCATCCTAGGGGAATACCTTCTGGCAGGACAGGGGACTTGCTCTCTCATGGAACTCCAACTCAGTGCTCAGTATAACCGCAGCTGAAGTAAAGTGGAATGATGCTCAGAATGGTCTTAGTGATATTATGTCAATGGTAGACACTAATTGGGGGCCTCAAGATCATCTAGTCAGAGCTAATAACTGGAAACCAAAGCCTGGTCTTGCTTGGGAAGGCAGAATAAAGCACGATCCTCCTGCAGCAGCTGCCACCAAGTCTCTGTACTCATCCTACATAACTGGACCCACACACCCCCTTAATTATTGAATATTTGTTTTTGATCACTGGATTAATACATCTTCTTGACTAGAAACTATGAGCTCCATGAAGACAGGAACTAGGACTTCTTTGTTCATCCGTCTGTATCTGCATATATTATAATCCCTGGAACAAAATAGGTGCTCAATTCACATTTATTGAAAAAAAAACTTAAGTGAATGGATAATATAAAACAAAAATAGAACAGAGCTTCTGAGCTTTATATGAACAAGAGTTACCTTGAAGAATTTCCCCTCGATTCCTTTATGTGGATGTGGAAAAGGAAGAGGAAGAAGAAAGGGAACAATGGATCAGGGTCCCATCATTTATGGCCCTACTTCATGTACCCTGATACTAGTTATCTCAGCTTTGTGCTTCCCTGGCAGCTGCCCATGACAATGCTCTGCTCACTTTCTTGAACAATGGAACTGCCCTGCTTGGGGTCTAGTTCCAAGATCCTCCAAGGGAAATCCTTAGAAGTAAAAAACTCCAGGGTCCAGACTTGCCTCATGAAAACCAGCTGAGAGAAGAGTAAGACCTTCAAAAACACTGAGCATAACTGCTTTTGACAGAGGGAGAGCAGACAACATGAAATTAAGAGTGTATCATTTTTTTATTTGAATATTGGAACTTTTCAAATGTGCAGAGGGCATTAATCTTCAGAGTGCAAGGAATGGAATTGCTTCTCAATGATGGCTCTAATTATAACAGGGCCATGAATAATCTGCTTAATTTATGAAGCAAATGTGTACAGAGACTGCCCTCGCCTTGCTCTGACCTGGTAGCCCACCTCTTTCCCCTTTATTCCCCACACCAGCAACACAGCCTCCTTTCTGCTTCTTGGGAAACCAATTGTGCTGTGCTTCTGGGCCTTTGAGTATGCTGTTCCCTGTACCTAGAACACTTTTCCTCAGGCTCTTCACATGACCACTTCATGTTCATCATTCAGTTTTCTGCTTAAATTTCACTTTCTCATATTTTACTACCCTATCTAAGATACTCCCCCACATGAGCCCTATTTTTGTATCTTTTTCTAACAGTCATCTCTCTATGATTACCTTTTTCAGTCTTTCATTCAATCATTTTTGTTCTCCCTGGAGTATAAAGTTCATGAGAGTATAAATGTTGTTGGTCTTATTCACTATAGTATTCTTAGCCTCTAGCTTATTATTATTATTTCTGTATTTTTGGAACTGGGGATTGAACCCAGGGGTGTTTTACCACTGAGTCCCATCCCTGGCTTTTTTATTTTTTATTGTGAGATAGATAGTCAGGCAAAGTTGCTTAGGGCCTGGCTAAGTTGCTGAGGTTGGTTTTAGGGCTTGTGATCCTCTTGCCTCAGTCAACAGTGTTGCTGGGATTGCATATTGTCTGACATTTTTGAGGTATTTAATATATTCTTGCCAAATAAATGAATGAATAGAAGAGACAGAGAAGACTTTAACATGAATACGTGATAGATTTGGTGGGCAGAATTTGAGGACTACATGAAGGAGTTTGGATCTTATCCTCCTACAGTGCCTTGGTGTAGATTCTGGGTGGCTAACAGCAGAATCCACTCATGCTAGTTTAGGCAAAAAAGAAAGGCATTAAAAAGGTGCCAGGTAGTTACAGTTGGGGCTACCCCTAGGTAGCCCAGGCAAATATTTTGTTTCAAGTGATGCATGACAGTTAACAATAAGTGATCAATCTAATCTATGAACATTTAAGTGGTTCTAAGACGATGCAAAATAAGTGGGATATGTTAGATGAAAACAGACTTTTATTTATTTATTTATTGTTTGGTTCTGTGATTTTTAGCTAGGTAAGGACCTATTGCTGTTGAAATAGATGATGAGTCTATGTAATCAATTGGCCGGCTTAATTAGCTATATTTGGACATTCACATATCCTGTTCATATAAGGTAACACTTGTCTAGGTATGAGGTTACTCAATATTTTGTATCTGTGTATGCTGTTTTTTTTAATAATTCATTTTTTACTCTTATTTTTCATGTGACCATGATAAAACAGATTCTCCAAAACACAGGGTAGTGTTCTTTATGGAAACACTGGAAAACTCAAAGAGCCAGACCCCATAGACATGCCCGCAGGACGTACACCCAACCACACCATGGAGACTGTCCTAGGGAAAACTGCTTTTCCCCTTGATGCCAATAATGTGTGGGTCCACACGCCAGAAGGCCTGCCACATTTACTCCAAAGGAGCCAGGCGTCCCACTTGCCAGGAGAGTTTCTACACCAAGCTCTCTCTCATATTGGCCCACACCATGTTTCCCTCAGGTGTGCTCAGAGGAGTAGAACCCAAGTTACACACCTGTCCTCCCAGCTGCAAGAGAGTCTGGGAGTTTTTTCAATTCCACCTTGAAAGGGGAATTGTGGAAAGCAACTTAGGTATACGGAGGCTTCTCAATGATATCAGGTGGTCATTCTGAGAAAGACTCGATGTACCAGCTTTTCAACCTTTTAAATAAGAAAGTGATGTGATTTATAATCTTAAAAGACCACTCTTGCTTCTGATTGGATTATGTGCTTGAAGACAACAGTGGGACAGGAGTGTGGGGAAAAATGTGAGACCTAAAGGTTATGGGGGAGGGGGTGTGGCAACAGGGATGGAGAGACATGGGCAGAGCACAGTGGACATAGCAATGCCACAATGGAGGGTACTGAAGGAGACGAGGCGGAGGCAATTTGTGGATCACCTCATTGAACAAAGGCATTATTATGTATTAGTTTATATGGAGACAGTCTTTTTTATGATCTTTTCCAAAGACCAAATAAGACCAGAAGTTATCAAATTGGTCATTTAATTTCACCTAAGGACAAGCATGTAGTGTTCCCCTTCTCTATTCCAGTGTGGTTTTGATAATTGTGTGATAGCTTGCTCATGTGTGATAGCTACATTTTTATTAGCTTGAGTGTCTAAACAAGGCTGGTTAACAATATATCAATCACTTCCTCTCTTACACTTTTGCTGAAAGTACTGCAGGCACCCAGGTCAAGTTAGGAATCTATTTCAATTGGCTCTTATCTCCTTAAGAAGCCAGGAGACTGGGATCCACAACCTAAGATCTGATGAGAGTGTGGCAAATCTGAGCCACCAGAAAATGATTTAAAAAACAATTTCCCAGTGATTATAAAACAAATATCAAGTTTTTTGTTACTAATCTAAAAATAAATATATATAACCTGATCCATCCACAGTTAAGAGGAATTTTTTAGAAGATTTGAAGTTTGAAAACTTTCCATAGGAAAGAGTTGTTTTGAGGAGATCCGGTTATGAATGACAGAAATGAAACTGAGGGAGGGTGAATTTAACCTGAACATTAAAGAAGATATCCTTCATTCAGGGTCACCTATGTGGCGAAAGAGCAAAGCTTGTCTCTCCAAACAGGTTTAGTCATCACACTGTCTGCAAGACAGCCACATCCCAGCCTGGCCAGCCTTGGGCCTGCCAAGAGAAGAGGTCTTTCCTTTCCAAGGCTCTATGTGCGCAGAAGCAGTGATTAGATGAGAAATGAATTTTAGAACAGATTTAGAGGATTTGCAGAATCACCAGAAATGTCAAGGCTCCTCTCATACTTCCATGGCTGTTTGACAGTAGAGGTGAAGCAGGATGTGGCCGATGATCACCCACAGGAAACAAGCTCTTTATCACGACAACACCCTATTCTAAGGAAATTATTGCTGTTATAATCATAATATATTGATATATAATTTTATTGATTTTATTCTAAACAGTGGCTGGCTGACTGGTGAAATGTCTGCATTAACTATGAGATGGGTGTTCCCCAATGATATACTAGGAGACACATTGAGTGAGGTTCATCACTTGCCATCTCCCCAAAATAATTTGCTGTGTTAGGAAAGGAGGACCACATTTTAAACAGAATGTTTATATTTCCTGCCTTGACATTTCATATGGAATGCTAGAAAGTTTATACTATTTGTATGTTTTGGTTTTTGTGGTTAGATTTAAAGGAAAAACAAATCTTTGCAAACAAGCTTATGTGAATGAATCTATTTTCCTTTCTACTAACTCACAAACCCAAAAGGAGAGAGAGAGAGAGAGAGAGAGAGAGAGAGAGAGAGAGAGAGAGAGAGAGAGAGAGAGAGAGACTAGGAACCTAGCTCAAAGAAAATCTGCTGCTGGTTTTCATGAGATCCAGAAGTCTGGGAAAATAGGGACACTGTTGCTGACAATCACCTGTGCACTAAAACTATAGCACTGCTGATCAAAACCAAATCAGAATGGGATTTGCTGTGCCTCTAGGTCAGAAGACTCCACTTATTCAGATGCCAGCTCTCCCCAGATTCACCCGTAGGTCCGATTCAATCACAGTTACAATCACAGTAGGGCTTATTGACATTGAAATGTTGATTCTAAATTTGATATGGAAATTAAAAGGTTCTAGAATAGTCAAAACAACTTTGAAAAAGAAGAACCAACGCAGAGAACCAATACTATCTGATTTCAAGACTTATTACAAAGCTACAGTAATTGAAGCAATATGATATTGATGTAAAGCAGGGATAGGCAAAATGCTTATGTAAAGAATCAGATAGTAAATACTGTAGGCTTTGGGGGCCATACTGTCTCTGTCACAACTGCTCAGCTCTGCTATGAAAACATGCCATCTGAAAACAGCCATACCCCGTACATAAAAGGAAGAGTGGGACTGTTTCAATGTCAGTAAGCCTTTATTTGAATACATTGAAATTCGAATTTATATAATTTTTTACATGTCATCCAAAAGTATTTCTTTGATTTATTTTTCGACCCTTTTTAAAGGTCAAAATGGTTTTTTAAATGTAAAAGCCATTCTTTTATTAGCTCATAGGCTGTACATAATAAACAGTGAGCCATCATTGGCAGAACACTGCTACAGACATAGACAAAAGATCGGTGGAACAGAGAGAGAGTCATGAAAAATGCCTATATACACACCAGCACCTAGTTGTGACAAAGGTGCACAGGCAATTCTGTGAAAAATGATGGTCAAGTAGCACTGTAATGTCCACACATAAGGGGCAAAAAGAACTTTGATCTATACTATATGCCCTTTGCAAATATTAACTCCCCATTCATAATCTAAAGCTATAAAACACCTTATAGATAATCTAAGACCTATCAATGTAAAACCTCTAGAAGAAAGCACAAAATAAAGTTGTGGTAATCTTAGTTTCAAAAGGATTTCTAAGCATATCAAAAGCATTGGGTACTCTTTGAATGCCAAAAGCATTATGCATAAAAGAATAAATTAATGAATTAGAATTTATCACAGTAACAGCAACAACAAAAGATTTCTGTTCCTAGGAAGACATTATTTTGAGAATGAAATTTCCATCAATAGGGAGTGGATAAATTATTTTGGTATATCCATGTAATAGATCAATAAGAAGGAGTGAACTATCCATGTGTGCTACTAGAGAGGTGATCACAAAGTAATTAGTCTAGGTTAAAGAAGTCAGACAAAAATAATATATATCATATGATTTTTTTAAATGTCAACTAATCTGTAGAGATAGAAATTATGAATATGGTTTCTGAGATGGGGTGGGTATGAGTACAGAAAGAAGGGGAGGATTACAAAAGATCACGAAGAAACTTTTATATACGGGTGATATGCTCATTAGCTTTATCATGACAATAGATTTTCATGGGCACTAAAATGGTAGATGATAGATAGAACCAATGATAGATAGATGTCAATTCTTATCAAATAGTATACCTTAAGTTGTTGTAGTTTATTGTATGCCAATTATATCTAAATAAAAAATCATAAACACAGATAATAAAAACAAGCCTACAAATAATCTATACATTTCAATTACTGGACAAAGCTTTAAAAAAATTCTATGATTGCAAAAATCAAGAAAATATACGACATAGAGATTTTTATTGGAAAAAATGAAAAAATACATGCATACAAAAGTAGCAAATAAAAGTCTAAGAACTAACAAATATAACTTCTAAAATTATAAACTAAAAAGTTAGGTTTAACAGATTAAACAATTCAATACAAAGTATTGGCCAGTGTTTTAGTCATCTTTTTCACTGCTATGACTAAAAGATCTGACCAGACAATTTTAGGGGAGGAAAAGTTTATTTGACTGTTTATTAACAGTTTCAGAGGTCTCAATCCATGGACAGCAGTTTCCATTCCTCAGGACTCCAGGTAAGGCAGAACATCATAGAGTGTGGTTGAGAGAAGTGGCTCACATGATGATCAGACAGCAGAGAGAGAATTTACTAGCCATATACAAAATATATATCTTAACATCATGCCCCCAATGACCCATCTCCTCCAGGCATGCCCTACCCACCTTCAGTTCACACTCAATTAATCCCATCAGGGGGATTAATTCATTGATTGGGTTAAGACTCTTGTAACCCAATCATTTCTCCTCTGAACCTTCTTGCATTGTCTCACACATGAGTTTTTTTGGGATACCTCTCATCCAAACCATAACAACTAGAAAGTGAATTATACATGGGTTATGTACTTAATAATCAACAACCAACAAACTCATGTTAAATAATCTTTTTGTTAATTGTCCTGGAGGCTTATCTAACTAGCTCACTGATAATGGAAATGGTTTCTCAACCTAAGATAGGTTGCAGATTCTAGGGTTGCTTTGCTTCAGGCTGCAGGTTTGTGGGTTGTTTAAGTTCCCTGAGCACCACATGCCCAGGAAGCCAGGCAGGAGTCTTGTCACCCCCGTGAGCCCAGGGAAAAGCAGCTTTATGTCCAGGAATTTTAAAATTTAAATGGAAGAGACAATTCCAACACAATTACTAAAACCAAAACTGACACAAGAAGAAATAAAAAATCTAAATAATACTAGTTCTATTATAGAAACTGAATCTGTTATTGAAAACAGGCTCACACAATGACTCAAGTTCAAATACCTTCTGGCTGAAGTCTCTCACTTGTTTAGAGAAGAAATAAAATCAATTTTACATCAATTGTTTGGAAGAAAAGAAGAATAGTCAGACATTTTCCAGTTCATTCTCTTAGGTCAAAATAAATTTGGTAACAAAATAACAGGCCAATTTCTCTCTTGTACATTGATGCAAAAATCTCCTAAACAAAGAATTATAAATCAAAGTGATTAATATATAAAAAGGAAAAGACATCATGACTACATTTGGATTATCCCTATAAAGCAATTTTGGTGTAAGAATTGAAAAAAAAAAAGTAAGTCACTGAATTAAAAGAACACTTGAGAAAAGTCACATGATCATTTTAATTAATGGAGAGAGAGAGCATTAGAAAGAATGCAAAAGTCATTCATGATGCTGAAACATTTTTGAAGTCTATTAAAAAGCTCCTACAAAACATCTTTATTCTTAATGATGAAAAACTGCAAAACTAGGGAAGCAAAATCTGTTCTTTTCAATTCTAGGCAATTCTACTGTGGTGCTGGTCAGAAGGCTTACCCAGCACCACAAAGAAAGAAAGAAAGGTTTATTAATTAAAAAGAAAGAAGCAAAATGCCATTATTCACAACTAACATGATTTTGTATGTAGAAAATCCAAAAGAATTGAAGACAACTTATTAAAATTAATAAGTGAATGTAGTAAAAATCAATTGAGTTTTACATGCAATGTAATAAACCTTCACAGTTCATAAAGTTCTGAGTGATAAATGTATGCATGGTTACCGGAAAAAAAAAAGTGGGCTGGGGGGTGCTGTCAGATGCCAAAGATGTCTGAGGTTAAGATGTGTTAATGAAGGACCCTAGACTGTCAAATCTCAAGTATAGGGCAACAAGCTATTGGAAACTTCAATGTAAAAAAATGATACCAATTATTGTAACATCAGATGATCAGTTACTTAGAAATAAGTCTGATGAAATATTTGTAAGAGGAAGAATATTCTAAAATACCAGTGAAAATTGAACAAAACCTATTTTGTGTTTCGGATGGGCAGAGAGACTCAACATTCTGAGCATATCTGTTCTTTCCAAATTAGCCTATGGATTCCATGCTCTTCCAATAAAATCCTGGCAGATTTTTAAGATGGAAATAGACAAGATGATTCTAAAATTTATGTGAAAATGCACATAGAAAGAATAGCTAAAGTAATCATGAAGAAGTTGGAAGATTTATCCTACCAGATATCAAAAGTCATTATACTTATTATTATTATAAAACAAGGTGCTACTGCAATGCAATGAGGAAAATAATTATTTTTCTGAAAGTCCTGTGTAGTCATTTGGGTATCTATAAGAGGAAAAAATGAATCTTCATTTCTACAACATACAATATAACAAAAATCAATTCCAGTTGTAGAGTAGACTTAAATGTGAAAGGTAAAACTTTTCAAAGGTAACGTAAAAGAACTTTTTCATGACCTTGTAGTGGGTAGGCAAAAATTAATTAATCTTCTTCTGTGCTCAGCCCTTCTCAGCTAGAAACAAGCTCAAAAGTGTGAAACAAAGTATAAAACGTGCTATTTATCTGACCATCTCACTATTTAAGATTCTGGCATCTTAATTTTAATTGGTCCGTTGAAGTCTGCTTTTCTACATGTCTATAATAATATCTAAGATGTTCAGGGGATTTTACAAAGGCTTGAATATGGAAACTCTGAACTATATTTGGTTTAGTATGTAGTAAATGTAAGAATAAATCCATACAGCAAACTATTAACAATATAAAGGGTTATGATGTTTACTTCCAAATGTACCTCCAAGGATTTAATAAAAACTGGCCCACTGGAGCCAAGGGATTTCCCCCTCTGTTTCATTGTGATTCAGTTTCCTTTTCTTTTATAACTTGGGCTCTGCTCACATTGTGTCTTCCATGCCAGGAAGGAAGGGTTGTTTATGGTAAGAGCAACCAACGCGGTCACCATGGCAAAGTGATATAAAGTATGATTAGAAACATGGGCCTTGAAGTCCACTTTCTCTGGAATCCCACCATGGTTGCTTACAAACTGTCTAAATACGGGTAAGATGCTAAGTCTCGGAGAGCCTGTTTCCCTAATTGAGCCTATGAGTATGATACTCACAGGCTGCTGCAGTTAAAATGCAGATACTGTTTCTGAAATGCTTAACCCAACATCTATTCTATAAGAATTGCTGAAAAATGGAAGCTAAGTGGGGAAGTGCTAAGGAGTGATATTGTCCAAATTATATTGTTCTATAGTGTGCATGTACGAATATATAATAACAAATCCTATCATTATGTACAACTATAATCTAACAATAAAAAAATGTGGAAAATAGAAAAAGTAAAAAAACAAAATGGAAGCTGATTTTCATGTTCTTATGTTTGCTTCTAAAACCCTTATTGCTACCTGCAATGAACTCTTAATCTCTGAAGCTTTGCAATGACTCAAAATTCAGATTTCAAATAAAAGTGAATCAGACCTAAGTTCCTCTGTTCACATATGAATACACAACCAGTGTAACCCTACATCATGTTTAACTGCAAGAATGGGATCCTATGTAGAATAAATTATATTCCATGTATGTATAATAGCCCAAAATACAGACTACTGTGATGTATATCTACAAAGAATAAATAATTAAAAAATATAAAAATGTCCATATCATCAGATTCTCTAAAAAAGGCTCTTGCTTTTTATTAAATATGCCCTACAAATTCCACACATTTAGTTCCTTGAAAGGGCCTTCTTTCCCTTTCCTCTTGTATCCATAGCTTTGGGTCTCTCTCACCCCATCTATCGTGACACTCATCCCTTGGAACAAAGGAGAGGGGTTATGGAATTTGAGATTTTTAGTAGCAGGACAAGTACTAGGTTGGACCTGAAGTAAAAATGGGTCCTTCATTGTGCAGAAATGACGAGTCCCATGATACTTTTACATAAACCCTCTCACTGTTGCTGGAGTTCAGGTTTTACTGTGCCATAGGCCAAAGTTGCTCATAAGCAGAGCCTTGCCTTTCCTGCTGTGGTTGTCAGAGTTTCCTTGTTTTACCTGTGGACACTGGTATATACTGCATCCGTTGAAATCTTTCCTTCTTAGCTGTGCCATGGATACCAACTCATGGCTTTCCTTCAGATGTCCTATTATGGAGGAACAGGATATTTTTTATTTACAAATGTGAAAATCTGCAGCAAGGCATATCTCCTTTATAATGCAGTGAACCTTCCAAACCCTTGTCTTAGTCTCTTGGAACCAAACAAATTACATGCCATAGTGTGCTGTATATCACAGCTAGAATGTTTATAACGTCTGGCTGAGTGGAATTTAGGAATGGGCTTCTCTGGTGAGCTGGAGCAGATTGTGCCTTTGACAGACAAGCTGCCATTTTCTTGAGATTTGACAATTTGGGGTCCTTCACCTATCCATGCAAAAAAATCTGAACCTCAGAGATCTTTGGCATTTGACCCCAATATTTTTATACAGTAACCATACATACATTTATCACTCCAAGCTTTATGAACAGTGAAGGTTTATTACACTGCACTCAAACCTCATTTAACCTTTTCTCTTGAAGCAATACTTTAAAACAGAGTTGTGAGAATTCGTATTATCAAGACTGGTTGGTTGACCCTTTTTGTGATTCCTTTCTTGAAAAGTGTTTGGCATGAACACTTGTGGACAGTAGACATTTCCTATAGTCATGATCAAACTTACCTTTCTGTTCTCTTAGGGACTCAAAGTCCCTGAAAGCTTTTGGGTTGAGAGGGATTTTATAATGGGGAGATCTTAGAATCAACTGGTCACAAGTAGAAGTGATCAGATGTGTTTCTTGTGTATACCCATTATCACTTCCAGATCTGATCATTTTATCTATCACTTTCCCATCAGCCATTACATACAGGCTACTTTATGCCTGGTGACTATTATTTCTATCCTTACTATTCTGTCTCAAATGAAATTCAATTCTCTAAAAGTTTCTTCTTTCCTAAATTTAATGTCTTATTATCATAACCGATTTTGGATTATTTTCTGAATTTGATTTGTATAACTGGCACTTTCCCAACTTGCTTATTAGTTAACCTGAAGACTGGAACTGTATACTGTCATGCTCAACTCTTCAAACTTCACACAAAGCTGAAAACATAGATTAGAATTACAACAAAGATGGAATGAATATATTTTGACATAGTATCTTTAAAAAACTATATTTCTGTCTAAAGATAAATATTTCTTAATAAATGGACAATTCTGAATGGAGCACTTTCTTGCCTTGGAGGTTCAGACAGTCCTGATGGTTATTTCTTCATGGAATTTGGCCTTTTGGAATTTGATGTCTGAGAACATCAAATGGAAGGAACCATGTTCCTTCATGCACCTAGATGCAAAGTTCTGAACCATTTGTTTTATCCCTTCCCTGTTTCAGTTCCAGTTAATATGTAGGGATGACCTGCAATATTGAATTGACAGGAGAGGTTTCAAGCTCCATGGGAAAGAGGACCAGGTCTGCACAGGAAAAAATGAGTGGAAGTGCATATGCCCTTTCTATGTCATCCCAACAATGCACATCTTAAAGCCAGGTCAAAAAGCTGATGCTGTGACCGATGTTGATGTAGTGTTTTGGATCTGCCACTTTTATGTCCCACTGAAACCAGTGCCAATCAACAGTGAAAGTTTTGCTCTTTGGGGGGAAATGGAAGATGCTGATTCTAATTTCAAGTGGGTACATAGACATTCAGTAGCATCAGGGTCTATCATTTTGGCTTAGCTTTTCAATTTCATTCAACCAAGCCATTTTTTCCCCTTTCTGTCCTTGCTTCCATTATGAATTTTCAATGCATTTCTACTATTTATGACCCTGCATGGGGCTTACTGTCACTCTGCTATGTCTTTCTCATGGTTTTAGGAGGAAACCGTCAGGTAACACTATTCAGAGATACCAAATACTTAAACCAGCTGGTTGATAATATCAGAAATACCAGGAAGCATATTCTGAGCCCCACACATCTTTTTATTTATTTGGTACTCATTTGCTATTTAATACTTGTCAGACACTAAACTAAGTGCTTAGCAGATACTAACACAGTTAAGCCTTAAAATTGCCCTCTGATGTAGGTACTATAATCATCCCAATTTAAAAGATGAGAAAACTGAAGCACAAAGAGTTTACAATATTTTGTGCTAGGTCACCCAGTGAGGAAATGGCAGAGGTGGGGATTGTTCTGAGGTAGTTCCAGAATCTATGCCTTTAATGACCGGGCCTTACTCTCTCTGTGTTCTAAGTATTTTGTTTGATTAGTGGATATTTGTGGAGTGCCTTGTTCTCTAAGCACCATGGAAAACAACTCTGGGGATATGGAGAGGACTCAGTAAAGCACATCAGCACTTAAAGCAAGTGATGGAAACGTTCAACTTTGTACAGCATAGGCGTTGCGTGTGCATGCATGTGTGCCAGGGGGTTGGGGGGGGGTCTTCCTGCCCTCCAGAAAATCTGAGAGCAAAGTAGCTGTTGAGCAGCTGTTTAGGCTGCTCAGTGGGACTAAACTCCAATATCAGCTTTCAGATGAGTTGGGTGGGAGTGAAAAATAGAACGCCAGTCATTTAACAAACATTTTTCAAGCAACTGTAAGTACAAGGCATGGGATTAAGGAACAACAGAATCTTGTCAGATCTTACCTTCAAATATTATTATAAAACATCACTGGTTTAGATTCATAGGGAAAAGACCGCCTAAAGTGTAATAATTTGCACACTATATAATATCATGTGCAAATTTCATGTTCAATTAATGCAGTGCTATCCCTGTACATCTATTTTTATAAGGAAGGGCAACAAGAGAAACAGGAGGGAGAAGAAAACAAAGGATTGGATATGTGCCAATAATTCTAACGTATATCAGTTACTAGAGCCCAGGGCTCCTCATTCCCCTACCTATGGATTCTCAATATGGGTACCCCTACTTGGCAAAAAAAAAAGAACCCATTTTTTAACAAATCCATAGGCAGCATGAACTTGGCCAATGTATCAGCCCCCTGGGAATACTAAATGTACCCCATTTCATTTATAGGAAAGAAGCAAATTTAGACAGAGTGCTTTTGTGTAAACCATAAACTGCATTTAACAAGGCAGGAGGCTTGGGAATCCATGGTCAGGCTGCTTGCTTTTCCTGGCACCTTGTTAAACATAGTTGAAAGTTTGCATGCTGGGGAACAGCCCACTTTCTCTTTGTTCCTGGGAATGGTCCTAACTAACCTGGTAAGCCTGGGTGGACACGCTGGAAGAAGCAGGGAGTTCAGTGGGCCTAAACTCCAATCTCCGAGCAGTACCCACCTCAGCTGGGCCCGAGGGCCTGTATGTGCAAGTCCTCCAAAGCACAGAGCTGCCTCCAACACTGACTCCAACATCTAATAACACTTATTTTCAGGCCACTCTTTCTATGTCTAAATTAAATCCTTCATCCTGCAGTTTAATGCATCTCCTTTTGTTCTGCCCTGAATAAAGATGGAGAACAGCTGGTCAGCGTTCCCTATAGAATAACTCTTCAGACACTCAAAAGCTATTATTAAGTTCCCTCACAGTCTCCTCTTCTCCAGACAAATACTGAAGCTTTCTCCCACTTATTTTCCCCACTCACCTTTTTTTTCCCTCTGGCTTTAGGTCCTTCTCCAGCTGCTTGCTTCTTGAGGCCACCTGGAAATCCAACTGCATTTTTTTTCCTAATGGTCTTGTCACTGGGAAATGATGGTGGGGGGATGCTGTTTCTCTTTGAGTGTCGTCATTTTCTTGTGGGCTTAGTCTCTAATTATCTCAGGATAATCCAATGGCTTGAATTAACAAAAGAATTTATCCTGATCTTTAAGCATTTGGGGCCTATTGAAATCTTGTTAGTAAAGTTGCGTTTGCATGTGTGTGAGCTTGTTTGCATAGTTTTTCTGAACTTCTACACTCATCTCTTCCTAAATATTATTATCATGATATCAAGTGTACCTCTACTTTAAATGCAGGTTCAAGCCACGTTTCTTTCTAAATTTGGAATAAAATATGTGTGTGTGTGTGTGTGTGCACGCCTGTGTGTGTTTGCCTACTAACTTTAATTTGTAATAGCTTCCCAGAATTCAATGGTAAGAAGGATTCTGAGGCTGTATGGTAGGTAAGCAAGAAAGAATGAGACTGAAATGAATGCTTTGTAGCATTAGCTATGGTTGTGGCAATAATATTGCCAAGTTGTGTGGTCACTAAATAAGTGATTGAAAGTTAAAATAGCAAATAATTGTGTTTTTCTTTGCTTCCCTGATATTCTTAAATAAATGCATCCTTTCTATTGATACACCTATGGGTAGTATTATTAATGAATCTCTCATTTACTCTGATTCCATATATCCCAGGACATCTGGAACCCCTCTCACTCTTAACTCCTGTATTCTATTGACTAACCAGCAGTCTTGGGGAAAAATCTCCATTCCCATTTTCCCATAACATTATAGGAATTTATCAACCCATTCTTGGATCAATCTGAAAGCCCAATAACTGCTTGCCTCTTTTCCCACCCTGTGGCCATCCTGCCAACACCTTAGGCTGAAGTTTTATTTATGGCAGTCCATTACTCAAGAAGAATTAGTGGCTCAGTGTTGCTTAATGTAATGCATCTAAATGCTTCTTCCTCCTTACTGACTTTTGGGGTTTTCTCAAAGTAGGTTCTACTCAAAATACTTAGTTTAGTTTCCTACCACTACCCAGGAATCCTTTTGCTTCAAAAAAAAATTAAATACATCTTACACAAAGAATGTTTACCACTCACCTAGAATATCCTCCTCTCTTTCCATCCATTTTAATCCAATTCATTGTATGAAACCCCTCATCCATGAACATTTTTAAAGGTAGTCTGCCAATCTTTTATTGGTGTCTATTTTCTCTAACTTACCACTTTTATATTTTGTCAGTTAGCCCAATTATATAGTTTGTATGCCTCACTAATTGTTCTGTGTGAATCAACTGGTCTCTTCAGGTAGACTGGCTTTCTGCGGAAAACAGACACTTCCCTTTCACCTATTTGTTTTATTCTCCTTTTCTTCTATATTAATCTGCTCCACAGTATTGGTATACTCAGAAATAGTACTGCAAAAGTACCTATCACATGACCCTACAAATAACAGTCTGACAGCTTTTCACAATGATTAGATTTTTAAAAATAATATGACCAGTCTTTATGGCTTTGGATAGATGAATTAATATTTCAGAAGGTATAGTTACTTGTGACATTAGTAAAGAAAAATGTATTTGGGGATCACACCTAGTTAATAAATGATTCTCTTTTGGGGAAGAATAAAAGTGATTTCATTTTGACAGAGCTCAAAGTATTATTAATTACACAGATGCTAATAGGGTACTGAGGAATTGCATTGCAAAGGCATTGAAATGCAATTTCTCACCTGGCTTGCATAAAGGGTGATGAGATGTTCAACACAAGATTTCTCTACTGGCACAATGAATATCTTAAAAAATTGCAGGCAAAATCCGAAAGAGAAAAAAATTCTTAATCAATCACTAGTATATAATATTCACTAGTGCAGTCAAGAATAATCACAAAGGGACCTGTTGGGCTGGGATGTGTCTCTCGTGTCTTGATAGGGCATGCCTCAGTCACGGAAGGTTTCAGAAATCTCCCAGGAAAGACACCAGAGGACTTTGGCACAGCCCTTGCTCTGTTCCCTATGTGAGTGTGATGGTGGAGCCATCTGAAAGTCACCTGAGAAGCACAGCAAAACTGTGCCATAGCATGGCATTTCTGAACCACAGCATAGTGGCTTAATTGATTTATACTTTATTCTTTTCAAACGACAGCTGAATGTCAAAGGTCTTTCTTTTGTGTAGTACTGGAAAACTGGTTGTCAAACAACCTCTACTCATTTAATAATTTATCACATTTTGTAAAAGAAAGGCAGCTGACATGCAGTAAATCTACTCCATATTTAAATTACTACATTGAACAATAATAAGGAGAATGAAAAATCTAGTCCATTATTTAAAATTAAACATATATGAAACTGTTTTTTTCCAAATGATCACCAAAGGCTATAGTTTAAAGGCGGCAGTGAAGCCCTGAGTGGAATAAAAATGCCTAACAGTGGTTTGCAAATGGCAGCAGAATTATTTATTCTATTTTTTCTATACATAAGGAATTGAGCTAAATGAACAATGTTTAAGCATGTCAGAATTTCATCAATTTTGTATGAGCATTCTCAAATATCCTGGTGGGGGTAATTGCTTGCAAATACATTTAAACTAATGATATGTTATATCCTTACTTGATATAAAACTATTAAAAGATACGTTATTGCATTTGACAATGCCATGCAGCTGGGTCAGATCTTAATGACAGATTTCCGCATTTGTGAATTAAGATACACTCTGCTGGAAGCAAATATTTTGTAAAAATAAAAGCTATATACTATGTAAGTTCGATCATTTATCTCAAATTTCCATTTCTGTTTGTTGGTAGCTATAAGAGTTAGGAAAGAAGGGCTTTGTCCATTTCCTAAAATTGGAAAAAGTATCCAGAGCTATAATCGAATTGTCCTCTTACCTTACTCCCCTCAGCAGGATAAAGAGAACTTGTAAAATCTACCATGTGGTTTTAAAGGTCCACTTAGAGTGTGGTTTTGCAAACCCTTACAGGCTGAGGTGACTGACATGCTTCAAACCAATTAGAGAAAGTGGTCCTTTCTCCGTGTGAAAAAAAGCATATTTATTTTTTAGGGAGGGGGATTAAACTCGGCTGAAAGGAAATATTGCATGGGGAAAATAATTCAAGGAAAAAAGTGAAATGAAAATCCACTAGCAGAAATAGTTTTGGAAAAGGGAAATGTACCAGTTTGCTGCAGGGATTCTTTGGCCCTTCACTTTCTTGGGGATGCTGGCTTTTTTAATATTTTAGTCCATTCTTGGTTTTGCCTGAGGTCAGTATACAGAGGGTCCAGCTTGTATCAGTTTGGATTAATTTGCTTGGTTCTGGAATCAAAACCCCAGTGTGATTTCTCTTATTGACAATGGGCTAAAATGCATATTAATTTGTCTCCTGTGCCAGGATTCCCGAGACTCCAAGACGGATTGTGAAGCAGGCATTAATGCGTGTATGTGATTATAGAACTTGGGGAGCTATCTTGGCATCCCACTGGAAGTTAGATGATGTTATGATTACAAGGAAGTATTGATATACCTCCCTAATTGTTTCTTAGGACTTTGGATTCTATTTATGATGTCATTACAAAGCTATGCATTATCTGCATAATCGCCAGGAAAAGACTCTCTCTGGAAGGGAAATGTATCCCACTGAGATAATGCCACAAGCTACTGCTATACATCCAACGGCATATGTATGGTGTTGAAATAATAAGACAGCATGGAATAATGATGAATTCTTGTTCCCATCATGACAGAAAGCTTTCCCCAAATTATCACTATTACTGGCTTAATTGATCTATGCTCTATGAAAGGATTTCAGCAAATGGATGGTTTTGGGACTCCATCCCTAACCTACAGCATAATTTCTGGTGGTATCAGCATAAGAAAGGCCAGCTACTCTGCAGAAACTGAGCCCACCCTGCCTCCAATGCACATTTCATCTTTAGATGTGTGTGTGTGTGTATGTTGTGTGTCCCTGTGTGTGAGCATGGGTGAGGGTCTTTACACAAATGTGCACATACACCATTCAGTTGATGGCCTGGGGGTGAAAATAAAGGTAAGATAAACTTGCCTCTGGAGTAAGAGGAAGATAATTTTTCTCTGGAACAGACTCTTCCCCGAGTGAAAAAATTACACATTATTGTCGCTCGGTGTTATATATATGAAGCTCTCACCTTGACTCGGCAGCCTAGCAGGACTCGATCTTTTATATAGCAAAGAGCAGTACAATATACCTTTACTGCAAGGTTTTCAGTTACAGGGTAATTCTGATACATATTCTCTCTCTGTCCTTAAAAGGCACGTATGCTCTGATTTTCAACATCATTGAAGATTATTACAACTCCACTTCATAATACACTGTAAATTTTATTATAAAGCACCAATTCCTTGGCTCCTAAGAACAATCTTAGGCAAAGAGTGCCCTATACTTCTTCCTCTTTCAGTAATGTGAGAGGAGACCTAATGAAGCTCTTTATGCAAATTTTCTAGTTATCAGGTAAAACCTTCACATAGAAAATCTGTCACATGTTGTAAAATTTCTTTATGTTATCAAATGCTAATGATGACTCAGAACACAGCCCACAGAGGATCTTTGAAATCCTTCATAAAAACTGTATTCCACCCCAATATCAGAGGCCTTGGAAATTCCACCACTCTGAAGACGTGGGTTTGTAATTAGCACGGTGCGGGCTTCTCTGCCCTCTGAAACCATAATGTTAATTACAAAAATTACACTGTGTTTAAAAGTGCAATTAAGAGACTCCACCGCACAAAGGGAATCTTGGAACCTCTTTTCACACTTTGAAGCCAGGTCATAATGTAGCCCATAAAAAGAGGCCAAGGCTCATTCCCTTTTAAAGGCTTCAGAAGACCATAGAGGCGATCTCAGCGAGAATGAGCTCTACTGAGCTCCGCAGTGCTCTTAATGAATAATGTTCTACCTGGAGCAAGGGATGAGGCAAAAGGAGAAAATTAGCTGAAAAATGATGGCTGTTCCTTACCCAGTTTGGCTGTTGCCAACATCAACGCCCAGCTTGGGTCTATTCTGGGCCAATTCTGAAGTCATTTGCTTGGTCCTGGTGTCTGTGTGGCTACAAAAGTGGGACACATATGTGTAAGCAAAATGGGGAGCTGGACTTGGGTGGATTCAGTCATAGTTTTGTACGTCATTCAGAACAGAACACAATATTGACTTATTTGAACAAAATAAAATTATACTGGGAAAAAGTCCCATTCCCCACCCGCAGGAAATAAGGGAGAGAACTTCTAGAAGTAAGCTAATTGCTTTCTTTGGTGACTTAATGGTAGGACTCAGGCTACATGGTTGGTGATGAAGTGTGTTAATGGTTAGGATAAAGAAGGCAGTGTAGACCAGAGGGCAAAACAGTGGGCAGGATGTGGAAGCTTTGCATTAGACTTTCTGATCTGAGGTTATGTGGCATTTCAAGATAATTTAAATTCTCAAAGCCTCGGTTTTGCCACGAGGATAGTGAGAATAAGGCAGATCTTGAGGAGGGTCCAAGATCAAATTATATGGAATAAGTTATCATTATAATTTTGTATTTCTTCAGATATATCCTGGGTAAACATGGTAATGCTGGTCAATGCTTGTGGAAGGTCTTCCTCTCACCCGTGCTATTGTCTATATTGTACCCCCAAACACGTTTCATACACTGAAGTCCCATATCCCAATGTTTCCGAATGTGACTTCATTTGGAAATAAGATCCTTGTAGATAAAATTAGTTAATATGATATGGGGGTGGGGGGCTAATCCAATATGACTTGTCAAAAGGGAAAACTCAGGCATAGAGATAGATATTCACCCAGAGAAGCTGATGTGAAGAGATAGGGAGAAGAGGCCCATCTACAAGCCAAGAAGAGAGGCCCAGAGCAGCTACCTCCTGTGCTGTCCTCAGAAGGAACCCAGCCTGCTGACATCTTATCTTGGACTTCCAGCCTCCAGAACAGCAAGACAATACACTTCTGTTTCTGAAGTCATTCAATGTGGGGTAGGTTTTTTTTTTTTTTTTTTTTACAGCAGCTCTGGGAAACTAATCCACACTAAAATTGAATTTTACTTTGTCAGGGTCATTTTTCTCTGAAAACATTGGCATACCTTTCAGATAAATACACACGAGACCAGAGAGCCCATAGGTCATTCTTCCCTCACCCACAGGCAGTCTTTTGAAAGTCATTCTTTTAAAATATTGGGCTTTCACATATGTTCTGGGACCCTGGAAGCCTACCATACCTTTCTCCTTCCTTTAATTTTTCTTGAGGTATACCCTGGCATGTTGAATGCTCACCAAGAGGAAAGTTGACTAAGGACTGAATCAAGAAGCAACATTCATTTTTATACCTATGAGGCAGCAAAAAGCTGCATGAAATCTGCTTACACCACCTAAAATTTTGGTATTTTGGTTTTTGCCCAAAGAGCAATAAAAGGTAGAAAATGGGTAAATTGACATTAGGTAGAGTTAGGTTATTGTAGTTGTTTATTTTTTAAAAGAGTTGTGGTGTGGAATCAGAATAGTGGAAGTAAGAGAGAAGGTTCCAGAAAGAGACTAAGACATTGGCAGTCCTGAGCTGGTATTCTGGGGAGTGTAAGTAGTTAGATCTAGCACTGTCCTAGCATCCCAAATGACAATGATAGTTTCTATAGAAAGAGAAATTTATACAGGAGATAAAATGTTTTTTTTTTTTTTAACTCAGTAAGGTGTTTTAATAACCCCCTTATCATGGCAGAACACTACTGATTAAAAACCCAGGGCCTTGCACTAACACACTTTTTGGATCTTCTTTCTTGTTCTCTCTGACATGTACATACTCATATTCACATACACAAATGCATATATCTATGCTAAATCCTGAACAGAGAGTTTTGCATTTTTTTACAGATTTGCATTTTGTAAGGTTTTTTTTTGGTAGATTAGCAAAAATTGCTTTTCTCGGGTGTCTACAATATCTAAGTAAGCTGCTGCCTAAGTAATTTCCGTCAGGAGAATTTTTGATTCGCTGTCCCCTGAAAACCCTGGACCTGTTTGTTAACTACCACATTTTATACCCATGAGCTCCTATGTGGTCCCTGAATTGGTGCACATTACTTAATTTTTCCTTCTATTTACAAATAAATTTCTTGTGAAGTCTAATGTGAAAACTCCCAACACTGCTTGATAAATTACCAGCCCGACCTTTTATAGAAAATTTGAAAATTGGTATTGACACTGACTTTAAAGATGGGAAGAAAATTCCTCCTCTGCTGTCCCCGCTCCCCCCTCCCTCCCCAAAGTCCTGCATGGTGTGCTGCCCATTGGCCTGGGTTGTTTGGCCTATGAGTCTGGAAAAATTCACTTCCTCCTCCTTCATCTTCTACCTGCCCGACTCGTTACAGAACCAGACAGTTTACATATGTGATCCTTCCTATTTAGAAAATTAATGGTGTTTTCTGGCTCCAAATCACAGCTTGTGGTGCTCTGCAGGCGATGAAAAACTTGGCCAGCTTCAGCAGCAAGGCAGCCATTAGAAAATTAACCCTTGGTGACCAAGGAGCAAAGGTAGGCAAGCGGGGTCCTGGAGACGTGGCAGGCTGTAGCTTTCAGGTGTCGATACATATGTTAGCCGTGTAGGAACAGCACACACAGGGCCCCCTGAGAGCTCCTAGCTAGCATGTTTGTGGTTGGCCACTGCAGAGAGGGCACGGACATAGCTCTTGGCAGCCAATGCAACCAATATGCCACGCTTTTTATTAGAGCTCAGGAGAAAGCCCAGAGCCCAGCTTTGGAATGCCAGCCATCACTGTCTTGGCTCCACCTGATTAAAAGATGTGCCATTCATCGCCATCCCTGTGTGCCTCCATTTCACACCCCCGTGCTGTGCTCTCCCTGCCGGCCTCAGGAAATGGCTGACCTTAGAGGGATGGAGTCATAAAAGCCAGGGTGGGAGAGAGCTTTATAGTGATTAATTCCACATTAACTTAAGTCATCTCTGCTTGTTTTCTTTTAGGATTTTTTCCCCCCGTACCTGAGATCCAAAAAGAGTTATTTTCATGTGAAGTTTTGAAACTTCCTTCTGTGTGTGTGTGTGTGTGTGTGTGTGTACATGTTCCTTTGCATGCACAGGGGACAAGAGTTAGGACAGACAGCTCTGCAGCGCCAAGGCTACCTTTGGGTATTTGATTTCCTGAGGACAGTGTTGTTCGGATCTTTGGTACAGTTTTCTCTTTCACAGGGAAGGCAGAGTCAAGGCAGTCTGAAGGTTCATCTCTGGTCTGGAATTGATCCCCCATGAAGGCAGAATTCATTTTCCTTGTCCTACCCGCAATGCAACTGGCATCACGGACCCCCAAATCCACTGTGTTGATGTGTGCTTTTCTATGTTTACCTCTTAAACTGATGAGACACGGGGACTTCATATGCTGAGCAGGGGTGGATCCCTGAGCTCACCACTGAGGGAAGAACCTGAGCAGCCTGGAGATCAGCCATGGGAGGAACACAGGCTGGAAATGTCCCTGCTCCATCTTCTGCACACCTATCCTGCAGCCCTGAAGTTGATTTTTATTTTTAGGTTCCTGGTAGAAGAAAACACAGCTGCTTATTTTACTGCTTCTGAATGCTTGCTCTGTGGTATTCAGTGAAATCAGGCTATATTCATCTGTAACATTGTGTAACACCAGCTTTAATACAAACAGGGGTAAATAACAGTGGCACATTAATTACTCCTTTCTAGTTTACTCTGACAAAAATGTACTAAAATGAAGACTAATATAATTATAGATGATGCATTTTCAATTAGCCTTTGTTAATACTATTAATAAGATTAATAATATATACTAAAAATGTCAATATGCTTATCTAAATAATTTTTTTTTAAATCACCCTTTCAAGTCCCAGCATCAAACATTAAGGCACAGCGTCTTAATTACATGTGCTCATCAACAAAGTCAAATGGATAGCATCCCTCAAGTGTAGCAGACACAGGCGCTCTCTAGGATTGCCTGGCGAGTTCACCTTTCTCAGCCCAGTTTTACTTCTCTATACACCAGACCAGACCGTAGCCAACTCAGTGCAGGGCTTTGCAAAGTTCCTGTGCGGTGAGGGTGACTCCTGGAACAGCTTGCTGGCTAATGCACACACATATACATGACCCCTTTCTGAACTGAATGATAAAATGTGGCTTTTTTCCCTTTATAATTTTAATAATATACAGCACAACACTGACTGGTGTTAATGTATAGAATTAATTGCCCCATTGAGACATTTCTTCCGAAAAAGCAATAACAGCTGGATTCTCCTTGAGAATGTGAAAACCCTCTGGTATACTAATAAAATAAAAAAGGTTCATGGAATAATATCCTAAATAATTGGGTTCCCTGTACCGAAGGACCCCATGTCGTTTCTCTTAAGCGGTCTTAAAAAAATGGTGATTATTCCTTTGGACTTAATAAAACATAATTGAAAAAATATCAGTGAGGATAACATCAGACAATCTCATTCATGTCCCCTTAATATTTTTAAAGGTGAAATTCTTAACACTTTCTTAATATTAAGGAGAAAACGTATGCAAGTAAATAATGATGTTTACTTGGCTGATAACATACTGGTAATATGCCTGGTCTCTCTCTCTCTTCCTCTCACTGAGTGTGTGTGTGTGTGTGTGTGTGTGCATGCTCACTTTGTATACTTGATCATTAAAACTTTTCAACTGCTCCATTCTAAATCCACTGGCCCTTTCCTCCCCAGAAACTGGGAAACTGCAAGCTCCTACTGTGCTGTATTCATAATCAAATTAGTGTCTTTTGAATAGCCTCTGTGTGTGTGTGTGTGTGTGTGTGTAGGGAGGGTGGGGGCACAAAACTGTTCTCCTGGCTGGCTGAATGTTTTCATCCCAGTAGTTTTTCTTTTTTTCCCCTTCAGACATAAAGGCTTACCCAGACTGAAAAGCTCACCCCTCTATTTTTCCCCCCACTCATCTTAACCTGTTTATTTACTTGTTCTTGTTCTATAAAACAACCAAGAAAAAAAAAAAAAAAAACAGCGGCTGGAAATGAACACATTTTCTACGGAAAGAGGAGCTATGGAGAGTGTTAGGAGAAATGCAAGGGGTACTGCGGACAGAGCCGGGGATGCAAGAGCGACAGAATGCTGAAGATAGTTGTCCCAGCTACGAGATAAAAGCTACATTACATGAAATTAATGGAGGCTGTCTGCGACATACATGAATCACTGTTTCAACACTAAGAAACCAGCACAAAAGAATAAAGAAATCTGAGTACTAACTACATCTTCAAAGGTCTCCTATTTACCCAGCTATACTGGGTACTGACACAAGTGGGGGGAAATATAAGAAAAAAGCACTGCTGTGATCGAATGAATGCGACCATATGAGCTATATTGGAGCCGTATGCATCCTATTTAGCTGATATCAAACACAGTTTAATGAAAGTTAAATAGTTTCTGAGGAGTGCATGAGCTGGAACAGATTAGATTCCACCGAGGGGTCTCTCAGCATATTGTTGCTCACATGTATTCCCTGCTCAGGGCTGCTACAATTCCAGCACTCCATTAGCAATACACAAAAGACTTATGCAGATAGCGGGCATAAGCTCCTACCGCCATGTTGGGAAATAAAAACACACACACACACACAGACACAGGCACACGCGGATGAAGGTTTTGTTCAATGTGTTCATCTCAAAATAGATCTCTGTAATTCAAAACTGATAACAGCATTTGTGGAAAGAAGGAAGTAGCTGCCTATATTTTTAAACAGAGAAATATGTAAACTGCCTCAAATAGAAGATATTGCATCCAACACATAATGAGAGTTTGATTTTTTTTTTTCAGAGGACAATGATATGGGTGAATGTGATGCCCTTTTGATCTGCAAGCTACATCTGGCCTAAAGGGTCCACAGCTGCAGCTTCCCTATCATCACCTCATGAAGTTATAGGGGTGTGTGCTCCTGCAAATCCTCACACACAGAATTTCTGTAGCAATGCCTCATTTTTAAAATGTACAATTCCTTCCAGAAATACTGACGAACAGCCTGTCCATCTATTCACATGGTTGTTATAAAAACTGACATGAATTGCAATTAATAATTTCATTACTTGGCAAAGATTTTTTTTTTAAGTTCTTCACAATTAAGTTGTCTATGTGCTTTTTTTCTTTCCTCCTGTCCAAACACCCTCTGCTTTCTCTTTACTGAGCTGACTCTTCCTGGACAGACAGTGGTGTTTTAATTTAAATAAACAACAGGAGATATCTTTCACATTCGTTTCTCTATAAAAGTGGCTGGAGTGGCTGAAGAGCATCGTTTGCTCCTTTCAGATTCAAAGCAAAAGATATCCCTTTCAACCTGAGCCATTTTCACACTTTTTCACTCTTTCATAATTGCAGTCAAACTTAGTTGACTATTTATCTTATGCTCAATATTTTCCCCACGCTGGCCTGGATTATATAGATGAATCAGATAAGATCCCTAAACTCCAAGAGCTTACAGTTTCCTGTAGCACTTCTACACTGGGGGTGATTTTGACAGTCTCCTTACCCCTAGGGAATATTTAACAATGTCTGGAGACATTTATTCTGGGTTGTCCTGACTGGGAGAATGCTACTGGCATCTAGTGGGTAGAGACCAGGGATGCCAGTAAGCCTCCATAATGCACAGGACAGCCCCCATCATGAGGAACTCTCTGGTTGAAAATGTCCATGGTGCCTGGATCTAGGGATGATGGTTTCCCATGAAGGAGCAAGGTGAAACTCCCAGTAACCTTTGAACCTGGATATAACTCTACACCCTCTTCCTCTCCCCACTGAGGTCTGGACAACCTTGTTGTGTTGCTAACCTGGCAGAACTCAGGGCTTGAGCCAGGCTCTCATAGAATTTTGCTTTCATGTGGGGAATACACTTTAAAGGCATTTTGCAGCCAGGGACAATGCCTCAAGTTTTGGAAAATCTCGTTTTAGGTTTTTAGCTGTCTGAGGTTAGGGATAATTTTGTAAATTTAGACAAGAGAAAGAAAAGCAGACAGCTCCATGCATCTGCAATACATTCTTTCCCAGTCATGAGGAGCCTTTCTTATTAACATTATTCAGGCCCTTCTAGAAGGGGTGGAATTTCCTCAGTCATCTCTTTTATGTCCTTTGATTATTGCTCCTAGGGATAAAAATGGCCCACATTAGGGAGCCTGGTGTCTGTTTAGGTAGTCTGTCAGATGCACTAAGGTAATTGGCTCTTTTCCTTCATCTCAGTGCTCCGGTGAAGTACTTTCTTTAGGAATCAGAGTAGGTGTTAAAGTTGTCACCAGCTGCTTGTTCTGGTCAAGAAGGATTTCCTCACATTATTCCTGTTGTCCCTTGTCACCCACATTACATCATCACATTCCACATGACATTGTGTCAGAAGTGGTGCTCACACTGAAAGTTGCTTCCATCTGGTGGTGGCGTGATGGGGGGCAGCTGTCCTGTTTGGCAACATCAGCCAGCCCAGAGTACCTGTAAAAATATTGATGAGCACGTCTTTCACATCCTCTTTGATTTGTGCTCCTCAGATAATTGGGAATATAGCATCACTGTGGCTGGAAGCTGAACCATAATTTATAATGAACTGATAGCAAAGTTTATCTACTATGACTAATAATCATAATGTAGTAATGGTAATGTCAGTCATAATAAGAAGGAACTAATTAGAGTGGAAAACAATATCTCTCTTTAAGAAACCTCACCTCACAGAGAAAATAAGATGTAGAGTTGGCACAACGTGTATTAATTTATTTAGCATAGTGAACCCAAAGAACAGTACTTGCACAGAATGATTGATTGACCTAGGAAATAATTCACGTGGAAACTAATTGATTGAGGGTAACTCTCAAACCACCTTTACCTGTGACATGAGACATTTTACGACGGTAAGGCAGATGCAGTTGCACGAAGTAGCCCAAAGCAATTATTTCCTAGGAAATGACTCCTTGTATTTTCCTAAATGTAAGTATCAGCTGGCCTGAGCGTCGAGTAAGGAGAGAAGGCTGGCTGTGATGGTGATGGCAAAGGCATATTTTTGATAAAGAACATTGTCAATGAAATGAGACTCCATTCCTGCTGATTGGCAAGGTTTAGGGAATATTTTGGAAAGAGTTATAACAGTGTGCTGTGAGGATTTCAAGAATCTTGCAACAGTTTCTCTTTAACCTGCAGGTGGCATTAGTAGTAAAAATGTATTTCCTATCATTCTTGAAAAAATATTCAGCAATGAAGTGAGGGAAACAGCAAAGGGTTTCACAGCATGACTCAATTAGAGGAGCAAGCCCGATTCATTGCAGATGGCTTTTTGCTATGTTTAATAATCCAGGGAACTCAATGATCCAAATCCAGAAATAGTAAACTACAATCCTTATAGGAATTGAAAAATCTGGGGAAGTTTTTTTTTTTTTTTTCTTTCTCTTGAGTTTGGAATACAAGCATACGTCTATATGCACACACACACACATGTCTTTGTGATTCCGTTTCCATGTGGGAGGCCAAGAATCTGAGCACTGGGAGCAAACTTGGTTCTTTACTTACAGAGCGAGAATTGAAACTCAACAAAGTGTGATTGAAACTCTGTGAAACCAACCCTCTAAGATTCTCCCTCGCTGCTGCTGGGCCCTACATCCAGCCCAGGGAGACTGTGCAATGCTAGCATAGCAGTTCCCACAGCCATGGGCTTACTTTTTACTTCTTCAGAGTGCATCAGCAGCGGGACTAACTGCACTGACCAAGCAAATTCTTGTACTGGTGGTGGTGAAACACCTGGATGAGAGCCAATTTGCCAAAGTCTCCCTTCCCACCCTTTTCAGAGAACTGCCCATCCAACCAGTTATTCCTGGGAACGGGAAATTAATAGAACATTCCTTTAGAAACCCAAAGGCATCATTGAGATTACAAATACAGGAAGACACAGAGAACATGTAAAGAAATGATTGGGCTTGGCTTTTGTGTTCTTATCCTACATTAACTAGCCCGGGATGACTGTGAGGGTGAAGATGTTAAATAGGGTGGCCCCACGTATGGCATGCAAGCAATCCCAAAGCATCCCTTAGGGAAAATGTGGCCTTCCAGCAGAAAGAGGCTGCAAAGAAAGGACAGGCACTGATTGGAAATCTTGTAAACACAAAACTCAGATTGATGGATAAAGATTCTTCCAGAAGAGCCTCACTAACCACAGCGAAGTTAGTGGTTGTTCTGAAGAGAGCATTTTCTTCTCTGATGATTTTCACATCTAAATGCCTTATTGTTAAAGCCTCTGCTTCCTTTCCACTGGATGTTTGAGGATTTTGTTGATTTCTAACAGCTCTAACCAAACACCAGGAGTAGCTCTTTCAGAATTCTTTTCAGACAAACTTACATGAAGGCTAGTATTTTACCAAATAAGCACTGATGTAATTGGAAGGGTCTATCGATGAATCAGTTAAATCACAAACTATTATTGAACCTGAAAGTTCTAGCCTACATGTCCCCTTTTCTCACGCTCTGCCAACCATCGCTATTACACTGGCTCTGGGTCACAGTCTCTCTGCATCCTAGGAAGCACAGCTCCTCCTTCAGCCAGCATTGGTGAGAGTTTCCATGAAAAATTCCATTTCTACTGGAGGTTGCTGCTGCCTATATGTCTCACTGCAATGGATTTTGCTATTCTCTGCATTGGGGGAGAGCCTAGAGTCTGGAAGAGACACCAGGTTGCCCAGCTAGTCCATGGAGAAGTGACAAAGAAGGACTTCCTTTCAGTTCTTAGTCACCATTAGAGGGTTAGAGGGACTTCAGGCAATGCTGCCTGTGCCCAAAGACTTCAGGACTATTTAACAAAGTGCTTCTCCATCCTCTAAGCTCTGCACAGAATATGGAGAAAATGGTCATGGGGGCTGGGCTGGGACCCAGACCCCCAATTCAAAAAGTACTAGGCTGGGACTCCAAACTTTGACAGAACCAGTATTACCTTGTGTAACTTGACACTGAGCTCAGATTTCACTGTACCCAAAATGATGTTTTTCTAGTGCCCCATTTGCTTTTGTTCTTTGGAGACTTGTGGGGAATGTGGATACCCAGATTTCTGTCTGGTCTACTTAACTCCAGATCTTGGGCATTTTAAAAAGATATTGGCTAGTCTCCATATTCAAATTAAAATATTAGCTGAGTCAAAATACCATGTGGCTTAACTTTCCTTTCTTTATAAAAAAAAATCTTGTGCAAAAACAAAAAGGATTTTTCTTAATTTGAAAAGTGATTATTGCTGGGTGTGGTGGCTGACTCCTGTAATTTCAGAGACTCAGGAGGCAAAGGCAGGAGGATTATGGGTTTGAGGCCAACTTCAGCAACTTAGCAAAGCCCCAAGCAACCTGTCTCAAAAATAAATAAATAGCTTGGCACTGTGGCACACGCTTGTAATCCTAGCAGCTAGTTCAAAACCAGCCTCAACAATTAGCAAGGCCCTAAGCAATTTAATGAGAATAAAATACAAAAAGGGATGGGGATGTGGCTCAGTGGTTAAGTGCCCCTGGGTTCAATTCAATCCCTGGTACCAAATAAATAAATAAGGGTTGGAGATATGGCTCAGTGGTGAAGTGCCCGTGGGTTAAAACCCCATTATCAAAAAAAAAAAAAAAAAGCAATTGTTTGAGAAAACTTTGGCACTATGAAGAGAAAGTATGTCTCCTCACTACCCACCCCAAATTATATGTTACAACCCCAGTGCAGTGGTACTCAGAGATGAGGCCTTTGGGGATGGTTAGGTTATAGAAAAGAAGCCTTCATCACGGATTTAGTGTCCTTATAAGAAAAAGCATAAGCTTGCTTCCTCTCTCTTTCCATCATGTGAGACACAGCAATACAACAGCTGTTTGCAAAGTGGGAAGGGGCCCTCACAGGAACCCAGTCATGCTGGCACCCTGATCTTAAATATCCCTGCCTCTTGAACGGTGAGAAATAAAGTTTCATCTATAATATTTTGTTGCAGCAACCTAAGCAGACAAAGACACATAATTATACAGATTTTACAATTGGTTTTATATTTAACAGATACCCTTAAGAATCAACTCAGTGGTAGAGGACCTGCCTTGCACATATGAGGCACTGAGTTTGATCCTCAGTACCACATAAAAATAAATAAATACATATTTTTTTTTAAATAATCACATGAAATCAAGATGATCTTGGAAAACTGAACACATGACTGCTTCTGCTTGAGTATGTTCAGTAGTAAAGGTTTTCACCAGTTGAAAAACACTACACTTTGTGTCTACTTGGAGTTCTCTGATTAATCAGTTCTTTCTATCAGGACTTTAGCTCCTGTATATCATAGAGTACCTGGGATCTCTATGGCAGTTTACAAGAACAGTGCCAGTTAACTATGTTATATAATGATTATCCTTCCCTGGCTGTGTTTTCTTTTCCTGGTAATATATTATTTTATTCTCATTAATTTCTCTTTAAAGATCTTTTAAGGATCTTTATAGATAATTCAGGCCTTGGTTTTATGACGATGAAATATATGCTTCCCTCTGACCATTTAGAAGATTAAAAACTAACAGTCCTGGTAACTCCAGGAATAGGTATGCGACCTTTACTTCCTCTGAACTTGTTTCCATTTCTACTTTACAAATAGACACTAGGCTGGCTCCAAACTTCTCCTAAACCATGCCCCACAATTCCTCAAAGACACACACATGCACATGTACACATGTATACACAGAACTTCAAGTCTATACAATTTAATATAAATACTCATTTCTTAGTTCTAGTCTAAGAACAATTCTGAAAATCTTTCATGATTACACAAAATAAAAAATAAAAAGTGACACTTCAGATTTTTGGAGCAGGGAGCCAAATGTTGGTGAAGGCTAGAGATGAAGAATGAGTGGAGAATATGAAAATCTAAGGATTAAGTATTAGGCTTTATACCTTAACCACTCTCTCCCCTCAACGTTCTCATCTTGGAAATAGGAATCATTATAGCACCTGTTCTATGTATTTTGTAATATTACCGAGACAAATAATTAACAGAAAACACTCCGTCCAAAAAATCCCATAAAATGGTGTGCACACATAAGGGTAGCCGGTAACTGATTTACTGCTTCTTAAAACATCTGGACTCTCTACAGGATGCTCAGCAGTTCCCAGGAGTTCCCCCCCCCCACCCCAGCATGGAACTGGCAGAACAGGCACATTTGTGAAGGCAAACTCATATTCCTAGGAGGCACTTCTCTGCAGATTTGAACTCTTATGGGTAGCAGTATGTTAGGATTTGTCTCATTCTTTATGAAAACTCTCCTTCACCCATTCATTTGACAGAGCAAATCAAAACATGTGAGAAGGGATGATTGTTCCAGAAAAGCAGGGTGTGCAGAGTGGGTTATGTGTTGAGAGATGCCTCTGTTAGAAGTGAGGGCACAGGGAGAGAACGTGGAAAGCACTTTCAATTCTGCAACCAGAAGATGCAGTGAAAGGAAATAAGGAGGAATCTTTTTTTTTCTTTTTTTAAGTGTGCCAGACTCTTAAAAAGGGGAACACTGACCCAGCATGTCTCAGGCATTGTTATGAAGGACTTGAGACCCATTTGTTTTGACTTAGGTGTAGATATTTCTAAATTTTTGCCCCTTTACAAACACATTTGTTCTAACCATATTGCAACAGATCTGCATTGCTAGCCAATTCCCTTGAATTCTTAATTCTTGTTAACAACTCTGGCAATTAACCAATTACTCCTACCACTGAAGGGCTCGGGGAGGAAGGGACTGATGATTTATAGCAGCACAGCGTCTGTGCTTGTTGACTTGAACTCAATTGCTCAAGTACTTCATTTAGAGAATGGATGGGCAGGTGAGTAGCCAACAGGCTGAAGCCCCTCAAAAGACTAAAACTGCCAACAGGTGACAGGTTGATCGTGCTATCTTCTCTAGCTCTTTTGGGCTGTTATTTGCTTCTTTTCCTATTCCCAGAACTCACAAGAAACCCTGATGCTCCCTGTGTGGGTCAGTCAACTAATCTAGTATGGATGGTTTTCCAGAATGGTAGAATCAGAGTGTTTAAGAAACCTTCTAGGTTGTCTAACTCGTAAGTGCAGGAAGCTGTCCTACAAGGTCCTGGTGAAAACCATTTAGACTCTTCAAACATGACCAGTAATGACTTTGGAAGGTAGTTCATTCCTTGTTGGACAATTCCTCTTGTTAGAAAGTCTCCTTTAAAACCAAATCCTATCTGCCCATCTGTAATTTATACCCATTGATTCTATTTTTGTCCTGGGAAGCAATCCAAATAACTCCACTCTCTCTTCTCCTGGATAATGCGCCTTTAAAACTTAACATCGGCTTGAGTGTCTCCATCCTCTTTTCTCATTACATTCTTCTAATGCTTGTGGGGCATGGTTTTCCTGTCTCTTTCCAGCACCTCCTCAAGGCACCCTTTTATTTCTCAAGGTTCTTCTTTAATTGTGGCACCAATATTTTTAATCTAATTGCTTCTATTGCATTCTGGGCGAGGCCCATCCCTGCCATTTTACATCCCCATATTATCTTTGGTCCTAGTAAAACCACAGATTCTGGAGGACTCATTCAATTAAAGTCAATAAAATGACCAGGAACACTCTGATGACATTTGCTAGTCCTTCCCTGAAATAACTTTGGATTTATCTGTTCTGTTTCAAGAACTATTTCTAGGGCTATGTGGCATGGCTTGAACTTTTGATGTGCTCTTTAGGAGAATCTAAATTTACTGAGTTAATAAAATTATAGGCACCGGTAAAGGCAATAATAGACCAAGGGGAGGTGAGGAATGCTATCAGCCAGAGAGAGAAAAGGGAAGGTCACTCACTGGAGAGAAGGGCAAACAGTGTCTGCAGAGAAGAAAGCTCTCTGGTAGTGGACATGGAATCACCCCAAAGGGCAGGGCCCATCAGATGTGCAGATAGTAGATGGGCACACGATGTGAATCAAGGGGTGACAACACACTCCTGCCCCCCGAATATTCCTCAAGCTCTTTTTACCATCAGTAATCCCCATGCAACAAACTTTTTCCCCTTAAGGCAACAGTAAAACTATAAATGTTCTCTGGGAGAGGAAAATATTAAGCCACTACCATCCAGTGACATCTCAGCTGTCCTTGACCACATTCAAACTAGCTGGTCACTGAGAAGACCCCCAAAGGAATGGGCTATAAAATATGTTTTAATTGGGGGAGAATTATAACACAACAAGCTAGAATTTCAGGACTTTTATGCATGAGCTGAAGAGGATGGATGGAGGGAAGGATGCAGGGGGTAGCAAGGTGTCTGAGACAAGCCTCTGTGGAGGCCTGTGGAGGCCTGTGGAGCCTTTGGAGTCTGTGTGGATACTGGAAAGTGGATGGATAAAGAGAGGATGCTAAATTTTTTTTTTTTTTGCTAAAACATTAATCAATCTCTTAGGGTGAAACACTATGTGGGAGACCCTGAGGAAATATCTGTGGTGCTTAAGCTCAGTATCTATGAATTACCTGGATAGACAGGATGCCCTAGTTCTTTTAATTTCAATTTTAATTTTCTACTTCTGAATGGACTTACTTAAATTGCTTCAGAGCTGTAAACTGTAAGGGGAAAAATTCATTCATTTGGTTCTTTGCTCATTTTTTTTTTGCTTTTTTTTTCCTTTTCTCCTTTTTATTCCTGACCAAGTCCCCCAAACGTGGTGTATTAGCAAGTGGAAGGCGGATGGGAGCCAGCAAGTAGAGCACGAGTGGAGAGAAAAGATGAGGAAGAATAATTCTCATATTATTTCTAATCATGAACCAGGCAGACACCTTGTCTTCCAATGTCAAGAGAAGCAAGGTAAAGTAGAAAAGGAGAGTGGATGAATCATAAATACATCTGTAGGTAAATAAAGAGTGGAAGAAGAGGGTAAACAATGGTGTCAGGCCCTGGGACTTCAGTGCTAGAGTCTCTCCCTCTTTCTCTTTCGTTTCACCTTTCTGCTTTATTCTTAATTTTAGTTCTGTTTAGAAAAAAGTATAAAAAGACTCTGATTTGTTTGACATGGGTCATGTGCTTATGTACAGAATGATCTCCAATCATGGTGATCCAGGCAGCAATTGGTTTATTTTGGACTCCATGTTATACATGGGACTTCCTTTAGCTATATCTACTTCCTCCTTAAGTGCTCTACGTCCAAATGCAGTCACATTGGGGTTAGGAATTCCACATGAATTTTTAGGTGGGACTCAAAATTCAGTAAATAGCATATTTGAATATAGGTTTTACAAAGGAGAAAGGACCTAGCTGTGAAACAGCAGTTTAGTGGATTTTTTTTTGTTCCCCCTAATTTTTACAGGACAATATAAATCAGGAAGGTGAAACCACTTTAAATAAATACACAGAATATTTGCAATGTGAGAGTTTAGGGGATTAAGATCATATGGTTATGACTGATAAGGCGACTGAAGACCAGATATATCAAACAGGCTAAAGACATTTTCCTAGCTGAGCTGGGAATTCTGCCTAACAGAAAGACTGATTTTACCCTCGAAGAAGGGCCTTCCCCAAAAGGGGGACCCTCATCTTTGGAGAGGCACATGCATCTGAGCCTAGTCGAAGACTAAGCTGTCTCTGGTACTATTTGATGTAGAAGTTGGCTATATGATTTGTCAGTGTCATCATTTAAGAGATAAGTTTGGAAAAAATGTCTAGGAAAATAGAATACTTATTGGCAGATGTGAACAGCAATGAAACCCTACCACTGGCTATTTTCCATCAGAGGAAATAGCTACACATTCAAAATATCTATGAATGAACTCTTAAACTCATCATTGCTATTAAAAAGCAGTTTACACCAGAGCCCTTGCTTCAACTAAAGAGGAAATACCACCTCTGTACTGAGAGAACAATATGTCTGGTAGACCTCATTATTTAATAGGAAGAAATGAGGTTTGGGAAAACAGAAATAAACAGCATTTTTTAAGAAATCCCAAAGGTCAGGAGAATAATTACTACTTTGATCCATTGAGTAGAAGCTCTTTGGCTTGTGTGTTCACGTAGTGTGTAGCTCATTACAATCCCTCTACCTGTGCACACAGGATATATTTGGGGTGTGCATGAGAGAGAGAAGGGGGGGTGCACATGTGCAATGGGAAAGAACACATGTAAAAGAATAAAATCAGTGTATACAAAGCATAAGTTAGAATTTTTGGGGGGGGCAATATAGTTTGAAAAGTAAGCAAGTTTGATGAGCTTTCTTTCTTATAACCAGGTTTGTATATAAAGAAAAAGACTTTCTCTTATACAAATAGAAACCCATGTACCATGCCCTTCACAAATATAAGCAAGGATGTGCACATATGTCCCAAATTAATTCTGAAGCAATTTCAGACCCAGATTTCTGTTAATGCATTTAGCAAGTAATTAGTTGTCCATTCATTCATTAACAGCATATTTTAAAACTTCTTGCAAAAATCCCACCTCCCCCCCTTTAACAAAGTGGCACTTCTAGGAAGACAGAAGGGATATAAAATATGTCGGGTAAGATGGGAAAACAAATCTGAAAAAGAAAATTACACATTTAGTTGTAGAAAAGTATTACTAATATAAATGAGCTTTATAAAGACAATACTCCTCTTTCCTTACCTTTTCACAGGAAAAAAAAAAGGATGAAGTTGTGAATTGGCACTGCATCAGTGGGTACTTTAGCATTTTATGATTCCAGTTTAGTATAATGTTATTCTCTCTTGGACATTATAATTTTTCTTCCATTTGTAAAGTGCTTTATAGTTTTCTAAGCAGTTTCATACAGAGTAGTTCATTTGTGGAACTAATAGCATTTACATGGGATAACAATATCCTAATAGAATGGTGCAATTCATGTAATGAGTTTAACTTGTTATTAAAATGAATGCCACTTGGATAAGATTGAGGGGAAATCAGACTGGTCAAGAATCTTAGAGTAAGTTCTGACCATTCTTGATTTGTAAGAGGCAGGGGTCCACATACCTGGTCTCTCTACAGGCCTCTTGATTTTTCTTTACTTATATATTGCCTACCCTCTGTCAGTCTCCATTTTCAGTTAGCACAGAGGATGAATTAGGGGAAAATGGGAATCACTGGGTTTAATACCCTGCTCTGTACCTGCTAAGAATATGAGAAATGCATATGTCTACTTTTTATTTGTTTCCATGTATTTTGCACAAAACATACTGAAACTGAGATCCAAATGAGCACAATTGGCCTCTTCTTAATAGTGGACAAGATTGGGAGCATTTTGTGCAGAGGTTAACAAAAACCCAAAGCAGTGTTTCGGATGATCTAATAGCACTTTGCTCCATTCATAGGCCACTCTAATCTTAGCACAGAGAGAATAGTTAATAACTAGTGTTTAATCACTCTATTCTTAATCTTTTTTTTTCTTCTGCTCAAACATCCATGGGCTGGATTTTTCATCTTCAGAGTTTCCTACTCTCCTTAAAATATCATTTTTTTGGTAGAAATAAAAAATCGTCTAAAATGTGTTGAATAGTTTTCACTTTTCAGGCATTTTGGGGATAAGAAATTTTAGGGTCTTGGACAATAAGAAGAAATATGGGAATGGGAATGAGAAATAAATATGACCATGGATAATATATTTTAAAGTCCAAACATGAAGGCTGAAGTCACAAAAATACCCTGTCTGCACTTCATATTTTTACTCAAGAATTGTGAGAAACATTGGTGGTTTCCATTCTTCCTCACTTTTTTTTCCTATGTGTATGTGTCCCTTACAATACTGGATGTGGCAATCTGTCCAGTTGAAAATCTGTAGGACTCAGCCTCTGATTCCTCATCTTGCATCCATCAACCATACAACTAGACCTTCTAATCCAAAGGAGATCTAGAGAATGGAAACTATAGTAAAAGAGAAGTCAAAAAGATGAAAGGAATTTAGATATTGATGCTAAACTAAAGACCACTCTTCTATACACCAGCTGTTGTAAGGTGACCAGCTTCACACAGTTCCCATGTAATGCAATCTTTCCCTTCCCATTCTATAGAATATTTGATCACTGCCTCCTTTGTATGGTACTCTAATAAGAACTTCTTCAACATTAAAGGAAGTGCAGTCCAAAAGTGTTTGTGATGGCATATAAGGGGAGTTTTGCCTCAGGAGTAGCAGCGAGTGCCCTTTCTAATGGGAGAAGGGGTCTAAGAGATTCATCTTTCCTCTTGTCAGAGAGTCCTGAGGAATATTTCTAAAAGCTTCTCTGATGGCCCATGGAACACTGCAACAGTGTTTGCCTGAACTATCAACTTCACTTCAGACAACTAGGATGTTAAACAGTTACTACTAATTGTTTTCAACAAATGCCTCAAGGAGGGGGAAAGTATATTTTAAAGGTTGAGCTTTGAGTATAGTCAAATAAAATGCCATGTAAGTTGAGATTTCCAGAGAACTTCCAGACAAGTCAGATAATGGCCATTCTGGGGCTGTGGGGCTTTTGAGGGGAGCCAAACCCCCAATCTACCCACCCCTGCCAGTGGCTATGAATTTTTATCCCTAACTTGATTGTGAGACCTGTTATTTTCAAACGTTCTGCAGATACTGAAGGAAATAGAGCACTAGGAAAGTTTCAAGTTAAAAAAGCCACAAAGTTCCTCCTTCTTCCCATATTTCAACTGTTTCTCTTGAATAAATACTTATTGGATTTGGTTAATTTCCAGAGTTCTGAAAACATTTATTTGACTCTCTTTGCCAATGTTCATATTACTTTTATAAAATAATGGAATTTTAAGAGGTTCTTACTCTTATTCCTGCAGATGTTACTCTCAGAAGTCAAGCTTAACTTAAAAACAAGGGGAAATTTAAGATACTCTCAGAAAAAGAACAATTAATAGAGTTTGTCATCAGCTAACTTACCCTAAGTGAGCAGCTCAATAAAGCACTTTTAGGTAAAAGAAATACAACTAAAACAGACTCGTAGAACTGAGAGAAAAAAAAGCAAATATATGGGTAAATAAAATGGCCATTTTTTTCTTTAGTTTTCTAAATTATATTGATCTAATGTGTTCCTTTATGTATATAGAGAAAATATTTGAGATAATTATATAATGCATGTGTAAGAGTGAAGAAATGTAAAGAGAGCTTCTATACATTGCTCAAACTGGTAAAATATTGACACCAATTGTCCCTGATAAGTTATGTGTTATGTATATATAATATTTTACTTAGAACCAACACTAAACTATAAATAGGTACAAACTCAAAACCATTATATACAAATGAAAACTTAACTATAAAAATATGAAGTTAACCCACAAAAATATAAGAAAAATAAATGAAAGAAAAGCACAGGTAACAAACAGAAAGCAAAAAAGAGGCAGACTTAAGCCTAAAATATCATTACATTAAATATGAAATGTCTAAATATATAGACTAAAAGACTGTAATTGACAGGGTGGATGAAAGTCATGGCCAAATTACATGTTGTCTAAAAATGTTTATACTCAATATAGTAACAGGATTGTAATTGAAAAATCACCGACACTATACTACTTAGAAACTACACAATGCACTTCAAAATTATTCATAAAGTCCCAAGATGTGTTCTAGAAATACATTTAACTACATGAAAATGAAAACATAACACATTAAAATTTGTGAGAAACAATGAAGTAGTTCTGAGAGGAAAATGTGTGACATTAAATGACATAAAGACAAAAACTTAGATTATTGATAATCTTAAGAATGTTGTAAAGGAAAGACAAAATAAACCAAAAGCAAGCAAAAGGAAGAAAATACTAAAGGCAAGATCAAAGATAAAGTAAACTAAAAATATTAAAACTATAAGCAAATCAGTGAAATAAAAATCTTGTTATTGGAAAGAAGCAATGAAATTGACAATTCTTCAGCAGAATTGATAAAGAAAGGAAAACAAAGATGCACATCATTAATAACAAGAATAAAAAAACAAAACATTATGATGGTGCATGCCCCTAAACTCAGAAACCCAGGAGTCGGAGGTAGGAGAATCGCAAATTCAAGGCCAACTTGGGCAGCTTAGCAAGATCCTGTCTTAAAATAAAAAAATAAAATAAAATACAAAGGCTTGGGATATTGCTTAGTAGTGAAGCACCCCTGGGTTCAATTCACAGTATTAAAAAAAATAGAAAGAAAAAATAGAATAAACAAAACATCGTAACAGACACACAGACTTTTAAAGGATAATAAAGGAAAAACATAAGCAACTTTACATAGGTAAATTTGACAATGTACAGGAACTGGACCAATTTCTCAAAAAATATATAAACTCTTCAACTCACAGAACATGAAATAGATAATTTGAATGCTCTTATAACTATGATTAAATTTGTATCATAACTTCCATAATGGAATCCCAGACCCAGATGATTCCACTAGAGGAGTCTACCAAACCTTCAATGAAGAATTAGCACAAATTCTACACATCTTCCAGGAAGAAGAAAAGAAAGCATTTTTCAGCTCTTTTTTGAAGTTGGCACGTGCCTAATACCAAAAATAGAGAGTGCAAACAACAACAAATTAAAAGCATAATTTCTCAGTGATACCAATTGTTATTTCTTTAAAAATACACACATGTATATCTAAATTATCAACATATCATAATTTTGTAAGTTTGATTAAGGAAAAAGATAACAGTGTTCACACTTGATTTGTGAAAGAGATTATAATTGAAGCCCTGAAAGGCATTTTAAAAATAGCAATAAAATGTTATGTGTGTCTTTATTGAACAGTTACTTGATATTTTAATAAAATACATATAATATTGGATTGATCTAAGAAAGAGAATTTATTAAATGAATAATATGAAAAAGCATTTAAAAACTATTCAACTCTGGATTTTTAATTCTGGTAATGACAAATAGGTAGTTTAAATCAACCAGCCAGCTAAAAAAAAAGAAAAAACAACTGAAAATTGTAGAAAGATTTTAAAACATATTTGCTTGGAGACACTGGAGAGCTGGTAAGACATTGAGAACTGAGATCAAAACATAGGAGAAGGAATACTGAGGGCCTCCTTTACTACAGTGCCTTTGCTACTATCTGACCCAGTCAACTGGAATTGAATCAAAGAATGGCAAAGAACTGAAGCTATAAATAAATGTACCTAAAAAATTTATGTCAATTCTAGAATTGAACAATATAATTACAATTAAGAAATTAATGTGCAGATTTAATAGCATTTAGATGCAGTTGAAAAAATGTTAGCAAATAAGTTAATAATGATGTCAGATGAAAACTATCTTAAATACAACAAAGTGAAACAAACTGAACAAAACTACACAAGACCTGACAAATGAGAAAATCTAACACATGTGTTGAAACATATCTAGATGAAGAGTAGAAAAGATATTAGAGAAAACTGTAAAATTAGTAGATGCAATGCCTGAGATAAAAATGTGAATTACCAATGAATACCTATGAGTCCCAAGTAAAACAGGTAAAGAGAATCTTATGTCTATCACAGTAAAATAACTGAAGGCCAAGGACAAAAAAGGAATTAAGAGACTTTGAGCAAAGAAAAATTACTTTCAAAGAAGCCATGCTTAGCTCATGATAGATAACTCCACAGAAATAATGAGAGCTAGAAAACATTGAAATAATATTTTCAAAGGGCTGAGGACAAAATAGTTTAATTTTATAATAATGGAAATATCCAGGCTGGGGATATAGCTCAGTTGGTAGAGTGCTTGCCTTGCATGCACGAGGTCCTGGGTTCAATCCCCAGCACCACAAAGAGGAAAAAAAAAAGGAAAGAAAGAAAGAAAATATTCTTCTAAAATAAAGATATTTTCACAAAGGAAGTAAAAGATTTCATTAATAACAATAACTCAGTAAAAAAAACTAGAGTATTCTTCAAAATAATCTAATCAATGAAGAAAGAAGAAAAAATAATTGTGGGGTAAATCTAAATAAACACTGACTGTAAAAAGTAAAATGAATAATGTATTTTGTGCTTTTACCCACACACATACACAAATACACAGAATTAAAATATAACAGTAACTTATAAGAGACTGATAAATGGAGTTAAGGTGTTCCAAGGCCATTAGAAAACTTGAAGGCCCTTGGAAAAAGGTGAACATACTTTATATACCAACAGAGGTATGAAAAATTGTGGTTTATATGTGTAATAAGAATTGTAATGCGCAAAAAAAATTACATGTATAAAGGCATGAATTGGCGTGAACATATTCTATATACAAAGATATGAAAAACTGTACTCTATATGTGTAATAAGAATTGTAATGCATTCCGCTGTCCTGTATTTAAAAAAAATCAAAAAAGCAAAAAAGGTGAAATTTCCATCTTTTGTTAGTTGTTTTGAGTCAAGAATATATGTTCTAATTTCTAGTGTATCTACTTAAAAAAAACAAAAACAGACAACTTAATAAAAGGAATAAATGAAATAGTTTTAAAAAAACCACAAATAAAACATAAAAGCAAAAATTCAATGATCAAAACTAGACTAAAAAGGGAACAAAATTAAAAAGAAGATAAATTTATAGAAGAAAAGGATATTAAGTTTAAAAACAAGTTGCATTAACTCTTATATTAAATATAAGTAAAGTAAATGCTCCAAGAAAGACAAAAATTTTCAGACTCAGTAAAAGCATATACCCATCTCAATGCAAATTAAAATAGGCTCTGAAATATAAGGACAAGCCAGGTAGAAAGAAAAGGAATGAGCAATACATTATCTGCAAACAGTAACCAAAAGTCAGGTTGTATAACCACATTATTATGAGACAATTACTTACAGGTGAAAATTATTAGTGAGATTAAGACAGTCAGTCACCTTATAATGCCAAAATTCTCAATACACTAGGAAATAAAAATAATTTCAAATTTTCATATTCACTAAAACCATAACTTCAAATAAAAAGCAAAAATAACTGACAAAATACAAGGAAATCTATCACCATAGTGGTGCATCTTAAAAGACTCCTCTCATTAACTAATAAAACAATGCAGAGAATAGAACAGTAATAATATAGACATTTGAATGACACAATTAACAAATGAGATGTGATTGATATAGAACATTGCAACCAACATCTGCAGAATATGAATTTGTATGAAGTACACATGAAACAGTAACCAAAATAGATCATCTGCTGATTCATATAGAAAGTCTAAACAAATTTCAAAGGATTGTAGTCATGCTGAGTATGTTCTCTGACCACAGAGCAAATTAAGCTAGAAAACAAAAACAAAACGATAACTAGAAAATCCCCATATGTTTGGAAATTAAGAAGTATATTCTAAATAGACTTTGAGTCAAAAAAGAAATTATAGAGGAAATTAGAAATTTCTTTGAAATGAGTGATAATGAAAATACTACAACTTGCAGATTGCCTCTAAAGAAATTTAGAGGGATAATTATAGATTTAGATGCATATATAACATAAAGATGAAAAATAATCTGAGCATCAATCTAGAAGAAATTGGGGGAGGAATTCTGTGTGAAACCCAAATAAAAGAGAAGGAAAAAAATATAAATAGGACAGAATTTAAAGGAGTAGAAACATATGCAACAAAGCCTAATGTTGGTTATTTGGAAAATAACAAGACAGAAAGTTGGAAAGAAACTGAGAAAAGGGACACATAATCAAAGTCAAGAATGAAAGCAAAAAGGAATACCGATCTTACAAATAATGTTTTCATATTCTGTACAACTTTACATCTGAAATTTGAAAACGTAATATGAAATGAGCAAATTTTAGGGAAAATTCCTCTTACAAAAAGGGAAATAAGAAATAGAATATTTGAATGTAAGTAACTGTTAAATAAAACGGAGTTTTTTTTAAACTAAAAGACTTCTATGAAAAAGAAAATTCACCCCATCACTAGATGACTTCCTGAGTGAATTCTACCAGATTTTAAAGGAAAAAATTATGACAGGTTTACATCCTAGCCTACAAAACAGAAAAAAATAAAATAAAATAAGGGAATAATTGCAAATTCAACTTATATGGCTTGCATAACTTCTATACCAAACTTTGACAAGGAATTACAAAAAGAGCAATTCTAGGTCAATTTCTTTGATCATAAATGCAAACCTTCTGAGCAAAATAACAAGAAACTGAATGAAAACCAATAAGTAAAATAATCATATTTTCATGTATAATTTGGTTTTATTCCAAAAATGCATGTTTGTTTGACATTAAAAATTAGTTAATATATTTCACTATATCAACAGAGTAAAGGAATTAAAAAATATTTTCAATAAATATAGAAAATGCAGTTTTAGAAACATTTGCTATTTATAGTTAATGCAAACACATAAACAAAACATCTTAGCAAACAAGAATAAAGAGAACTTCCTTCATTTGATGAAATATAAAAACAAACAAACCTGAAGTGATTATCATACTTAACAGTAAAATGACACTAGTATGGCAATATGTAAATCAGTGGATGTGTAACCGATGTGATTCTGCAATCAGTATACGGGATAAAAATGGGAGTTCATAACCCACTTGAATCAAAATGTGAAATATGATATATCAAGAACTATGTAATGTTTTGAACAACCAACAATAAAAATTATAAAAAAATAATAATAATTAGAAAAATTTCTACCCATATAAAACAACATAATGACAAAAGTAAGTCCTCATCTCCTACACAAAGAAATGGCCACCATTAACACACTTTTGGAAACTTATTGATGTATATGAAAGTATATATAGGACTTTAAATAAAAATCAGTCTCTCTCTAAAAAAAAAAAAAAACAGTAAAATGTTGAAAGTTATTCAAGATTGGGAATGATTCAAGAATGCTTCGTACATCAGTATTATTCAATACTTTTTTTTTACTGGAAATCATTTTCAGGGCAGTAAGATTTAAAAAGAAACAAAAAATATAAGAATAAAGTAAAAGTACTAAAATTTTTATTAAGAATGATAAAATTATAATCATAAAAATCTGAAAGACTCTTTCAGATAACTTACTAAAATTGACATATGGGTGTAGCAAGTTTTTGGCAAAAGATTAATGAAAAATAATCAATTACATTTCTGTTTACTAGCCTTCCTTCAAAATTTATGAGGGAATGATATATGTCAGGATTAACCATTACAATGGCATGAAAATAACAAATTATTTAGAGCAGGTTTTATAAAAGATGTATATGTGTCTACACAGAAATATATAAAACAATATTGGGAGAATATAAAGCAGATTTAAACACATGGAGCAAGAACTATGTTAGTTCATTGATAGAATGATTTAAGATTGTAAAATATCTTTTTGGGGGTGGGGGTTTGTTATTGATATTTAGGTTTAATATAATCCCAAATTCTCTACTAGATTTCATTGTGGAAATTGGCAATCTAATTCTAAAATAAATATACATAGAAAAAAAAAACCAAAGAGCAGGAACAACAAAAGCAAGTTTCAAGAACTTGTTATTAGGTTATTAGACATATTAAAGAAACAGTGTTTTAAATAGTGTGGTATGAAAATATATTCATGGAATAGAGCAGATTCAAGAGCAGACACACATATATGGAGACTGGTATATGCCAGGTTCCTTTAGTTGAGGAGAAATGGACAACCTTTTCACCAAACTTTGCTGGATTAGCTGTATATACATATAGTGGGAAAAATGTGTTGAACCCTACTTCACACCAATAACAAAATCAGTTGCATCTAGGTAGAAAATTTTCAAGACTCTAGAAAACACAAAACCCCCTACATTCAAATGTCTTGGAGGCTTGAGTAGAAACTTCGAAAGAATATCTAAATGACCAATAAACACCTGAAAATATGTTCAAAAGTAAAATGCAAATTTAAATTATGGGGAGACACCCAGTATTCATTCTCAAGTCTAGTTAAAATCACAAAAACAGACAATGGGCATCTACAGAACAACCAGAGGATGCTGTTGAGATACCCTATGAATGAGATACTATTGCTGAGGATGTTGATCACCATTACTGTTTGGCATTAGCTACTAAAACAATTTTATTCTTTGGGATTTTCAATAGAAATAATGCACAGGTGTATCCAAAAATGTAAAATAAAAATAAAAAGTCAATAGAATCATGGCTCATAGTAGCCAAAATCTTAATAAATTTTGATAAGTAAATTGGTAAAGAGTATATATCTGTGCAAAGGAATATTGTACAGCAGTGAAATAGATACATTATTGTTACATGCTGAAACTTGAATAAATTCACAAACATCATATTGAGCAAAGGGAGTGGGACCTGGAAGGGAACATGTACTATATGTTCTCACTTACATTAAGCTCAAGAGCAGGGAAAACTAAACTATAATATTTAAAATCAAGATGCTTATTGACTTGTTGAAGAGAAAGAGCGTAGTTATCAGGAGGCATGACAGGCATCACTTTAAGTACTGGTGATGACCTGTCTCATGGGGTGGAGAATGATTCTGTGGAGGTTCACTTGTGATAATCATTCATTTCTAAACTATTTTTGTGCTTCTCTGTATTTTTCTGATATATGAATTATTACAAATGTTCACAGTGTTAATTATATTTCCCAAAGTTCCAAGCAAATCATACATTTAAAAAGTATTCTAGAACCTATACAAAAAAAAAAAAAAAAAAAAAAACAGTGCAGGAAATTTTCCCAGTCTGTAATATATGCAATCTCCGAACAAGGTGAAAAAACTATAAAAAGCAAGAAAGAAAAGAAAACAATACAAAACAAAATAAAAACTGAAAGACAATCTTGTTGTTAAGCATAGACACAAAAGATCTAAATCTCAAATGTATCAAATGTAAACAAAAATCACAGTTATAAATAATTTTTATCCATTAGTATATAATTTATTGAAATAATGTTAAATCCTAACAAAGTAAAATATATCTCAGAAATTTAAGAATGGTTTAGAATAAAAAAGATCTATTAATAATTCATTAATCAATAAATTTAAGAAGAAATATATATGATCATCTTAATAAAGAATAGTTTTTCATCTAAATCTAAATCTATTTTTGAGAAATATTTGAATGAAATAATGAAAGCCTAAGTTTGTTGTTGTTGTTGTTTATTTTTAAGCAAATAAATAGAAAGGCAACAAATATTTTGAAGGAAATGATTTCCCTGGGGTTGAGAAAGCTTCCTAAAGCAAGAAAAAGATAAAGTTTTGAACCTATAAAGGAAATGTATTTGTAGATTTTGTGACATCAAAAATTAAATTTGCTGTGTGATAAAGATTCCATTGAATAAGATAGAGGGAAAATATCATGCTGAAAGAAAATAGCCTAAACAAACCTAAAAAAGCAAGCATCATTATTCAGATATATCTGTAGGTATGTTTCTTTCTCTCTCTCTCTCTCATTGTAGATATATATATATATATATATATATATATATATAAAATGTATAATAAATATCAAACAACTCAACAACAACAACAAAAATCCATATCTTAATACAAAATTGTCCAAAAAGTTAGCAGGCAATTCAACACAAGAAAAAATAGAAATAAGAAAGAAATTTATAAAAACACTGAACCCAAAAAAAGGCATTTTAAATGATTTTAAGTACTTGTGTAATATTTAGGGAAATGAGAATCATAACACACTATCTCTTTAAAGGGGCAATTTGCCAGTTTCTATCAAAGTTATAATTCCCAAAGGCTTTGATCTAGAAATTCCACTTTTCAGTATTTATTCTTGAGTAATTCTTACAAAGCACACAAAAAAGCAAATAAGGAGATGCTCATTGTGGTGATTTTTTTTTCATAATTGAGAAAAAAACTGAGGCTAAAAGATTCTAATAAGCAAGTCTCAATAATCAAATATTTAAATAAATTGAGTTCTTCTGTGTATGGAAAAATATTTGGAAATATAAAAGTATAGATGGACTTGCAAATATTGAAATAGAAAAATCTTCAAATGAGTTATTAAGTGGTAAATATTACAAAACAATATTAAGAATTTTGCCATTTGTGCAAAAGTAAGCAACTTTTTCTATTTTACACACATGTGAATATGCATTTGTTTTGTCAATGAATACTTAACTGGGAACAGTTATAGTGATCAGCTCCATGAGAAAAATGAGAGCGGGAATATGAGTAGTGAGATTTCTACCTTCAGTCTATCTAGCTACATATTGGTTCAGTTTCTAAAACAAATTTGCATTGGTGCATTGCTTGTGTAACTAAAATACATAGTGCAAATGTTGGTGGCAATATTACTGTAATAGGCATACAGACTTGCGGTTTATCAGCCCCTCTGAAGGATTCTTTTTTTGCAGAATACAACAACAGTTACTAATATGGCATTATGTAAAAATGTGGATGTGTAACCGATGTGATTCTGCAATCTGTATTTGGGGTAAAATTGGGAGTTCATAACCAACTTGAATCTAATGTATGAAATATGATATATCAAGAACTTTGTAATGTTTTGAACAACCAATTAAAAAAATAAAAATCTAAAGCTACACTTTGTATTTCCCTACTAATCCTTTTTGAAACCAAATTATGAAATTCCATCCTGAAATATCAATTGTAAGTAAAGCATCTAATAGGAAAAAGCAATAATAAACAGTAATATTGAAAAGCAGGAAAGAGATAGGGAAACATAGTAAAGTATGTATCAAGTAGGTGATTCCTTTCGGCTGGTTTTGGCATTTTAGAATCCTTAGAATATCTACTCTCAGGTAGATTCCTACCTCATCTTGTGATGCAAAAATGTCCCTCTGTCCCATCCTGAATTTGTTGTAGAATTGGGGACCTACATAGCAACAGTCCATCCTCCTCTTCTTCCTTCCCTACTTCCCTTATTATTCTGGCTACTCAAACACAGTATTGACTTTTGTTCCAAGTGTGTGTCTTTCTTAGTGGGACTCCCCTTCTGGACCCTAGAGAGTGTGGACAACTAGTTTGTGTGCCAGCACTTCTGTATTTTTGCATGATGGAAATTGATTTTCCACCTATTCGCAGGCACAGTCGTTGAGGGAGCTCTCCCCTCACGACCTGTGTGGATCGTGCCATCCATAGCAGGATCATCATCACAGCCAGAGCACTCAGCACCTGGCATCTGAGGGGCCAGAGCCTTGCAGCAATGAGGATGTGCTAGAAAAATAAAGTCACAATGTACTGAGCTTAGAACTGCCCTTGTCCTTGAGAATTTCTGGATAAACTGAGTATCTGGAGACATTTTCTGGGACTATGGCTTCCTGGAGGGCTTGTTGTCTTCTGTGTCATTCTAAATGTGTCACTCTTGTTAAATGAGTAGTGGGAGGATTCCTTTCAGGAAACAGAGAAATAACCATCAAGAATCTCAGCAGTGGATTAAATTATGTTCCTGATAATATCACCCATATTTGTTAAAATACAAAACTAGATCCTGCTATGCCTGGAATGGTTCTACAGCTATGAAAGCCTAGCTACAGAGGTGACACTTTGGTGGGCACACATTGAAAAACTCAGAGGTTTTGAGACAGGGAATAAACACAAGGTAAATGTTTAGAAAGTCATTGCAAGTGCCTAGTTCTAAGTTGTTAATTGAGTGAGTGTATGGTGGCTACAGGGTAGGAAAACGGGAATCTTTCTAAAAGATGGGATAACTCAATCAGAAAGTCTGAAGATTTTGGTATTCTTAAATATTTGTTAAGAAAGTGAGGCTGGTATCTAATAATATGATTAGTGCCAACTGCTAAGACCTCAGGAGATTGGAAGATGAAGGGTATGGTCAGAGGGTAGGGTCATTAAACTGACTGGAATCCAAAACAGAATTGATGGATGGATAGATGGATGATAGATAGATAGATGATAGATAGGTCTCAACATCTGAAATATAACTCACATTTCTGGACCCCACTTTTCTAGGACACATCGGAAACACTAATGGTCTTTCAGAGGCACACAAAAGTGCCTTGTTGGACAGTCATTTCTTGAAAGACACTGGATGGTGATGAAGAGAAAAAAGAAACCTGACATGCTGCCTGATCACTCTTTTATGTATTTGGAGAGCTGTTGTGTTAGAGAAGGACTGACCCTCATAGTAGGCTCAGAACTTGAACCAACTGCTTAAACTTCTACAACGATAGATTTTAGCTAATCATAAGGCTAAACTTTCTTTTCAAAGACAAAAGTTTCCCCAAATGAAGATGGCCATAGTAGGAGAAAGGGATGTCCCAGCCACTAGAAGTGATCACATTGTTGAGGTGTGACACTGTCAAAATTACTTCAGGGGGTTTATTGGATGAAAGAATGGACTAGGTTATTTTTAAGGTTACTTCCATCTCCAAAATTTTATTGTTCTATGAAAATCTGACTATTTCAGAATGAGGTAGCTCTTCATATGCTGCTTCACAACTTGTCTATGACTTGTCTCTTGGACACTGAGGGAAAAAATTTCCAAAAATAAATAAGTAAGTAAAAGAGGGGGTTATCAAAGCAAGGCTAAGACAGGAGGTATACTTCCAAATTGGATATTTAGAAAGGTGCAATATGTTTAAACAACTGAGATAGATGATATATATGTAGATGGACAAAGCCACAGCTATGGTTAGATACAGACAGAGAATCATTGCTTTATAAACATGTCTCTCCTACTCTAAAATGCCCAGATATTAGGAGACATCTTCCAGTGACCAGTTTTTGAAGTGGGCAGGGAGGAGTTAATCTTTTGTCTTCAAAGCCCACAGGAATGTTTATCAACTCCTGTGCGGGCTTCCTTTCTTCCTTTCACTGAGTTAAGTCTGCTCTGCTTTGTTTGACGCTGCCCATTTGAGGAAAGCTTATCCCTGACCTTCTGCCAGAGAGACTGATGACAAGGACAGTTTGCACTAACCTTGACATTCACCAGGGTAAATGGCTTTTTCCACAAGTAGTCGGCAAACAAGGAGAGCCAGCAAAGAGCTAATGAATCTGCACCAGAGAGAAACTGAACAACAATTGTGCTTTTAAAGAAGAAAAGAGTCCTTGGAAGACTCGGATCCATCTGGTCCTTAAAGGTTTAGGGGAAATTAACTCTTTTAGTTAATGCAGGTTGGAAATATAAATACATGTATACATACAACCCCTAGCACTGAAATCTGCCCCAATGGGTCGCTTATAAGTTAGCTCTTCTGGTCTTTGCTGCCCCAAAGTGAAGTTTCTGTGTCATTTTGTGGTGCTCAAAGAAGGCAGAGCAAGGCTGAAGAAGTGACCAGGATGTCAAGGCACATTTTCTTCAGCCACCGCTGAACCCAAATCCTCTGAGTTCAAGGGAAATAAATTGTGAATCTTATTTTTCCTTAATACTGGCTCAATTTAGCTACTATGTATACTATAAAATATCCACAAAAATATTCAGGAACTTTCCTATTATAGACAATCAGACAAGCCAATTTTCCCCAAGGGATCCCTGTGACCAGATAGAAATCCCACTGTATTAACTCAGTCAATACTCTAAGAATTTTGCCCCTACCTCTCCCTTATTGATATTTCAATAGAGTGTGGGCATTATGGTCTCTTCTATTTAATTCTCTCCTTCATACAGACTTATTAGGACTATTCTTTGTTTTAGGTGTGTAGGCCTTGGCTCCTCATTGACTTTGGAATGGGTTACTTAAGGTTTAAAACAATTTTTATCTACCACAATATTTTGCTCAATTATTCTATACATAATTAAGGTTTGGTATGAAAATGTATGTTCCTGCCTCACAAAATCTGATCAACTATATTGTTCCAAGGTTCTACCAGTATTTTTGTTCATCATGTGAAATCAGTACTTACATTCTCACCCATATAACTCTACCCATCACAATCAAGTGTTTTTACATTTTCATTGTTTTCTGTTCTTTCTAAAAGTTATTACTATTCTTAAAATATATTTAAAGAAAAATCTAAAAATTTTAAACCCGCAGTGGCAGACAGTTTTACAAAACGACATGTAATTGCCACCCAGATCAAGACATTGCACATTATCAATACACCAGATGCTTCCCTAATGCTTTGTCATTATTGCCTCCTTTCCAAGGGAACTCCTTGGTCCAACAAAAGATTAGTTTTTTATTTTTTAAGATTATATGAATGGAATTCTACAGTAAACACTCTATTGTGTTTGGATTTTTTTCTTAATAAAATGCTTTGAAATGCATCTTTGTGGTGGAATGCTTATTTTCTGTGGCATATAAAATTTTTTCTTATAAATATACCACTTATTATTTATTTAACCGCCTGTTGATGGAAATCTGGGTCATTGCTGTTTCTAAGTTATGTTTATTATTAAAAATAATGCTGCTATGCATAGTTTTATATGTCTATACCTTTCTGTTGAGGATAAAATATCTGGGTCAAAGGTAATGACCATATTAAGTTAGTATCTATTCCCCAGTTTTTTTGCTTTGTTTTTCTATAATCTGGTAATTATTTCAATATTTAATCTTTTATTTTTATTATATTTCAGTAATATGTACATTCATTATTATTATTTTAGTGTCTAGTCTAGATATTACAATATGAATTGTTGATTTACTAGAGGCTAATATCTTTCCCAATTTTCTGACAAAATAAGAGATATTTAACTCGATTTATTCCCCTCTCAAAATATATGCCTTTTGCTTATAAACCATATCCTTTAAAACTAATTTTTAATATGTTATTAATTTAGTATTTATATATTCTTACCCACATGTTTATCACTATATCTCCTCATTCATTCTTGAACCTCTAAACTTTTACTTTGGGGTCATTTTCCTTCCATCTGCAAGGCATCCTTTAACAATTCCTTTGTAAGAGGCCTATTAATAAAGTCTTCTCCCAGTTTTTGTTTGAAAATACCCTTTACATTTTATACTTTTTGAGGAAATATTTACTCAAATCAGAATTACAGTTTGACAGTTATTTTCTTTCAGCATGTTCACATTATATTCTATTGCTCTTTGGTTTCATTGTTTCCCTTCAGAAGTCAGCTGTAAGTTTTGTTATTGCTCCTTTGAGGATAATTATCTATAAACTATAAAATCTCTTTCCCTTTTTTTTGAACATTTTCCCTCTTATTGTCAAAATAATAAGCTTTATTCTTTTGTATTAGTATTATAGTGTCAAGGTGGAAATAAACCCAACATAGCACTACAAACCAACACTGCAAGGCACATCTTTAGGAGAAACCGGGTTACTAAGGAAGGCCATCCCACAAAAGTGGTAGAACTATCTATTCTATCATATGAGCAAATCTTAACATAGGGATGCAAGAAATAGGGGGAAAAAAGGTAATAATAACAACTTCCCAAATCATAACTCTCTAGTAAAAGATTCTAAATATATTGAAGTGGATAAAATGCCTGCTAGTGAAATTTTAATTAGACTCAAGACAATATAGATAAATAGCTAAATGAAATTGTGAAGGCAATGAAGGATGAATACAATGAAGGACATGAGGTAGAAATTTAGATAAGAGATTTTAGAGCTTGAAAATACTTGAAATAAGACTTGAAATAAGTCTTTTGGAAGATTGCATTCAGACAGAAATAAAGCAAAAAAAAAAAAAAAAGAAGAAGAACGAATAAAAAGAGCATACAAGATCTTTGAGACACCTTTTCAAAAATCAAATGTTTTTATAATTGGTATACCCAAAGGGGAAGAGATAAAGGTTATGGGAATAAAAACCATATTAAATGAAAGAGTAACAGAAAATGTCCCTAATCTTGGGGGACACATTGACATCCAGGTACAGGATGTTTATAGAACCCCAAATAGACATGTCCAGGAAAGATCCATACCATGATACATAATAATCAAACTGTCAAAAATGTACAACAAAGAATTTTAAAATCTGCAAGAGAAAAGTGCTAAGTCATATTTAAGGAAAATTCTATGAAACTAACAGTAGATTTTTCATCAGAAATTCTACAGGCCAAGAGGGGATGGAATATTGTATTTCAAATCTTGAAAGAAGATAACTTCAAACTAAGATTACTATATCCAGCTATACTATCCTTCAGAGTTGAGAGAAAATAAAGTCCTTCCAATACAAGCAAAACTGATGGAATTCACAGTAAACAGATTAGCTTTATAAAAGTTGTTTAAGGGAATTCTAAACCCAGAGGTTGAAGAAAGAGAACTACCATCATATAGCATGTGAAAATATAAATCCCCTTAGAAGAGTAAAAACAGAAATAAAGAGAAGATAAAAAATGAAACATTATCAATACTATAAGTTATTAAACTACAAAGATAGATAAAAGAAGTAGCAAATAGTATTCAAAACAACAAAAATAAAATCAAGAAAATGACAGGCATAAGTCTATACCTTAATGACTCTGAATATAAATGGTTTCAATTCCTCGGTTAAAAGATACAGGCTGTTGGAATGGATTAAAAAGCAAGATCCAAGAAGAAGCTGTCTACAAAAGATGTACCTCACAACTATAGATACATGAAAGTGAAATGATGAAAAATAACGTTATAAGCTACAGGAGTAGCTATACTTATAGTTGATAAAACAGATTTTAAGACAAAAGAAGAGACACATAAGATTACTATTTAACAGTCAAGAAATAAATTCAACAAGAAGATATAAAAATCATAAATCTATATACACTCAGTATCAGAGCACTCAATTCTGTAAAACAAACACTGTAAGACATAAAGTTAGAGATAGGCTCCAATATGGTAGTGGGGGATTTAAATACCCTTGACTCACCGATGGATATATTATCTAGATCAAAAAAATTTAACAAAACAAATTACAGTAGCAATTGAATAGACTTAATAGATATTTATAAAACATTCCATTCAGTAGTTTACAAAATACACATTCTTTTCACCAAGGCATGGAACTTTTTCTGAAATAGACTATATATTAAACCACAAAACAAGTCTGAAAAATTTCAAAAATATTAAAATTATGTCCTATATCATTTCTGATCATAATGGAATGAAACTAGAATGTAACAGCAAGAAAAACAGTACAAATTATACAAAGACATGGGGACTGAACAACACAATTTTGAATGAACAGTAGGTCATTGAATAAGTCAATTAGGAAATTTACTCCTTGAAACAAGTGATGATGTAAACACAACATACTAAAACCTTATAAATACAGCAAAAGCAGTGTTAAAAGGGACTTTTATAGCAATGAATGGTTACATTGAAAGAAAAAGGAACTCAAATGAACTAATGTTGCCTTTCAAGATCTTAGAATAGAAAGAATAAATAATACTATAATTATTTAAAAAGATGAATAAAAGAAAACCGAAATATAGTCTAAAGATTAATGCAAAGGATTAATGAAATTGAATTTTTTTGAGAAGATAAACAAAATTAACAAAACCTAGCTAGATGAGAGAGAAAAACAGAGGCACAGAGAGAAAGGGGAGTGGTGGGGATCTGTAGAGGTCTTTCACCTCTTTCGTTGATTCCCAAGTATTTTTTTCCCCTTGCGGCTATTGTAAATGGAGTAGTTTTCCTAGTTTCTCTTTCAGAAGGTTTGTCACTGGTGTACAGAAATGCCTTTGATTTATGGGTGTTGATTTTATATCCTGCTACTTTGCTGAATTCATTTGTTCTGGAATTTTCTGGTGGAATTTTTTGGATCTTCTAGGTATAGAATCACATTGTCAGCAAATGATAGTTTGAGTTCTTCTTTTCCTATCCTTATCCCTTAAATTTCTTTCACCTGTCTAATTTCTCTGGCTAGCGTTTCAAGAACTATGTTAAAAAGAAGTGGTGAAAGAGGGCATGCCTGTCTTGTTCCAGTTTTTAGAGAGAATGCTTTCAATTTTTCTGCATTTAGAATGATATTGGTCTGGGGCTTAGCATAGATAGCTTCTGCAATGTTGAGATACTATCCTATTATCCCTAGTTTTTCCAGTGTTTTGAACATGAAGGTGTACTGTATTTTGTCAAATGCTTTTTCTTCATCTATTGAGATGATCATGATTCTTATCTTTAAGTCTATTGATGCGATGGTTACATTTATTGATTTCCATATGTTGAACCAACCTTGCATCCCTAAGATGAACCCCTACTTGATCATGGTGCATTATCTTTTTGATATGTTTTTGTATTTGCTTTGCCAGAAATTTAGCATCTATATTCATTACAGATATTGGTCTGAAATTTTCTTTCTTTGCTGTGTCTTTGTCTGGTTTTGGAATCGAGGTGGGATGGCCTCATAGAATGAGTTTGGCAGCATTCCCTCTTTTTCTATTTCATGAAATAATTTGAGAAGTATTGACAATGGAAAGATCTCCCTTGTTCTTAGATAGGCAGAATTAACATTGTCAAAATGACCATACTATCAAAAGCACTATATAGATTTAATGCAGTTCCAATCAAAATCCAAATGACATCCCTCATAAAAATAGAAAAAGCAGTCATGAAATTCATCTGGAAAACTAAGAGACCCAGAATAGCTAAAGCAATCTTAGCATGAAAAGTGATGCAGGTAGCATCAGTATACTATACCTTAAACTATACTACAGAGCAGTAGTAACAAAAACAACATGGAATTGGCACCAAAATATAGTTGTAGACCAATGGTACAGAATAGAGGACTCAGAGACAAACCCACATAAATACAGTTATCTCATATTAGACAAAGGCACCAAAAACATTCATTGGAGAAAAGATAGCCTTTTCAACAAATGGTGCTGATAAAACTGGAAATCCATATGCACTAAATGAAATTAAGGCCACATCTTTCACCATGCACAAAACCCAACTTAAAGTGGATAAAGGACATAGGAATTAAACCAGAGACTCTATACCTAATAGAAGAAAAAGTAGGTTCAAATGTTTATAATGTTGGATTAGGCCCTGATTTCCTTAATAAAATCCCTATAGCACATGAAATAAAATCAAGAATCAATAAATGGGATTGATTCAAACTAAAAAGCTTCTTCTCAGCAAAAAAAAAAAAAAAAAAAAAAACATCAGTGAGGTGAATAGATTCTACAGAATGGGAGCATATTTTTATCAAATGCATATCAGATAAAGCACTAATCTGTAGGATATACAGAGAACTCAAAAATCTTAACACCAAATAAAACAAATAACCAATCAATAAATGGGTCAAGGAATTGAACAGACACTTTTCAGAAGATGATATACAATCAACCAACAAATATATGAAAAAATATTCAATATCTCTAGCAATTAGAGAATTTCAAATCAAAACAACTCTACGATTTCATCTTGCTTCAGCCAGAATGGCAGCTATTAAGAATACAAACAACAATAAGTGTTGGTGAGGATGTGGGTGAAATGGCACACTCATACATTGATGGTTGGACTGCAAATTGGTGCAACCAATATGGAAAGCAGTATGGACATTCCTTGGAAAACTGGGAATGGATCACCATTTGACCCAGCAATCCCACTTCTTGGTTTATATCCAAAGAACTTAAAAACAGCATACTACAGTGAACAGCCACATCAATGTTTGTAGCAGCACAATTCACAATAGCTAAACTGTGGAACCAACCTAGAAACCTAGATGCCCTTCAGTAGATGAATGGATAAAGAAAATGTGATATATATATATATATATATATATATATATATATACACACACACACACACACACACACATACAGACACACAATGAAATACTATTCAGCATTAAAAGAGAATAAATCATGGCATTTGCAGATAAATGGATGGCATTGGAGAATATAATGCTAAGTGAAGTTAGCCAATCCTAAAAAATGCTGAATATTTTCTCTGGTATGTGGATGCTGATCTACCATCATGGTGATGAGCGGGGGCATGGGAGGAGTGGAGGAACTTTAGATAGGGCAAAGGGGTGCTGGGGTCATGGCTCAGAGGTAGAGCACTTGCTAGCATGCCTGAGGCACTGGGTTTGATCCTCAGCACCACATAAATATAAAATAAAGATATTGTGTCCACCTATAACTAAAAAAATATATTAAAAATATATTAAAAAAATAAAGATAAGGTAAAGGGTAGGGAGTGGAAAGGAGGGGGAATGGGGGTAAGAAAGATGGTGGAATGAGATGGAAATCATTACCATAAGTACATATATGAAGATGTGAATGGTGTGATTCTACTTTGTGTACAATCAGAGATATGAAAAATTGTGCTCTATTCATGTACTATCAACTGAAATGCATTCTGCTGTCATGTATAACAAATTAGAATGGATTAATAATTTTTTAAAAGATAGCATAGAAAAAATAAAAAGAAAAAGGAGATCTTACAACCGATACCATAAAAATTTGAAATATCATTAGGGATTATTTTGAAAAATTATAATTATATGATCATCTCAATAGATTACAGAAAATGCATTTGAAAACATTCAATATTCTTTCATAAGAAATCCCTGGACAAATTAGGGATGGAAGGAGCATACCTCAACATAATAAAATCTATATATGACAAACCCATAACTAACATCATAACAAATGGGTAAAAATTGAAAGTATTTTCTCTGAGATAAGAAGTAGACAAGAGTGTCCACTCTTCACTTCTCTTTTTCAATTTAGGATTAGACATTTCAGTCAGAACAATTAGGGTAAAGAAAGAAATAAAGAACATACAAATAAGAAAGGAAGAACCCAAATTACCCATTTTCATATGATATGATTCTATAAATCAAAAAAAAACATAAAGACCACCAAGACAGTTAGAACTGATAAACAAATTCATTAAAGTAGCAAGGTACAAGACAATCTATGAAAGTCAGTAACTTTTCTATACATCAATAATGAATTTTCTGAGAATGAATTCATGAAAGCAATCCCACACACTATAGACACACAAAAAGCAAACTACCTAAAAAACTTAACTAAGAAAATGAAAGACCTTTAGGAAGAAAATAATAAAACACTGAAGGAAAAAACTGATGAAGACACTACAAGTTGGAAAGACTTCCCATGTTTATGAATTAGAAGACTAAATACTATTAAAATATCCATACTGCCCACAGTGATCTAGAGATTAGATACAATGCCCATCAAAATATTAAGAACATTTTTGACAGAACTAGCAACAAAAACAAACCTAAAATTCATACAGAAGCACAAAAGACCCTGAATAGCCAAAGAAATCTTGAGCAAAGAGAGGAAAGCTGTAGGCAGCACAATACCTGATAGTTCAAGACATACAGAGGCAGAGTTACAAGAATGGCATGGTTTCAGCATAAAAATAGACACATGGACTAATGGAAACCCATAGAGAACCCAGAAATGAATCTACACCTCTACAATCAATTGATTATCAGCAAAGTTGCTAAAAACACACACTGGAGAGAGGACAGCAAATACTGCTGATGACAACTGGTGTGGGAAAAACTAGATATTCACAGCAGAATAGAAAATTTTGACCCTTGTCCCTCACCCTGTACATATACCAACTCAAAATGTACCAAAGACCTGAATCTCCAAAACTGCTAGGGAAACACAGGGAAGACACTGAAAGTTATTGGTATTGGTAATGATTTTTCTCAATAGGACTGTAAAATCAAAAGAAATACAAGCAAAAATCAACAAATGGGTTTACATTAAACTAACAAGCTTCTGCACAGCAAAGAAAAAAAAAATCAACAGAGTCAAGAGATGACCTGCAGGATGGGAGAAAATATTTGTCAGGTATTCATCTAACCCAGTTAATATCCAGAATATTTAAAGAACTCAAAAAAACCTCCACAACAATAAAACAAATAATCTAATTAAAAATTGGGCAACTAATCTAAATAGACAATTCTCAAGAGAAGAAATATAAATGATCAATAAATATGTGAAAAAAAATGTTCAGTACCTTTAATCATCATGAAAATGCAAATCAAAACTAATATGAGCTATCATCTTATCTCCCTTAGAAAGGTTATGACCAAGAAAGACAAAATATAACAAATGATGGTAAGAATGTGGAGAAGAAGACACCCGATATGCTTTTGGTGGGAATGTAAATCAGTATAGCCACTATGGAAACTAGTAGGAGTTTCCTCAGAAAACTAAAAGTAGAACTACCATATGATCTATTTATTTCACTCCTGGTTGTACATCCAAAGGAAAAGAAGTTGGCATAGAGAAGAGATACTTGCATGCCTGTTCAAATAGGTAACCCATGGAATTAGCCTAGGTGCCCATTAAAAGACAAATGGCTAAAGCAAATATTTTATATATATACATACATACATATATATGTATATATATAATATACATAATGGAATATTATTCATCCATAAAGCAAAATTAAATTCTGTCTTTTCCAGCAAAATGAATGAAACTGGAGGATACTGTGTTAAATGAAAGAAGCCAAACACCAAACAGACAAGATTCATGTGTTCTTTCTCATATGTGGAAAGAAGGAGGAATAGGAGAAGGAAAAGGGAAAAGGAATAAGAAGGAGGAGGAGGAGGAGGAGGAGGAGGAGGAGAGGAGGACCAAGAGAAAGAGGAGGAGGAGGAGAAGAATAGGGGTGGATAGACATGATCAATGTACAATATAATTAATACTATTAATTTATACAACTAATAACTGTTAATAATAATAAAAAGGTAAAGGAATTGTTTGCATCTCAAAGCAGACTGGTATCTTTTATGAGAAAAATAATTTCCAATACCAATAACAATTCTATGGCCAACTGGTGAAAATCAGAGCTAAGATACTGCCACTTTGCATGCTTTCAGTAAGGTCACCTATCTCCTCACCCAGTTTTAACTTGTTCTTCAGCATTCTGTTGCTCCACAGTGATGTTTAAAGGAAATTGGGAAATATTCATTCCTTCTCCAACCAAAGGAAGCTCTGTGTTTACCTTTCCTTGTTATTGGGATTCCACATAATAATTTTGTTTGATTAAAGGCTCTGTTAAAAATAGTCTGGAAGTTTGTCATGCCATGATGTCCCACAATTAGGACTATTTTTATAAACAGGGATATATAAAGAGAGATTGATATTTCCTTCCAATTAGAAAGACACCTAATTGGAGAATAGTATGACTTATGGTTTGGATGTCAGGTGTCACCCAACAGCTCACATGTGAGAAATGTAAGAAAGTTCAGAGAAGAAATGATTGACTTATGACAGCCTTAACTCAATCAGTAAATCAATCCCCTGATGGGATTAACTGAGGGGTGACTAAAGGAGGGTAGATGGGGCCAAGGAGGTAGGCATCATGTACCTTCGGAGTATTTATTTTGTGTCTGGCAACTGGAGTCTTTTTCTCTCTCTGATTATTGATCATCATATGAGCTGCTTCCCTCTGCCACACTCTTCCACCATGGTGAGCCCTGAGGAATGAAACCAACCTTCTGTGGACTGAGACTTCTAAAACTATGAGTCTCCAAATAAACTTTTCCTCCTCTACAATTGCTCTTGTGGAGTCTTTTAGTCACAGCAGTGAAAAAGCTGACTGAAATGACATAAGACAATTTATTTTAATTTCTCTGAGTTTCAGTTTCCTCATCTGCATATCAAATAATAACCCTGGTCCTTTTACAAAGTTAGGCATGCAAAAGACATAAATTTGTTTATTCTTCTATAGTTCAACTTAATTGCTATTTTATCAAGATGACAGTAGTGTAATATCATCCATTTTGAGATGCTCCTATTTTTTCACGACTGTTTCAGAGCCATATCTACTGGCACAGCTTCATTGTGGGTAGGAGGGAATGGGGGCGGGTATCCAGTTTGTGATGATGGCACACACTGTGAAACCCTTTATCCTTTGTGATCTTGAGTGGTCCTTCTACCCACATTGCAGCTTAGGCACCCCTTGCTTCTATCTACAAGTCCCTTCAGCTCTGATGGCTTTTTCTACTATTTTAGAGTACTAATCCTCCCTAGATATGTCAAGTTATTGAAGGGACAACCTTGACCTGGCTATCCGAGATATGAGGTATTTTCATTTGTTGATTTTTGTCTTGCCTGAGCCCACCCTGCATATAAAGAACAAATTCCTAATATTTTCAGATGGAGTAATTCTAGGGGTTTTAATAATTCTTTGGGGATTGATCCAAAGTGTAGAGCACTGGGCTTCATAGTTTTTGGAACAGAGCAACATCTATGCTTCTATCATTTCCTCAACCCAATCCATAGCAGGTAGGCTGCTCTAGGGTATGGGGATTTCTTTTATCACTAAGGATATTCCCCCATTGATAGTCTACACTGAGTGATTTCTGTGTTCTCAAGAGACTTGGCTTTTGAAATTCAAAGCCAGAAAAACACTGTTAATATTTCCTTTCTACTGTCACATCTCTTCCCTGAGGCTGAATCATGGAATGTGCTAGTTACCCCCTGACCAATGGAGAATGGGGGTACTAAAGGAATAGAGAGATAGGGGTCTCATAAAATATGTTTCTTCAACTAGATAACTAGATGTACCTGTAATGCAACAATTATAGGATATATTAAAAATAGTTTCAGTTACTTTTGCTGAGAATTTACTCTATGAGGTTACCTTGCTAAGCACTTTATAATTTTTAACCTTTCCAATACTCCTAAAAGGCAAATCTTTAATTTACCCATAATAAAACTTAGAGATATTTAATTAGACCACAGAGTTAATAAGTGGCAGAACTGGAATTCTAGTACAGGTCTATCTTACCTTAACACTTTTGATCTTAATCACTTTGAGCCAAGACTTAGGATTCTACAACCTGGGTCAGAACATATTTAATTGAGTTAAGCAGATGAAAAGCTGTGAAAGAAAGCAGCAAGGAATTGAGAGCAGCCATCAACCAGGCCAGAATTTACCTTGTGGTAAAGAGCACATGATTAATCTTCACAGCAACATTAAAAAATTGTTACTCTCATAAAATTCATTTTATAGATGAGGAAACTAAGATGTCAAAAGGATGTGAACTCAAGAAGCTGGGCTCTAGAATCCATGTTTTTACCATATTTTGCCACCTATTCCATAAAAGGGGCAAGATGCTAGTGGGTACCCCTAGGAAAACCCTGCCAAGTGGTAGACAAATGTAAAACTTCTGCCACTCCTCCTGGGACCTTTATATCCATGGATTCTGTGGCCGAAGGCCAACCAAGCAAAATTGCATACCGTGGGGAAGATAATATTTCATCCTCCTCTAGGTCATTCGGTTCTCAGGAGCATGCTTTCTGGTTTGAGATTTGAGAATCTCCAGATAGACAAACTCCACAATCCAGCAAAGGTCAGTCTAAATATTAGCCATATAAACAATACCTTCACCATAAGCACAAAGATGATTTATATCTCTCAATTCATTTTTTCTCCTTCATGACAGGGCACAACATAGATAACAGAAAAGGCAAAGAGTCAAGGAGCTTCTGCAATCCCTGAGGCCCTACTTATCCAAAAGTTGTTTTTCTGACTATTTGCTCTTATATCCCTTTGTAGCCTGACCCTTTCTTTCCAACATTGCCACATGCTGAGTATTCTGTCTTTCTTTATGGTTCTGGCCATTTTCTTTGTTGCAGTTGTTGGCCTGTGTGTGTGTGTGTGTGTGTTTGAATATGTATTTATAAAAAAAATGACACCTTTGTTGCAATTTGCAAAATAAAGACATAATGAATGGAAACACATTTTGATTTTCAATGTGTTGGTTTCAGGTTAACAAAAGCATGTTCTCCATCATAAGTATGTCATTACCTGGAACTCCATCTCTGCAAATTCCTCCTTTCTTCACCCATGGGCAGCTGCCTGCATGCTGCAATTCTTCTCTGAAGCTCACAAAAGAGGAGAAAGTATTGTTGAGAACTTCTTTTGATGAACATCAGTGACTACACTCAATCATAAACTGTCCTTACAATCTTTTTACTGTTTACATTCTGTAAAACACAGCACCAGTAATAATCTTCTGATTCTTCAGGTAGATTTCAATGCTGTTTGTTTTTTGCACTTAATGGATTTAAACAGAACTTTGGTAAACTCTATAATTATGTTAATTTACTTGCTCCCTGCTTTCTTTTATTACTAAGTAAGCACCAAGCTACTGAGTTATGATAGGTGTGCCATCTCGGACAAGGATCCTAGATGCTTGGCAGTGGCAGTTATACACCTTAGTCTGAGAACAGGTGTTACTATGAAAACTTATTTTTTTCTGCCATAGGCTTTTTGATGGGGTCTAGTTCTCATGAGATCCTCATGATTAGCTACTCACGTTATCTTGTCCCTGGTGCTTATTCTCAAAATGCTTATTCTCAAATTGGCATCATCTGTTTTTAGCCCCTAGTATTAAATAACTTGAATATTGTTCTCATGTAATCCAGTTTTGCCTGAGATCACCATCCCCATAAGATTCACTATATTCAACGCAAAAGTAGAAGGCTCACTTGTTTGCTATTATGACTGTCAATATACCTCTGCCATACAACATATATATTACCTATGCTGAGAGAGTATTTAGCCCAAAGCTGAGACCTCTTTTTACCCTGAGTTATGTCACTCATTGTATGGATGATGTTGAGCAAGTCACTTGATCTTTCTGGATCTCAATTTTTTTTATCCTTACAATGACAATGTTGTTGTACTTCAGTAACTTCTAAGAATCTTTCCATCTCTCAAACTTCTCTTATTACATTTGGAAACCTCAGTAACTTTCCCCTCTGCATTTTCTATAACTTTCCTTTAAAATCTCCTCTGGCTAGTATATCATATGTTGGCTCATCAGAGGAGTTGAGGAATCTATTCTAAGGTTCAGACATCTAGCAGGTGCTAAGAACACTGTGGATTGTTCCATATCCCCCACTACCAGTTGATACTGAACTATATTAGAGAAATTGCCAAGCAAACCTGAGTCTTTCTTCTTCCCATACAATGAGACTTGAATATTGATTGAATTCAGATCACACTAGAATTGTTCATCCATTTAAAGAACTGTATACTCTTCATTTTAGAACTCTATTTTTATTTCCACTTGAATTCATCTGCCTTTTCCCAACAGATACTATATTTAGTCAGTTTGTGGAAACTAATTTTTGGTGTCACTGCACATTTGCTCAAGGTATTTATTTATTTTTAAACTACAGTAAGATAATATTTCCCAGTGAAGGATCCTGCTTAGGTTTGCTGATGCGACTGGAGATGCTGGCAGGGGAATTCTGGATCTCTTGACTTAGCTTCCTGCTGAAGACTCAGGATTTTGAATTGCACAGATAATCTCTCTGTTCTAAAGTCTTAGTACAAATAACTTTTCAATAATTAGTGAGGTTTTATCACAAGCATAAAAACATTGTAAAGTTATGAAAAACTCTAATGTTATTTTAATTGCCTTTAAGTTCCCCTTGGGAGTTAGAGTTTCATAAGGATACACCTTATAATAGTCACAGTTGGGAGGACACATCTGAGTCCAGAGAGGAAAATCTTTTAATTCATTTATATCTTTCATTTCCTCCTATTTTCTGTCCAAACCTTTATTTACCTTTCTTATGCATAAAGTCATATCTGAGGGCTGCATTAGTTTTTTGAAAAGACCGTCAATGGGGAGTCAAGTGCTTACCTTAAAGAACAGCTAGCTGAGAGACAGGTAAGAGGCGGTTGAGAGGCAGTAGCCTCCATCAAAAACCTAAGTGATGGGCACATATGGGGCAAACTGCATTCCCAAAGTGTAGGCAAAATTTGCAGTTTTGTCAAAGTGTCAGGGAACATGCAATTAAAATTTTTCTTCAAGATGATTTTCTTTAAATCAATAGAAATGTGATAGAATTATTGAAGCCCCAGCTTCTTTGGTTACAGAATATTGGGAATGCAACGTTGAATTGTCCAGGAGGAACCAGACATCTATTTCCAACTGATGTGAAAGGACTTAGCAACTTCCAGTTACATCTTACATACAAAGCCCCACCCTACCTCCACCAGGGAGGCTCCATCAAATCTCATGGTCATAGGAACAATCCTGATCCCACCATGCGAAGCCTCCCATCTGTCCCCCGATCCTGGACTACACTGCCCCCTGCATGCATCCTTCTGTCTCTACCTCTCACTTCCCTTCAGTGCTGGACCATGAGAAACTGCCTACAGGAAACAATGAACAAAGGCATCCTCCCCTTACCCATGACTCTAATTTTGTATATGCCAAATGTAGAAATATCCTTCAGGGCAATATTTTTGCTTTTAGATTAACACTGTTTGGCAAGAGAATGACCTGGAGTGAAAACATTAGAGGTGGCCTATGCCAAATTTCAGTGCAAAGTTCTTCCCTTCCCCATATCTAACTTGCTATAGATTTTCCCAGGTTATGTTATGTCCAGCCAGTTGGACCTTCCAATGCCCAATAGGAGGAACAGTAGATGCAAGGGGATAATAAATTGTCCAGATATTTTGCAAAAATGTGTGGGTGCTAACTTAAGTTCTAACTCTTAACATATTCTCCTGAAAAAACCTGGTGATTATATTTTATGGCACTATGACTTAAATATCAGAAATACATTATGTGGAATTCAGAAACTTCAAATATTATGGCTTACGTAGAATTTTCAAAAAAATAATGCGTTATGAGATTCAAGCAACTATTTTACATATAATATATAGAGAAACACCTTTACACCTTTAATTTTTTTGTAATTGTAGATGGATAGAATGCCTTTATTTATTTTTATGTAGTGCAAAGGATTGAATACTCCAGTGCCTCACATATGCTAGGCAAGCACTCTGCCATTGAGCTACAGCCTCAGCCCATCTTTACATCTTTTGTAATATATTGGGGGACAAAATAAGCAGTGATAAAAATAAAAACAATGTTTGTGGATCAAGTGTGCAATTGATACATAATTCATGTTTTCTAAAAATTAACATTGAATATTCACATAATATTTTAAGTAAAAAACACACAAAGAAAGATACCTTTATGCTACTTCATTTGTCTTTCAAGCTGGACTTAACGTATTTGCTGGAAAGATGTTGGTTGCAGACTCACAGAATACCTAGCATCATATATCATATAGCTTAAGAAATTCAGAGTTTTTTTCCTACTCATAAAATAGGATATTTGTATTATGTGGTTGTTGATATGAGTTCAAATATTCAATGAGGTAAGGGCTAGTAGCTCCTCACCTCCTTTGTTTGTTTCCTTGGAGTTATAAAAGGGATGCTAATATACTAAGTGTTACATCAGCATTCAGGATAGAAAGCAGTGGAAGAAAGGAAGAGGGAACACCAGGCCTTTCTGTACTTTATATAAGAATATCAATTTCTGCCAAAAGTCACTCCTCTCAGTGACAGACCCCCATTCATGTTTTCCAGTCAAAATGGTGTCACGTAGCCAGTGATCTCTGAATGCAAAGGAATTTGAGAAAGTGAATATTTGAATATTTATGTTCTTGTAGCCTCTAGAGACGAAATGATGAAGAAGAGGGGCGAAGTTAGATAATTGGCAGCATCCTACTTGGGAGATATTTAACCATCTAATAACTTAGACCTGGCAGAATTTTGTCTATGCAGGAATGCCAAATTGGAAATTAAGAAAATCTAATTCTAGTTCTGTCTTCATTAATCTCAGGTTTTGTGATCTTGAACAAGTCACTTGATCATGCTTTGCTCTTGATAACTGACATGCCTAGAGATACAAGATTAAGTCCATGAGCTTTAAATCCCCTCCTGAATGCAACATTGTAGGATTCGGAGACCAATATGATTATACATAGCTGTGTTAGTCAGCTTTCCATCACAGAGAGAAAAAAAATGTCTGAAATATTCAACTTATAAGGAGGAAAGGTGTATTTTGGCTCATGGTTTCAGAGGTTTTGCCTGTGGTCACTTGATTGGTTAGGGCCTATGGTGGCACAAAACTTCATGACAGGAGCACATGACAGAGGAAGCCTATTCCCCTCATGGTGTGTGGAAAGCAAAGAGAGAAGAAGAGAAGGGGCTTATTAAGAGAAGAGAAGGGTTTTATTATCCCTTTCAAAGGCACACTCCTAATGACCTAACATTCTTTCACTAAGTTCTGCTTCCTAAGTTCCACCACTTCCCAATGATGCCATGATTAGGGGACAAAGCCTTCAACACATCAGCATTTGGAGGACAATGAAAATCCAAACTACAATGGCATTGTGATTGATATGAGAACAAAATTCAGTGTCCTTTCCAATAGACTTCTACATTTTTTCACAGACATAGATGAAAGATTCTAAGAAATGTTTGGGGAAGTAAGGAGACGTTGTCAAGGAGGGACAGAGATGGTAACTGTTAGAAGAATAATACAGCAGGACAGGGAGTTCAAAAGCCAAGAAATTCTTCCATCAAATCACAGAGATAATGAAAAAAGTATGAAAAATTAGTAAACTTTCAAACACAGTCACCACATATACACTCCTTTTAAGGAGAAATGTCTAAAATATTTGGTGAAAGGGAAAGGAGGAGGGCCAGATCCTTACTGAGAACTCCAGCCTCTAGAACACTGGAGATGGTGAATACAAATCACAACACTGCTCAGGTGTCACCAGCTGTATGGCCCACATCAATCTGGGGAAAACCTTGGCTGCAATATGAATACAAATAACACAGGTCTCCTTTGTTTCAGGTTGTATGGACCTGCACAAAAAAAAATACAATCAATAATTAGTATCCAATCAAGTATGTTTTATGGACTACATGAAATATTAAAAGTACAAAAGCAAAAATATAGAAGTAAATTGGGAATGAGTATTATATTATAATAAGGATATTTTGCTCCATGTGAAGTAGCCTCTAAGATCACTTAAAAGAGCAAAAACCCTAGGTTTTATGTACATGAATACAGACATAGTTAATTAGTTAACAGAATTGGAGATTGGAGGTTGATTGGAAAGGTAAGTCAAATCACTCCCACTTGACAGTTAATGATAAAAGTGAAGACTGAAGTGACCTGTAATGATAACTTTAGGAAAGAGAGAGATTTTGCATACATAATTTAAAGGATATGTCTTTTTCAGTTCACTTGTCTAGATGATAAATCTGGTTCTTTGAGGTGAAAGTGCATTTGGATATCCAAATCTGCTTCATTCATTCCTTCAGTGTTCTATAACACAAGGATATGGAGCATAGTGGACTACCACAGGGATACAAAGGGTGAAGAGGTCACCTTTCCATCCAGCAAAAATTGTGTCTCAACATATTGAGGAATATTCCTGAGTTATCTGTAGCATCAGAAATCTTCTTCAATACATCTTAACTTAAATTACATTGGTTGTAGTTTAAACACATCCCTTTAAGTGAAAACAAAAAAAGGATTGCAGATTTTCAGACATGAAGATCTCCCTCTTAGTGTGATAGAATATTTTTGGAAATATTAACCACTTTTTTTCTCAGATATACTTTCTAAGTTGGTTACTCTTATAGTTTAAGCACCAGATAGACAATCCTGAACCTATCTTAAGAAAAAAGGAAATTATTCCTGTGATTTCAGTTTTAAAATCCCAGGCTTTAAAGGAAATAGATAGGACTCAGGGTGTATACAATGGATTTGGAAGGACACAAAGGGAACTAGAGCATGGCTTTCACATTACAACTAACTCATCCCAGTCAGAACAGGTTGAGGGTAAGAGAAAAAGCCAAAAAGAAACCAGAACAGTGTGTTTGTTCTTACCTTTCCATTCTGTGGAATTCAGGGAATGACAAATTCTTTCCACCTAATGGATTCAGGGAGAATAATATTGTATTAAGTGGAGTCCCATGAAGGGTGGGGATATCTCACTGAAGAAATTTTTTTTTGTCTTGTCTTAGAAGATATGTCTCATAGAGATCTTATGTCCCATTATAACTTAAGAACAGCCAAGGAGTTCTTGAGTACAGAGTATATCTGGCTGAGAACAATCATGTCTGGATGTGAAGACCCCTGCAGACTGGAAGTATGAGGACTTCATATGCCAGTGGGAGTTTCAATAACTGTCATCATATATATAGAACAAGATGGAAGACCAGACACTTGCTTTTCCCACCTTGACATTATGTAACTGCTGAAACACTTAAATAAAAACATAAACAAAATTTATGTATATTGGATTAGACTATACTTTGATCACCATGAATTTGAGCTTTTAATGAGAACTAAAAATAAAAAAGTTATGATCTTTATAAAATTTGAGTGAGCAAATGAAGATTCATGTTACACTTATATAAGTTTTTTCTAATCTTGGCAAGCGTTTCCAGAATGACGGAATGTACACTTTCAGAAAAACTATGAGGATCTGGACAAAGATTGGCAAAAATCAACATTTTTGGACAATAACTAAAGGTTTGCAACAATCCTGGGAGCATGAATTCAAGAGAAACAGCTGAATCTCAGTAAGAATAGCAACTTTGGGCTTTTCCTCCCAGCTCTGTGATAGTCTTGAAACTCAGCAGTCTTTCAACAGTGGCAGCAGTGACTACCAGTAAGTCAACAACCACTTAAGGAGGCAGAATACATATGGAGTATTGAAAAACATCTACAACCTCAGAGTATACTCATTATTCGACTTTCTGGCAATTCTGTGGAAAAGATTAATTCACAGGGACTATTTTTAATTGACCTGATTCAATCATATTTGGTGGCAAATGCTCTTTTCCCGACATGTTTGTTGAAAACAATAATTGACAATACTTTAACACTGCAGTCACATGAGGTAAAGATATCAGTCAAAGTAAACAACAGGGCAAGTCATAAAATCTAATAGAAAATTTAGGAAAACTGGATATCTGTTGGGGGTTTTGAAAAACTCCACATTATTCTTAGGACCACAGACATGAGCAAGGGTACATATGAGTACCATTCAGGAAAAACTGGAGAATGACTCCATCTCTCACTTCTGGCTAAAGTTGGGGATATGCACATAAAGAAAGAAAGGCTAAAAGAGAGTTGTAAACTATTTACATGTTGAAAGTGAACCCAATAAATATATTCAACAGAGGCTAGAATAATAATTGGTCTTGTGAATTTAAGAAAACCTACATCCAATAATTAGCTGATCACTAAGCCAACTAACTTCAGTGACTTTAGATATCATAGAATATGAACTTTTGAAAATTAGTTCAAGAAAGTCACAAAAGAGTAAAACAGAAACAAAATAATAAAAAACCTCAACAAAAAAATGCCATCTGAAAATGCAGTATCAGATTGATGGAGATAACACATTTTATTATTTAAAATGTATAGTTTTAAACTATAAAAATATAACTCATAAAAATAAATATGAAGATATGGCTCATACAATGGGGACAAAATAGTCAATAGGAATTATTCCTGATATTGGAATTATAAAATAAAGAGATTAAATTGTTACATTTTTTTCAAGAAATTAAAGAAAACCACATGAAAGGAATTAAATGAATGCACAAGAATACTCTCTCATCAAATAGGAAAGTCAATAAAGAGATAAAAATTGGAAAAAGAACCAAACAATAATTCTGAAGTTGAAAAGTATTACAAATGAAATAAAAAGTTTACTAAAGCGGTTCAACAGGATATTTGATTTTGCTGAAAGAGAATCAGATAACTCAAAGATAGGTTCATTAATAATATATACTCTGGTTGGGCATGGTGGCACATGCCTGTAATCCCAGTGGCTTGGGAGGCAGATGCAGGAGGATCACAAGTTCAAAGCTAGCCTCAGAAATTTAGGGAGATACTAAACAACTCAGTGAGACCCTGTCTCTAAATAAAATACAAAATAGGGCTTGGGATGTGGCTCAGTGGTTGAGTTCCCCTAAGTTCAATCCCTGGTACCTGCCCCCCCCCCCAAATAAAAAGAATATATACTCCGAGGAAGAAGATAAATACGAAGAAAAATAAACAGAGCCTTGAAGATCTTCATAACATCCCTGAAAATATATATATATTCCAGAAGGGAAGTAGAAAAGAAGAGAAAGAAGATATGAACTTTACCCAAAAATCTTCACAAATTTGATTTTAAAATGCTACTAAACTATATATACAAGAAACTGAATAAACTACAATAGAAGAAACTCATTTAGATATGTCATATTTAAACTGTCAAAATTCAAAGACAAATCAAATTTTGAAAGCAATGAGATTAAAACAACTCATCAAGTATTAAGGTTGACATCTCATCAGAAACCACGGGACCCCCAAAGCCGCAAGAAGATACACCAAAAGGAGCCTTTAAATTGTATTGAATGAACACTAGATAGTTAAAATAAAAATGAAAATTAGAAAATCACTAGTAAATGTAACTACATAGACACATGAAGAATGAGTATTTTTCTTGTAACTATTTTCTTCTCCTATATGAGTTAAAAATGCTTAATAAAGCAATTAAAATAACACTCTTATAAGATATAAGAATGTCATTTGTAAGATAATAATAGCATAAGAAGAAAAGAAATATTTGTAAAAGAAAAAAATTATGTTATTAATATTAATCTATATTAGTTTTTTAAAACTTAGAATGGTAAGTGTAATTCATAAGGCATCCACTAAGAAAATATATTTCAAAAAGTTGATGCATAAGAAAATTAAAATAGTAGACTACAAGATATTTATTTAGTACATAAAAAGCAGTAATAGAATAATAAACTAACAAAAGAAATAAAATACAAAAATAAATATCAAGAAAATAGACTTTTTAGTACTTACATTAAATGTAAATGTATTAAATATTCCAATAAAAAAGCAGAGGTGGTAGAACAGATTTTTAAAGAACATAACCAACTATATGCTGCATATAATGGACACAGTAGATCCAAAGACACAAATACAAACAAGTAGAAGAAAACAGTACATTAGTCAGTTGAAATAAGTAAAAGATAAATCAGAAAATTAATGAAGAAATTCAATGACTCTCTTAGAAGAAAATGTAGGAGTACATTTTTGTGATCTTGAGTTAGACATGGTTTCTGTTATAACATCAAAATCACAAGTGACAAAAGACAAAGAAAACTACATTTCATCCATATTAAAAACTTTGTGCATGAAAGCACACTATCAGAAAATTGAAGAAAATATTTGCAAATTGTCTCTCTGATTAAGAACGTATATCCAGCATATCTTGTAAATAATTTGGACACAACAATAAGTAACATAAAATGAGCAAAAGACCTGAAAGAATATTTCAGATACATACACACACAAATGCTCAGAAACATATAAGATCAAAAATATTAGTTACTAGTTATGAGAGAAATGCAAATCAAAATGAGATAGTATGTTGCACTCATGAAATGATTAAAATCAAACTGAAAATCAATAAAATTGGTAATGATATGGAGAAATTGGAATTCTCATATATTGCTGGTGGGATTGTAGAATGGTGTGGCTACTTTGGAAAACAGTTTGGAAATTCCTCAGAATAACAAATACAGAGTTAGTATATGACTCATAAATTCCACTCGTAGATATGTATCTAAGTGAAATGAAAATACACATCCTAGTCAGATGCAGTGGTGCATGCCTATAATCCCAGTGACTCTGTAGTCTGAGGCTTGAGGATGACAAGTTTGAGACCAACCTCATCATATTAGCAAGGCCCTAAGGACTTAGTGAGACCTAGTCTCAAAATAAAACACAGAAACCAAAAGGGATGAGAGGGATGTGTCTCAGTGGTTAAGCATCCCTGGGTACCAAAAAAAAAAAAAAAAAAAAAGAAAGAAAAAAGAAGAAGTAAAATATACATCCACACAAAAACTTGCATATGATCATGGCAAACTAATTTATAAAGTGAAAACAATCCAAATTTCTACCAACTTCTGAATCAATAAACTCATGGTATATCCATGAATTTGTATCAGCAATACAAAGGAATGAAGAATTGGTACATGCCACATCATGGATAAATATTTTAAAATATGGTGAAAGAAAGATGACTATTATAAAAGACCACATACAGTATGATTTCTTTCATAAGAAATACCCAGATAATAACAATCCATAGATGCAGAAAGATTAGTAATTTCCAGGGACTGGTAGGAGAGAGAAGTAAGGAGTGATTTCTAATGGTATAGGATTATCTAATGTCCAAATGTTCATGAGGTCATGAATATTTGGACATTAGATAATAGTGATAGTTACACATTCTGTGAAAATACGGGATGGAAGGGGGAGAGAGACCCACTGAATTATATAATTAAAAAGGGTAAATACTATGACAATAAAAATTGTTCTTCAATCAAGTTGTTATAAAAAAAAATAGCCTGTCTCATTCCTAAGTTTGTCGTGCTCAAAGATGCCTAGAGATCTGTGATCCCTGGAAGTGACTTAATTTGGGACAATAAAAGCATACAGAATTTCTGAAGTCAATAATTGAAAACTGAGGTTGTCTTTGTTCTAATTAATATTCTGCTTTATACTAAAGTAAAAATGCTTTTCTACTTGTCTTTCAAGTGAGAAAAAGGAAAGTAATTTGTATGCTTGTCATCAAATTATATCACATGGGAGAAGCCAAATATGAAACCATACATTTGTGGTCTTCTAAAGAAGGTTTTGTCTTTAGCAATCTATGTGGGTATAAAACCATGTATCCCTGATACTCTGCCCAAAAAGTAACCCTACTATAAAATATGTTTTTCCAGCAACATTTCTAATTATATAGGATATCTCATTTCTTATTAATAGCTCCAATTTCACCAGACTGCATGCTTCTTGAACGCAGGGTCCTGTGTTATTCATCTTTGATTCCCTGTCCCCAATAACGACAGGTGCATGGAAGATGTTCAGGATGTTTGTCAAAGATTAGACTCACATAAGGTTTTAGATCTGGTAATGTGATAAGGGATTATTATTTGTTTCCAGACTTTAAAAATACTTGCTCCCCTCAAAGATATCAGAAGGAATGTGAACTCCTGTTTCTGTCAACAGCAGTCACTGGACCCAGGCCCACCTCCTTTACATAAAAAGTTATAAAACTGAACAAAATAATTGAAGCAAATGTTTTCAGACTTTGGACAATAAGCAGCACAGTACTTTGATCCCTGAGAAAAGGGAAACAAATGAGGTGAACCCTATAATTATTCCAGCTTTCTGCCTGGAAGCACTTTCCAAATCAAGGTACAAGGAGAGAGATCCCAAGCAGAGTACTCAGCTATGGAAGCAGATATCATAATTGGAGGCAGCAGGAAATTTGCTGGGCAGGACTCCAGAGAGGAAGGAGCTGCGCAGAAAAGGAGCACTGGAAATAGACACAGAGGTTCTTTTAAATCTTTGGCTCAATACTAAGCTGCATGTGCACATGGAGAAACTGCACTAAGCTGGTGGATTGCAGCTTCTGGGGCAGGTAGGTTGGACAGTCAGAGTACTCAGTGGTAGGATTTCTGATCATGCCAGAGTGAAGAACTGATCAGCTTATTGAACACCTTGGTCAATTCTTGAGACTTAGACAAGCTACATATTGAAAATAGGTAGCGTTAAGACCTATTCTAAGAAAGCATTCAAATAAGCCTTGACGTGATCAAAATGATCTGCAGAAAATTAAATCACTTGCAGAACAAAGCTAAATACTCTTTAAAGGAAGTAAACAAAATCTTGATTCCCAATACTGGCAAACTCAACATTCCATACTAAGAAAAATTACTAGATGTGAAAAGAGAGGGGAATCAGATCTATTTTTAGAGAAAAAAAAATGTGGCCAATTAAAAAAAAAGATTACTGAGTAGATAAAACCAGGACTCAAGGGCATTAAAACAGCTATTACTAACACTCTAAAGGAGTTACAGTAAAACACAAATATAATAACAAAAGAATGGAAGATGTAAGAAAACTACCAAATGGAACTCATGCTGATGAAAACTGCAGTACTAGAAATAGAAAATCTGCATGTTTCTATTTCTATATTGCATGTTTAAGATCAGATTAGATACTGCAACATTAAATATCAATGACTTTGAATTTATTGCAATAGAATAGAAGTTACTCAACATGGAAGAATTAGATGAACTCTAGATAGGGCAGAGGGGTTGGAGGGGAAGGGAGGGGGCATGGAATTATTAATGATGGTGGAATGTGATAATAATTAATATCCAAAGTACAGGTATAAGGACACGAATTGGTGTGAATATACTTTGTATACAACCAGAGATATGAAAAATTGTGCTCTATTGGGTAATAAGAATTGTAATGCATTCCGCTGTCATATATAAATTTTTAAAAAAGAAAGAAAAAACAGTGCTACTCAAACTAAAGCACAAAGATTATTTGTAAGCACTAGTAACGGAACATATATGCAGAGATTTAGAGAACAAGTAGACAAAAATCACTAAGAACATACAAAATTTGTACAAATCTATCAACTACAGTAACCTAACTGACATTAAAGAACATTCCACATAATAACAGCAAAATACCCAAATCTTCAAGTGGACATGGATTACTCACTAGTTCACCTACTGAGGATTAAAAAAAGTTTCAATAAATGCCAAAAGGTTAAAATACTCTCTCACCAAAACAGAATCAAATTGTTCACCAATAACAAATGTATTTGAAATACTTGGAAATTAAGCAACACAATTTTAAATAGCCCTTAAATCAAATGAAACAAACAAATAAAAACTTACAAAATATTTTGATATGAATGATTATCAAAGAAAAAGTCATACAAATTTCTGAAATTCAGCTAAACCAGTAGCAGAAGATAAATATCAGAACAGACATTTCATGAAAGAAGATATATCCCAGCCAATAAACACATGAAAAGTGGCAGAATCATTAATCACTAGAGAAATATAATTTTAACATATAACAAAATGACATCTCACACCCACTGAAATGATTAAAATTGAAAACGTTGACAATATCAATTGTTGGCAAGGATGTGGAAAAACAGGAACTTCATACAGTGCCGTGGAGTATATAAAATGGTACAGCGCTTTGGAAATGTTAGACAGTTTTAGGTCAAGTTAAACATGCACATGCCATATGACCCAGCAATTCCAATTCTGTGGAAAACATGGCCATGCAAAGACTTATAGAATCTATATATATATATATATATATATATACATATATATATATATATATTTAGTGATGCTGGGGATTGAACCCAGGGATTGTGCATGCGAGGCAAACACTCTACCAACTGAGCTACGTCCTCAGCCCTATATAAAAGTTTTCATAGCACCTTTTTTTCATAAAAGCCCCAAACTGGAAAAAGCAATGCAAATATCCAGGAACTGAGGAATACATGAACAAAATGTGGTATATCTATACAGAGAAAAACTATTTAGCAATAAAAATAAAATAAAAACTATAAAACTTGTCACAGCCTCAATAAATCTCAGAACACTTTGTTGAATGAAATAAGCCAGAGAAGAGAGTATTATAACATTTTAATGACATGATGGTCGAGAACAGAGCTCTGGTGAATGCATTTTTAATTACCCTAGGTACATGTATGACTGCACATATGGTACGACGTTGTACATACATCATGTACAACTAGAGAAATGAAGAGTTGTGCTATAATTTCGTACAATGAATCCAAATGCATTCTGCTGCCATATATCCTTAACTAAAATAAATAAATTAATTGATTAAAAAAGAACAACAAAAAGAACAGTGACTGCCTTTGAGGGAGTGGGAGAGAATTGACAAAGAAAGGGGCAAAGAGAACATTCTATGTGTTGGAAATTGGTGTGATGCTTCTCGAGAAACCTTTTGAGCTGTAAAACTTAAGTTCTGTTCATTTCACTGTGTATAAATTATACCTCAATAAAAACAAATTAAAATCATACATGTGTTAGGCTGCTATCATTTTATTTTGCCAAGAAAAATTTTAAAAATCAACAAGTAACAACAACAACAAAAGCTATTATCATCATCATTTCATGAAACTAAATGTTTTAATTGCCTAAAAGAGAAAAGAACAACATCTTAGTGGGAGGATAATCCTTTGAAATGAACAAATTTAGTAATGCAGATAATTAAATTAAATTCATCTCCTCTCTTTTTGTTTTTATTCATTTCACCAGTGACTTGAAAATTTCTTCATCAATTGTCATGATTTCCTGACCATTTGATCTTGTCAAACTGGAGTGGCCAGATTTATCAAATAAAAGTACAGGACACTAATCTATCTATCTATCTATCTATCTATCTATCTATCTATCTGGATGATTATTGCCAAATATTGCATAAGAGACAGTATTCTAAAAATTATTTATTTGTCACACTAAACCAGTGACCTTGTGTTGGGTAAATCTAAGCCAAATTTTTCTTTGGATAGATGACTAAAACAGAAGCCCAGAAATGTGGATTTTTTCCAAGATCTAACTAATAAAACATTCCTTGCCTCTCCACCTGCACTGTAGTGTTTAAGGTTAATAAAATTAAGGGTCATTTTTTTGAGCAGAAATATGAATGTGTAATTCCTTTCCACATTTATTTTAAAATGTGTTCCACTTGGAAAATTACACAATCGAAGGGTCAATCCAATGAGGTAATTCGTGTGGATTCTGTCCTGCTCACTGTGACCTTTGGCAAGTCCCAGTAAAAAGATTACAATTGCTATTATCTGTCCAACATCACTCTTCAATGCTAATATTGTTACCTGCTTTAAAATGTGCAAGCCTTTCAAAAATATTGCCCCTACCTCAAAAGTACCTTCGAATTGCCCAACGACATGGAGACCATGTCTGTACTTTCAAATATGATTTATCATCTGGAGAATGATAAGACCCAGAAAATAGTCACTACATGCAGAACTTTTTCATCTTGCCTTACACAAGGCAACCCCTCCTCCTTTGCATAGGAGACCCCAAACACTCTGCTCTACCTCCAACCTCATTATTACTGTTCATTCTCTTTCTTACTCATTCTTCCAAGCCATGGAACAAGTGTGGTCTTATGCTATAGCCTTTGCTCATTGAGGCTTCCTTGGCATTCCTTGTGAATAAAGCTCTTTCCCATCATCTATGCCTCAGTATCAAAGTCACCTCCTCTGATTTAAATAATCTATTGCCTACATCTCAGCCAGGAGAAGATGGACTCCATGAAGGATGGCATGGTGGGCACTATTTCTTTGGTCCTTGATCCTTAGTAGAGAGCTTCATGATGTCCAAGGAGGAATGACTCATTAGTGAGCTGTTCATTTCTGTGACAAAAGTATCTGACAGGAGCAAGTTAGAGGAAGAGAGATTTATTTTGACACAGTGTTTCAGAGGATTCAGTCTGTGGTCAGCCAACTCTATCACTCTGGATCTGAGGTGAGACAGAATGAGAGAGAGAGAAGAAGGAGGAGGAGGAGGAAGATAGGAAGTCTGGAGATAAGAAAACTTTTCCAGGGCATACCCTCAATAGTCCCAGTAGTCCTCCAGCTAGATCCCACTTCCCAATATTCCATTCAGCCAATGATGAGTTTAGACCTCTTATGATCCAATCAGTACCTAAAAGCCCCACCTCTGAACCTTTCTGGGTTTGGGACCATGCCTTCAACATGTGACTTTGTAGGCATTCCATATTCAAACCATAACAAATGGACTGCTTCCTGCTCTACCCCTGACCACCCTTGGCCCTCCATCTCTTGCTGTCTGTACATCTTCAGTGAGGCTCTCCTCACTTCTACCCCCAGGTCACGATGCTCTTTTATAGATCCCCACAGCAAGGTGCTAGCAATTGTCACATTGGTAATCAATCACATAGACATTTGATTAATTGAAGAATATCTATCTCACTAGGTTGTATGCTTTGTGACCCTGGCCAGGGTCCATTTGCTCACCTCTGTATCCCTGATATCTTCACGGTGCCTAGTACAGAGGATTGGATACAAAAAGTATGAGACTGACACTATGTGCCATCAATCTAAGGTCTAAATACATGACTTTTCCTTCTAAAATTATGCATTCTCACTCACAATTCTAGCCAAATCCCATTTCCCAAAGGGCATGGAACACCTTGTTCTCTAGAAAACTACAAAGCAAGTAATGAAGAACATGTATTCAACGGAGTCCGACCCAAACAGAAAAATCTCACAACCACCAAATAAGAAGTCCTCTCTCCTCTGGCTACACCCCCATCTCTACACCTACCACCTTCCAGCTGCTTCAAAGAACAGGAAAAGGAAACACTTCCTTTTTTTTTTCTTTTTAAGAAAATATTCTAGGCCTGCGACATATTCTGGGATAGGAAGGTCTTGGGGTACTTGGCTGTAAAGGTCCACTGCTGGAGCAAGCTTATGTTTCTGAGCTTTGTTATTTTATCCACATCTCTCTGTTGTTATGATCAGTGTCAGTTTTGTGAAAAAGCAAGGGAGCCTGGAGATGGTTAGGCATATATTTCAAGTGGGCATACTACTTGCTTCTAAAGAAGTCAAATGCCATAACAATAATTTTGATATCCCACATTGCCTTCTCATGTACTGTGTTGTCACAGTCTTCAAGTACACTTCCTGTCTCTAGGTATCATTTCTAGTCACCAGGTGCTCCTATTCCCTCTCTCTCACCCTCTCTGTCCCTCTTCACTTTTCTTCTCTCTCTGCAGGGAGACAGTCTTTAGTCTGGGAGGGGAATTGATGGTATACTCACACTTTGATGTTGAACTGTGGTGGTGAGTGGGTGGGTGGCTGGGCTTTTCCCTTTTCTGTCTCCCTGTTCTCCTCTGTTGCAGCTGATTCAGTATCAGTGCCATTGGAATCAAGGGATATATCCCTGCCTTTCACCATTTGTCAGGATCCCATTTGGAAGGAGGAGGCCAGGAAGGGAGGCTTTAAATGAGCAAAGCAAAGGAAGGAGGAAAGAAGCCAGTACATAAACAACAGAGATTCTGCTGTGGTTAGACGGGGGATTGTGATCAGATGGAAGCTGATTAATATTTTCAATGTTTATCAACCATGATTAGTGATGGGATAATAGTCAGGGACAAGTATCTTCAGCCTAGAATCCTGGCAGCCCTGCTCCAGACAGTGAATACTCAGGATCACTACCAGATTAATCAGCTGTGTTCCATGACAACCAAAGTGGGTCAGAAAACCCCACAAGACCCAGACGGACTTTTATCCTGTCCTGAGTTAAAATACAACATTCATTTGAATATTCTCAGGATTGCTTATTTTGAGGATGGAGTTTGGGATGGGTCATTTTCCAAAGTTAATCTGTGAAGTTAACCAACCTCACCTGGACTCCCACACCATCCGAAGGTGACATGAAGACTCTGGCAAGGCATGAGGAATAACTTATTTAGTGAATGCATCATTCATTTTTGCCTCCTTGCACCTGAAGCCACTTCCTTTCTTTGAGGGAGTTCTCATTTATTTGACAGAGCCCATCTCCTCAAATGCAAGCTCCTCCCTTTCCTAAGTGTCCCAGAGGCTCTGCAGAGGGCCCCCACCTGAGGCTTCTGACCTGGATCCTACAGCTTAGAAGTGCGGGCTCTCCTTTGATCACAGAGCTGGTAATATATTTATGAGAAAAGAGGGATCTTGCAAATGCCAATTCTCACGTGGTTGGCAGCAGTCAGTGGCTACATGTGGTTTCCAGAAGAAGTGGTGGCTGAAGCTTCGGACTCCTGGGTGATGCTGATGGTCCTACAGGGGTTGCTGTGTGGTTTGGAGAATGGCTCCTAGCTGCATAGGTTCTAAGACTGTGACCTCTGGGAAATGCTGTGAGCTGTGCATAACCTTTGCTGTGCTAACTAGAGTGGACTTCTGTACCCCCAAAACTAGGACCTTAGATGATTCAAAGCCAAAGTTAGGCCCAGATGAGCCTTGGCTGCTTTATGCACTTTTTATTGCTGCTTAATAAATCACCTCAAAATTAGTGGCTTAAAACAATGAACACTGATCTTCACACCCTTTCTGTGGGTCAAGAGTTAGGGCTGAGTGTAGCTGGATGCTCTGTCAATATCTCAAAAAGCTGCGATCCAGGTGTTGGCCAAGTTGCTTTCTTCTGACAGGCTGGACTGAGCAGAGATATGCTTCCAGGCTCCCTTAGGCAGTTGTCAGAATCAATTTTCTTGCAGCTCTACAATTTATGGTCTTTGCTGCACCAAGGCCAGAAGGAGCGAGGGTCTCTAACCTTGAGACCCACTTGAAAGAGTTCACCTGATTTGGTCAGGCCCTCCCAGACAATGTGAGTTTTGATTCATGATGATATATTAGACGGTTTAACTGAGTCAATAAAATCCTTGGATCTTTGCCATGGAAGGTACTCCGATCACCACATGCTATCCTGTGACCTTTGCCACATCCTGTTGGTGAGAAGCAAGTAACAGGTCCTGCCCACTCTCTAGGGGAAGGATTGTATAGGGTTGTAGGGAGCCTTTAAGTTCTGGATGTGGATGCCTTTAAGTCCTGATGCACTGGGTTCTGAATAATTATTGTGTTCAGTTTGGCCGGATAGTGCCAGGTCACAGTAACTTGGGCATTACCCCAGCTCAGATAGTAAGGCGTGGCTCCAAGAGTAGACATCACCCGCTGGGGTTGAGTTACATTCACCTATTCCTTTGAAATCCTACACCTTTGCCCTTTTTGGGATAGAATATTCCATGGAACAGCCTCCCTCAATAAAACCCAGGTTCGAGGCGTGCTCTCTCTCTGACTTAGGACAGTCCCAAGATGACAAAAATGAGGATGTGATTTTGTTATGTGGGTGCAGATGGGCAAGGCTTGTGCTGTGTTTGAATTTTGAGCTGACTTTTCAGTTTATAATTTCAGAGAATCTGTGAGCTATCTGTACTTGGGAGCACAGCCTGTGATTGCGTGATTGTTCTCAATGAAAGGCCCTATACTCTACCCAAGTAAGGCCCTCCCAAAGGTGAAGCCATCTTCTCTGAACAGCCTGGTGCATCATGTTCCATGCAGTTCCTATTTTTTTTCCTGATTCCTGAACTGGGATCTGCTCACTGAACTGGTAGACTACTTGGGTAAGATGGAGACAAGACTGCTCAGAGAAGGATCCCCTGGGCTGGTGGGATGGGATGTATGTTAATCTTGAACTTGAGACTTCAATATGAGGCTTGCAGGGGTGCAGTCTGGGCCCACATAATCAGAGCAAAATAACTTGCTCTTCATTTCACCTTCAGATGTGGAAGACTGTTTTTTTTTAACCAGGCAAGAAGGGTGAGAGAGAGTCAAACTTGTTTTCTCGGGTTTCTGATAGCAAGTACAAAACACTAACTTAGACTCGTCATGATCTTCTGGACGTGCAGGACTGCTCTTGGTTGGGTGTGTGATGTCTGGCATTCATTTGAAAGGCAAATGTGTATCGTTCTAATTTCTGTGAGAATTAGTTCATTAAAATTTTAGCTATGCTCAGTCGGTGAGGGAATTCATTTTTATGTTCTAATGAGCCTTTCTGTCTCCTGTCTTTTCACCTCTCTTCTCTACTGGTTTTTCCCATCATTATGTACAAGTTTAAGACTCTTTTAATCTTGAAACAGACAAGAAAATAAACAAAACCTATATGGCCCCAACTTCCCAGCTAGTTTTTACCTGTGCTATATCTTATCTTCATAGTCAAGATCTTCAAGGTGTCTACAAAATTCTATCTCCTTTCTTACCAATTGCCTTCACCACCTGACATTGGTCAGACTCTGCCCTTACTAATAACTGAAACTGTTTCAAAATTTATCCCATGGGCTAGGGATGTAGCTCAGTTGTTAGAGTGCTTGTCTTGCATGCACAAGGCCCTGGGATCAATCCCTAGCAACACACACACACACATACACACACACATACAAACACACACACCAAATGCAAGACTTCCTGATTACTTAATTAATGGGCATTATCCACCTCTCATTTTCCAATACTACTTACTGGTCCTCCAGGCTTCTGCACCTTCCCTTCTCTCTTGGGCTATCAAAGACATGTTCTTGGTGTTTCTGGTTTTTTCAATGTCTATTTCTCGTGCCCTTTGTTGCATCTCTCCTCTTCTTATGAAACTGCTCTTTCACCTCTGTGTCATTCCATAGATGACTTTGTCCCTCTCTTCTAAGCCTGCATGGTCTTGGGGATTTTCATCTACTTCATTTTTATCTGTCACGGTGTTACCAATGACTCTCTTTCTCACCAGAAGATATCTGCCGCTTACATTTTGTACAATTTTTTCTTGCTTCTCTTTATTAAAGTTTCACCCCTTTTTAAAAATTAAGGCTCATATCCTTAAATAGCACAAATTTTGCTTATTTTTGGACTTTTTATGCATGGAAGCATATGGTGTATGTTCTTTAGCAACTTTTGTTTTTGATTCTGATATTGATTTTTTAAAGATTTGCACATACTGATGCTTGTAGTTGTACTACATTCATTTCACTGTTTTTCAGTATTTCGTTGTCCATTAATACTGGGCGTTACCCATTGTTATAACTGTGTCCATCTACAGCTTAGCATATTTTGAGTTAAATCATAAACTTGTGTAGAAGTAGAATGGTACCTATAAATATTAGACATGCCACTGATAACTAGGGATCATAAGGATCCTGAAGATACCATCTTTCTTCTCTGGGAATTTCTGAAATGCAAACTTAGATTTATTATCTAGGCAATTTCATTCACTTTAATATTTTTGTCCAAAATATCTATATTAATAGGATTAGAATATGATTTAAGTCATATTGAATATATCTAGCTAATTGCCTAAATTCTCCAAAACACTTTTCAAGAGAGTAAACAGTGTTGATTTTGATGAATCCATTTCAGAGAAAATGTTTTTTGTTGAATTTAAAGACACATGTATACTGACAAAGTTATATGAATAGCCAACATTTGTGATTGTTTGTTTCCTATTCTTTTCCCAGAGGTCTTTGGAAACAGTTTACAAATACAAACCCAAATAACATTACTTTGGGAATAATTATCAAAAAGATGCTTATCAATTGGATAAGTAGACAGTTGTAAAACAAAACTTTTGGCCTAGGGCCTAATTCAGATAGGAAAGTGTCCAAATAACTTGAAACTTTTAAGTAATATAAAATGATACTGCTAAGGGCCTGATTTTTATTCAAGAAGAAGACTTAAAAAATAAGCAGCATTATTTTTCTAAAAACTGTTTTTGAAAAATGAAGTTGAGTTTAATGTCTTTCTTTCTTAATTCTGAATTGTGTCAAAAAAAGAAGGAATTAAAAAAAACCCAAAACACTATTAATTTAATCTGGTTTTTAAATTTGATATCTTGTATATTTTTTACCCTGGGATATTAACATATTTGTCTATTGCCAAGACAACAGACATAAAATCAATCACAGTTTTATTTTTATTCATTTGTATTTTGCAGCCTTAAACTTGAGTGGTCCAAAGGGTGGCATGGTGATTAACTGTTCTGATAACATTCTTGTGCATTTGATATGGTACTTTACCATTTCCAAAGTACTTCCATATACATGTAAGGAAACTGAGGTCAAGAGAGTTTAAGTGACTGGCCCAGCTGCAAAGCTGCTGTTACTATTTGATAAAAAGTTATAGATTAGAGTGATGTTAGTAAGTTCCAAGGCCAGAGCGACAATCTTATTCTTCTGAATCTTTCCTTAGTTACTTTTCCCCCTGACATTCCAGGCCATTCTTAGTGAAATGGATGAACACCACATTGCACATTGGCTGGTTCTATTTGATAAGTTATTACCCCCTGACTAAAGATTTCACAGCAAAATAGACACTTTGGATAGGCAGGAGGGTAACAGCATATACTTTGAGGTAAATGTGCATTTTTTTGTCTTGACCAATTTTCTTTTCAATTAGAATGCACATTACCTCTAAGTATGCATGACACAGAAAGAAAGTCAGTCTTTCAATGATAGATACATATTAGTGGTTCTGGTTTAAGAAAGATGACGGTGTCCAGGCTTTTTGAGGCACTAAGCAGGAGGCTAAGCAGGAGGTTATGGGATGAAATCTCAAGATTGGAACACAGTGAGATAACAGGCTAAGCATAAGGGGACATGATGCCTCTGGAGCAGGGACCGTGCTTTTAAATGCATTGATGTGATGTCAGATAGGGAGAGACAGGCTCCAACATCTCTACAGAAATTGGTGCTTCATAAACGATCAGTGTGAGGCATGTGTCCCATGTGATGCGACACACTTGTGTTGGGGTCTGGGAGGCGTGGTAGGGCAGCAAAGCTGAGGAGAAGAGAAGGCACAGCAAATGAAAAGGGAGCTAAGAGAAACTAAAAGGCAGGCGGGGGGTCACTTCCTATGCCAAGACCAACTTCCTCTGCTTCCTTTTCTACTTCCTCTTTCCCTATCTTCCTCCAATCTTCCTTCATGGGGCACAGTGTTTGCAATTTGGTTCACAGTCATTGCTCTTACTCATTGCCATTCCAGTTAGCCTCTGCAAGCAAGCACCCTGGCCCTGCTGTGCTTGTTTTCAAGAATGAATAGCTCCAAGTATGAACGTTTCCCATACAGGAGGCAAAGGGGTCAGTCTGGACCTCTGGACATTTGCTGTGCTTAACTTGCCTGGCATGTCCTGCGAAAGGGAGGGCAACTCGCAGAGCTTTTGATAGCTGTTTGTGTATAGGCTGCAAAGCACAAGTCAGATCATGAGATTGCCTGTCAGGTCATCTCCTGTGAAATCCATTATGAAAAACACCCGGAAACTGATGCCTGACTTGAAATCCTTAGTTTACTAAATTGCAGAAATTATCTTTGGAAGGTTTTGTCACTTTTATATTTTTTTCTTATAAAAAAATAATGTTTGCAGTAATGCCGTGTGCAAAGTGCTAGTTGAATGAATCTGTCACTGAAACTTCAATTCCAGATTACCACACTGCAAGATCTGCTATTATAAATGAAAACACATCTTTAGAAAGTTCACAACAGTTTGAAGTAGATGAGCTATTGAAATGCAATAGAAAAATCCACCCTTTACAGATTAGTCAAACAGTGATTGCAGTCCAATATGTAAACACAGTCTCACTTTATTGTCAGGGTAAAATGGTCCTTAATGTGCTACTCCAAGAACAGGTTAGCATTACCTAAGTCTACGAATAATGATATAAATTATCTTTAAGAATTCTGTGCTTGTGAGTATGGCCATAGAATTCAAAAGCAAATAGAAAATCACTACATTACCAAACTACTGGACTTGTTTGATAAGTTTTTCTTTTCTTTCTTTCTTTTTTTTTTTAAATAATTCTCTGTAAGCAACGAACCACAATTTGGTAGAAGAATGTTACTGAGCAGTTCTTAGGGGACCTTTAAAAGTAAGTTTTATCAAAAGAGGCCTAAAAAATGCCACATCCTTGTAGTTTCAAGATCAAATGTGAATAAGTTGGTTTCATTTCCAGTGCAGTGTGCTGTTTATAAGGGTAGGGGTGCAGGTCTCCTTTTTGTTTAGTTATTGTGCCTTTGGGAAATCATTGTTTTATGGTATTTTACCACTAATGTGAACCATGCCTTTTTTTTCTCTCTATAGTAAAGACTGTTACTTAGTTTTCCAAAAAACCAAAAGTTGTGTAGACAAGAAAATGGGGATTTACAATATGGAAAGAAGGAGGAAGTAACTACTGAGAATCCTGGATAAATAAATCAGAATTTTACCATGCTTGCAATTTTTTTTAAGACTTGCCGTCTACAAAATTTCACATCAAGTGTACTTACAGTTGTACTTCTAATTAAAACCTTGAAATCTTAATTCAATCCCTGAAATTAGTAGAGGATGGCAAGGAATGAAATAAAGAAAAATGTAGTGAGGAGGAGGAGGAAACTCAAAGTTCTTTTTGTATTGTACCTGTCCTGAAACGGATGCCCCCAGAGGGCACATGATCATGGCCATTCATTCAGAGCTCAAGGCAGCCATGGTACCTATCACCACTCTACCTTTCTAATTTGCATAAAGCAATTACCCCCATGGTCAGTGGCTTCTTAGTTGTCTAGACAACATGCTTCAGATGGTATCGATGACCTCAGACACACCAGGCTAGCTCTAAATTAGTGATGAGCAGAGCTGGAGGGATGTATTATAATAGTTATAAACCATAAGAAGGTATTTAAATAGATAGATAAGACACATGCAAATCTTTTCATTGCCATGACAACCATCTTGATATAGGTTTTCCATATGTAGCAAGAAGGGCAGAGCAAAAGGCACTGGAGAAATAGCAGGAACCTGTAATGAAAATGAACCCTGGCAGGGGATTAGTCCAGATCTTGGTCATTTATTAACTCTTAATAGAATACAAACTTCTGTAGTGATACACTGCTTACCAGTCGGAGAAATAATAGTTCCAACACCGGCTGTGTCATTCTCAGCTATACCATTACATCTTAGGTCCCCAGTTCTCACAAATGGTGCTGACTGATTAAAGGAAGGAAGGAGAAGAGGGATACCAGTATGCTACGAAATGCAAATTCTTTGGTGCCCCGAAAGAGCTTCTCAGAGAGGGATTCAGCCCATAGTCAAAATGTATAACTTGTAGACATGTCTTTAATCATCGTCTGTTTTTGTTGATCAGAGAAACTAACGAATTCCCAAATAATCATATAATGAGGAAGCTCACTCCATTTCAAAATGAGATGGCATTTGTTCTTGTGCAAGCTACCTCGAGGGAGAAGAAAAGAAACGCTGCCTGGCCACCCCCTGCGGCCCTCCTTTCCTCTCTCCCCTGTTTCCTTCTTGCCTCTCTTCTTGCTCCCCTTCTGTTCTCTAGCTTTTATTTCTTTCTTTTTATTTTGCTCCAAGTGTTCTTCATTTCTTCTAAGTGCCAACATCGTTTCCGGGCCGGCTTTAGGCACTGATGATCCTCCTGTGGCCTGGTAAGCTCCCTCCAGCAATGTTCTCCTCTGCCACAGATCTGGGAGCAGAGCCACTCTGGCCAGGCATTTCATCCCCGCCTGGTTCACCCCGAACACCTGCTCCAAGGCAAGTGACCAAGGCGAGAGAACACAAGTACACCTCCAGCTCCATGTAACATTTTCCTCTGCAGATCACAGACCTCCAAAGGCCCTCAAATCTTTTGAAATATAAATGGCAATTCTATTTGCTACTCATGAGGCCAAACCTGGTACTGTTGGCGGCACCACGGAGTCATTAAAATTCTTCAGTGAGATCTTCGCATGTGCAATCAATGTATGGATTCCTTTTGACACAAACTGGCATTTCAGCACACAAGGGAACATTGGTGAAAACAAGCTGGTTTATTAATTAAAGTGATAATAAATAATTCCCCTAAACTTCAATATGTTTAGTGCAAGTCTTGGCTCAGTCAGGCGTGTTCGGAGGCTATTTTAAAATGCGGACTTCCTTTGTGCTTTTTTTAGCATGAAACCAAATCAAAGCCAGAAAGACCCATTCCCATCACAAAGTAACTTCAATGCTAATTTGGTAGTAGCCCTTTGGAACCAAACTTGATAGGGTATTATTTAAATATGGTTGCTTTAAAAACTAGTTTGGTGGCCACTTAGAGCAGGAGGCAGAGATAAGAAGAGGTTAAACAACAAACATCCTTCAGCAAAGCACAATTGAAAAATCTCATTCATCAGACTCCACCTGTCCTTTAGAAAATGTTCTAACTTTATAGAAATTGAAGACTAACCATAGCCCCGAAAACTGTTGGTATTAACACCGTAGGGCATCCTGTGTGCTGATGTCTCGGTTCCTTATCCGGAATACGTGTTCTGTCTGACAAATTTTTGGGGTGTTGTTGTGCCTTCAAGATACTCAGATGTTCCTTTTTTTTTTCTTACATCTGGGGTTTTAATTAACAGTCTTTCCGTGTATTTGAAGCAAAATGAACTTGGTCTGGTCTGGGCAAGGCCGTAAAGCATTTTTATTTATGAAAGCAATCCCTGTCATGTTAATTTTTTACCATGTTTCTGATTTATCCTAAAAGAACACATTACACAGTGGATTTGCAGGAGTTAAAGGGAATCTACAGGGTGGCTTTCATCTTTACGTCTTTATATACTGGAGGGCATTTGACTGCACCTCTGCACCACTCTCACTCACAATCATTTTCTGCTTTAGAAATGTAGCCATTTGGATCAATAGTTACAGGACAATGTATTGTACCTCTGATGGGGGCCTCCTAGGACAGTTAAGGAGCCTTGTGGTAATTTCACCAGATGCTTGGTCATACCCAGAAATCTATTTTTAAAATGAAAGTTAGTGCAACGTACACAGAACCAAATTTATGGGCCTCCTAATGAAATGTTACTTACTCTACTTACGTATATTAAAATAAAATTAGGAAAAATGGAGTATACAAGAACGTTTTGCAGCTTGAAAAACAGATTTTTTAATGGAATGCTTGAGCAGTACAGCTACAAATCTTTGTCTTTTTTGGAATTTGTAGCTGCTGCGATACTCGACTGTTATCAAACACTGAAATTTGGGGTTTGGTGTCTATCTCTAGCTGTGATGATGACTTTACACCTCTAATATCTGAAAGAAAAGGGGACAAAACCCTGAGATGGCCATAGATGTTTACAGAGTGCATAGAGATAGAGCAAGAAAAGATGCAAGAAATGATATGTCTCTTAAAGTGTTAACAAATGTAGGATCCAGTTGAGGATTTTTCTGTAAATTCTTTATCTATAAACACACTAGGTTATCACAGCTGTTTATTGTACAACTAGTCCTGATCCTAACCTTTATGTCTTTATTGCTTACATACCATTCCCTTGTTTATGGGTCTGTACCATTCGGTGCCCTTGAACTTGGTCCCTCTGAGCCCCGACCTCTGCATGCTTGCTCATTCACTCTGCTCACGTCTGCAATCAGTAAATCTGAGACAGGACCTGGCTGATAGCCGAGCTGCAGTAGGGCAATTAACACAGAACTAAAGTGTCATTTATGGCAGGGTGGGGACAGTGGCAGACCGCAGATGACAGTTCTCAGTTCTGAAGCTGTGACATCCAGGCCAGACCCAAGATTATAAGGAACAAGAGGAGAGGGGGAGAAAGGGGAGGGCGGGGGGTGGAATTTGGGAGGAAAAGAGTTCACCAAAGAAAAGCACTGAGTGGTTTCTCTTTGAAGAATTGTTTACTCCCTGTATCAGATTCCAGCTGTCTGACCAGTTAATTGGATGAATACCTAGAAGAAAGTGTTCTGTGCACTAAGCGAATTGGGGAAAATGGGCATCTTTGTTTCTCTTTAGATGGAGAAAGTGCTTTTTCTTAAAAAAAAAAAAAATCTCTGACTCTCAATCACCTTTTAACAGTGTTCCTGCCAGACTTAGATTAAAAAAAGGAAAAGAAATATCCTTTATTAAGTGCTGCCTCCCCCCACCTTTTTGTTCGCTCACCATTTCCCCTGAAGCCACCTACCTGTGTCAGCTCTGATATCTTAATAAAGTTAGCGTTGAATAGAAACAGAGAGTCCAGGCCCTGCGCCCAGAGAAGCAGCTTCCAATTCCAGCCCCTTCTTCTAAGTAGCTCTGGAGACTCACCTAAGCAATAAGAGAAAACTGCTCATTGTGGACCCCAGTCTGGAGGGTTAGAGAGCCCCCAGGCCACCAGGGGGCATTCTGGATCCTGAGGTTGCACACCTGGGCATCAGCTTCTTGGGAGTTGTACAAACCCACTTTGAGAACAGGACAGCCCTTTCTTGAGGTTGAATGTTCTCCCTCACCTCCTCCTTCCCACTCTTTCTTGCCTACACTGGCCTTTTACTTACTATTTTCTCCAAACTTTTTACCTTTTCTGTAAAATTGCTTCCAATGGCTAGGAAAACATATTCATAGCAGCTACCATCTATTATTTAATTAATGTCAGTTGTCCTCTATACTGTATCTTATTTAGTCCTCACCAAAAATAAACAAAAGATAAAAACTAGGTTCAAAACAAATATCTTGCCAGAAGTCAAATAGCTAGAATGGATAGAGCCAAATTTCAACTTATACTGATATTGTAAGAATGCCCAGAGCTTTGGACCTCTGTCAGATGTGTGGCCACAAGAGCGTGCAACAATCCTTTCTCCACTCTACAACTCAGAAGCTTTACCTGTAAAATGGGAATTATAAACTTGGTGGGACTTTAATGAGGGTGGAATAAATCAATGCTGCGTGTGAAAAGTACTTGAAGCAGCAATGAACATATCCTAACCATCTCTCTAGAGGTTGTTACTGCTGTCGTTAACATCATCTCTGCCATTACCCTGCTTTTCTGATTGTTTATAGCATCAGGGTGTAGGAAGTACTAGGTGGATGAAATTAGTATGGTCATTTCTACAAAACAACTTATAATTTACAGAAGTAGGGAAGAAGGAAAAGGCTTGAACTCTGGGTCCAAAATTTATTTGTGAAGCCTCAGGTAATTCCATCCAAATAACGTAGATGGTTCAGCTACATACTGAGTTCACACAAAGGATGGATTTCTCAAAAGGAACTCCTAGGCTAACTCTTTCTCACTAATGGTTTGCTAATAAAGCAGATGGTAAGGCTTCTGCATTACCTTGCCTCATATTGTGTAGTCAACCATGTGGTTGTGAAATGAAGGCAGTTCTTTGAAACTTTCTCCCTTGTGAACCTGAGCGATAGGAATTAGCATCTTGTCCAGGAAGATAAGACCTAGTCCTGAACATCTACATTTGACTATCATGTTTCAGAATTGGACACGGTAGTGCTGAAATTGACATTAAGGGTTATTTTCATGAGGAGGCAATTGAATGATTCAACAGTATGATAGTTTCCCGTTTGTGCCAGGGGTAGAGTCTAGCTACCCTCTTTCTTCCTGGTTCACCTCTTTTCCCTGCATTGCCCCACACTGTCACTTCTGTATTTTCTAACAAGTTGTGAGGCTCAGGAAATGACATATGTACTCAGTACTTATTATGGTACCAAAATAGCAAAATTAGATAAGAAATTCTGATTTTAGCATTGAAATAGTTGAGAGCTACAACTCCTCATACAAATAGCAAGTCCAGGAATCTGTCCACTGTGCATTCCTATATATGTATATTTTATCATTGATTTTTTTAACCATTATGGTTGTGGCCTATGGCTTAATTGAAGGATGTCAGACAGGATCATCCCTTTATCATTAACTCCACTCTTTCTTTTGAATGTTCTGTTCTCATTCTGTAGTCTCAACACTAAACCATTTTTTCCTATACTCTGCCCTATGGAACTCTATTTCCCTAAAGATGGCAGGTGTTTTCCAGATAAAACACTTCTGTGACTAAATAAGTTTGAGGAATTTTGAATGGTTTAGTTTCCTTTTAGAGATTTGTAACGATCATTATTATATTTGGATTAAAAAAAAGTTTTCTAAGGCAAATTCTTTTAATTTTGCTTTGCTTAGCATTTGCCTAAACTCATTTAGTCATGAAATCATCTTCTTGAATATGTATTATTGTAGCAGAATTGTCCAGTGGATTGTCAATCTCTAAACACAGCAAAGGGAAAGATTAGTGTGGCTCATGGAGGAGCCAGCAGAAGGGCATTGCTTCTGCCCTTATGCCATTGGTCAGTACTTGGTCACATGATCACCCTTGACCACAAAGGAGTCTGGGAAATGTAACCTAGTTAGTATCCAGGAGGAAAAGGACTGCATTCCTGGGAACTACCATTTAGTTTTCACCATGAATACCTTGCAATACCATCTTTCAGAACTAATGTGGCACAATTCAGACTCCATTCTATGCCACATGCCTTCACTTTAAGTATGTCTCAATTTTGTCCAAGTCTAGTACCTACAAGTTTCGCTGTAAGATATGTTTAGTAATGGAGTAGAAGGTATTTCTGCTATTTCCTGATAAAGTAAAATAAGTGTTGTGATAGATCTTATATTTTTATTTACAACATTGAAGAATCAATATTAAACCTTAATTCAGAAGTGGAATGAATTGAGGGAGATTGTGTGGCTCAGACGCATTTTTTTCCTGCTGTTTTAGGCTAACATGAGGATAGTGCTTAGAGATTTGGAAGGAATAGGTTGTTTGTGACCCATTTGGCAATCTTTCTTAAATATCAGATGTCTAAAACTAGCTTTAGACCAGTAATGGCTCATACTCAATTCATGGTTGAATTGTCTGATGAAAATTTGAAATGTTGATATCCTGGGCTCACAGCTGAAAAATGACACACATGGTTTAGTGTTTCAGCAGGCAAGAAGCAGACTGGCATGGTGGTATGAAATTTCTGAAGCCTGACTTCCTTTTACTCCAAGGCATATAGTCAGTTACTAACCAAGTGGAGTGTATCACAAGGATGCTTGAGAGTAAAATCTGGAAGTTTCTAGAAAGGAAGTACTGGGTCTGAGCCTACCATGTGAATATGGAAACTATAGTGAAGACAGTTTTACTATGAGTTGTGTTGACTATAAAGGAACCTCAATACATGTAAAATAAATGATTTTTCAAAAGAAATGTGCCTCTATGGTCCTCCACTTTGAGTTAATTTAAAACCCATCTTGAAAAGTTCAACTCTGGTTGGTTCATAATCATCCTGCTTATCAAATTAGAGAATATGCTAGAAATAATCTGATTTCCCAATTTTATAGGACAGAAAGATGCAAAATGATATGGCCAAAATTACCTGTAAATTGTGACAGAACTGACCATAAACTCTTTCTGTTGAATGGAATCGCCGTCTCTAACTGAACAATTACTTCAAAATACTTAAATGAGTTGTCTACACAGATATTTACTTAGCAAAACTAAACTTTAAAAAAAACCCCACAGATTTAGTTTCCTTTTTTCAAAAGTGAAAATTTTAAAAGAAATTATATTAAAATATTTTTTATTTTTGCACAGCACTGAGTTCTATGGTAGGTGCTTGGTTTCCCTCAAGTAATAACAACAACAACAAAAAGTCAGAGGTTTCTGTCAGGGAGACAGGAGCTAGTAAGATGTGCACTCAGAACAGATTCTGGCAAATAGTAAATGTTAGCTGTTGCAGTCGTGTGTCACTGCCGTTCCTGCATTTGCAGAGCTTGAGTGAAATAAAAAAAAACGGTTCCCTGGTTGGTTTCCCCTCTGTCAAATCTCATTCATTCTGCTTGTGTCTTCAGGAACTTCAACTTACTTCATGAGAACCCTGACACAAGTCCCCTATTCTTCATGGATTCATTCCATTGTGATTCTAAGCCAGAGCTTGTTTGGCAAGATGTTTCCTGAGAATATTTATAGTTAGCAGCTTGATTTGGAGCAGACACACGATTTAAGCTCTACAAGCAATATATATATATATTACTATTTTTTTCTGACTTGATTAAGTGTGTCACTGCAACAGCTACTAATCTTTGCCAACAAGAAGCATGAAAGGAGGGAGATAGCAGGAAGCAGAGACGGACAGATCAAGTAAGAGACAGATCAAGTGATGAGGATGTAAGTTCTTTAATTTAGAGATGTTAATGAGGCGCTAACGTGGGTGCTGCAGGAACTATGAACATGAATGAGATCCATCTCTGTGGAGCATCTTTAGTGGACTCGGCTGTCTCCTAATGGGGGTAAAGAAAGTCCACAAATAACAAGATACGAATTGGGAATGGAAGATGCAGGAAGCTCTATAAGGGATCCAGAAACAGACTGTAAAGATCAGAGGAGGCGGAGGCCTCTTGTTTTTGAAATCATCAAGGACAGCAACCAATAGCCCAAGAAAGAAGGAAATGAACTCTTGATCAAACAGTTATTTATTCAATATTCTGATGGCACAGTTTGTTAATTTGCTATCAAAAAGGTATGTTCAATTTGCCTATTGTTATGTCATTTCTTTGCTCATCACCGAAAGGGAATCAATACACAAGTTCTATGTCTAAAGGAATTTCACTTCAAATGTTTCCAGTAAGACTTTTCAGAGATGACAAAGGTGTGAAAGGGTGTAAATTCAAGGGGCAAGATTGTTACTGAAGGTGAAGCTGTGGTGCTGAGTGGTGATGGAAGATTTAAAGGCACTGGGATTGAAGAAAAAAGACAGTTTGAAGGAAGGGCAGGGGGCTTCTTTTCTAGATAAAACAAAGTCCCAGTGAAGACTGGAGTTGTTTCAGGGTTTGGAAATTTTTACAGATCAAAAAGCCTGTGTTCTCAAATTTGGTGAATAAATTTGATTAAAAGATTTTTTTCATTAAGGATATATGCTATTTAAAATATGCCACCAGCTCCATCAACCAACACTAGGGCGACTCAAGTTTTTCCTGAACACAGTGATCATGGCAAATCAACAGTGTACTCCAAATTATTGTCCTATGTGTCCCATGCAGAAATAGAAGATACTCAGTTGATATCAATTACCTATTTTAAGGAACTAAGTCAAACGACTTTGGTCTTATACTCAATAATGTTTTGTTCTCTATTCAGTTTGTCTGTCTAGATACTTAATAATTGCTAAATGGTTATTTCAAATATGTAAAACTTCACTCTTATATAAAACTATTAGAAAACATGAATTTATTTTATATTCCTTTTATTGTGATAACTACATTCATACCATGAAAATCACAGTGTCCACACATTTCCCACTGACTGACCATTCTGGACTGTTCTATAGCTTAAGCCTTTTATCTACTTTTGTTCATTCATTCATTCAACTGGTGTAGATTCTCTGCTTTGTTCCAGGTACTCTCTAAAGTATTGGAGAGGAAAAAGCTTGACAAAGACACATTGTGGTCATCTTTGCCATCTATCAGGTCCAATGTGGACTTTTTTCTCCTGCTCTATGTCCTGGCAGTTGGATTCTTATGGACTTTATCAACAGGGTCCCATGAGCTCTGGGAAATAGATGTACTAGAAGAAGAAAAAGTGGGGTGCTTTTATACCAGTCTCCACTCTGCCAGGTTGTTCAGTGTTGGTTGTTCTCTTCTATTTTGGGGCACAGTCCCATATGGGGATGCTTTCCATATGCCTACCTTTTCAAGGTTCTTCTTCTAGATCCTTTAGGTGAAGAGTTGCTAAAATTAGGGGCTGGGTCTGGGGCTCAGCATTAATGCACTTGCCTGGCATATGAGGCAGTCGGTTCGATTATCAGCACCACATATAAATAAATAAAAAAAGTAAATAAAGGTCTATTAACAACTAAAAAAAATAGAAAAGAGTTGCTAAAATTAAAACAAATAACCTAATGTTATTAGATCCATGGTACTGCATCCTTTTTGTTTTCCTTATCCATTTTTTTTTTTTTTTGGTACCAGGGATTGAATCCAAGGGTGCTTACCCACTGAGTTACACCTCCAGCCATTTTTATGATTTATTAAGAGAGGGTCTAGCTAAATTGCTTAGGGTCTCACTAAATTGCTAAAACTGGCTTTGAAATTGCAATCCTCCTGCCTCAGCCTCCTGAGCCACTGGGATTACATGGGGTGCCACCACACCCAGCTCCTTAACACAAAGTTTAAATAGCCTCTTTCTTAAACTCCTGCTCAAATCATCTTTGAGAATGGTCTCTGTTTCTTTTAAGAACTCTGATTGATACACCATGTTTCTTTCCTTAAGGGATTGATACTGGTAGGTCAGAATAAATCCTGAATGAATACCTATAAATGTTAACAGTTACAACTTTACTAGGCCTCATTGGATTCAGATATTTGCAGTGGTAGCACAATTGATAAAAATATCCCATGCACTAGCTCTTCTTGTGATACAAATATACTCAGATTTTTCATCATTTCTAGATGCAGAGATATTTTCTATCAATTATTCCTGTGGGATATTAATGGTTATAAATACTCTATAACTAAAAATGTCCTTTCTTTTGAGATCCAGAACAAAGACATTACAGTGGTTTACAGGACTTGGAGCAGGAGAGTAGTGTAAGGCTCCTTGTATGTGTTCTAATCACCATTCCAGCTCCCGTCTGTATAAACAAGATCTGTTGTAAAACTCCATTTACAATCTCACATCTTTCCATGCCAGCCTGCTTGGGCATCCACATTTTGTCAGAAAACAATTAAAAATCCACACTGGTTTTACTTTCACAATCTTCTCACTTAGTGTCCCCCCCCCCCCCTTGCTAAAGACAGTGAAATCTCTCTTGCTTTTCTTACGGAATTCTAACAATGTTTTGGAAGGTTTTACTACTCTCCTTGGATTTTCCCTCTTGTTTCCCTTTTACCTTTTTTAACAGATGAAGTCTTCCTAACTAAAGCCAAACACTCAAGGTAACTTTTTAAATTCTACATTTCCTGAATGACTATTAAGATAATTCAATATATATTACAAAGATCCACTATTTTTTCATATTATTCTCAATTTCCCTCTTAATATAAACCAATATCCCATTTATTATTATTTTTTAACCTTACCCTGTATGTCAAGTCAACATATTCTTTGAGCTGTGGATTGTGGTGTCTCGATTTCCTTCTTGAGAGGCTATGGGCAATTTAGAAGCCATTAGTGTATGTGTGTGAGTGGTTTGAATTGCTTCTTCCACCACATCTTTCCTTGAACTTGCTCCACTGAATTTCATTCTCCATTGTGGAAAGCGATTACACAAACTGCCTCTGGTCTTTCTGAAGTTCTTTCCACCTCTTATTCTTGACTGCATCTGTGTTGAATATCTGAATAATTATATAGTTTTGATAAATTTGTTGCCCTAACTATTCACCCCATCTTTCAAGTTGTTCATGAACTTATAGGGTACCCGTGCCACTTGTGATCCTGAGACCATCATCCAACTTTTGAGCTGGTAACCAGTTATTTTTCTCAGCATCATTTTTTTAAGCCAGTTTTCAATCCAGTTCTCTTAGAGTTCAAGTTTTTTATTCCTAAAAAATACCAAATGAGTCAATTATTATTCAGTGAAAATAAAAATAGTGAAAGCCATCCTGAAGACATAGTCTACATATAATCCTGAAAACATTCTATTATTTCTTTGAAATTTGGTGGATGACCAATGATGTGAAAAGGCGAAAATGAATAATTTTTCAGTTTTTCTTTTTTGATACTTAAAAAAATTAATTACTTTAATTAATTTAAAACCTGTTGAAATTCCTCAAACTATGTATTTATTAATATAAATAACAGTGAAATGATTCTTTAATGCAAATAAAGAAGTTTAAGGATGCATTTTGTATTTCTTCAGGAGAACTAGAACATAGAAAAGATTCTCAAAAGGTAAAATTTTATTTGACTAGTTTCATGGTGGAATGCCAAAAGCACCAACTTTAGAATTAGACTTTAACTTGAACTTTGTCTCTGTAATTTATAGCCAAAATTTCCTTTAGGGTATAAATGAATGAAAAGATTGGGTATCTTGGTTTTTATAGGTTTTGGAAGAACTTTAATTCTAGCTGAAGAAATCAAGTATCAAAAAATGCATGTATCAAAAATGTGATTGTTAATTTTTCTTTAAAAATATTGATTTCTGTACCCTCATTCCATGGGGGAAGAATACTTTCTCACTCCACTGAGGTTGGTCTTTTCTATGTGACTGGCTTTGTCTTCACAGTTCCTTGATCCACAACTGAGTTTGGCTAGGTGATTGATTGGCCAATGGAGTAATGACTTGATGAAAAAATAGATCTGAAAAGTTAGACTCTTGCATCCCTCTCACTTCTGTGATAAGACCATGAGTGGGTTAGCTCATTAGTTCCAGGAATATGAGAGTCAAATGAAGCAGAGGCATCCAGCTAAGTTTCCTTGTCTGGACCAAACCAAATAAGTTATCCCTAGAGCTATCTGAGTGTGCCCAGAAAAGATCAGGAGAATCACCAAGCTCATTCTAGTCAGACCACCCATCTCCAAGCCAAGCCAGAGATATGTCAACTCAGCAGACGCACATTGTCTTTTGCTACTGAGATCTTATGATGATTTTGTGTTTATTGTTATTTGGGCAATAGAAAACTGACCTCCCAAAACACCCAGTTGAAGCATCTCAGCCACAGACAGATGACAATGGTTAGCTATAGGTCATCAATGCAGCATGTCAAAGAGACTTTAAATATCAAGTCCGTCTTCCAACCTAGTTAATATTCATTCAGGACAATGTGCCATTTTTCAATCAGATGAGCAGGATGTGTAAAAGAAATGGAATTGGGATTTGAATTTGCAAACTTTAAACATGTCCTCTTAATATCTATGTTCTAAAAAACAAAAATAAAATAAGACTGAAAACAGTCTTGCCATATGCCTGTAGAAGAGCCGTTCATACACTCAGAAAGCAGCTCTGCGTGGGTGTCTCTAGGTCTAGACTCACTAATGCTAATTTCTACTTAATATCACAACTTAGGTTCCTCCATATTGACCCAACCATGAATTGCTCATAATTAAAGGTTTTCTGCCCTCATCTACATTCTCAATTTTCCACATATAAGTAAATACAACTATGCTTACTGTCGCCGAGTTGGAAATCTAAGAATGACCTTTGATTGCTGTTTTGTTTACAACAAACTCATGAAAATAAGTCTAGAATCACCTCTAACACCAGTCTTTGAACTGAGTCACATTCTGTCTTCCCATTCTATCGTCTTAGTGGGCCATCATCGTTACTCATCTAGAATACAACAGTAGCTTCCAACAGGTCTTCTGACTCCACCCTTGCCCTGTAATTTTCTTAAAATTGAAATTGCAAAAAGTTTGTCTTCTGATTAAAATTCTTCTGTGACTGTTACTACACGAAGCAGAAAACAAACACACACAGGTAAACTCCTGCCCATAGCCCCCAAGTCCCTGAGGTTCCCATCCCTCCTCATTCAGCACACTTGGGCCACTCTGCCCTCCCTGTCAGCTCCCCACCACATTCTTCTCTCCTCCCGATCCGTGAGTTCACCAATCTCATGAATGCTTGTGACCTTCACACAAATTGCCTCTGTCCAGAATATTCTTGATGTGGCAAGCCCCATTTCCTTTAGATCTTAGGGCTCCTCAGAGTGGGTTTTTAAACTACACTATTTAAAGTAGATTTCTCTATTTCTCTGCTTCAAATTATTTGTCAATTTTGTCTATATTTCTTTTTATTTTTTTTCCTAATATGTTTTGTCTTTCTCCTCCACTGAGACATAATTTCCTTGAGGTTGGAGGCTTTGTCTGTCTTATGTACTATTTTATCCCCAGTACTCCCTACATGGTTGATGCTTAATAATTGTTAGTTCATTGAATAACAACAACAACAAAAAATTCTGTGTCTCTCATTTCAAGTCACTTGGACAGCTATTGCCACTTGCAGCTTATATTAGCATTTCTCTTTACCTTTCTAACTTAAAGCTCATTTTCTCCAGCCTCGAGTTTTTCTTGTATCTTAATTGGAAGATCTTTGCTTCTGGACAACATGGATCAAAGATGTCAGACCAAGAATGCACAAAAGCTCCCTCAGCTTTCTTAAGTGACAAGTTGAGGCCAAGCTTAACATGAGTGATATTAGACTAATCATATTAATAGAAAGCAGAGGCAGTGAGAAAAAGTGCATTATAAAAATATGATCCCCAACCATTTTGTTGAGGTAAGTAAAATCTCAATGTTTACTCTAAAGTTTTCCATGAGTGAACTGGAATGATGTCATAGTCTCTTGGTACAGAATATGAGAAGGTTCTAAGAATTCCATGTGGTGGGTTTCCATAGTGCTTCTCTGAAAAGGAGACAGCATGCGGTGTTGCTATACTAAGGGAGAAGTCAGGAGGAAATGGTTCCTCGTGGTTCAGTGGCAACCCATATCATTAGCTGAACTCCTGACACCTGAAGCAATTTTTTTTCTCTGCCAAACCACACTGTTTTAATTACTGACCATGGCTCTTACATTTATCTACAGGGTTTCAACTACAATTCAAAGTCACTGAATTTCCTTTCTGGCATGTTTAAAGAAACACATATACCCCAGCTCAATCTCTGAAACCTTGAGTCTTCAGTGACACCCTCTTCTTTCCCAAGGCATTCCCCTACTTCCTCTTTTAGAGGAAGATTGCTCCTCCTCTGTTTGATTTTGCCAAGGTCTCAGTAGCCTCGTGCTGTGAGGACATGTCATCCAAGGAGACCACGGCAGAGTGTGATCATCAAAATTACAAGGTGCAAACACATTGCAGGCTGGCGGGGCGTTTATCGGTGACACCCAGAGACCATCATGCACAGCTAATCAGCAGAACACCTAGATACAAGTTGCCCCATTGGCCACCCCAGGTGAAAATGAAACAGCTGTTTAATTTCGCATCTATGAAATGAACTTCTATCTTGAAACTTTGATGTCTCTATTATCATTTATTTATTTTTTTGTATTGTGGTTATTTGATCTTCCTTTGGTTCTTTTGTGTGTTCTAGAATTATGTTTCTCTATATGAAAAGTAAGTTTAGGGGTGCTTGGATAAACTGAATGTCATAGGGGTGCATTTATTTTTAGGCATCTTAGAAAATATATTCATTGATATCAAATTTATTTCTTAGAACAAGATTATGCCAGGGACTTGGAGTCGATTTTAATTTTCTTAAAATAAAAGAGTAAATAATAATGCATATGCATATATATATATATATATATATATAAAATTCAGATATGGACAAAAATTACGATGTGTTGACTGTGAATTTGGGGAAGCATGGTGCTATTACCTAGTCTAGTTGATCTTGTTTTATGATAGGATCAAATAGGTTGATTAAATAGCAACTTCCTTTAAATTTGGCCACTTGGCAAAATTTTGTTTTGAATGGACCCCAATGTGAAAATCTTTGCAGTAAAATTTTTTAAATGCTAAAGGTGAAGAGTGTGGAAATAAAGGAGCAGAAATGAAAGAACAAAAGTAGGGATGATCCTGAAATTCGAGTTCTGGTTATAATAGCACACTGGGGTGCAAGGCTGGTAAGTGGAGGAAATATGATGTGGGGTCCTACACTGCTCAAGCCTGAAAACCTCCCCAGAAAAGAGCTTCAGTTGGTCTGAGGCTGTGCAATCGCCAGCACAACGGAATGCTTTATTGCCGTCTGGAAGTGTTTATTTTCTGAACATAAATTCAGGGGACAGATTCAAGGCATGTCTAGAAATAAAGCATATCATCATGTGAGCTGAGCTGACAGGGACAATTTACTGTAGCGTGCATTTGTTCTGGGCCAATAGGAGGAGAGTTGGTGATCAACATTCTAAAGGCTCGCTGTTCAGTTCTGACTGTCCCTTCCCTGAACTTTGGCATGGCATGGCTTAACCCTTGAGGGACTGCACTGCAGAACCTGGAGCCCCATGAAGGGACACGTGTTCCACCTGGAGAAATCTACAGTAAGGACATGTTCTACAGCCATCTGTTGGCTGCTGGTCCTATGCCCTGGGAAGGATGGGGCAGCTGAAAGCTAAGCTGTCTCCTAAAGACTTTTGTTGAGAAACCTGAAAATGGAGATTTATTGGTTAAGTTTCCATTCGATTTTGCAGTAAAGAAGGGCCAAGTGTTTATGTTGATCATCTGACCAGGGCTTGCAAGATTACTGAATCTGGAGAGGGTAAGAGGATGTTGTATTTCAGAGTAGGAATTCCCTAGCCCTAGGGAGATGATTTGGAGTGGCAACCTGACTTTGTACATGTAAGTTATTATTGTATCTGACCCTTTCTTATTTACAAACAAGAGAACTTTACACCTATCTTATGTGGAAGCCATGAAAATCAAGTGAGCCGATGCAGATAAAGTGCTGGGCTTAGTCAATACTGCATCCTGTGCTTGTCACTTGTTAAGTATTATTATTTTTGTTCACACGTTGAGCTATAAAGAAAGAGCTGAAAGAGAAATTTTTGCTATTTTCTTGGAGTTGTGAGTGTTCATTTACACACTACTTGTAGAAAACCTAATCTCAGCTATAGGTGGCAATGTTTAATCCATTATTAGAGTATACAGTTTTCAGACGGTTTTCAAGCCTTAAGGACTTTAGATTAGAAAAAAAATATTCAGTTTCAAAACACCTCGAGAGATTTAATTTGAGCATGATATGTGGAGTCAAATTCAAAGTCAAGTAGCTTGCAATTACTCTGATGTGAAGCATATTAGAAAAATGAGGATAGAATTAAGTTCAAGTTGGAAAAATAAATTGGCCAAAGTAAGCTTGATATACAATTGGCCTTTCATATCCATGAGTTCTGCATCTGTGAATGTAAAATATTTGGGAAAAAACTGCATCGGTACCAAACATGTGCATCTTGTTTCTTGTCATTGTTTCCTAAACAGTACAATGTAATAACTATTGACATGGCATTTGCATTGTATTATGTATTATAAATAATCTAGAGATAATTTGAACTAGATAGGAAGATTCGCATAAAAATATTATGCCATTTTACACAGGTTGGAGCATACATGGATTTTGGTATCTAGGGCTTAGAACCAATTCCCCATGGATACCGAAGTATGCTGACTGTATTGAGGATAAAGATTTCAATTTTTTTTTTCATCATAGAAATGAGTAAAAGCCTAAAGTTTGAATGTGTCCAAAATAGGAGGGTGTTTTCTACCACTTCCTTTGGGGGTTCTCCTCCCTCGTTCTTCTCTCCCTTTCTGGTTCTGTACTCTACGGGAAACAAACAGGAGGGTCACACAGGCGAAAGAAGTAATCACAAGGAAGCTTTTATAAACCGAAAGGACATAAGTTATGCTCTGGCATAATTTTTCCTGAGAGACTTCTGAGCATCCAACAGAGTTACTGGGTAGACAACAAGGACTTTAGATATATGGGTTTTATCTTACTTAACATTAATGTTTGCCCTTAAACATTCATTGAGAGAAAAAGGAACAGTTTAATTGAATTTTTTAAAACAAAGGCCATAACTCTTCATTGTCTATTTTAATGATTCTATAAACAAATATTTTCATGGCAAGTTGATTTGTGAGCTGAGGATATACAGGAACCAGAGCTTTCCTTCTTTCCTTGTGCTCTGTGGTTCTCTCCCCTTTTCTTTCTCTTTTCTTTCCTTCCTTTCCTCCCTTTCTTCCTTTTCTCCTTCCTCCTTCTTTTCCTCCCTCCCTTCCTCCCTTTCTCCCCCACTCCTCTTTCTTTCTTTTCAAGGTTACTCCATCCTGATTCTTCAACGTAAGGATGACGGCAACCTAATTGAGACTCTAATTCTGGCGTTAGGGAGACTACTGCCAATATCTTACTGGTGACATCTGATCTAGTGATGTGTTTCTCAACTATCTACATAACTTAATAAGGCTCTTTTTAGAAACACACTAATGGGGGATTAGAAACTGGCTAAATGGCACATTCCATTTCTCTTACAGATAACTCCATATATTACTACTTCTGTTTAATAATTAATGCTCTTGTTTTTAAGATATTAACAATTTAGTCTTTGCCCTACTCAATCCACTCTCATAATGAAAAGCTCAGTGTGTCTATGGGCCTTGTATCACTTCCACACTAATTGTGATGAAATGCTCAGTGTAATGCACCAATAAATATTTGAAAATTGGGTGGAAGGAATGTGGGGAAAGCACTTTGTGCTTTTAATTGATATGCTGAACAACATTGGTTGCAAATGGAACTAATGCATTTGACTTTTTTTTTCTTCTTCTCTAGATGTGATTTAAAAATTGTGGTGTCTGAAACAACCTGGGTTGGTTATTCACTTTAGTTAGAGTGTCTGTTTCAATGTCAGTTGCCCTTGCTTCCTTTTTCTCTTTTACCGTAAGAAACAGTTTAGTAGCAATATATTCAAAGTGGTGACTAAAGTTCATTCAGAGTCATACGGAGGTGTTCTTAAATCTGGCTCATCACGACTTCTTAGCCTTCTATGTTTTTCTTACTTTTAAGTCTCCTTTACCATTTGCCTGAGTCACTTGTGTTTTTTTGTTTTGTTTTGTTTTGTTTTTAATTCATCACAAGACTGAGGGACAGTGGGTATCTTTCACTTTTCTGTGATGTCCAAGTTGTAGGCTTGTTTTTCAGTCTCAGAACTGTGATACAATTTAGCTACTGTGTTTAGTTCTTGTGAGAGTCCTTTTCAGGTTAGGAGAGATCTTTGGATCTCTTGTCATTTCCAACAGAATTGTCCTGCTTCTTTAGTGGCTCCCTCACAGCTGTTGAAGTCTTTCCTCCCAGGTCATAGTATTCTGAGAAGCCCAGGCTCTTTAGGATTTGACTGCTTATGTCTCTGGCCTCACAGACTACTAGCAAATCACCTCCTCCCTCCTCTACCTCTTTTGCACCCCATGACCACACAAAGCTACAGCCATGATTTGGTCCTTGTCCTAGATTGCCACAACTGCTTTTCGTTCCTTGATCTGTTACTTAGATGTCATCTCCAGCCTCCTTCCCTGACAGCTTTGGGAAGAGTTTGGTTTCCCTACTCTCCGCAATCACAGAGCAACCTGCATTCTCCTATTGTGGTACCCACTGTGCTGGAAATGCCAGTTTATATGGCTACCTTTCTCAGTCCCCTGGGGGATGCTGGAGAGACCCTGCCTTTGAGGTTTGTATCCTCAGGACTCAGAAGAGTGTTTGGAAATTATATATATATATATATATATATATATATATGGGGTGGGGAGCTGGTGTTGAGTAAAGGTATCAATGAATAGGCTAAGAATGAATGAATCAATTCTCCAGAGCTAGTTTCACACCTCCAAGGTATTGCTGGATAATAGTGTCCATGGAATTGCCCACCCTAGAGATTACAGCTTTCTTTCTTCCTCTCCTTAGAATCAAGAAGAAAATTAAGCTAATGACAATTTTTCAATACTCTTAGTTTTCAGTAGGTATTTTTAAAAAGAAAAGAAAAAAAAGAATACAAGAACTTTTATTTAGAGAGCTTGATTTTCTAAAATTAATCAGGTTACTTGATATTGCATTAAAACTATTAAAACTAACACTATCTGCTAAGTGTTTGATATTGTTTAAGAATTGACTAAGTGACCAAGACAGATTGTGAGTCTTTTGATTAGTGGTAAAAGGAGGAGGGCCAGAAAAGTCCTGTGAGGTAATTCCTACTTGGGATCTTTTACTTGGGTAATATACCCTTAATTTAGGAAGAACTGTTAAAATATACTTTCTGTTCAGACTCCTCCCTGAAATTTGTAACCCTTTGCCCTTCTTTCTCCTCTGTATACATGTGAATACTTCATATTTTTCTCTTGCCCGTTAGGAGGTTCTGTACATGGAATTTTGGGAATTTTTTTAATGTTATAGTAATGTAGTGCGGCTATCCCAGATTTCTATCAGAAGTGGCAGGCAGCCAAAAACTAGAATCATTGTTTGCAAACTCTAAATATAGAGTCAAGATTTATATGAAGAAAACAGATATGTCTTGTTATAAAACCATGAATAAGCATTGGCACAAACATAATAGTTTATTCTTCCTTGATATCGCTTATTTTAAATAGCTATCTATCTTTTACCAAGATACTGTAGAAAGATACATTATAGAAACATTTGCTTCCACTCAAAGTACCGGAGAGTTGCTCTTTTCTTATTCCAGTTAAGACTTCATTATTTTCTAGGAAGTGATGAGGGAAATAAGAGCCAAAAGGTGATTTGGTCTTTCTAAATTTCAGGTAGCCTGTGGGGTCGTTATTATTAATAATGCATCATGTTCATCTTTAGCTCATGTTGATGTGGTTTATTATTATTACTATTTTATTCGGGATCTGCTCTAACTTTGCACAAAGGTCGCCTTGATCCTGAGACTTCTTTGGCATTTATTCTACAAGATGTCACATTCCACAAAGAAAGAAGCCTCCCCCGTGCCCATCTGTGCTTCCCATCCTGCCCCCTCTCTTCTGATTTCCATCCCCCTTTAATCATTTCTGCCTGGTCCACAACAAAGGGACAGCAGGGGGAAGAAAGACTTTCGGAAAGAGTTAAAAAGGATGGATGAAATTCATACAATGTACACCATATGGCCTGACATTTTCCAGATTAGGTAAACATTTCTGTTGGGGATAAATAGTTCTGTACATTGATGTAAAGAAATTGCATGAGACAAGGGCACATTCAGCATAGTTATGCAATGGAGTAATGTTTGCTCAGGAAGAGAAATCTAAAAACTCAAGGGCAAGTAGCAGGAGGGATCTTGGTACACTCCAACTTCTGGAAGAACGGGTTAAAAACCATGAGTCTATGGCCAAAATAAATACTGTCTCCTCTAAGCTAAGCATTAGTAATTGTTTTTAAATGCACGTGCGCGCGCACGCGCGCGCGCACGCACACACACACACACACACACACACACTGATCCACTCTTGTAAGAAAGTCCTAATAATCCATCACCAAACCTCTCTGAAACAACTAAAGTTCTAAATTTTGTCAAAATCCATTTCTAGGTAGCCGATGCCCACAAAGAGACACTTGCAATACCTGGAAAAATTGATTCTAGGTGGGTCGTTTCCAGTGTGTGTCCCTCTATTGGGTGTAGACTGCTCTGCTCCTTGGTGAACAGCCCCAGAGCCGTAGATTTCATTTGATCTTTGCAAAGGCTAACATCTGTCTGCTGTCATTTTAGTAAGATTGATGACAGGCAAGAAAGAAGAAAGGGGAGGGAGCGGAGGGAACACAGACAGGGAGAAGGAGCTTTGGGCGGCCCCCACGGTGGTGGCCAAGGCTGCCAGGGGTCACCACTGCAAACCTTTTGGCCGATGAGGGCTGTGGTGAGAAGCAGCCAAGGCCCCACACTGGCAGTAATTGTGCTTGGTTGTTACAGCTGATAGCTAGAACTCCAAGATACAAAGGCAGCATTTTGCACCTTATATATCTTAATAGATTACTCACATTGCATGCAGCACCAAGCTAAATGTTATGACAGCCATAAGAATGTAGTTTACTGTTATCTTAATGTAGCTGGGCAGTGTGGGGTAAAGCCATCAAAAATATTATATTTTTTTAAAGTTTCCAAGAGAAACTAACTGATGCAGACATAGAGCTATTTTTACACAAAGCCCTGAATTTTGGCAAACACTTTTCAAACCATAATTTTAAATATATACACACATATTTCACATATGCATATGTATATGCATGGATATGCACATTTATATATGCATTTCCCCCGTTTTGCTAAATATCATTTTTCTTTCACTACTTCCTTTAAATTGTTATATGAACACCATCCAGGGAAGCCTCAATTTAGATATTTTTAAGAGATGATCCCATATTTGAAATTTGTCTAGGAAATAGTAAGCAATATTTTTAAAGGTACAAATGCACACTTGGGGGATTTGGCATGAATGAAGAAGGACATAGACTTTCCATTAATGATGTAGTTTAAACATACTAGTCACATCCACTTCTCCGGGTACACACACCTGCTTGGAACAAGCCAGCACTTGCCTGTGAAATAAATGAAATTGGAGAGGGTTAAATCCCTCAGAAAGTGGGGAATCCAGGAAAGCACTATTTTTATGCTGGTGTGGTCGGATGTTTGACGGGAACTTGCTGAAGCGGTGGCTACAGGGAGTTTAGACAAGTTTTGGCCGTTATCAGCAGGAGGCAGATTCTATGAATAGAATCTAATCCAGACACATACAACACTTTCCAAGTTTGGTTGGAAAGTAAAACAACTTTGCTTTATTCAATGGGAGCCCTTAGGGCCTTAGAATTCCTTGTGACATCAAGGTGACGACATGACAGAATGACTGAGTTCCATGGGCCAATTTATGTAAGTTTTAGGACATTCCAGAAAGCAGGCTTGAAGATCATACTGTCCTGTCTGATTCAATTATTTCATAAATGAGAAATTGGGAATTTTTTCCTGAAAATATAAATTTCTAAAATAAAATATTTTTTTCCAAATTCTTTTGAATTTAGCAAATAAAGTTCTACTTTGAATAGATTCATATAGAGCAGAATCAGCAAGAAGCGAAAGAACAAATATTTAAAGATCAGAAAAAAGTGAACACACAAGAGAGTGTCAATTGCCATTTCTACAATATGAGAGAAATTATTTAAAAATGGTGAGGGCCAGTAGATTAGGCAATTGATCTCTATAGTGTTAAGAAGTCACTTTTACTTCAGTTTGGCTGAACTTTTCCATTATTTGGGGGAGTTTTTAAACATATTTAATATGTTCATGGAAGTACATATTTTTGCTTTGGTGGAGGATGGGGAATACTTCATCATAAAATATTATGCTGTAACATAGAAGCATAGAGAATTAGCTCTTCCCTTTGGATTTTTTGCAAGTGTTTTCTTAATCATTTTTCTTTTTATTCCTTTTATTATATATTTTTTCTTTTTATGGTGCTGCAGATTGAATCTAGGGTCTCATGTGTGCTAAGCATGCATTCCACTGTGAGCTATTCCCAAGCCTCTTCCTACTGGATGAGTCAGAGAAGATATATCCACTGGGGTTGGGGAGAGGGTCTTTGGTTGAGACTGGGAGTTAATGTCAAAATCTCAGTTGATAAGGTCATCTTTAGTTTTGTTTGTTTGTTTAATGTCAGGGTCCATGTACTCTTAAAAGGGTAAATTTAACACAATGGAAGAAAGTTAAATGTAAGAATTCTTTTCACAGCTTTGGGCAGGGTGAGGGAGCTCTGTCAATAAGGGATGGTAAAGCATAGAAGACATAGAAGAGCAAACAACAATGACTAGGACTCATCACAGTTATAGCCATTTGTAGTAGATTAAATGGTGGTACTCTCAAAAGATATGTCTGCTAGAACCTACAAATGTGCCCCCACTTGGAAGGAGTTTTTGAAGATGTGATTTAGTTAAGGATCTCAAGAGGAAGCATCCTGGATTGTCCAGATAGGCCCTAATCCGATGGCAAGTGGCCTTATGAGGAAAAGAGAACATAGAGACAGACAGAGAGGAGAAAAGGAGGAGGAGGCTGTTTGAAGACAGAGGCAGAGATAGGAGGTCAGGGGAGGTAGGCAGACACAGGCCAATCCTTGTCTGAAGGCCACTAGAAGCTAGAAGAGTAAAGAAGGAGTAAGGTCTTTGGAGGGAACACAGATCTGCCAGCAATTTGATTTTACACTTTGGTACTGGAAGAACTTCTAGAACTAGGAGATAATATAATCCTATTATTGTAAGCCTCTTAGTTTGTGGTAATGAGTTATGGTGGCTCTGGGAAACTAATGCATCAAGGACAGGGGTCTTCAGGCAGGTGTATGGTCCAGCCTGCTTACAGGGAGAAGCAGGGGCCACATAACTGGGAGTTTATCCCTCCTCCTAGTCGCTAATCTCCAACTGTGCCTCCCACTAACCAAAACAAGTTACAAACATGACACTGTACCCCATACAGGCTGTACGATTATTATGTGTCAATCTAAAAAATTAGTATATTTTTTAAAAAAAAACAAGAAGTGGAGGAGAGTTCCAGTAAAGTGGTTCTAGAATGCCAGGTTTTGGAACATGAAACATAGGGGGAAAATTTTGTGTAGGAAACAGGATATCAGAAAGCAGCAGTGGTACAGTATGTATTCCTTCATAACAAAGCTTCTAAAAGTCAAAACTTTGCAATATCTCATTAGCAATAAAGAGGTTCAAAAAGAAAACTCAAGCTCCCAGTTATCTAGGATTTGGAGAAGACCATTGTCATAAAGAGAAGCCATGGTGGATGTGAATGTTCAGGGTTTGCTTAGAGATCAAGTGAAACTCATCAAAAGACATGCATTTTAAAAGGCTAAAAACAAAAATAATTGAAGTCCTTGAGATAAATAGGAAACCCCAAGCAAACGTAGAACTTAAGAAGTTATTAACAAAGTGAATTTTTCTAGTTGCTCTGATTTTTAATGCTCTACCTCTAGTCAATTATCTGCACGTTTTAACAAATTCAGATTTATAATTGTGCCCAATCAAGTAAAGATATGAGCTTCTCTATGAGTCTCAAATTTCTCATGACTAGATACTTCTGGAAGTTGAGAGTTCAGGTGACTTCATCTTAGTTCAGGTGACCTGTTCCCCCTGAATTTCAGAACTTGGAGCCCACAGAGGGACAAAACCATTCCAAGTGTGGTTTCCCAAACCCCACAGACACCTGGTATCATGAAATCAACTAGTTACTAAGGGAGATACAACAGAAAAATATGACTCGATGCATTATTTTCTGGAATTTAATTTTTTCTTTTACAAAAATTTTACTTGGAACAGTGCTTGCTATCTAGGATATGATGTCTAGTTTAACAATGATGTCTAATGTAACAAAAATTATACATTTTATACATTAATTTCACATTTTCTATATCAGATTTTCAAGGTAGCTCACAACAAAAAGAAAAGGGCTATTTCCACATGCTCCATCATATGAAACTGGAGAAATTTACGTCCTCTTTAAGTTTTCCTTTTGGGAACCTCACAAAAAAAAATAATATTAAAATGAGCAGCTTCTTTCTCTGGACCTTTATCTCAAGGGGATTTCCCCCAAAGCAATCCATTGTTCTAGCGCAGAACTTTCTATTAAAGTATTGATTTTTAAAAAATTCCCCCACACAGGAGTTAATGTACTACTCTCTCACTATTTTTACTCGGTTGGTATATTAAAAAATGCATGAACTTTGGGGTCAGTCAAATCTGAAATTGAATTATGACTTTGCCACTGCATAGAGGTGGCACTTGGGTTTTTATGAAGCTCAGAGTCCTTATATATAAAGTAGCTGATCACAAAGGCTTGCTGCAAGGATTAAGCACAATTATGCAAGTACAGTGCTTGGCCCATTTGAGGTGCTGGTAGGAGATTAAATGCTCTGTAGGTTGCTATAAAAGTAGAAAACCCGGAAAGATGAGTGGGAACACAAGGGTGTGTCTAACCATGTTTTGTTTGGTCTTATCACTTTGGGTTCTCTGGCACTGCCCTATCTAGCTCCTTCTCCCTGTTTTTACCATCTGTTTTCCTGCTGCTTTGTGTATCTTCATAATTTAACTCTCCTTCCAGCCCCCCATCATTGTGTTTTATTTCCCACCCATCCTTTTCCCTCTTCTGGCTGTTTGGTACCCAAGAGAGAGCCCAGCAGGAGGATTTGGCCAATGTAGTCTCCCCATTTCCCTCCCCAAATTAAATGCAAGCTCTAACTTGGCAGACCAGGTTCATTTTCTCCAGCTCCACAGGACCTGTGTGGGATAAGGAGCTGGCCTGTTGCTAATTAGAATCAATGACCCCGGCCTGATTCCAAGATTTAGAAACAGACAGCGCTACCCCTCCTCACATTGCCTGGTAGTAAATATCATTTCTTTTCCTCTGGCTCCCTTTCCTTCCAAACTGAATGAATCCATTTGCCCAAGCCCTGGAAGTCCATCTAATCAACTGTCTGCTAGGTGGGGTGGAGCAAACACTCTTGAGCTTTGCAGTTTGCTCAAGTTGGCTACAACAGCAATGCTTAAAGTGTGATGGATAAAAACATGAATGATGTGTAGCTCAGAGTCAGGCATTGAGCAAAAGCCAGATGAAAATATTTATCTGTGTCTTCCCTTTGGACAAGTGACACAGTTTCTGTCTCTGTCAAACGCTTTTCTCAGGTAAATTGCTCAATCTTATTAAAGAATCACTTCTGGTGGGGGCAAATTGTCAAATCCAAGACATTTATATTAATCTGGATGCATTCAGCTGTTTATAATTCTGTCATAACAGCCACTTCCTGAAAGAAATGTCTCTTCTAGGGATCTTTACAAAATATAGTAGATGAAGAAACTGCTGATGAAAAATGTATTTTATAAAAGTAAAGAATTAGTTTAAAAAACAAAAGAGCAGGGCACATCTATCTCAGTGACACAGGTAACTGTGATATGGATATTATGGGTTATCATAACTTAAATCCTGTTTGGGGCAAGATATTATGTTCAAGTCACAGGACCAGTGTTCTAAAGGTTGTTTCTTACTCTTTGTTATAACAACATTTAAGGAGAAAGGTTTTCATCAAGAAAATAACCTGCCTTCCATTAGTTTGATATCACTAGAGACAGTCCCTATTGTGGACAAAGGTGTTTCTGTCATAAAATTACTAAAACCTCTGCTCTTTCCTGTGGGAAGAAGCCATTTATAATGACTAGAAAAGTAAATAAAAATATATAACTGATGTTTCAGTCAGCTTTCTGTTATTGTAACAAATATATAGATAATCAACTTATAAAGCAAAAAGGTTATTGTGGCTTATAGTTTTAGAGGTTCCATTCTATTGTATGTTGGAACCATGACTTTTGGGCCTCTGGTGAGGCAGCATAACATGTTGGGGAGTTTGTGGGGGGACTCAGCAGCTCACCTAATGGCCACTAAACAAAAGAGAAAGGAGTAAGGAGTGGAGATCCCAATATCCTCTTCAGGGGCATTCTCTCAATGACCAGAAGATCAACTTCCCCTTTTCCACTCCCACAGTCCTACTGTAAGGAGAGTCCTGTGACATGGGAGTTACTTATATTTGTAGAACGAAGGAGTGAACATGTGAATGAATGAGAGTATTCCAGGAACTTGTGGAGTGCTGCACATGTGCTAATCTATCTGACTTTCTGCAGTAGTTTCCTGCAGCTGCTGTAACAAATTATCATAAATGTCATTGTTTTAAAAACAACAGTTTACTCTGTCATGGCTCTGGAGACCAGGAATCCAAAATGAAAGTGACATCAGACTGGACTCCTTCCAGAGGCTCGAAGGAGAAACCTTTCTTTGCTTTTCCAGTTTCCAGTGGCTCCAGGTGTTGCTTTGGCTTGTGGCTACATCACTCCAGTCCCTGTCTGGTCCTTACATGGCTTTCTCTGTGGGTCTCTCTTCTTGTCCTCAGATCTCCCTCTACCCTTCTCATAAAAGAACACTTGCATTGGGTTCAGGGTCCATCTGGAAGGATAATCCAGGATTATCTCGTTTCAAGATCCTGAATCACATCCCCAAAGTCTTAAAAAAAATTAAATAACATTCCCAGTTACTAAGAATATATGAGATATCTACTAGGGAGGGTGCATACTGAGCCTACCACACGTGAATTAGTTATTATGAAAATAACTGCTATTGTGCTTTGCCTCTTTCACAGATGAGAAACTTAGAGGGGATCTCAAATTATTTCGGTAGTTTCCAAGACCCACCTGAAACCCTGGAGAAGAAAAAATAAAAATAAAAAACCCGGAGGAAAATGAACATCCTATTTAAATATATCCTAAAAATTCTTAAAGTATGGCATTCCATCTTGTAAGGCACAAACAGAAATTCAGATCCAAGTAATATGTTCAATACTGTAGTAATAAAAAATAAAAAAACAAAAATGCCCACACACACTTACCACAGGCTCCACAAAATCCAAACTACTTCCCCATTGTTTATGGTAATTGAAACATCTGATATTTTTTCTACATACACCAGGTCTTCTCTTACCTGTTATCTAGTTTCTTCTTCTTGTGGGTTTTCTTTTTCTCTTTCTTTTTTTGTGTGAAGGAGAATTCTCTTTGTGGTTTTGATGGGAAGTCTTCAATTCATTTATTTGTTGACTTTTTTGGTACTGGGGATTGGACCCAGAGGCGCTTAACCACTGAGACACATCCCTATCCCTTTTTATTTTTTATTTACAGGGTCTCACTAAGTTGCTTAGGGCCTCACTAAGTTGCTAAAGGTGTCTTTGAACTTGGGACCCTCCTGACTCAGCCTCCTAAAGTGCTGAGATTACAGGTATACATCACCCTGCCTGCCTGATGGAAAGTCTTAATGAAAAGAGGAGAAAGTGTTAGATCTAAACACCAATGATATGTGTCATCACTACATGCTTTATGCTTTGTTAAATATTCGCAACTCACTGTGTGCTTGGAACTATGCCAGGTTATGGATTGTATTGGTGAACAAGGTAGAATCTAGTTTAAATTTTTGTGAAGGAGAATAGCAAGGAATCAAAGAACTATGAACAGCAAGAGAGCTGGGTGTCGTGGCACACACCTGTAATCCCAGCAGCTCAGGGGGCTGAGGCAGGAGAATCACAAGGTCAAAGCCAGCCTCAGCAAAAGTGAGGGGCTAAGCAACTCAGTGAGACACTGTCTCTAAATAAAATACAAAATAGGGCTGGGGATGTGACTTAGTGGGCAAATGCCCCTGAGTTCAATCCCCAGTGCTAAAACAAACAAACAAACAAAAAAACAACACAGCAAGAGAGTAACCATATATTTTTTTGAGCATTACATACCAGATACAAGTCACCCTGCTTATCATGTGCTAAAGAATTTAATTCTTATGAAGAAATGTTAATAATGGCCAAAATAGCTGAAATGCAGAGAGCAACTCACCCAGGCTTTTGGGGGCACTGAAGATGCCACACTGTAGGTGAATTTAAAGTAATAGTTAATCAGACTAAAAAAGTGAGAAGTATATTCCAGGCAGGAGGAACCAGAGTAGTAGTATTGCAGGAATTGCAGTATTGCACAATACATATTTGGAACTGAAATTAACTAAAATATGACTAGAGCTAGGTGATGAGGGCCTCAGGGGTAAAACATAAAGCTGGAGGGGTTAAGAAAGATTGCCTGATTTTCCAAAGCTAATGAAATCCTTGGACTAAAAAGAAATCAAATAGAGATTTTTGTCTTTTTCTCCTCCTTCTCCTCTTCACAAGTGCTTGAGTGTCCTCCCTCTCTGATCCAGGCGTACCAGGGTTCTTGAAAGCTAAGGGAGTAGGTTGATCAGAACACTCTCCTGTTCTTGGCATTATCAGATGTGCTATTCTTCTGGCTTGTCTACAGAAAAAGAAAAAAAAAATGGAAATGCCCCAGGCAGATTCTAGCCCCTTTCTCTGGCTGGTTCCTGTGATGGTTTAATGTGCCCTTATCAGTTCCACTGGCTGAATTCTCTCTTGTCCACTTTTCAACGGCTTTCTGCCCAACTTTATCTTAAGATACGTGAGGTTAAGGAGTCAACCACAAATTTCATATGTAACTCAGATATTGAAGGTTCTCCAAAAGTCCCTGTTGGTAAGTGTATCACCTTGTACCTGGAAAATTTAATTATGAATCACATCTTGCTTTTAATATATTTTTCACATTTAATTGTTCTATCATTCCTATCCAAAAAAGTTGTTTCATTCTTTAACATGTGGGCCTAAAATATGAGCATTATGTTGAATGCAAAGAGGACACTCAATAATTACATTTGAAATTGAGAAAGGAATTTTGTTTTTTAGGGAGTAGATAAAGCTGTATGTTGCTTTTGAATTATCTGTAACACATAACAATATATATAAAAGCTCTAACTCATTAGACATTGTATATAAGTGAACTACGTTATTTTATTTATGTTATTAAGATTAATTTGAGGAGATGGTTACATGAATTACCACCCTGTTCATAATTCTTCCACTTTTTAGAATATAAAAAACAATCGCTCTAAAATGCTAAGCCATAAATGTTTCATGCTTTATTTTATATTTCAAATAACATATGATTTTTGAATATCTGGTCTTTCATGGGTCAAAAATATCTAAAGATTCAGAAAAACCTGGAAAGAGATGGGGAGGACAGTTGAAGTTATTTGAGATACTTACTACATGGAACAAATGAAGTTCAGGTTTATGTGAAAGAGCTTGTCAGAAAATATTATGTGCCCCAAACTGGAGAATGTAAAATTCTTACCTAATATTTCTGTTGCTTCTTTTAAAAATATTTTTTTTAGTTGTTGATGGACCTTTATTTTATTTATTTTTATGTGGTACTGAGAATTGAACCCAGTGCCTCACACATGCTGGGCAAGCGCTCTGCCACTGAGCCACAACCCCAGCCCTATTTCTGTTGCTTTTAATCCAATATTTCCAGGATGGGGAGAGAACAATGGGGGGAAAGGAAGTAAATGACTTCAGACTTTCCTGTATCTCAATTGGGAAAAGAGAGAAAAATGTGTCGTCCTCCAGGCTGTTTTCTGAGTTCAAGGGATCAACTATTATTTATTAAAAATCTTTGTTGCAAGTTTCTAAAGAAGAAGGTAAAGAAAGCATTGTCAACAGTGAGTCACAGTGACAGCAAGAAAGATGCTTTTTCACTAGGTTGCTGTTGTGGAATTGCACTTTGAGCATTTGCAAATGTTTCTAGTGGATAAATAGCAATATACTTTGGAATATCAGGCTCTAGAAATTTGGTCACATCCATCCCAAGCAAGCCTAGAAGAAAATGAAATTGGTTAGCTTGAGGGCGATGATCATTTTTTTTAAAAAAGATATTTATTTGTGTATACATGAAATGTGTGGAAATTCCACATGTACCTTTGTCATTGGCCAGATTGAACCATACACTTCATATAGGGGTCCAGGAATTGGGATTTACTTTTTGACTATAGAAACACCGAAATGCTCTGTATTTCAAACCGCAAGAGATGGAACAGGGCCCATTAAAAAGGAAATAAGTGGCCAGAATCAGCCCAGCCACACTAACCAAATGCACATCCTCAGATGGAGACCCACGGTTGTCTCTTTCAGATGCTATTTTCAAAATCTTCACAAAGGACTGCGCGGTGATTATATGTATTCATGATGTGCATATCGTGTGCTCAGCTCAAAGGATATTTGAATGATGCATTGAGAATTATTCCTAAAAAAAGATTCAGCATCTGTAAACTGCTTCGTCTTTGAGAAAGGGAAGGAAAAAAAAAATATGGCTTGATTTTCTTTAAAAAAAAAATACCAACTCATAAAGCAGAGCAGCTTATGTGAGTTGGTGTTAATGCCCCATTACACACAGACACACTGAGGCATAATCACACGCATTCACGTCCACACAATCACACACACATAAACAACCATGCGGCATTGCTTCGCCCTGATTATTTCCATCTTGAAATTCACTTTTCAAATCAAGGGAGCCCTAAGCTCCAGCTCATAGGTTTTTCCCCTTCCCCGAGCTCTCTTGGCCTCCAGAGAGAAAAATGTCTCCAAGAACAAACCCCAGGCCAAAGGCTTCCCACAGTCTATGGATCAGTTCCAGGTATTTGTATGTGTAATGTGCAGGTGATGGGGCTTGTCTACACACATGTTGAAGTATGGACAACTTGGAGCTGTCGATTCTTTCTTATTCCTCACATCTGTCCTTGATGGCACACCTCAGGGAGACCACACAAGTCACATCCCAAATGTTCTCTGTCTTTACTGACCTGGAAATTCAAGGGCCGGAGGAAGTCACCTGACTTGGGGTTTCTGTGCTGGTCTGGGCTTTCAGGTCACTTGTTTCTGAGAGGCTGCTACATCATAGGAGCAGATGCTGTCTTGTGATTAGCAAGGGCCATTAGCTGGTGTGCCAGCTGAGAGGCATCTCTTGCCCCACATGAAAAGAAAAAAAAAATAAGGGAAAAAAAAAGAAAAGAGTTATACAGGGGAATAAAGTGTACAAATCAATCTTTCCTGGACAGTTGAATATTCTTCATTTTCTAGCATATTCAAAACACTGATGGAGTGGAGCATGCCTGTAATTTCTGTGGCTTGGGAGGCTGAGACAGGAGGATTGCAAGTTCAAAGCCAGACTCAGCATTGTAGCCAGGCCCTAAGCAACTTAGCAGCACCCTATCTCAAAAAAAAAAAAAAAAAAAGATTAAAAGGGCTGGTGTGTGGCTCAGTGGTTAAGCACATCTGGGTCAAATCCCCAGTACAAAACCAAAACAAAACACTGATGGATCATCACCCAAAGACAATCTAGTGGAGTCCAAGAGAATGTTTTCTGAGAACTTCATATTTTGCTTAGAATTTATCCTATTATTGACTAGGAAATATTTAGTGAGTATCTATTACTATATGCCCCAAACCATTAAGTGATGTTCCACTGCAAACTTTTGATTGTGAATATATGAGAAAATGGCCTATGTCTTAATCATACTTGTTCTCAGTTGGAAGGCTGAATTGCAATAGACAATTGATCCATGTCTATGGAATACATTAATAAATGTTTGTCCCATTTCTTGCCCCTAACATTTTTAGTTTACTTAAAAGGACTAATTGTTTTTTTCTAATTTTGCAACTCCCTTCTTATTTACCTGAATTGTTTTGTTAAATAAGTAAAGGTAGAAATGATAGATTAGAATGATAGTCCTGATTAATGGTATTGTTCTGTGGATTTCCTCTGTGATGAGACTTGGCACCTCTCCTCAGCTGGAGATGGTACATATTGCTTCACCCCTTGAGTTTAGATTGCTCTTGTGACTTTTTGGGCCAGTGAAGAATAATGTAAATGACAGCATGATAGTTCCTTTTCTGAACATAGACTTCAAGAAACCTTGTGTCTTTTTGTTCTCTTTCTCTTGGACTCCAGTCTGTGCCATGAGAATGTTCTCTGATTCATCTTCTGGAGGGAGAGAGATCACAGGGATCAGAAACAGACCATCCAAATCAAATCTCGGCAAGGCCAGGCTGACCTCAGCTGACCCACCAGCCCCCTGCACAGGTATGAGCAAGTCAAGCTCAGATAGGTAGAGCCACCCAAGCACAACATTGATTTACAACAAAAATATGTATTTATAGTTTTATGCTTCTGTGGTTGTTTGTTCTAATGCATTATTGTGGCAAGAGATAATGGATATAGGTGTCCTCATATCTTCTTCCCTCCTGGCTTTTCTGCACTCTTCAGTGTCTATTAATCACACTTTCTAAAATCTGCTCCTAGGAAAATTTCTGATTTCAGTCACAATTAACAAATAAATGTTAATTAAATAGATTGCTTATTTGCTAGGAATTAATAATACAAGCATGTATTCTGACTGTGGAATGGCAGGTTTTGCATTATCTTAAAGCACTTTACTTACTCTGATAATCAGAGGGGAGAAACGCAATGCTAAAGAAAGTACAGGAGCAGCAATGGGCAATGTGCACCGTTCAACCTCCAAGACTTCTTCTGATCCTGACATATGGTAACTAATCTTCACTTTGTCTAAGAGCAATTAAGATTTCTTCATCATCCCTGCCTTACGGGAGTTTTGAATCTAAACACATCAGTAGGGGCTCAATTAAATAGAGAGGATGATAACCACAACTGTAAAGACATTGACCTATTCATAAAATTATATTTGTTCAAACCTAAAGCATGTTTTTTCAAGCTTTCAGACTCAAAGACAGTTGATCGATAAAATGGCTAACATATACGCCCTATTGACTGCACATGGCATGAATGGACATGAATGGAATGTTGAGAAATGAAGACAACTTGTAGAAAGAAGACAAAACTTCATCTTTAGGTGGAGGATTATCTGTCACAAAAGGAAGAAAACCAGTGAGGGAAAAAACCACTTGTTCATTCATCTAGAAAATCTTCCCAGAGGAAGCAAAAATCCCTAAAAATTTGAAGCCAGAATTGTAATACCCCAGCCAAAGAATGGTGTTATGGGGTTGTAAATAGTTGAGAATGGTGTTATGGTGTTTTGCTCAACTGTGTGTCTGATTAGCCCTTAACAAGAAAAACTGCTGCAGCACTTTGAGAATTGCAGAACTTCTAATGATCCTTTATACTTAGTAAACCTTTGTACTGTTTTTATTTCATTCCATCAATAATCACTATGGAATGAGAGGTAGGATGGAGTTTGCATAATAGAGAAGTAAAGAGGTTAGACCAGAGGATATATTTCTTCACACAGTTTAATCACTTCCTCACTCAGTCTATCAATCAATCATTCCATCAACCCATGTCCAGCAGGTGTGAAATAGCAGCACCCTGGAATTTGATTTCTCTGTGCCTTAAACATAAGCCCAAAGCCTGCATGTTAGTAGGTGTCTTGTGGATATTTCTTGACCTGATACAAGTGCTCCATACATGTTGACTGACTTATACCTTCCTGGGATTTCTGCCAAGAAATCAGGCAGAAGACACCTGGGCAAAGATTTTATTTGGGGGCAGGGGGTGGTATTGGCGTCTCTCTTTAGAACCAAGTATTTAGGTAAAAATAACAACATGAGTTGAGAGCTCCTTTTAGGTTGTATAATTTGGCTTTTATCCAAAAGCCAGATCCAATGTAACCTATGTGTTTCTCAATTTTTCTGTCTTTATCCTTGTGGTGTTTAATGTGCATATGGAGGTCACAGACAGAGTTGTTTAGAGTAGTTTAGAGAATGGTCTGATCATTGGTTGTGATTTGTTCCAGATTTTCATAGACTCGTTTTTTTTTTGTTGTTATATTATTTGTTTTCTAATAACATATTTAGTCAGTGAGCTTTGTCTTCCAATTCATTTTAATTTAGCAAACTTATTTCCTGTAAACTAGCCAGGTGCCCAGTCAAATCAAATATGTGACTTGCAGAGAACTAATGGATTTTTCCATAGATGATTCATAGCTTCTTATTCCATAGTGACCCCTTCTTTGCTTAATGACATTCCAAAGAACAAGGGTGGTATTCTGAAGTGCTCTACACCAAGGACAGATTTTTAGGGATTTGTTGAATTACAATAGATAAGGCATTACATTTACATCCATGGTACAATGAATGAGCCATGTAGAATGAATACATTAAGCAATTCCCACACACAAAAAAATGATAGTGCTCATATATAAATAATTGTGAGTCAATTTTTACATAAACTCTTGGCATCCAATCAGACCATGTCTCTGATTCACCATTCTGTCCAAGTTGAAGGCTTTCTAGTGTAAGCCTCACCTCTCTGCCTGGTACCTTTCTCTGGCTGTTGAAGCATGCCCAGTAGGGTATCGGGCTAGGGCTAGCAAGCCAATGTCTGAGTACATGCTTACCTAATGATAGACAGAAGTCAGTGCATAACAGAGTCAGGTTTTCTGGCTCTCCAGTGGGAGAGCTACACATGCTCCATACTGTCATCCAGTGGTTCTCATCAGGATTGAGTTTCAGTTGACCACAGTGATAATCTGCTCTTTAACATACACTGTGTTGGTTTCTTTACCTTTCCTGTTTTCTTCTTCACCTATTCCTAGGCCTTTATGGGGTCATTTAGTAAATAAGTCCTTATCTCCAAGTCTACAGCCAGAGGAATTTAATCTATGCAACTCTTAGTCTGGATCCTGCTTTTGGAGAAATCGCATCTTCAGCAAAGCCACGAATGGTTCAAAAATGTTATGGGGATTGTTGCTTCTCTTTCTGCTTAGTTTATTCCATATCTGAATTATAGAACAGCTACTATGAAACATTAAAAAGTATAATTTAAAATATCAAATTTTCCTTCCTTCCTTCTAGATCTTTTATATTTAGTTTCTGGCTTTCAGCCACTAGAATGCATGTCTTACATCCTTGAGATGATCTCAGTACCTTTCTCATTGACCTAGCAAGCTATTTTTTTCCATGATGACAAGCTAAGATCACGCCTCCTAATGACGGCTGCAAGATTGTCTTGTTAGGAGAAGGGCTAAGGTGGGATCGTCTTTAATGACAGCAAAAGCACCTCATAAAACCCGACTCCTCAGTTTTACAGGCATGAGTCTGGAATTTTAGCAGATGTAGACTTACTAAATCAGTCAGTCAAAAATTATATCAGTTGAAGTGCAATGTTCCTGGCAGTCCAAAAAACCTGAACATGTAGGTGATTTGGAGGGCATTTCGTTAACTCTTTAATTGGTCGTTTCAGTGCTAGAGGCAGGAGCTAATTGCCTGTAGGTCACTGTAGTCCTGGAGCTTAGGTAAATGTATATTGTCATATGTCACATTTTCATATGGTTCCTTTGCACAGGTTGGTAAAAATGATTGCTGCATAATTAAAATTAAGACAAGGTGGGAAAAGTGATTCAATTAAAGCCCTGAAGCCATTGCACAAATTATCTGATGTACCAAAAACTAATGAAGAGTTATAACTAGTTTTTTTTTCTTTTGCCTCCTTGTTCTTCAATTCTACGTGCCTCATGGAGTGCCAGGAACCCTTTTCAAGTCCTCTATGGCTGGATATTGGGTGGGCAACTACTGCCAGGAGCAAGTGCATGAGAATCTCAAGCTTTTAAAATATACCTATGCAGAAACTTTGTGGATGGGGATTTTAACTGAAACTAACCAGATGAGAAATTCAGAGGGCCTCTCAATAGCCCAATATTATTTTGAAAACATCTGCTATATTTCAGTCTGCATGGAGCAAGTATTATATACCAGGGTGAGTGATGACAGTGAAAATAAATGAGATTTGTCATACCTAAAACATCCCATGTTTTACATCATTTATTTTACAAATCTTCCAAAGTGTCTCAGGAGGCATTAAATGGGGAGCATGGGTGAGAACTCTGAGATGCCACATTTAACGACAATTTTAATTACTTGATGTTGATGTAACAATTGAATATATATTTTGCGTACACAAAATAAAGCCAAAGGGATGTTTAAAAAGCAAAAAAAAAATGTCAGGTTATCAGTTTGTATCTCCTGAATTCTATGTATGCAGAAAATAGTATTCACATTCAGCCCTGACTTAATGCAGATACAAGAAAGAAGCAGGTTTGGTCAATAATGAATAACAACTTGGGATAAGTTTTTTGGTTGTCAGAATGCTGATATGAAATAAAAATCATTTTGGGAATGTGTCAGAAAACTAATAACCTCTAACCACCTACAGTTACTAGCATTTATTAACATCAGTTGCCAGGAATTTGACATATATTATTTCTGTTGCTTACAACAGCTCTGGGAAGTAGTATTATCATCTCCTTTTAGAGTTGCTGAAACTGAGCCTTATGAAGTTCCAACAACTTCATCAAAGTTATCTATGTATAAATGTGGACAATTGGCTCCCATGGGTCTAGACTTTCCATGGGTATTTACATAATGAATTACCCTGAAAATTTATGACTTAAACAATAACCACTCATGATTCTGTAAGATGACCGGGTTGAGCTGAGTTGTTCTTTTCTGTGATATTGACTAAGTCTGCATCACCTGTCTTGTGTCTTGGCTGGACTATTCAGGATGCCTCACACGGGAGAGTGGTGGGTGTGGCTGGAAGACTGAGCTAGCTGGAATGCAAAGGGTGCTGTGGGTTCTCTCCACACAGTTTTAAAATCTTCCCCTCTCCTTCTGACCCTTCCATGGAGTCTCACCAACAGGGTAGTTGGATTACTTATATGGGCACTCAAAGCACCCCCAAAAAACACAAATGAGGACCTGTTAGGTCTTCTTAAGGCTTAGTCCTGAAACTGACACATCCTGCTTTTGCTACATTCTTTTGGTTAAAACAGTTCATTGACTACTTCAGCTCCAATGTTGGGGTGACTGCACAAGGACATGAATACCTGGAACTATGGTTGTCTGGGGACCATTTCTGGAGATTCACCACTCTAATATATGATTCCTAAGGAGATATTTTTGTTAAGTATCTGTATGGATGCTTATCTCTCCATGAGAGCAGACATGCAGACATGTATTTATATTTTTTCTCTCCCAGCCCAGTTGTTACATCTCTAGCACCTAACATATGATCTAAAATATAATAGGTGATCAATCAATATTTTTTTGAATGAACCATTGTTGAAAGGATAAGAGATAATTATACTATGGTTGGCATATGTTTGCAAGATAATTTTCCTGGGTATGAGTTTGGGTAGATCTGAATTAATAAAATGATATAAAATATTACATTGGTGGATAGAGATAGATAGACCAGGAAGGGACAGGCCATTCCTTGTTCTCTGAAGTGTCAATACCAGCAACAACGAGATTCAAAATACTTAGAAAAGAACTTCACTTGAGTTAACTAATTTAACTCTCTAAAACAAGCAATCAAAAAACACGGTCAAGTTAAGTACAGTCATCCTTTGGTATCTGCATGAGTCTGGTTCCAAGACCCCTGCATATACCCAAATCTGCAATTGCTCAAATCCATTCCATACAGTGATGTAGCACTGGAATATAACCTAAGTAGTCCTCCCATGTACCTTAACTAATCTTTAGACTATTTGTAACACCTAGTACCACATAAATAGCTGTTATATTTTTCTGTTTAGGAAACAATGGCAAAAAAACCCTCTATAATCTGTATAAATTCTATACATACACAATTTTTCACCTAATATTTTCAGTTTTTTGGTTGGTTAGATTCCTGATTACAGAGCTAGCAAATAAAGAGGGCCAACTATACTATCATTTTCCTCCTTTTATAAATAAGAAAACTAGGGGCTGGGGATGTGGCTCAAGCGGTAGCGCGCTCGCCTGGCATGCGTGCGACCCGGGTTAGATCCTCAGCACCACATACAAACAAAGATGTTGTGTACGCCCAAAACTGAAAAATAAATATTGAAATTCTCTCTCTCTCTCTCTCTCTCTCTCTCTCTCTCTCTCTCTCTCACTCTCCCCCTCTCTCTCTCTAAAAAATAAAAATAAAAAAGATTTATAAAATAAATAAATAAATAAGAAAACTAATTCACAGAAAAGAAATAAGATATGACATAGGTAGGAATTGAACCACTATACCTCCAGTCATTGTCTGTCATGACTGCATTACGTTCATAGGTGATTTTCCTCTAACTAGATATGCAGAATGGTGTATGTCACTTTCTAGTTAGGAGAGTTGAGCCAAGATGGTGTTTCATTTTGCAGGGTTTAAAGAGATACAACCTTAAAGGAGAGAGAGAAGAAAGAAAAGAAAGATAAAAGTAATGAAAGAAAAAAGAAAAGGAAGAAAGAAAAGAGAAGGAAAATAGAGAGAAAGAAAGAAAGATTTAAAAAAAAAGCTTACAGGAAATAGGTATAGAAGTCTGGGAGGGAAGAAAAACTGCCTCTGAAGTTGCCCCAACAATTCTCAAACGTGTTCTTACCTCAAGAGGAGTCCTTTCTCATACTCAATAGTTAGGGTCCAACACTCCTTGTACTGGAATGTTGGAGATAAAAACCTGCATGCTAAACATGTGACATTTTATTATCTGTATTTTCTTTCATCATTTTCTCATGTGTTTTGGTAAAGCTTTGTTGATAATCCAAGGCTGCCCTTGTGCTGAGAATATTCTGGACTCTGTCTATGCCTGGCTGAGGGAGACGCAGCACTAAGGAACCCCAGTGAGGAGAGCTGGGACCATCAGGATTGAGTGTGATAAAATCCTAGATGGGAGAATACAAGTGCAAGAAAACCCAAGAAAGGATACTTTTTTCTTCCCAGTTAATTTTCTCAGAGATAATTTAGAAAGGACAGATTTATGCTTCTTTTCCAAAAATGGAAGCAGCTTAGTTGATAACACAGTGACTAACCTAATGATGTACCTTGTACAAATAGACTGTGTCCATGGGCACAGGGAGGGCTAGTTCCTCATCATTTTGTGACCACTTCTGAAGCAGAAGATATCAAAATGAAGGAAGCAGAGGACATGGGAGGGGGTGTTTTCGAGAACCTTGCCTACCCAGTGATTTCGTACATCTAGTTCAACTCATCTAATCTTAGCATTGAGCATTGCTTTTTCACGTTCCTGAGGAAAAAAGAACAATTTGCCTCTATTGCACTTTTTTTTTTGAGCACTGAGAAGACTGAATGTGAATGGGATACTTCATAATCCTGGAATTGAGACTATTCTTTGAGGTCATCTCAGAGATCTTGAATACCTTAGGCTTGGTTGGTAAGCTGTGGGCAACAGCCTCATTCCATTTTGGTAGGAGCAGCCATGAAAATGGAGAAATTGGACAAAAAAGTAGACTATTAAGAAGGTTGAAAATTATGGATGTAAATAATTATGAGTTGGCTTTCTCAGCTCCTTCGGCCAAAAGCAGGAATTTGCTATGAGCCAACCTGGAAGAGCTTGATTGTATAAAATCCACAGGTAAAATTCTCAGTGAAAGAAGATTAGATCTTTGTGTCCTTCTTCCACTGCTAGGGGTGCAAGTTAACCCTTCCCCATCCTCATTTGAGCTTTGCCTCATGGACTTGTAGGCCCACATCATCATTTATTCCAACAGCTAGAGATTAGTGTAAGAAGCCATTCATGTGCAATTAGGTAAATTGAGGGTATGGAAATACATAAGATCGGAGATAGAAACTGGGCATGTTGGTGCATGCAAAGCCTTAGATTCAAGCTTCTTCTCATTTTATACTTTTATAAAGATAGCATGGATAATATGTTTAAACAATGCAATTGGTCCCAAACAAACGATATTAGCAATCATAAATCTTTGTTCTTAAAAAATACTGATACTTTCACCCCAAACAAACATTTTAAAAGTCTATTTCAGTCAACCATATTTATTGACAAGCTCCTATGGGTCTAGCCAAGTTTTAGAATTAGGTACCTAAGCACCTATAAAAAGTGTGAATATCTTACATCATTTTTCCAAGACTTTCTTTTTCTCCTTGACTTTAAAAAAAAAAAAGAAGCATCTATTTGAAAAATGAAGTTGATTCTTTTATTGCTGATGGCGACAACAGAAAAACAGGCTTCCTATCTATAGATATCTTTCAGAAATGAGTCCTTCCAGAACACTGAGATACACACCCCCCCCCAAAAAAAAATAAGTACTAAAGGTGTGTGGAGAAGGGATAATTTAATTCTTCCTCACAGCTTTGGCACTGAAGCTAAAGTGATGGAAAGGAATTCAGAGTGACTCTGATGAGGGAATTCCAGATCTTTTGATTCACTGGGTAAAGGTCTTTGGAGAATATATTCTAATATATCAAAGCCATACACAGACAAATAAAAATCTAATTCCTTTATCTTGGCTGCCCTTTCCTGTGGTATCTAAAATTCAGATGTTTGTCCATGGTAGGGTGGGCCGTGGGAGGGACAGGTTGCCGAAGTTTGGACACCAAGAAATAATAGCAGTTCTGCGTGATACAATAGAGGCTAAGACAGAATTTGAAAGAACATAAATCAATTAATCCAGCAATAAATGGAAACATCTTCATGGAGAACATTCTGTGATCACAGAACCATGTCACATGCATTTGGCAGGAAGAGAGTACAAATGTTTCTAGTTGTCAAGGCAAAACAGAAAAGTGTGAGTGCTAAATAATGGGAAATTTTGATAATCAGAATAAATGGTATAAAGAAACACACAAACATTTACCACTTCACTCCTTTTCATCTTAGAGCACAGGAAGAGAAAGGGTGATAACCCTAATAGAGCAGGTGAACTTTCTAGTGCTAGATATTTCTCTCAGTCCCTTTACTACCTCTTCCTTCCTCCTTCTTCTTCTTTAAGCAGGAAAAGACTACACTGGATTATTTTGTAAGATTCTGTCTTTGTTGTTAGCACGTTAGTACTTGAAAGAGAGTCCTGGAGTAAATCCAGGAGGAATTCCTGAGGTCTTAATGGATGCCTGATGTTTGCAGTTGAAAACCAGGGTTTTCATAGCTATTGTGAGAATTCTGTATTATGGAATAATTGTGAGAGGGGCTGCCCCTGAGAGCTGTGATTCTGAAATGGGAAACTGGGGTACAGAGAGTACACAACTGATAAACTTTCTGGTGGTCACCATAATGAAGTAGCCGAGTGCAAAGGTATCATTTGGCCCTGCCATCTCTGAGGCAGTGACAGCAACAATTTCCCAAGGTTCTCTTTGAACCATGTTCCTTTTCAGAAGCAATAGCTTTTGCCTGAAATTAGAGGTATGTGCTGCTTTAATAGCAGTGACTCTTAGCCTCTCAGCTTCAAGTCCACTCTTGATGCTACACATTGGCTGTGTCACTCCCTCTTACCCTCTTGATTAAACTCATATTGTCCCTTACTGGAGTCTGATAAATTGAGGAATAGAGAAGAGGTTGAGATTCCTTAGACTTTCCTGGCACTTTCAGCCCCCAAGATCCAAGCTCACTGCTCAAACTGGAAAATTGTTATCCTCAATTATAATGTGACTGCATAATTCGATTTTTTTAAACTAAATTTTCTGTTTTCATATTTAGAGAGAGAAATAACAAAGGTAACTTCTGGGAAAATAACAAATGATCACGGTCTCATGACTTCAATCCTTGTTAGTTAGACACTCTGTCAATTTACTCAATTAGACAGTACAGCCCCATTAAACCTGATGTTTTATATGTCAAGAATTATATAAATTATTTATCAAAGGTTTCAGATGGCTCTTGAAGCCATCCCACATTTCCTGAATATCTGTAGTTAGAATTTTATACATTTCTTTATGAATCAAGATATCAAATTGTGATAAATGTTGAGTCCAGTTTCTGTCTCCCTTGGGCAGCTTTAGATTTTAATGTCCTCTGACTCCAGATGTTTATTATCAGACGTTAGGTCAAAAAAGCTTTTGAACTCATGCAACTCTGTCAATTATTTGGAGGGAGGTAAAAATACTCGTGATAGCATAAAATTTGTTCTTGGTTATTTACTAACATATTTTCAAAAAATGACTTTTGGGGACCTGAAGAACCTTAATTTTATTGAAGGCCATTTATAATTTCAGATCCTGAGGCCCAAATCAGGAAATAACTCTCTCCTATTGATATTACGCTCTACTGAAGAAAAAAAAACAGAAAATAAACGCATAAGTGAATAATCTCAGATATCCAAAAGTGCTATAGAGAAATCAATCAGAAGAACCAAGAGCCGGGAGGTGGTGTTTTACAGGGGATGGCAGAGGAGGCTTCTGCTACATTTAAGCTGAGAGGTCAGCTAGGCAAAAATGATTTGGGGGGGCTGGGGATGTGGCTCAAGTGGTAGCACACTCGCCTGGCATGCGCGGGGTGCTGGGTTTGATCCTCAGCACCACATAAAAATAAAATAAAGATGTTGTGTCCACCAAAAACTAAAAAAATAAATATTAAAAAATTCTCTCTCTCTCTCTCTCTCTCTCTCTCTCTCTCTTAAAAAAAAAAGAAAAGATTTGGGGAAAAGGGAACAGGGCTGATATATGTCTTTACTGACTTTGTTCCATGAGGTCTTTTAACAAAGAAGCCTCAAGTGGACACTAGAGATGAGGTGGTCAGAGGAGAGACTCTGAAGAAAGTCATGGACACTATGAAATAGGAAGAAGAAAGGGCAGGACCTCTGAGGTAGAGTAGGAGTGATGGCAACAGTGCATGACTCCCCGGAACCATTCCCAACCCTTTCTCTCTTGCCTCCTTTAATGGCAGAGAGGAAAAGCCCCAAACCTATATTCTCAGCCTCCCTTACTGTAGGGATGTCATATAATTCAATTTTGGCCTAAGTGTCAATAACAGAAGTTTTCCAGGTACTTCTAACAAAGGTCTTATGTTCCAATGAAAAATAATTTTTTTAAAAAGAAAACAGTCTATAATAAAGAGTCTCACCCATCTGCCTCCATTCATTGACTTATTCTATTCAAAATATTAGTTGAGGGCTTACAGTGCAAAAAAAAAAAAAGAGTTTTCTAGGCTCTGGACTTAAAGCAGCATACAAAGCAAAGAGTTGCTGTTTAGAGCTTACATTCTGGTTGAGGGAGATCAAAATAAAATGAAAGAAAGACACATTCACATACCATGAGAGATGAAGAAGAAAGAGAGAAGAGTGGATGTTATTTATTTTTTTAAGCAGTTAGAAAAGCCTATAATGAGACAAAATTTGGGGGAAAAATCCTGAGGGAAGTAAAAGGAAGAAGTGGATCCCTAAAGAAGAGTGTTTTTGGTTTCAGGGACGGACATATGCAGACTCTGAGGATGCTGTTCAGCTGTATACTGTGGAAATTATGGAAGGAACTTTGAGGAGTCCACATTGGTGGTCCTAATCCAATTTTGGAAAGCTGACTTAGAGGAAATACATGCACTAAAATAGGACCCAAAGAAAGAAAGGAGATTTGGAAAGAAAAGATGACTTGGATTTCAGACACATGGAGTTATAGTTCTCTATTGGGACATCCAGGTATTACTATTTACTCTCCAGTTGGATGTATAGGACTGGAGTCCCAAGGGATAAATTTTGGCAATAGTTACAGATTTTATAATCCTTAAAACATAAATGGAAGTTGAAAGCATATGATGAACAAGATTTTTTTTGAAAATAAGAAGAAAATAAAGAAAAGAGAGCTAAGACTGAACATTTTGTGATTTTAAATATGTCTGTCTCTCCCCAAATCAGATGGTAAACTTGGGCAGGACATAGTTGGGATCTTCTCACCTCTCTATCTCCAGAGATTAAAACAGTGCAGGTCTTTGGAAAATAAAGCCATGACATTGGTATCACACTAGATAAATTGCTGCTTTTCAAACACAAAAATTTGACTTGCCTCTGAAGCCTTTCTTCCATATGTTTTGTTCAGGATGGAAGCAAACAAAAATGGCCTTTTGGGGGCTGGGGATGTGGCTCAAGTGGTAGCGCGCTCGCCTGGCATGTGTGGGGCACTGGGTTCGATTCTCAGCACCACATAAAAATAAAATAAAGATGTTGTGACCACCGAAAACTAAAAAATAAATATCAAAAAAATTCTCTCTCTCTCTCTCTCTTTTTTAAAAAAAGGCCTTTCTGTTGTCCCAGATTTGGGTCATTATCAGTGTGTAGAATAGAAAGGTCATGTAATCTATAAAGATAACTACATGAAAGCCAAATAATAAAGATTGTATGTTTCAGTGCTCATATTTTAATCAACGCCCCTTCAGCTCTCTGACCAGAGAAGTCTCTGGTGGCACTTATGGACTCGGACTATCTCAGGTCAGGGCATTTTGAAGAGGCGGGTTCATCTACATTGCTTGGAGAAGAGTTGAATCATTAGTGCCAGGCTCCATTTGTGCTTGATCAAGGAGACTCTTCCTCTGTAGATAGGAGTATAAAAATCTTCATACCAGGTTAAATCTAGACAATGGGAAATGTATCATTCCATTACAAGGAAGAATTTAGAAGGAGGCTGTCTAAGGCAGTTTCTATATTAATCAGGATAGCCCACGATTTCAGTTGCTCAACACACCCAAAGTTAATTCTTTGTAAAGATGGTTCCAGGCAACCTCTTTCCAATAATGGGGTAATCTAGGCTAAATTGGTGTGACTTTGCTGTCTTATAAAAACCCAAAGCTCTTTATATCACACTCACTGTGACCAAGGAGAGAAGTCACAGGGATCTCATACTTCACTCATGTATTCTTAGCTTGGAAGTGATGCGTAAAATTTCCACTCATAATCCATTGGCCAGGAATCCTCACACAGCATGGTGTTCCGTGTGAACGGAAGAAGAGCAAAGCTATATACTTCTGAGACCAAGTTATGTTTGTCTTCGGCTGAGAAAAAAAGATCATAGAATTCCAGTGCTTATTTAACAAATAGGAAACAAGTACTGAGATTCAGTGACTTGATCAAGATGACAGAGCTATTTAGAGACAGAACTGGACAAACCAGTTTCCTGATTCCTGGCTGAATAAATTCAGAGGAAGCAATTCAGTTGTATAGGGTGGAAATTATGGAAGAAATTTTGAGGAGTCCTCATCCATGGTCCTAATCCAATTTCAGAAGGTTTACTTAGAGGAAATACATGCATGAAAATAGGACCCACAGATTTGGAAATATCAGGGAGGAGGAGGCATGTTTACCTTTAAATTTTTATTAATGTGTAACATAAATACAGAAATGTAGTCAAACCAATCATAAAGGCTAATGAATTTTCATAAAATGCATACAAGACATGGAATAGTGCCAGTATCCCAGAAGTATATACTTTCTAACTTCTAAAGCTAGAACTAATTTTTCTGGGTTTGAATGTTTTATGTAAATAATTGCATGACACAAACTTTTTTTTTTCTTGCATCTTTCTTCAGTGTTTAGTTTGTGAGATTTTGTAGCATGACTATTCAACAATTGGATTCCCTATTTTACTATGAAAGGATGTTTGCGTTATTTCCAGACTATAACAATTATGAATAACACTGTATAAATGGTCTTGATGTTTCTTTAGATGCATATACACATGTGTTTCTGTTAATAGGGGAAGATCTTCTTAAAATGTTCATTGACACTATTGCATAGCAGGTAGAAAGCTGCAGGAAACCTTCTCTCTGTCACTTTCGGTGAAGGCAATCTGGATAAGATGTGAAATTACGGTTTTCTTAGAAGTCAGAAAGCAGAGGATATGGAGAAACTTAAGTTAACTAAACTCCAGAAAGTGAAAAATAAAACAATAAGAGAACTGAGAGTAAGAAAAAGATTAATGAAATCATGAAGTTTCTTATTTTGCTTTTGCTTCTGCTTTTCTTTGGTTCGTTTTTTGGTGCTGGAGATTGAACTCGGGGCATTTTACCACTGTGCTACATCTCCAGCCCATTTTTAAAAATTTTTATTTTGAGACAGGGTCTAAGTTACTGAAATTGGCCTTGAACTTGCAATCCTCCTGCCTCAGCCTCCCAAGTAGCTGAGATCATAGGCCTGTGCCACCATAGACAGTTCTTACATTGTTTTTAAGTAACAGAATACTAGTTGATTGTAAACTTCCTAATCATAAGATTCATATTATAAACTCCAGAGCAATCACTAAACATGTGACTCAAATAGATACATCAAAACTGTCCATTGTGTAGTTAAAAATGGAACATAAGGTAATCAAACTTGAGGAGTCATGGGGATTGAATAACTCCAACTGAATATAAAGTTCATAAAAAATAGAATGTAAATGGTCTGCACTAGGGTACTCTATTTGATATGAATGGTGCCCCCTGAAGTTATACAATGCACAGTCCTTTGATGCCTAGAGTGGCAAACCACAAAGCAAATCCTGACAGGTCTAAAAATGAGAAGCGGACAAATATGCAATTTTATTAGGAGATTTTAAAAATATTTTTGAACGATTGATAAAACAATGAATGAAAATCAATACAATTGTAGAAAAAAATTTACCTAATTAATATTTAGAATACTATACAAAACATTAGCAGAATATGCCTACTTTTCTCATCCACATGAAACATTCACCAAGCTACACCATATTTGGGCCAGAAAAATATATACCAATAAATGTTAAATGATTAGCACCAATCAGAATATATTCTTGGGAGAGCCACTATAAAATTAGAAAGAAATAGTAATAAGATATCTATAATATTTCTAATAAAGAAAATACTTCTAAAAATCCTGAGGGTCCTAAACATGGTATTCTAGAAAATAACTAGAAAAATCAGACAATATATAAAAGTGATAATAAAAACAAACTTGACATCTGAGAACTGAAGTTAGAGCAGTACTTATAGGTGATTTTTTATTCCAAATGATTATATTAGAAAGGAAGGCTAGTTTAAAATTACTGATCTAAGTTTGAGAATGTAGGGGGAAAAAATCTAACCAAAAGTGGATCAAAGGAAGGAAACAATAAATACAAGGGCAGAAATCAATGATATAGGAAAGAAATAAGAAATAGCATTATGGACAAGGCCAATGTCTGTTTTTTAGAAAATATTATTAAATTGGTGAAAGCATACAGATTATTCAAGAGAAAAATAAAGTACTAGTTACTAATAAAAAAGATGTCTATTGCTGCCAATCTGCAGATAATAATTAAGTTATAATCATACCATGTCCTGAAAAGCATTTTACCAGCTCAATTGACAACTTACATAATATTGACATATTCTTTCTAAACAGAATTTACACAAATGTTCTTCAGTCTGGATGACTTCTATTGATTTATCTTCATATTCATTCACTGTCTTCTACCTGTTCAAATCTGCTATTGAGCATCTCTGTTGAGTTTTTCATTTCAATTATTTGACTTTTAACTCCCTATTTTCATTTGGCTCTTTTTAAAATAATTTTTTTCTCTTTATTAACACCATATATATATATATATATATATATATATATATATATATATATATATATATATATATATATATATATTTGTGTGTGTATCTTACTTTAGTGAGATTTGATCATCTTATTTTAACTCTTCAGATATGATTTCCTTTAGATTGAATAATAAAAAGATAAACCACCTAATTAAAAAATGGCAAACAATTTAAATGGACATTTTCTTAAAAAAGAAACACAATTGGTCAATAAATAAAAAGTTGTTCAATATAATTAATCATTGGAGAAATATAAATATAAATTAAAACTGTGATAATACTCAATTTTACTCCTCTTGGAGAGGACATTTTTAATTATAAGAGGTAAGGCCCAGAGGAAAAGATGGCAAGAATGTGGAGCCACCAGAATGGTTCATACACAGCTGATGAAGGTATAATTTGGTAAAACCATTTTTGGCATGGTTTCATTTTTTTTTAAGTTTCATATAAACATCCCTATGGACCACCAATTTCACTTTAAGGCATCTGCCCAGGAGAATTGTAGACAGTTGTTCAGAAAATAGGCTTATTCAAGACTGTACAAATCTGTGTCATTTGTAAATACTAAAACCTATGTGACCCACACCTGATCAACAGAATAAATTGTTGTGCATCACCACAATAGAATACTCCTTGGCAATAAAAATGAACAAAATACTGACATTCACAACAAAATTATTGAATTTGTACAACATTATATTAAACAAAAAAAAATCAAATATGGAAGGTACATAATATATTACATATTGATAAAGTTAGGAACAAGTTCAACTAATTTCAGAAGTAAGAAAGCCCCGCCTCAGAAATGCAGAATGTTGATTAGAAAGGGACGGAAAGGGTTCTTTTGCAGTGATAAGAATAGTCTGTGCCTTATTTTGATAGTTTTGTGGATTGAACTTGTCAAATTCGTAGAATTGAATCTTTGCCTTTTATTCTGTATAAATTACACCTCACTCAAATGTAAAGTTGAAAAGTAAATGAAAACATGTAAAGCAATTTCTCTAATAGCAATAAGATGCTGTTCACATATCTTCAATTACTAATTAAACAAAATATTTTATGCTAAAAACTATCCATTGGGTGGGGTCCTATTTAGCTCTTCACGCCCTAGAATCTGAAATGTAAGTATTTTATCTTGTTTAATGTCTTGAAGATCCAGTCAGTACCATGAACAAATGAGGTGAGGTGTTGCTCAGAGACAAAAACAACTTTAATAGAAAATTTTTTTAAAAATGCAAGAAAACTCAGAAGTTTTTTTCCCCCCATTTTCCTTAAAAAATGTCCAAACAGATTTTTATCTTTCAATTTGTGAAAAGAAGGAAGTCTCTTTTCAGCTGAATCTTATTAAGGCACCAAAGCATTGTGCAGCCAGATGAGAAAGCTGTGAATCAAAGGGTTCATGACACTTGTGCCGACAACCCTCTCTTCTGGGCTCAATGTGGGAAGGGAAAGGTGGTGGAGACCCGCCTCCACATTGTACCCCATTACCCAGCCTTGCTCCTCCAGCCTCCAGTCCCACCCACGGCAGCTCAGATGTACCTTAGAACAAGGTGAAGAATGTGACTTTTTGGGAAGTCCAGTCCATCTCGATTTATAACCTCCAACTGAAGATAAAATTGGCAACTAAGATGCCTTTTTACCTTTGTGAGAGTTGAGTAGATTGAAAATCCCACACACTTCAAACTGTTTGCTGGCCTCTGTAACATCTTCCCAAGATAAAAAGGTGGCATGTATTTTGGACTTGAGTGTCTTGCTTTCATGTATATATTTCACAAATATAATTGAGCGCCTACTATGACCAGCCACTGACTTAGCAGTTATGTTTGCTCTGAAGGATGAATTGAGACATGGAAAAGAGATAATGATTGGGTCATTTGGAGAGCATGTTAATGGGGAACAGGGACTTCTTTCTAAATCACATAGGATAACAAGAAGTTGATGGAAGTTCATTAATCCAATTAAAATGTAGGCAGGGAATCTGTATTATGATAGCACTCTGAAATTATATTATGACACCTACCAAAACTGTCCATGCTACACATTATATAAATCCTATATATTTTAATCCCTTGATAGATAATTTTACTGATAACATATTCGAGACTAAGTTGTAACAGATGGTATTCTTGGAGGTTTGGGTTCTTTCCACGTCTTTAATGGAGACCTATCACTTTTCAGACTGAGTGTACTTAGCCTTGCACTAGAGGCAGGTGTGATTCATTAAATGACTTTATGTAGCACCATTCCAACAATGCCCTGAATTTCATGCTCATTACAATTCAGGTATATATGGACATGTTTCCAGGGATCGAAATTGTCATGGTTTAGATGTGATGTTACCGCCAAAAGCTCATGCATGAGACAATGTAAGAAAAGTCAGAGGTGAGGGCTGGAGTTGTAGCATAGTGGTACAGCGCGTGTCTTGCATGTGTGAGGCCCTGGGTTAGATCTTCTGCACCACATAAAAATAAAGATATTGTGTCCATATACAACTAAAAAAATAATAAAAAAAAGAAAGGTCAGAGGTGGATTGATTGGAATACGAGAGCCTTAACCTAATCAGTGGACTTATCTACTGATGGATTAACTGAGTGGTAACTGTAGGTAGGTAGGGTGTAGCTGGAGGAAGTAGTTTAGATGTTGATGTTGGGGGTGTGCTTTTGGGGTTTGTATTTTGTTTCTGGTGAGCAGAGTGCTCTCTCTCTTTCTCTGTCTCCTTGTTTCTCTCTCTCTCTCTCTCTCTCTTTCCTGAACTGCTTTTCTTCACCACACCGTTCCACCATGATATTCTGCCTATCCGTAGGCCCAGAACAATGGAATTGATCATTTATATATAGACTGAAACTTCTGAAACTCTGAGCCCCAAATAAACTTTTCCTCCTGTAATTGTTCTTGTCAGGTCTTTTGGTCACAGGGATGAAAAATTTTAACCAAAACAGAAATTTTGTTCACATAGTCCCTAATAATTGTTAGAGAGAACAATAACTAGATGCAACAACTTGCTTTGGGACCAAGATGAAGAGAATTTAGGGAGGGAGAACCTCCCCTGAGCTAATCAATGGGCAAGGAAACTACCTCATGGGAAAGAAATCAGAATATTTGAACTTGGGAGAGGGAGTGTAGCTAGTTAAAGGAGAGAATTTATTTAATTTCCATATTGTTCCAAGTCACCCATTTTTTTTTGTCTTTGAGCCCAAATCTTAGAAACTTTATTACAACTGTGTGTTGTTGTAGCTACCAACATCCAGTCAAATGAAGGATTGTATTTTTGAGAATCTGAGGGCTCAAGCACCTCTGTTAGTAATCTGCTGACAGAATATGGTTAGAGAGTGTGTTCTCCTTACTTCAATGTGATGTTTATTTAAGCAGAAAAGATGAGGGCCTCCAAATCATAGAGTTTATGGGTACTGCAAAATAAATACTTGTGTACCAAGGCCATTTTGTATAGCCCGAAGGAATGATGTCAGTGGATAACTGAGCAACTTTTGGGGGACCCTTTGGGGCAACATAAGACAAAAAAATCTGAACCATAAGCATGAAAGAGATCCCCAAAAAGGCCACTCATGAGAAACCTCAGGTGCTCCTTGGTTCAAAGGTATAGTTTTGTATTCCAAAAATGTCACTTGTTCTATTGTGATTCTGGCTGGTGTGGTCTGAGAAATGAGAACTGGACTTCCAGTTACGAGTCCCCAATGCCAGCATGTGCACTATATGGCACTTGCTGCTTCTCCTGGATCCCCCACCCTTAAGCAACAGCCCAGTCCACTACAGGGGCCTCCTGGCAGCTCAGACAAGGCACTTAGCAATCACAGACATGGCACTTAGAAAAATCACTTGTCTCCCAGTTCAGACAAGGCACTTAGGAAACTGTGGCTATCTGTTTTTTCACATCTATAAAAGGAGAGAGGTTACCCCACATACTTCCTATTTGCTGTCATTGGTTTAGACTCTATAGAATGAGAAAGAGGGAAAGGGAGAAGAAAGGAAGGAAACAGGGGAGGAGAGAAGGAGGAGGGATGGCAGGAGCCAATAAAAAGAAGTTTCTCTTAGGCAGTTATTAGGATTAAAGACAGAAATAATGTTTTACTATACATCATACAAAATATTTTCACTATTCAATTACTTGCAGGAAAAGGTCTGTGTTAGTGTGCTTTATGGACTAAAGTGTCTTCTTCCCAAATCCAGCCCTAGCACCACAGAATATAACCAAAGTTGGAAATAGGGCCACAAAGTGGTAATTAATTAAATGAGGCCACATTTATGGGCGCTGATCCACATGACTATTTGTTGGAGATAGGGTCTTCAAAAAAGCAATAAGTTTAAAATGAGATCAGTAGGGTGTGGGTCCTAACTAGCAAGACTGGTGTCCTTAGAAAAAGAAAAAGGGACATCAAGAATATATTCTAGCGAGACACTGTGGCACACACCTGTAATCCCAGTGGCTCAGGAGGTGAGGCAGGAAAATTGCGAGTTCAAAGCCAGCCTCAGCAATTTAGTGAGGCCCTAAGCAACTCAGCTAGACCCTGTCTCTAAATAAAATACAAAATAGGTCTGGGGATGTGGCTCAGTGGTTGACTACCTCCAAGTTCAATCCCCAGTACCACTCCCCTCCAAAAATAAAGAATGCATTCTAATTGAGAAAAGGCCACGTGAAGGCATAGAAGATATCACTCCATGGTAAGATTACATAGGACTAATTTCCTTCTTTATGAATTTCTGGATTTTTACATAATAATATTCAATGATCAAAGGTAACACTGGTAATTATGTTTTTAAATGTCACTGAAATGTAAGTAAAAACTAAACCAAAACAAACACATGCCAAAAATAAATAAATAAAAATAAACTTCACTTGTAACTTTTTTAAGCCACCAAGATTTTTACCTGTGTGCTTCTCAGGTGTATATCTAAATATAAGTTTTTACTGGCATAAAAATAATTTTACATGAAATTTTTAAGAATTACATGACTTTAGTAATTTGAGCAAGGCTCACCTTTTTATTTTCATGTAAAAGGAAAACTGTGTCACCATCTTTAGTCACAAAAGGGAAAAAAATGAAAGAGAAAAGAGGAAAAATCTTTAAGAAAAAGGGGGAAAATGCTGACAAAACTTGTCAGTTCCAAGCTCAGAGAAATTTAATTTGTAGAGTCTGTATTTTAGTTACATTTTTCATACTTGGTCAATATAAAATATTCTCCAAAGTGCAAATACTACTCAGGACAAGCTTTGCCTCAAAGCCATATTTGTTCTACTTTGGGAAAATTACTTAGTCTCTCTCACCAGTCTTGTATAGGCAAAAAAATAATCATTTTAAGTCACAGATTTCAAGTCACTTCAGCATAACCATGGCTATCTTGCCTGATAGCCTCTATTCTTATGAATGGCATGAATGTTGAGTTTAAGGACTTTGAGAAACTGGCACTTTGAGGTTGGGTGATGTTTCATGGAAAGGTGATGTTGATGAGTGGACAGGACTTATATATGGGACACGGGAGGTGGTCATTCCTGATGCAAGGGAAAACAGAACAAAGGCACACAGGTAAGAAAATGTAGGACATTGTTTGGGGAAAAAAATGAAAAAGTTTGGTTTGCTGAAGCAGAAATATATAATGGAATTAGTTAGTAATTAATTTGCAATGATTCATGTGCCACTTTTCCCATTATTTCAAAGGGACTTGGCTATTACTGTAAATTTTCTTCCATGTGGACATAGTAGAATGCCCCTAGCTTCCTCACCACTGCACGGCTACTATGTTATGCAGAATGTAAGTTGATATGTACAAATTTACAAAATATCCTAGCATATTTGGGGTTCTTTTATTGAAACTAGTTACTATTATTTGCATTAATAATATTACTATGTGGCATCTGAACTCAAAATGCCACACTGGCACCATAAAAGAATACCCGAATGCATTTATGCCACCTTTCATTGGGGAATCTCAAAGTGCTTTACAAACATTAATTAATTAAGGTTCAAAATTAATTATCACGCATTAATTTTTCATTGTATAGAATAGACTTTGCAGCTTCATTGATTTTTACGTGCTAATAAGCTCTCCTTGAATCTCTTAATTTTTTTTTTCACCCTCTGTGACTAAGCAGGTATGAAAAGGAGAAGGAAAAGACTTGTGGCATTTGGGAGAGTGGAGTTTGATTTGAATTTGGACTTTTCAGCTGTCTGTGTGATTTTTAAATGCCGGCCCTATCGTGGAGAGTGGTTTTGTGGGGTCAGTTCTAACTTCTTTATGTGACACAGAACTGAACCAGGAGGTGCATCTGTGCGCTCCCAGTGGCTGTTTTCCCTTTCTGCGTGGCATGCCAGGTTTTTAACAATTTGCTATTGCCTTGACCTAGATTCATATGGAAATAGTAATGTTGATGTCTGGACAGGACATGGACCACTTGTGATTGTGTGGTTTTAAGTGCCTGTAAAATATGGCCTGAGTGTGTGAAAGGGGGAAAATGCTGACAAATCAGATCTTCTCAAACTAAAGGTTGGTTTGAATAAATGCACCTAAGGATTGGGAACTTTTCTCCAGAGACTAAATGGAAAAAAAAATTAAAATATATAAATAAAAAGCAAAGGAATGTTCTATAAGGGTAGTAGCAACCAGAGCACCTATCTTAAGGATTGGGTTCCTTCATTTGTTTTAATCATACCAACTTTAGTAGCAGATCAGGATTTGAAGATTGTATTTACAAATGGTGTTTTAGAAGATTCATTATGAAATGTGTGGCTTTTTTTTTTTTTTAAGTGGAAGCTGAGGCCCAGCTGGTGCAGCCGGGCTGGGCTAATGGAGATTCTCCCATCTGCCTTCTGTTAGGGAGAGTGCTGACCCTGCGTGTCTAGGAGCAGGTTGGGGGGTAGTATTGCTTACATGTGTGTCTGGGAGCTGAGCTGGGCCTTGACTTATGAAGGCTTCCTTTTTTAGGGTCAGATTCAGGCCAGGGAAGATTTAGCCTCCTGGCCCTGATGTACTCCACATGGCTCTCTTCTCCATCCGTTCATCTTAGCCATGATGGAGCTGCCAACTCCCATTCATTCCTTCCTGTTCTCCAAGCTGCTCAGTCCTGCTACAGGGAGCGCAGCACATTCCCCAAGTTCACACTGCTCTCTAGGAGAATTTTCTTAGACTGGTCATTCCATGGACTTTAACAGAACCAAAGTTTTAGGGATGGGCTTGTTTGCTTGGGAGTTATTGCCCGTCAATGACATTGAAAGAATACTCCTTTGACTAAGGTGGATTTAAGGGAAAAAAGGTAGAAAGGAGATTGGTGTGAAACTGATCTTTTCTTAGGGGAGCCAAAGAGAGAGAAAATGTTAAATTATCTTCTGCAGTCTGGAGCATTCTTTGTTGTCATTTCTTATCCATTAGGCATCTTTCACAGACCAAGATTCTTAGGCATATGGGCTCTAAATGTCCCCCTGCCTAACTGCTTTTGTTCATGGTGCTTGTCACAGAGAGGACTTCTCACTCCGGTCCAGCTGTGCAAATCCTAACCATCCCTCAAGCTCCAACCTCTATCCTCGATCCTTATTGCAGTTTACCTGTCCACCCCGCCCTAGGCTCTCTTCAGCCTCTGAACTCAGGCAGCATTATTGTCTGAACTATTTGGCAATTAATCATGGACAGCCCTGCTTTGTGACATCTCCTATATTATATTATTATTAAATTCAAACAATTTAACTTTTCAGGTGCCAAAGAGCTTCTTATACTTTCTGTAGCAGGAACAAAAAGTTGTACTCTTTGTGTTTTCCTCTGTGCATGTCTCAGAGTATGGGGCACATGCTCTCAGTGATTACCTTTTGATTAATTTAAAATACTAGGACAAGAGGAGTCAATTATTTCAATCACTTATTTACGAAAAAAAAAAAACCAACATTCTTTACGGAGTTACATTTGTATAATATATGTATACATAAATTCATAGATTTTTTTATTGTATGTGGGTTTTAAAAAATGATTAATTAAACAGAGAGAGAAGAGAAATTGCTAGAAGCATACTGGATTCTGGAGTATCTCTAGGAAACCAAAGGCAGCTGGGTTTTATGTATCTTAGGCAAAAACAGAACAGTGCAAATAGGGCTCTTCCTGTCCCCTACTCAGGGTCTAATTTCTATTTTACTCTACCTATTTAATTTTTAGTCACTTCATATATAAAATGACTTCCTGTGTTGCTTATGCAAGGGGACAGACAACCCCACAGTTTGAGAATTTATGCTATCTCAATTCTAGCCACACCCAGACACTGACTAGCTATTAGTCAGTTCTAATTCCAAATTCCAGGGAAAGAGTCTGTTTGGCTTAAATTGGATTAGAAGTGTTTTCCAGGCCCCATAGACTATCACTGAGGGACCAGGTTACATAAAATATAGTCACAAGGGGCCCATCTTGGTAAGAGGGAGTCAACTCAGAGTGAGGGGACATTATTATCATCTAGTCATACTCTTCCAAATTTTACCAACTGCAAGTCTTAAATTGGTTTCTTCCCCTGATTTTAAAATTGAATTGATGATATCATCATACATTGAAATGGACATATTAAAAAATCTAAACTGAGACTCTTTCTTCTCTTTCCCTTGCAAATTCTTTGGGTTCCATCTCCTAGCTGCCTTTCTCCTCCTCCTTGTGCCCCTTAATGTTGCCTTCACCCAAGTCCACTCTACTTGCTACTGGGATCATTTCATTAGCCTTCGAATTGTTCTCCAGGCTTCAAATCCCACCCGTACATCCCAGTCATACTCCACATACAGATGATTTTAGAGCACAGCAGGATGGGGTTAATCTCCTTTATTTAGAAAACAGAGTATATTCCCTATCACCTACATTAATTTATTTATTCAATATAAGTTAATATTTGTTGACCACTTATTATGAGTCAGACACAGCTTTAGAAAATGAAAATAAAAAGAAAATTGAGATACAAAAGGTCCCAGGGCATGTGGGACCTTGAGGGAAGGCAGACCTAACACAGTAAACTACTTTTAGATCCGAATAATTAAAAGCAAGGAAATAAACAGGTTTGTATGAGAGAGTGTGGAGAAATGAGGCCAATTTGGGTGAACTCTTCAAGAAAATCTTTATGAGATGATATGTGGGATTTAAAATATCATAATATGAGAGAAACTAAGGCTATAAAGATGAGTAGCAAGAATAGTCCAAACAGAAGGAAGAGGCATGAATCAGGTTGATTTGTTCCAAAAAGAGACAGGTGGTCACTGTGGCTTGAGCACAGTGAGCAAGGGTCAGGATGGCATGGCACATGGTGAGGTCAGAGAGGCACCAAGGGCTTGGCCATTCTTCAAGCCACTATTCTTCCATGTTTAGTAGAAATCAAGAACACGGGGAGGAGTGTCTTAAGAGAGGACTCACTTTGAAAAGTTTCAATCCTTAAACACTTACTCTAGCTGCTATGGAAATGAGTTGCTGAATATCAAGAATGGATCAGTAAGATCAGGTGAGAAATAACTAATGTAGTTTATGAAGAAGATTATGGTCTAAACCATGCTGGAAGTAGAATGCATAGCACTTAATGGAAAACATGTCAAGAAAGAGAGGTAAAAGGAGAAACTAAGGAGACTTCTAAATTAGACAGATCGTCATATCTGTCCTAGTCAGATAATATAAATACTATAAGATGGGTAGCTTATGAACAACAAAAAATTGTTCCCACAATTTTGGAGACTGGGAATCAACCATGAAGGCCCCAGGCCTATCAGTATCTGATGAAGGCCTGGTTTGTAGATAGTGCCTTCTTGCTGTGTCTTCACATGGGCACAGCAGCTCCTTCACACAGGAGAGCACCACTCTCATGACCTTGAACCTTTTGAAATCCTCACCTCCTAAAATCTTTGGGATTTTAATATGAATTTCAGGAAGACACAAACATTCAAATCACAGCAGTAGCTTTTCCTAACATCAGGACAATTAGGGAAGGAACCCACTAGATGTGGAAGTTGGGGCAGGGCATGAGAAAGACTCAAACATATAAACTCAGAGATGCCTCATATATATCCTGGAAAAGATGTCAGTCAGGAAGCTAAATGTATGAGTCAGAAGAAAATTGAGAACTCAAGAATATGAACTTGAGAATAATCAACAAAGATATGACATTTATAACTTTGGTACCCAGTGATGTCATGAATCTTTAAAACAGAGTTCAGATAGAGATGAGAGAGGACCCTGAACTAAGGTGCCCACAGGCACTCTCCAATTTACCTGTTAGGTAGGGTCTGAATGGGTCTTCCCAAGTTTTCTGTCAACCAAAAAATTAAGTGAGCTCCTGGTCTTGAACTCCATCTATTGCCACAGCTCTTTGTATCTTGTAATGAGGAATCACTTTAGCTTCCTTCTCCTAAAGAATGCAGAAAATTGGCATTTGCACAAAAATGTATGTTTGCAGAACAAGGATAATATAAAGCTGATATCCCCAGCAGTAAGCCTCCCAACTACCCCCCAGGACAGTCTGAATGAAAAAATGATTATGTACTTAATGTCCACTGAGTACCACAGAGAGAAAAAGAGCATACTATAATTGCAAAGTATTATTTTTACCATTATTAATACATGAATCATTCATTAGGAAAAAAAAAAGAACTAGGAATTGAAAAGTCAGGAGATAATAGGCTGTGTTTATAATGTTGCACAGAAGGAATTGCCCACATAAATCCCCTCCCACTAGGATGTGTAGCCGATTCCCACACGCTGAGTATGTTCTCATCTTAAACACAAACCCTTAGCACTAGCCCTAGAGAACTACATATTTGTAGTCAAGTGAGCATCTATCTTGTGCATCTTATTTTTTTTCCCCTTGACCTTGCCTGCCCTACAGGGCTTCTTGATCAAAGGTCCTGAGAGGGAGTTGACTTCTTTTGTAGGATTGCTTAGAAGTATACCATCCTTTCAAATGGTGTGACTCCATTTTAAAAGAATGAAGGAATTTATAGGACTTTGGAAGGACTTCAAGTATACCAAGTATAAGCACCCAAATCTTGGATTATCCACCAAAATTACCCAATACAGCCTGAAAGTTTTATCATGAAGCAAAACAGGAAACACATCAACAAAATCAATTATTGATGTGCATCTGAGTACATTTTTAGAAATGCAAAATAACAGAAGACCCTAAATTTGATATCCATTTCCTTATTGACTAAAATATTTAGAACAAATATGACCAAATTTAACTATGCTATTTCTATCCTCATATATATAAAGTGGGATAATGTGTTTTCTTGGGCAGACTGTCTGGGCAGTAATGATTCAAAGCCCACATTAAATATCCATGGGACATTAAATTTGAAGTGGGTAAATTAATACTGAAATATGCAATGATGAATAAAGACTAAGTTTATTTTTATTTATTTTTTTTCTTTATGGGTAAGAAATAGACAAAAAAAAAAGTCAATTGGAATGCCAGATTCCTCTTTGCTGAGAGTACTGGGGGATTGGAAGTGGAGGGTTTGGATGGTGGAAGTTCCATGATTTTATTCAAATATCATACAGCTTTAAAATTAGATTAGCAAAACTCTTGAATACATGTAATTCTGTCCTTGAGTAGTAATGCTAGATGGTTATTCTAGCTCCAGATTATGAAGATGATTTCATTACTGTGTCCTCATTCATAGGATTGTTCTTCCTCTCTCCATGTGAGCTGTGAGTGGCAATTGGAAGGTCCACAATATTGGTAATCATGAGTGAGAGAGGCTATTAGGCAATAATCATTTCCTTTTTAATTGGCTTACAAACCACACATGAAATCAGTCTCATTTTTAACCAAAAATATTATTTCCAGCTTAACCAACCATCTTATTCACCAGACTTTTAGCCAAAATGATCTTTGGCTGCATCAAGGAATCAAATTTACTCTCAAAAAAATAAATAAATAAAAAGGGTCACAGCTGAATGTGTTTAAATAGATTGTGCCCCGGGCTTTAAAGGAAAACCTGAAGACAGATATAGAAATTTGGAAGGGAAAGGTACTATTGTTACTGGAATAAGAGTAAAACTTCTCCAGATAATAATTTTTATAGGAATGGCTTTATTTTTATTATTAATAAATTCAGTCCTATTATTTTGATGACATTTAAACTGAATTTCCCATATTGTGTGTGAAGGGAAACCACATTTGAGGTGTTTGAGACACCTGTTTGTTTTCCAGTGTACCTACAAGTATTCTGCTAAATTTATTCTTGACTTATATATTGACTAGCTAGCTAGACAGCAAGTCCTTTGGTCCTACCCTACCCTTCAACGTTAAGATTGCTTCTGAAATCTTTTAAGATTTTTAAACATCTAAGCCTACATTTCTGTTTGTACCCACTGGTGTGCTCTCAGAAGAACTATGCAAATGACACTGTGATCTTTCAAGAGCGGGTTAACTACCCCTATTCTACTCTGAACCATATCACTCTCACTCACAGGGTAAAAGTCACTCAGGGAACGTGGCAGATGGAATTTGAAACAAAATTTGGGTCAATCCTTACAGACTAGAATATATTTCGGTTCCTGTAGTTTATGCACAATATCTGGCAATGCCAAATTGTTTAATGAATGGAAACTAACAAATTAATTAATTAATTAATTAATTAATGCAAGTTGACTGGTCCCAGAATTCAAAGTCTTCATCTCATTAAGATCAGTGCCCATTAATTCACAGAGCTGAGGCTCCTGCAGACAACCCTTTTCCCATAAAGGAAATTCAGCCACAAAAGATGATACTCAAGGTGTTAGCTGGGGACAAACGCTGAGGTCAGATGCTCTGAGAGTAGCTGTTTGCCCTATAATAAAGCTTGCTCCTTCTTCTAGACTCAATTGTCTCTAATCCCAAAGTTCATTGGGAATAAACCTTGGGGGGGGTGGGTGGGAATCCTTCTAAGAGGTCCTTTCTTTTATCCGTGGGGGCTGTTTCCTGTATTTAGGAGTCTTTTGTGGTCTATCAGTTTCCATCTGTAAATATCTTCCAGATTTCCTAACTGATCACTCATCTAGGACCCTGGCGGACTTCCTACAACGGATATAGATTTAGTCTTATATTTCTGGTGTCATTTTGATGGGATTTGAGGAGGGAGGAGAAGAAAGTCATTTGTTCAGTCAGCCATCTTGATTCAGAGTTGATAACCTTTTATCAGGGCAGGCACAGAGGGACAGAACTCCTGCCCCAGATCCTTTAAAAAGCAATTGTGAGAGACGTTTAGCACGTTCAGAACACCAGCAACCTGACCTACATTCTTTCAGTATATTGATTTGCAAAATCTGTCTTTCTTTACTTTCATATTTTCTGTGCTTCAATTCTTTAAGAGAAAAAAATAGGGAAAATAAGTTATTCACGGCTTCAACTTTTAACTCTCTATTTTTACTTATGAGAGTATTTATATTTTTATTTATTAGTTCTACAAAACAGAGAAGAACTTACACTTTCCTCTCATGAGGGTTTTTTATGAATTGTTATATCATTGAAATGAGATATAGCATGTTTTATTGTCCTAGAAAAAAGTTGTTTAATAAGTAAACTAATCAACAAAAGGGACACAGTATCCACTCTGAAAGATGAAAACACAAGACAAAATTGTCACTTATTTTAGTCTGAGTGTTGGTAGTAGGGGTGGTGGTGTGTGTGTTTGCATGTGTGCATGCTCTTGCATGTTTAGCTCCCACACAAGACTTCAACTTAAGTTATGCCTTGATCACAGGTTTTCTCACTGAAACCCAATGTGAAGACACATGAGTAGAGGGATGGTGGCTTGTAGAAAAGATTAAGGGCTTCTGGAGGTGGAGGAGAACAGGACAGAAGGACAGGGGGAAATAAAGAAGAATCTATGCTAGTGGACTCTAGTTCTTCAGTGCTAAGTATCATGACCTATATGCTGTGTGCCTTTCTTTTGAAGCAGTCTTCCTTGATAACTTTTCTCAGTGCCCAGTGGCCTTTTGGAACTAAGCATGTATTCAGAAATCCTACAGTAACGCTTCCTCTGAGACATTCCTTCCAGGACTGCTCCATGTCCCTGAATTTCCCTTCTTCTCTTTCCCCATTAACCTACTTGAATGACTTTTGCTCTCTTTAAAAAGTCACCTCTCTAGCCAGGCACAGTGGGCCATGCCTGTAATCCCAGCAACTTGGGGGGCTCATGCAGGAGGATCATAAGTTCAAGATCAGCTCTAGTAATTTAGTGAGGCCCTGAACAACTTAGTGAGACCCTGTTTCAAAAAAAAATAAGGGTTAGGGATGTGGTTCAGTGGTTAAGCAACTCTGGGTTCCAATCCCTGGCAGACAGGGACCTTTAATTTCTTCTGCTTCCATATAGAATTGTCCCTGCTTATTCCTTCTCTCTCTCTCTCTCTCTCTCTCTCTCTCTCTCTTATTCATCTCATAAATTTAGACTCTACTTTTAACAATAAAATTAAATGTTTTTTCCTGGTAAAACTATATGAACAAGAAGGAATAGTATGACCATTCAATCTTTGTATGATGCTTTGAGGTTTACGTTTTACTTTGACGTTTTTAATCTCACTGAATTTAATGAAGTCTTTACATGCTATGTAAATAATAAGTAATTAGAAAGAAAAAAGGAGTCAGTAGCCATCGTAGGTTGCTCAGCCATTTTTTGAGTAGTGGAAGTGGGAGAAGAAGGTGATTCAACTCTAAGGCTCACATGAAACTCTTAACTCTCCTTCCATGCAAGTACTCAGGACCCAAGAGCAAAAAATGCTCAGTCCATGTCTGGGCTTTAAACTTACCAGCTCTGTGATTCGAGGAAAATCCCTGGTCCACTTTGACCTTCGGTTGTTTTTCCCAAGTTCTACCAGAGCCTGTCATGAAAGGACATGTGAGTTGTAAGAACAGCACATCTCTGTAAAAATATCAGGCACCATAGGACTGTCGTGTTCCATAACCCCAGAAGGCACCCTTCTCATAGAATGAAATGCTATGGGGTGTGAGCACATGGTGTTATATTTCAATGGTATTGCACCGGAGTCCTGTGATTCCTGTGGCTTTGCAAATTGCTGTTGTATGAATTTACAAGAAAAGAAAAGGAAGATTTGGATATGTGCAAGAATAAGTTGTCCAAAGTCCAGGTCTACACAACGTGCAAGTCTTAACAATCGCTATGTTGTCTATTGTTTCTGCTACTTAAAACAACAAGTGCTGTTATCTCACAGATGTGGGGGCTGACAGACTACCTTGGGTTGTCACATGGGGCCCCTCATGTGGTTTTAGTGGATCAACAGCTGCAACCAGAGTAATCTGAAGGCTTTTTCCTTGGCACCAGTGCTAATGTGACTGGAACAGGATTTGACCTATTTGTCACTACTCTTCCAGTGCAGACTTTCCAAATGGAGGAACTGGACTTTATTATAGATTACTGTAGTCTCAATATCTTCACATTTCTTGCATGGAGGCTGGCATCTCCTAGAATAGGAGTTACAAGAAGCCTAAGGGGAAACTGTGCAGCTTCCTAGGATCTAGACTTGGAATCCTGGAATATCATTTCACTGTGTTCAGTTATATAAGCAAGTGATAAATGCCCCTCTATTGAAGAGGAGGGGAGAAGTAGATTCCACTTCTCAGTGAGCCTGGGGTATAGCATAGGGAAAGGAGGAGTTGAAGGAAGTTATCTTAGAGACAAGCTACCACAATGAGCTCTCTCCCATCCTCTATCCATTGGCTGATCAACGTCTCAAAGTGTGTATGTCACCACATTGCCAATGCCCGATCTGTTACTCACCCTAAAACCAAACACATCACTACTCCTTGCTCATCAGGGTTGTGAATGTGCATGTGTGTGTGCACATACATGCACACATACACTGAGCTTCATTGTTTTCCAATGAACATCATTCTTCCACCTGAACTTTTATTTTCAGATTGAATTAAGTGCTACAGAAGATAATCCTATCTATAGATTGTAGCATCAAAGACCCATATAGACAAAAAACTGATTCCTTATTTATACTTGCCTTCCTAATACTAGAAGTCATGACAAAATGTACATGGGTGATCACAAGGAAAAAGAACATAGGCGGCTAGGTCAACATGATTATATCTAAGAAAGTAGCATGTCAGTGTGTGCAAGTATTTGTGGGTTTGTGCACATGTGTGCAAGCCCATAGGAGATGCATGTGTGTATATCATGTGCGTGCACACAAATGCATGTGTAATGTATGTGTGTATGTGTGTGTGTTTATCTATATGTACATACACACACCAGACTGATCAAGGACAGTGGTCTGGGCAACAAAGCAGCATTATCATCTTCATGTAGAAAAATAAATCTTCAAAGTCTGAAGCTCTAATTCTCCCATAGGTCAATATTAGTTTTCACTGGACTTTAGAGTGGTAGGTAACTCCTGATGGCTGTAGTAAAACTACTTTAAATTGTTGCCTAGTTATGGTAGTGTATTTTTGTACATGTCTAATTCTTATAATGAAACAAGGGGGATGCACTTTTCTTCTAAATACTGCGGGTAATAACCCTAATGAATTAAGGCTGTTTCTGTATTATGTGTTGGAGAAAACGCGGTGACAGCCATGAAGCTGCCAGGCATATCCTGCCAAGGAAATGTACATAAGGAAAGTATATGGAACCACCATTAGAAAAGCCATAAGAACTCTCCATATCTCCTTAATATGGTATTAAAACGATTTTAATTGTGTGCATACACCCACAGACCTCCAAGGGTTAACTGCACACAATGTAATGAATTCAATAATGATGAGTTAAAAAAGGTCTAATTAGCAAGTAACCACTTTATTATGAAAGAAAATGGTAATGAATTTAATAGCTCAAAATCATTAACAATATTTAGTTTGCTGGTACTTGTTCTCTATTATCCTCATTAATATGAACATTTAATATGTTTTAAAATGGATTTGTAATACTTTCTGTGCCATGAGGTTACACTGACAGAAAGAGTGTAATTATTCTGCTAATTGTTATCACTGTATGTTTGTGCTCCGAATAGAAGTATATTTAGGTGTTAATACCAAAAAAAAAAGTAATTAAGAAAGGGAAGATTTAAAACCTAATTAAACAAAAACTAAAAAAATAAAATAAAATAAAATCTTAGGCCACCATAAGAAAAGAATTTCTGAAGTAATTGCATTGGAAAGTTTTTTTTCCTTCTCTTCTTATTAATTTATTTTTTCTATTGTCCTATTGTGGTGGGGTTTTTGAAGGAGAAAATAAAGTTATCTAAATGCAAACTGGGATAAAAAGAAAGAAACAGAAGAATTTCAAGATTTTTATTCTCAGGGTGAAGTTGGCTCTTCACAACATACCTGACCATAAGGGTCACTGTTAGGAGGACCCTCTGATGGTTGGCAACCAGCCTCTCGCACATGGGGCAGCACGGTGAACGGTGAACTTGCCCTCTCACCTGAACTTAACCTTGTAGCCCCATGCCTCTCTATCTCTGTAATTCTCTAGGATTCTGACACATACCCGTGTGCCTTCCCCCATTGAGTGTTATTTCTTCTGAGATCCAGTGCAGTTTTCTTTTTTAGGCATCCTATAGTTGCCAGAGCTGCTAAAGGTTCAAAGAGATTTCAGGCACAAATCCCCACAGACTGAAATATCATAGGGTAAAGAAGACTCATGTTGTATGAACAATATTCAACCTTGTCAGAGACTAATGAGAGTCTCCCAGAACAAGCGAAACCATCCAGAACCCTTCTTCCCAACAAGGTTTCTGAATCAGTCCAACAAGCAGCCCAACATTTCACTGGGAGTTGCTGGTGGAACGTCTTTCTTATTTTGGGCTCCTTGAAGATAATTTGATAGACTCTTGTAATCAGGTTAACCTAATTTGTCATCTTACTGTAATTGGTTCAACCTTGCAACTTTCAAAACTGGACTACATTTAAGGCTCCATTTGTCCTTCTGGAAATAACCCAATCTTGATTCTTTCTGACCTTCACTTTGAGGGCTGATATTCCGTGAACAGGTACCCTTCCGGTCCTCTGCAAACAGCCTTGTTGTTTCAGAAGTCTTATTTTTGACTCTTATGTGGGGATCCAGACCTTGTCCCCGTGCAATGGTGACTCTGGAGGAAGTTGAGTGCTCTGGTGAATGCCCTGATATTCTGGCTTCCACTGCAGATTGCTTCTCCATCCAGCTTGCTGTTGCTTTATCTTTAGGCATTGCCAGCAACAGGATGCCCCCACCTGGTCATTATATCACTGGGTATAAGTTTTAAAACCTTAAAAGATATAGTAGGCAGAAATTTTGTGTACTTGGGTCTATAAAGATAAGCCATAGCAGGAATAACCCACATAGATCACTTCATTCCACATACAGGCGAGAGACAACCGAGAGAAGAACTCTTAATAAAACAGTGACCTCTCTGACCTCAAACAGAGTATTCATACTCCTGGGCTGCCTCAAGTCAGATCTCTTCATTTCAATAGCTTTACTCACCTTTTCTCTTTGTTTGGAGAGAATTTTTAGTGTTGTTATCTGATTTTAACTGCCTTTTGATGTCTAACAATCAATTTGGGGACTTAACTACTGGTCAAAAGAGACACAAAGGAAAATCTTACTAATTTTGGAAAGATATGATTGAATTTGCCTGGGGTTTCATAACAACTTTTTTGAATAAGTAGCATACTTTCAATTACTTCTCAATTTATTAGTAGTCATGTAAGGAATGGGGCTACTCATGAACCACCACACAGTTTCTGTTGTTCGAAATTCTTTTTAGTACGACAGTAAAGGTTTAGATACCATGCGAGAAAACAGTAAAGATAAACTATGAAGCCTTCCATTAAGAATATTGACAACTTCCAAAATCCTTTCTCCTACCCACCCCCAGTCTTCCTATTTTGCTTTCCCCAACCTGCCCCAAAGGCACCGACTACTCTCACCACCCACCCTCTCCTCCAACATCCTCCGGTTTTGTTGTCCCACTGATATTCCCCAACCAAATTCCACAGGAAACAGACGAATTTTGAGATTTCCAAAGACCTTTTTGGATTCTACTTGCAAAATACACAGAGAGAATTTAGATTCCCAGAATCAAACAGTTCACACATATCGAGATTTTGAAAGCATTCTCTTGGATGTGTCAAATATAATATCAGGAGTTTGTGGGCTCCAATAAGAGTTGGCTCATTCACTCTTCCTCTCAGTTGCCCTATTAACACCATAACGCATTTTCTACAGAACCCAAGAATGTATGAACTCTCATTCCTGCTTTCGAGGAACAGATTTGTTCAATATGGAGTATTTAGCCAATGAACAAAGTAAATGGGAATCTGTACTTAGAGTCATCAATTACCTGCAGCCAAACTCTGCTCTGAAATCGTGTCATGCAAATACCTGTACAGAAACATACAGGAGCAAACATCCCAAAGAGTTTGCTAGTAGATCTTGAAAAGATTACCCTCAATTCCCTGAGATTAAAAAAAAAAAAAAAAAGAATAGATTTTCTGACTGCCTCAAGGAATAAATCTCTGAAAACAGTTTTTAGTTCTCCAGACCAAGAAACCTAATTGCATATAACCTAATTGTATATAACTAAAGTGACAAAAAATCTTGCAAATACTAACAGTCTTGTCAGTCTGTGGAATTTGCCTCTCTAACATGACAGGACTGATAGAGACACTGGACAGTATGCTCTTCTACTTTCCTTTAATTCTTATGTAACAATTTCTCATATTACCCGTTATATATTTATTGGTTTTGATTCTTAACCGTGAATATAACTCATTCTACAATCTTGCTTGTTTTACGTTACTGTAGATCTTGAACATAGTTCTATGCCAATAAATAAAGTTACATGTCATCGTTTTAAATGACTGGATAATATTATTAAAACTTTTGTTGTCATTGTGGTCAATTAAAATCTGAGTTCTATTATAATCTTCCACTTTGTGGGTGGATAAATATCTCCTTATTAAAATACATACATATATATGTGTGTGTATGTGTGTGTGTGCATGTGTGTGTGTGTGTGTGTGTGTATATATATATATATATATATATATATATATATATAGAGAGAGAGAGAGAGAGAGAGAGAGGGAGAGCGAGAGAGAGAGGTATATTTTGGTACACACAGCAGGTTATGATTATTAGTTTTACTTGTTTCTTTTTTCATTACATAGCATTCCTTTTTATTCTAATTAATGTGCAGTTTTGCCAATGTTTATTTTTTTATATTTTCATTCTGAAATTGTCTGAATTTCTATACAAGCCTTTTTTACAGATGATAGACCTTTATAGATAATATACAAAATATTTCTTTTAATCTGTCATACTGATGAAGCCCTTATGATTCTTAAGTTTTATTCTCATATTCATCCATTTTCAATGATCCTTTAAGATTTTGCCATATTGTTTAGCTATTTATTTATCATACAAATGAGAAAACTTAATTAATAGTTGTCATCATACTTGCTATTATATTTCTGAATAAATGTAGGATGCAGAGTATCTTGATCTGTCTTTTGAACTAGGCTGCTTGATTTTGGTAAAGTCACAAACTGATTTCCTTCATTCCTTCATTCAACAGTATATGATAAACTCAATGTTCTTTCTGCTTTTTAATCCTCATTTTTCTGAATAACATCCTTGTTTACTTATTTATTTTTGTTGAGTTTTTGAGAAAATCTATTGAATTCCCAACATGCAAAGTGAGAATTTACTGTTTTTAGACTACTACCTCCACCCTACCAAGCACACCCATTCCAGTTCTTAAGTTACCTCAATATTTAGTGTTGATGTAATGTCATTATTCACAGTCATGGTGTCTGGTAAAGAATTACTTACGACTTTCCTTCTTATGTAAGCCCCTCAATTGATAATTAGGCCTTATTTTTATTTGTTGAGTTTTCTATGTATTTCTACCTGCCATTTGCCTCTTAGGTCCACTCTCCATTCCTTTTCACCTTCCCTTTTGCTCTCAGAAGCTGATTGATGTGGGAAACATCAAAGACTTTCTTGTTTGTGTTTCCAGTTGGGTTCATAACATTTTAAGCACTATTGAGCGATCAGGGGAAGGAAGGAGACAGTGATTCCTGATTCTGGTTGTCAGCTTGTTGGAATGAAGCTAAGTGTTGAGCCAACTGCTGTGGTGTCAGGCTATAAATCAGATGAATATTATCAGAGGACTCTACCATTCTTGGTTCTGAAGATTGTTTCTCATCAGTTTTGTAAAAATTCAGTGCTGTTTCCTATGTAGATCTGTCTTCTGTCCTATTCTATTTCTGGAGCTCCAGTTAAATGTATATTTGAATGCTTGATATTATCCCACACATCTGAGATGCTCTTTTCCATCAGTTTCATCCTTTTGTATAATTTCTAGCAGCCTGTCTTCAAGTTGACTGATCTTTCATTTTACATGTCCTGTTATGTGCCCTCTGATCTGGCTAGACTTCAGTTATTTATGAAATGAATTTACAATATCACATGTGGATTTTGTTATTTCTAGAATTTTAATTTGGTTTGTTTTGTAGTTTCGACTTTTATGCTAAAGATTCTTCATCTGTTTATATAGTTATTCACTTTTTATACTGAATCCTTTCACTTATTTAACACCACTATTTCAAAGGCTGTTTCCAAACTGCTCCAACTTGTAAGTTTGATAATAACCAGAGTCTTATGACTAAGTTTCTTCATGGGGTTTTCTTTCTTTTTTCTTTTTCTCCTCCTCCTCCTCTTCCTCCTCCTCCTCCTCCTCCTCCTCCTCCTCTTCCTACTCCTCCTCCTTCTATTTTTTGTTTTGTTTTGTTTTCTTAAGTACTAGGATTGAACCTAGGGGTGCTTAACCTCTGAGCCACATCCCCAACCCTTTTTATTTTGTATTTTATTTTGATACAGCTGCTTAGGGGCTTGCTAAGTTGTTGAGTTTGGCTTCAATCTTGTGATCCTCCTGCCTCAGCCTCCTGCCCTGCAGGGATTCCAGCCACTGAGCCCAGCTTCCTCATGGGTTTCTTTCTTTTTTTTTTTACACCATAAACACAATTTTTTTTTATTGGTTGTTCAAAACATTACAAAGCTCATGACATATCATCTTCCATACATTTGATTCAAGTGGGTTATGAACTCCCATTTTTTACCCCAAATACAAGTTGCAGAATCACATTGTGATTATACTGTAAAACCTTTCGTATAACAGAATAATGGAGACGGAAATGAATAGTATTTACCCTCAAGGAAGAACACACCTCTCTTTTCTGGAGCCACTAGTGTAGAAGGTTACAGCCACTTTAGTTAATCTGGGTCTGGTTTTCTTACAATCTTAGTTAGATGCAGTGCATTAGTGATTCACCATGACTTGAGGGAAGAAAAATGCTATTCCCCCCCATAGGGCTTGAGATCTAGGTACCGGTAAGATTGTGGAGATCTGTTTATGCTTTACAACTGAGCTCCCAGCTTCTCATTTCATGGGTGTTTTCTCTTTTACTTTTGGATGTCATCATTTCAGATTTTTGAGTTTTCTCTGCTTTACATTCCGTCAGCTCCATTTTTTTCTGGTCTTTAGGAGATCAAGTTTTGTCTATCTGCCCTCCTTCTTCAGAAACCAACACAGTGAGTGGGGCAGGTTGGCGCACACCTGTAATCCCAGCAACTTGGGAGGCTGAGGCAGGAAGATCAGGAGTTCAAAGCCAGCCTCAGCAAAAGCGAGGCACTAAGAACTCAGAGAGACCCTGTCTCTAAATAAAATACAAAATAGGACTGGGAATGTGGTTCAGTGGTCAAGTGCCCCAGAGTTCAATCCCCAGTACCAAAAAACAAAACAAAACAAAACAAACCCAGTGCAATCTGTAAAAGCCCCATGTGCCTCTCTGATTTCTCACTACTCCTCTGCCTCATCTTGAGCTTTTGAGAGCATCTGCAGGCTAAGGTTGTGCAGGGCATTGGGCTGGTCTCTCCCAGTTATCAGTCTTCCACAGGAGGATGCTTTGCATTAGGACAATGGCCCATGTACCTCAGTGGGGATTTACCTCATTGATCTTACAGTGGACGTACAATTCCCTTGCCTTCTGGGAAGGTCTGTGGGAAAAAGCTTGTATTGGTTAATTTTATGTGTCAACTTGACTGGAACACAAAGTACCCAGGTATTTGGTTAAACATTATTCTGGGTGTATCTGTGAGGGTGTTTCTGGATAAGATTAAAATTTGAATCAGTAAACTGATTAAACAGATGGTCCATCCAATCCATTGGAGGGCTGAATACAACAAAAAGCCAGATAAGGGTGAATTCAATCTTACTGCCGGTGATAGCTAGGACTCTGGTTCTCTCATGCCCTAAAGCTAGGACTTGATGATCAGCACTCCTGGATTTTAGGCCTTTAATCCCAGACAGGTAGCATAACATTGGCATTCCCTGGTTATCCAACTTACATAGAGCAGAGCATGGGATCTACACGGCTACTTGATCACATGAATAAATTTCTGCAACAAATCTCTTCATATACACATTTCTGTTTTTCTGGAGAACCTTTTATAGATGGGGGCAGATACTCTCTAGCCTGGCTCCTCAATATCTGAATATGATTTTAGTCTCACCATAACAGAGTGACTACTGAAATCTCCATTCTTCCTTTAAGTTATTTTCTATTTGGCTTCTTAGTCTACTGACTAAAGCAATTTATGAACAGCTAAGTACCTTAAGAGGGAATCTGGGATCAAGCTGGAGCTCTCTTTTCTAAACCTTTTATATTTATGGGATCCGACCACTGAAGTCCTGACTACTTTGACAGCCTTGACTTTCAACTTTTGTCTTTGTATCACTGTAAAATTTCCAAAGTCAAAACTGGTTCGCTGTCATCTAGCAGCCATCTCAGGCAGACCTTGCAGTCTCCCGCCTAGAATCAACTACCTGCACATGTGCAGAATATCTGGGTTCCTCTCACAGTGATTCCTTTCTTTTTGGAATCTTGGCTCCCCAAGTCCTGGTCTCTGTATTTGTAGTTCTCTGATGTATTTAAGTCAGTTTTTCCTTCATAAACTCTAGTTATTCTGAGCTGGAGTTGTCTCATGCCTGTCATATTCCTTCATGTTAGGCAGAAGGTGGGTTCCCCAGTTCCAGCCTGGACCTTTGTTTTATGGATGTGCTGAACCTTACTATCATCTTATGTTTTCCTCTTGCTTTGAATCCCTTCTTTCCTATATTGCATATGCTCCTTTTGTTTTGATTTATTTCTTTGATTTAATGAAATATATTCCATAAAGGATGTTTATAATTTGCGTGTGGTGTGTGCATTCGTGTATGCATGCATGTGTGTGCTCGAGAGCTTGTATTTGGGGAAGTGTGGCCTTCCAGGTGACTGGAAATGCCTTTCTTTTACCATCATAGTTCTTTTGGAGTATAATATTATAGGCATGAAATCTGGTTGTTCTTTTAAATATGATTTTTTCCATGGTTTTCCAGCTTCCAGATTTGCTTTTAAGAGGACCGTGTCACTCTAATTCCTGATCTTATTATGCCATCCATTATTCTTTCTGGAAACATTTAGGATTTTTCTATTTATCTTTATGGATCAATAATATCATTGAAGATAGACCCTTGTGTGATGGTGTTCTTATTACTAAAATTTTGCATACTATGTGATGCATCGCTATCTTCAGTCTGGAAATATTTTCTCTTCAACATTTCTTTTCGCTTTGAGAGTACTATCACTTGGGTACTGAGCTTCCAGATTTTTCTACCTTTTTCCCCCCATGTCTTAACCTTCTTCCTGCATTTAATTTCTTCTAAGAAGTTGATTTTTTTCTCCACTTTTTCTGATTTTTAAATAAATTTCAGCTAACCTATTTCAGTTTCCAACAGTACTTTCTTCTTAGGATGTTTGTTCTTCTAGCAGTTTATTATTTCATAGTTTCAGTATCTTCTCCTATGTCTCAGAGGATGTGAATTTAGCTGTTTTTATATTTTCCTCTAATATTTATATTATCTTTGTTTCCCTTATGTTTTTCTGTATTTTGTGTTATTTCTTTGGGTCTCTTTCATGCTTAAGCTGTTTTTTGAACCCCTATGATTGATCTTAGAGCATCCATAAGCTTTAAAAGAAAAATGCTAAAATGTTGACAGGAAACCTGTTTTCTTTCTCTTTTCACAATCCAGTAACACACTGTTTCCATTATTATAGTTTTAGAATACCTTTTAATGTTCTTCCTTTAATTTTTCAATTGGTGCATTATAATTATACATGATGGTGGGGTATATTGTTACATGTTTGTACAGGCATACAAGAACAGTATAATTTGATCTTTGTTCACCGTATTATTATTCTTTTTAAAAGTAATTTTGCCTCTTATCTGTACTTAGTCCAGAAGAACTTTTTAAAAATTTACTAATTTAAACTTGATTTAAACTATATACTCACACATACATATATACATATATAAAAGCAAACTAGAGAACTGAGTTGATTATATAACACAATTCTATTTATATATTGTATGTTCCCATGCTCTTATTACTAGCTTTTTTCATTTTGGTGTATTAAATAATTTATTGAAGACAGAGAATTGTTTGGCTTATTGAATTCTTGACTTATTAACCTCATAAAACAAATTGACATCATGGGGAGTGGAGAAGAGGCCAAATATCAAGCTCAGTGGGAAAGAGTAATTTTTCACAATTATTAGATACAATCACATGGATCAACCTGAGAGATTCACCTTGTAGGTTCACGCCTTTTCAGATGGCAATGTCATTCCAAGCCTGCATTGGCTCATCTCTCTTCCTATCATCATTACAACAAACAACTCAGAATAAGCAGCATATCCAGAGATGGACTGGCACCATGGGCCCTCTCTGTGCAGGTGCTATTCCTCGGGACAGTAACCTTTTGACTTGACTTACATGTAAGGGATCCTGGTGTACTGCAATATGCAGCAGATCCAGTTGGTCTGAGCTTGGAGTTCCATTTGGAGCATGGGTTGATTTGAACTTGTACATCAAGTATGTTTGATCAGACTTTCAGGTGTACACCCTAATTGGTTATCAATAAATGGATAAGGACACATAGCCCCTTCTTTCTTTCTTTCTTTCTTTCTTTCTTTCTTTCTTTCTTTCTTCCTTCCTTCCTTCCTTCCTTTTTTTCTTTCTTTAAATATAGACTTTATTTGTAGAGCAGTCTTAGGTTAACAGAAAAATCAAGTAGAAGGTGGAGCTATTTCCCATACATCCTTTGTCCTCACACAGCTTCCCCTAGGTCAGCCTCCCCTAGGTCAGCCTCCCCCAGCAGAGGGGTACATTTGTTATACTCAGTGAACCTATATCCACATGTAGCTATCACTTAGAGTCCAGGGTTTAGCTGGGATTCACTCTTGATGTTGCATATTCTATGGATTTGGTTAAATTTAGAATGACATGTATCCTTCATTGCAGTATTTTACAGAATAGTTGCACTTTCTTGAAAATGCTCTGTGCTCTGCATAGACTGTTTTCTAATAAATATTGAGCAGATTTTAAGTTACAATTCTGACATGCTCTAATCACATAGCAAGAAAATCAAACACTTTGAGAGGGAACATAAGTCTTCAATCAGGAGAAGGTTTACTAAAACAAATGGGGCGACTATCCACAGAGCAAAAGATACTGTCCAAGGAGCAAAGGGAGGGGGGAATTCAAAGCAATTGTAAAGAGAAAGGAGACAAATGCTGTAAGGATGGCTCTCGGAGTTGGGTGTGGGTGGCAGTCACCTCAGTTTCTTCAAGAAAACCTCTAGATAACACCGTCCCGACTATATACCTCCATCTACTCCATGGAGTGCCACTCAGTATTCCTCGGAATGAATACAAACCTCACCAAACCTTTTTTTTTCTGGCTAAATACAAACTTTAAGTGTATCTCTAGCTATGTATACATCGCTCAGAATTCTGATTGGCAAAGGTCATTTTATTTCGGAGCTTTAATTTAAATTCCCTTTTCACCCAGTTCCTCTAAAAGAAAGTATTTAGGCAGAGTTTTTGTTGTGGTTGCTGTTGTTGTTTGGGCTTTATTTTTCAGCAGAGCTGTTGCATAACACAATTGGTTTTGCATGCTTCGTGGGAAAGCAGGCCACCTTCCCTCATAAAGGGTGAGGGCACTGACGTGCCTCCCAATCACTTGGTTCTATTGTTCTAAGCAGTCCTTTCAGTGTTTTTGGCAGGCTCAGGCTTCTGTGCTTCATGGCCTTATTTTATTATTGTGTAGAGGGGAGTGCAGTGTGATTATCCATTCTTCCTTCAGGCAGAGCAAGCCATCTGGAATGTTTATGAAACCCGCCGGCTGATCAAGAGGCTAGAACTCTGGCGATATACATGGATGTGGGTTGTTCTACATCATCACGGCTTTGTTCCTCTGATGATGTAGCATGCAGAGAGGGCCACGCTAATGGCTTTAGAGCACTTCACAGTGGAGGTGCCATGAGCTGAATGGAGGAAGAGATATTTTTGGCCTCCGGGTAATTGACTGAAGGATGGTAGAAAAATGTTTCATGTAAAGCAAGAAGGCTTCAAAACTTTTAACTGTTTAATTTGGGGTGGTAGAAGGGCAGGTGATCAGCAAGAGGTTTGAGGAGCGGCCTTTGAAGCCCAAATCTTTGCGATGAGGTCATGCCCCCCTAAGCCTGTCTGACGCTCTGTGTAAAAAGATCAGTCAAGCTTGTCCAGAAATAAAATGCTACTATTCTAATTTTAAAATTTAGGCATTTCCCAGCCTACACTAAGCAGTACTTATATTTCTTTCCTTTTATTAGTGTCACTGCAAAGAAAGAGGAACATTCTTCCTTTGCTATAAATTTTGGTCTGTAATTGTTGAACATATTTTTTGCAGGAAGGCAAACTTTGTCTCTTCATGCTTTCCATGTTTGTAAAATGAGTGTTTGTGGAGCTGGGAAGAATAATTTATAATGAGGGTTTGGGCTTCTTTTCAATTTAATTTGGATTTTACACTGAGTCAACTTTTCAGTCAATTATAGAACTATGATTAGTTACCAGTCACTTAAATAAGCACCTTTTAAAAATAGACCTATAAAAATGATACAGGGACTAATCACTGATGTGAGCAAATCTTGTGCAGGGCCACCCGTACCATAATAAGAGGAAAGGAAAGATGGGTGAGCAAATAAAACCTGTATTTGGCTAAATTGCAAGATATGTTAGTTACCCAACCTACTGAATAAATCTCCTCTGGCCCAGGCTACATCAGTGCACAGGATCTGCCATTGAGAACACCGTGAATAAATCCCAGATGACAGAAATGAGTAACTTCTCTTAATATGAAGATGAATATCTCAGGTGGAGGAGCTCTGTGTAAAGCATCTTGTCTGAGTTTACAATTTGTGCTCATTGATCTAGAGACAGGTAAATATATATGTTTAAATGTGGTCGTACCTACAGACCTGTGATTATACACACACATATATATAATCACATCTACCACTCTGTGTATATACATTATATAGATCAACATACATGTGTGTTTCTTTGTATTCATCTTCTGATATTCATATTTTAATCTCTAGTCAAATTATGGACATCTCATTCACTCCACCAGAAGTCACAGCCACATTAATATTACAGAGGGAGACAAATTCCATCAGACACCAATGTCTCCATATCAGTTGTCTATTGTTGCAATAAGGGGCAATAGTCACCACCACTCTGCAGTGGTCTGGCTTAATACAATAGTTATATATCGCTCACGAGGCCATGGGTCTATCAGGCAGCTCTGGGCTATGTTAGGCTCACTCATGCCTCTGACATCATCTTCAGGTCAGTTGGGTAGTTTCACATACTTCGCTGGTTCTTTTGCATGTCTGGGGTCTTGGGTGGGAAACCTGAGCTGATTTGATTTGCTCTTCATGGTCTCTCTTCTTGCAGCCCACTAGAGTAGACTTGTTCTTATAGTGAAAAAGACAGAGAGCAGGGATCCTGAGGTTCAGCCTCTGAAGTGGTATGTTATCTTTCCTGCCATATTCCACCGGGGCAAGTCCCCCAAACTAGCTTAGATGGAAGAGGTGGGCAAGTGGATACCACTTTGAGATAGAAGATCTGTAAAGTCAAGGTTATGAATATAAGAACTCAGAGACAGCCAATCCCTCTCTGCAGCTCAGACAGAATGGGAAACAGAATGAATGCTCTTGTCGACTTGCTGTTACTCCAACATCCTTAGCTCTGTCCCTTCTAAATTAAACAACAATGTGTAAATGTTTGTCCTCAAGTCTCTATAAACCATCTACAATGGCAAATATTATTGTTTTCAAAACAACATCCAACCTATATATTGAGTCATCACCAGAATCTTTTTCTTACGCTTGACAGTGTGATTTCAAGGCAGTAAGCCTCCTTATACTAAGATTCCATCATTTTACTGTGAAAGTTGAGACACTTCTCGATTAGCAGTCCTCTTCTGGATTTTTTCCAGGCCTTTCTAACTGTGCCCACCATTCTTCCTCCTTCATGGAATATGTAGAGTGGCACTGATTAGGAATATTGTGTATATAAAAATAAACAACCAACCTTAAAGTGAGTTGTGAACTATTGCAATCTGGCTAAATCTGCAACTGTATATTTGAACTGACAGCAGTGTACCAATTATCCAATTAACATGTAAGCCCGTATATCTGTTTCATACTCAGCGGTGAAGTTCAGCCAACATTCAGTTTATTTTGACTCAATTAAACTCTTTAATTTCAGCTTGATTTTTCTGGAGAGGTGCTCATATAGCTTCCCTTTTCAAAGCTCCACCTAACCTGTTGCTCTTGACTTTCTTATGTGTGGTAACTGACAAATATTTATTGAGTGCTTTGACATTCATGTACAAGGCCAGAAGATTAAGAGTTCTATAGTTCAACAATAGAATAAGGGTCAGGTGAGGTTGTACACACCTGTAATCCCAGCAACTCAGGAAGCTGAGACAGGAGGATTATAAGTTCAAAATAAAAAATAAGAAGGGCTGAGGATGTGGCTCTGGGTACAATCCCTCGTACAAAATAAAAAAGAAAAATAGTAGAGTTAGGAATAATCCATATGACTTGTGTTCACTGACCTCACAGGAGTAGATACATGGAATGAAGGAGAAGAAAGAGAGAGGAAGACACACATGCATACTGTTGGAGACTAGATCTCTGTAATACTGTATCGTAAGTGAAGATAAAGTCTAGCCCCAAGCAGGCCCAGTAATAGAGCTTGGCCAGAAGCTACAGTTCTTGATACAACATGGTGATGGTTGCTAGGATTATTCTGTCGCAGCTACTCTGGTGACCTAAGACTCTAACAGTGAAAGATATCAGACTTGAGACTTCCATCTTGTCATGGCAACCTGCCCCTGCTTCTCCAACTCAGACACTCCTACAAAGAGAGGCCAGTGTTTTCCGGACTCTAAATAAGAAGATGCAGATCACAGACCCCTCAAGCTCCAATGACTTTAGTGGCAAGAACGTCCCATGATGGGGAAACTGGCCCCTCCCATTGGTCCTGGCTCTTCCTCCATTGGTGAGACAGTGGGGTGAGTGCCTTAGTCAGTACCTCCTCTCTAATGCGAATGGAGAGAGAAGGGGTTTCTCTTGCAGTATGACCTTTTGGGGCATCTTCTGAGTGTAAGTCTTTGGCCTCTCAGCTGAGCTAATTGTGGCAGAGGTGAAAAATAAGGACAGATCAGCAGAAAGAGGAAAACCACCTGGACTTGGAAAGATTTGAGAAAAAGAACTCTGTCAGTGTAATATGTCTAAAGAAATCAGGCCACTGATTGGGGAACGAGATTTGAGTATTTGTGTTAATGAGTCTGCATTTGTTTGTTAGCTCTTCAACTTTGAGGGTCTTGTGTCACTAGAGTTTCAATATCATCCAACAGATTCCATCACTACCTTCACTTCTCTGGCGAAGAAACGGAGGCTCAGAGAGGCAAGGCAACTTGCCCAAGCCACATGGTGGAGATCTGAGGCCACTGCCCTGTGACTGTGAAGGCTGAACACTCTTAACTGTCCTGTGGAGCCAGAGTCCTTCTCCTTCTCCTTTGGATCATTTTTTTGTAGAGTTCTGAGTCACTTGTCTTGCATCTCTGGTATTCTCTTCACCAGTGTGTGTGTGTGTGTGTGTGTGCCTGTGGTGTCAGTCTACCTGCACTTATTAAACTTGACAAAATGTGTCACCGGCTGAATTTGGAACAATGTCTCACCTTTGTTTCCTATTTTGTAATACACGAATATTGGTCTCTAAAATCTGTAGGTCATTTCTCACACTGTAAACTTTCCTCGATTTTCTTTTGTTAATGAAACCAGCCACTTACCCATATAATAGTAATATTTAATTTTCACTTCCATAAAGTCTGAAGAATTTATCCAGAATCCCTATTGGAGGAATTTATCTATGATTTCAACCTCACAGATATGTCTTTCCTCTGTCTATCCTAAAAACCTACTACTAGTCAAGCACAGTGCTAAATACATGAAGCAGACTCCTGCCCTCAAAGAGGTCATAGATCTCACTAGATGCACAGCAAGGCAAGCAGAACTGGGTTTGACTGAATATGCAAATGGCTTGCCAACAAACTACATGCTATTACTTTTCTGAGATGGAAAGTGATTCAAATCTAGAATAGTAACAGACCCAAACAATGGGGCCAACTGATCATGGACTGAAACCTGCAAAATCATAAGCCAGAATAACCCTCTTTATTTATAAGTTGATTATCTCAGGTAATTTATTATATTAATAATAATAACTAACACAAGTCAGTAAAGCTGACTAACACAGTCAGTAAACAGTAAATTCAAGAATAAAAATTTTTCAGCCTATGTAAGAAAAGGTATTGTTGGTTATCAGTCAAAGCCAGAAGGATTTGTTTGGAACCCAACAATGAGTTGTCCAACATCTACACAGTGAGCAAGCAATGATCAGGTAAAAGAATGCATGACAAAGAGAAGCCTTAATAGCCGAGCACTTGGAATCTCTGTCTTTATGTATTAATTTATGACATAGTAAACCAATGTTTTTGCTTCTAAGGAACCAGAATTTTATAATGAAATACTGTTGACTACCTGCCCAATTAATGAGGGAGTCTTCTAATGCTGCAAATCTCTGTTAAATAGCAAGGAGTATTCTACTTTGGAAAAGGTGAATCTACAGAAAAGAAGTTGAAAGATAGTTAAAACTCTGGGGCTTTGCATTCTAATTAAGCATATATTTACTTCCCAGACATCTCCCTCTTTCTCTACCCTCTTCCATTTGTACCATGCTCTGCAATAAGTACTCTCTAAGTATAGATGCTGTGTGTGTGGAACTGCACTGAAAAATTAAGAGAGACTGACTTCTTTTTCAGGAGCAGTTAATTATTACAAAACATTAGGTTTCCCCTGCTGATCACTATAGGCAGGAAAGATTTAGAGGAGGAGCTCATGTTCTATATCAAGGACAGCCAGATAAATACTATTGATCCGAACTTGTTTGTGGCAATGGGGCATCCACTTGCTGGTTAGATTAACCCCAGGTGTGTATTCCTTCTGTCTATAGGATTTAACCTGACTCATGTTTTCTATGTAAAGGTGGTTATTAAGCCAAGAATTAGTGACTTCTAATGGCTCATAACCTCTTCACTAGGAATTATGAAAAGTTTCCTCTGGCTTGAGAGTGTTTTTGTCAGGATTGAAAAAAATATCAGTGTTGAAGGGCTTCTAAACAATCTCATTGAAAATTTCCCTTGGAACAGACAAAGCTATCTCTTTTAAGCTATGTTAATAAGCCAAAAGCATGAAAGTTGAGTAGAAGCCAAAAGCATGGAAGTTTAACCCAGGAAAAAAAGTTTGGAAGTACAGCACACGGATTAGTCGGACATCATAGTAATTGCTTATGTACATTCCCGTGGTTGATGACTATATTTCTTCTAAAAATTATAAAGAAATAAAAATTGGAAAAGGACAGGATCCATATGGAATTTTACCTACTGGAAGCATAAAGGGCTGTGCAGTGGCAATTCTGTGGTGGCAGATCTAGACAAACAATCTTGCTGCATACCTGTCTAAGTCCATCTTGTGTTGCTATTCCAAAATACATGAGGCTGGTTGTTTTATTAGGAAAGAGCTTTACTGAGCTCACAGTTCTAGAGGTTTCAGAGCATGGCACCAGTACCTGCTTGGCTCCAGTGAGGGCCTCATGGATAATGGCATCACTGAGGTGGCACCATGCATGGAGCAGTCAGCAGCACCTGTGGAAGAGTAATGTAGGGAGTCTCTAGGCTTGCTGCTAACAACCCATTCTCACAAGAAAGAATCCAGTCCCATGAGACATGACCCACCAATCCATTCATGAAGATAGAGCCCTTACGACCTAACTACCTCCCACTAGGCTCCACCTAGGACCCACCACTTGTGGTATGGATATTTTCAAGGTGTCCCTCAACCATCAGTCCTAAACAAGATTGAAGATATACTTGTCGTTCTGGATCATTCTAAGCTTCTCAAAGAGCAAACCCAAAGTGATGAGGAAGCCAGAGAAGCAAATCTCAGGGAGAAACAATTTCTTTAAAGAGGTAGAGCGGTGATCATGGTGGAAATCTTGAGGCTGGATGTGACCTACCTTAGCCTGAATACCTACAGGATGGACCGTTCTGCCTCCTCTTCAGACCAACCATGAAACTGCAGAGATTAAAAAGAAAAAAAATTATCTTTACAGGCAAATAAAATTCAAAAGATATGGATCTCTGAACAGATTCTATAGTCATTAATAGACTTCAGGGTGAGCTGCCTATATTTCCTCTCACCACTGAATTCAATCTGCTGTGAAAAATTTTCACTGTCTCAAAGTCATCATGAAAACATCCTCAGCTAATTGAGACATTCCCAAACAATTAAGATAACCAGATGCGTCTGTTATTTGTAATTACCTGAACATGCATTCCTTTCTTTGAGAAGAGTTCCATTTTTTGAGCTTTTTGAACTACTCCAGATAATGAAAATGAAGATTACTGTGTGTGCATTTTTCACTTGGCCTAATTTTGACATGGAATTACCTCTTTCCAAAATTAAACAGCAAAACTGGAAACATGTGTGCAAGAAAGAGCTTTTTTCACTTCTCTTTGTCCTAAAATAATAGTTTCTCTTTTTATACCAATCACATCTTAGACAGTTTCTGAGATTTAAGTTAAGCCAGATTCGAATGTAAAAGATGGAAACCAATAGTTATGGAAAAAAAATAAAGTTTATAATTGCCACTCATGACCTGCCACATTTAATCTTTAATATTCATTCTGAGTCTGGAATACTGTATGAAGTTTTTGGCATGTAAATACAGTAGGTTTTCCATAAGTGGTAACTACAATCATAGCTATTTCTTTAACTATTACTAGCCTTCACTATTTTCCCTACTACTCTTGATAACGATATCCGATTTCTCCAGATGGAAATCTTCATTAGTGCTTTGGAGTTTTATTAGGACATTTTGTTATTGACTTGAATAACATGCAATTGATCAGAATGATTTAAAACTTTAACCCAACAATAATTCTGCATTTTCAGTTCTCCAACGATAAAATTCCTTATACAATTTTTCAGAATAGACCTGCAATTCCATCTATGTCTTGTTACAACTCTGCATTTGCCTTCACTATATTTACAAATTAGTCTTATATTACCTTTTATTATAATCACCTCAAACAATTATTTAGCTTGCATTATAATTTGAAGTTTTGTGTGTCCAATCTGAAGACAAAGCCTGCCCTATTCTCATTTTTATTCCCTACCTATAAATCTAGCCCTTGCATGTGGTAGGTGCTCAGTAAATATTTTATTTGCTTTCATTGAAAAAGGTCTTATCTCTTCCTGATGTACTTTTGCCTTCCAGAAAATACTGTAAATTCAGTATTAAACAACTTTGGATTCTCGGGGGTTGGAGTTTTATATTCACCTATGAATGAGTGGAATATTCTTCTCCTACCCTAGTGGTGGAACTGATATTACTCTATGTCATACTATGAAGACAAAACTTTTTGCTTGGAAGATCAAAATAGGAAAAATGTCTCTAGAGATGGACAAAGACATCAGGAGACATGTGACATGGGAGAAAGGGACAGAACCTAAAAATGAAGGAGAAGGTAGAAGAGACAGAGAAGTTAAGAAAGAAGAGCACACAGAAGAAAAACAAACATTTTTTCTTATAAATTACATCTTTTGATAATGAACATTAATATTTAATTAAAAGTAGAGGATGAGTTATATTTATGCATCAATTGCTAAAACATTTTCCATTTTTATGAGTCCTTCTGAGCTAGTATAGAATGCTTTCTATTCTTATTCAAGCGACCTTTTATCATTATGATTAGCTGTAACTTAATTAGATTCCTCCTTCTTATTGTACAATTACTGTCAAAGAATAGGGACTCCAGGTCAACTTTCCACAACTGAAACTCATTATTTTTGTTAACTGCCCCTCTGTATTTTGTTGTTTTGAAAAAACAGAAATTGCAACCATGTATATTCTACTTCTCATAGTTATTCTGTTATTTTGTAATTTTATGACTATGGACAAGTCATTTATTCTGTCAGAAGCTGTACTTTTATTTATTTTTATTTTTTATTTGATAATATTTTATTTTGGTGTATCAGAAATTGAATACACGGGCACTTAACTGCTGAGTCACATCCTCATCCATTTTACTTTTTATTTTAATACAGGGTCTCACTAAGTTGCTTTGGGCCTCACTAAATTGCTGAGGCTGGCTTTGAATTTTTAATTCTCCTGACTCAGCCTCCTGAGCTGCTGGGATTACAAGCATGTAGCACCATGCCCCGCAAGAAGATATATTTTTGTTTTTAAAGTGAGAATAATAGTTCTTATTCAATACCTAATGATGTATGTGTAGCAAGTATTCTATGTTAAATTTCATTTCTAAAACTTTTATTCATGGAAAAGAAAATCTTATATAGTACTGGAGCAAAATGAAGAAAACTTGCATTGGAAAATAAACATTACCATAAGCTTTCATTGTGGTCTCAAATTTTTTTGTATTACATTTTACCTAAGTATGTGAAAATGTGATTATAATTTTTATATTGTGAGGTATCTAAACAAAGCTTCACATTATATATAAATAAAAATATGTAGCCAAAACTCTTCAAAAAAATTTAATGTGACAGATGATGTTTTGTTATTTTGCTAAAACTAAATGATCTATGTGAATTTAATTGTATAAAAAAGTACATATAGTCGTTTATTTCACTTCCTGTCAACTTGTGTATTTGTTACGTCGAGCCCGATAGATCATTCCTTGAATCATAGCCATCATTGTAATAATTTTCCTTTTTTAAAAATAATTAGTTTAAGACATAACTCATGGTTTTCATGACCCATTTGCGTGGCAGTCCAGCCTCCCCAAAAATAAACTAAAAGTGACTTTGGAGCATGATTTAATGAAAAAATGTTCATTGTCTATTTCTGTGTAATCCTCACAAACCTCTGTAAATTGTGTGTACAAAGATTTTTCACAGATACCCACGAGCAACATGGATGGGATTTGCTGCTTTCCTTGGATTTCCTGGCGTTAGGTATGATTATACCACTGTGTGATGTGCCCTGTGATCATTTAATTATTCAATCATAATTCTTTACTTGAACTATAAAACCTGGGTAATTTTTTTTTACCATGTTCTGTGATGTCACTTACTGTTCATTTGATACAAAAACCCCATTTATATATTAAGTCTGCTCTGTTCTTTTCTCATTAGCCTGTGACAATTAATGTGGAACATTATTCCACCACACTGTCATTTTCATGATGTCAAAACATTCTGGATTTATTAAATAAATTATGAAGCTAAAATTCTAGTCTGTGAAAATATCTTTCAATTATAGCTGATCACTGTAAAAGAGAAGTTTTGTCTTCATAATTAGTAAAAGAATCCAACAAGAGTACAATAGCAGACACATGATGATCGCTGTCTCATTAACAGTAGGACATGATCACCTAACGCATTTCTGGCTGGATGTGATCATTTGGTACCAATGTGTAAACTCACATATAATCCTCAGCAGTGAAATCATGTGGCCGTTCCCAGGCATAAGATGGCTTTCTAGATGGTTCAGAATGTGTTCTCTCCTTTTGTATTTTAAATATTGCAATCAATCTGAAAATTGTCATTGAAAACCTAAGATGTTCAAACTAAAAACCTGCCATAGGGATCTCACTCACTTTTCACAGACTCCCGTGGGTGAACAGACATAGGCAACGAATACATCCAACACGGATATTCATTGGATGTCCATTGGAGAGTACACAATAAGTTTGTAATGTTGTATTCTATGGGTGCTTTCCTTTTTGTGATCTTTATTAATTTATTGTATTATTACTGAGGTAAGCATTTGATTATATCTGCTTTAAGAATTTTCTTTTTTTTAAAGATGGAGTGCATTTGCTTATAAACAATTCTAGATTGAGTGCTTCCCACAAATTTATGTTACAGACATATTTTGCTGGTTTAAGGATTGTGTTGCTTTTAAGATCTATCAGTATATATTTGGTTGTGTGCATCTATTTGTGTGAAAAGCAGAATCAGCAGCTTTTCTGCTTTAAGAATTTTCTAAACTAATATTATTATGGCCTTGCCCAACATCAAGGACACCAGGGTCTTGATTGGGCTTTTTTTTCTGTGAGTCAGAAGTGATGCCAAACTACTTCAAGAGGAGTTTGTCCATGTTGGTGGCTCCTGAAACCTTCTTCCAAGGAAAGGAAAGATGGTCTTCAATTCAGTCAAGCATCCTTGCCAGACTCTTTTAATGCTTATAGAATATGTGTCAGCTTGAGAAGCTGCTGGGTCTTAAGTTTCTTCATGAACATGAAGCAAGGAAGAGTGACACACTGCATCCTGTTGGGGCGTCCAAATGTGGGTTCTTTGCCTCTCTAGATATATCAGAAGAAAAACATCAATGGAGAAATTCTGAAGGACTGGAATTCATCCATTCATTAAGATCAAGTTCTCTGAAACTTTTCTTTTTTACCATTTATGAAAGAGGTCCTTCATGCACACAATATACTACCATGGATAAGTTCAGATTTTGATGACATCAAGAGAGAAAACACAACTAAGATGGTAAATTGAAACACTGTAGTAATTAATAATTCATAATCTCACTAACTCTGTTCAAAATGGTAGATGGTATTATGTCCATTTCCAGGGGAAGAAACTGAAGCTCCAAGAGGCTAAGTCATAATTTACCGAGGGGTAAATACCTCCATAATTGTTAGCCCCACATGCTCCTTTCCTCTGTCCACTGTCTCTCATCATTTCAAACCATTTTAAGGAGGATTTTTATAGCCTTACAAGGAGATTGATCAAAGATGAGTGCAGCATTACTTGAGAGCAGGAATTGTACAGGAGAGAATGGCTGGGTCACACCTCTTGCAGAGAAAGATATGGATTTGATTCCTTTTCACTTCTCAATCTAGATCTAAAAAGGGAAGCTCTGGATATAGTCTAGATTCATGCAAGGGAGGGTTGAAATTCGTTCAACTGGTTTTGCCTTTCTAAAGATGATAAAAACATTAAGTTGACATTGAGAAACCATGGTAGGAAAAAAAAAGTGCAAACATGTGCAAAAAAAAAGACAATTCAGAGTGTGACTTTAGAAAAAACCTCTGATAGTACATACTTGGGTACAAACAGAATTCAAGTAAAACCAATGGAAGGGCTGCTTGTCATTTAATATATCTGAAATATCCACCCCCACCCACCCCGCCCCGCTACTTTCAATCCCTTCTAAAGTACTGATGACATGTTGGTACTCTTCTACATCATTTATACGTGTTTTCTCATTTAATCCTCATAATGACCCTATGAGTAGACAGTATCATTGTCATCTTTTTACACATAGGGAGACTGGGACCTTGAGAGTCTATGTAAGTGGCCCGAGATTGTTCATTGTACCATGGGGCACACATGGTGCTCAGTCCCAGATGGTTGTCCCCCAGAGTACATCTTGGCACCAGAACAATCTGCTTTCTTCTTCCTTCAAACTTCTCATGGCCATCTCCACTTGGCCTTTATTCTGAAGTTGGTTGTTGGTTGTGGGCTAACCAACCTCTGTGATGATGGGAGACAAGAAGGACCACCACTCCTTCCCACTCTCTGATCTTCCACTGGGAAGGGTTATGTATTCTCACTTGTTAGAGATCAACATTTATCATAGATCCACACATGCCAGCCATCTCCTCACACTGTCCAATCTCCAATGCCTTTGATAAAATTCCATAGGAAAGCCATTAGGTAGTTCTGAAGTATAACAAGAGGAAGGCGCAAAGGTGATACAGGGGACACACGGTGCTTACTCTGTGGTCATTACTAGAATAAATCCATTACCAGGACCAAGCCATTCATTTCTCTCAACAATGCTTTGAGATAGGTGTTATTGTTACCATCATTAGACAAATAATCAAAGACAGGCCAGAGAGCTTGCAAAACAGAGTCTTATTCTAGGGCCTATCATTGCTGTAATTATATGGGGAAAATCTTGATGATATGCACTGGAAATATCTCCAGGATACATAAAGAACTCAAAAAAAACTTAACAATGAATAAAACAAATAACCCAATCAATAAATGGGCTAAGGAACTGAACAGATACTTAACAAAAGAATAAATATGATCCGTCAACAAGTATTTGAAAAAATGCTCAACATCTCTAGCAGTTAAAGAAATTAAATTAAAACTACACTAAAATTTTATTTCACTCTACTCAGAATGGCGATCATCAAGAATTCAAGCAACAATGAATGTTGTCGAGGATGTGGGGGGAAAAGTACACTCATACATCACTGGTGGGACAACAAATTGGTACAGTATGGAGATTCCTCAGAAAACTTGGAATGGAACCACCATTTGACTTAGTTATCCCACTCTTCAGTTTATACATAAAGGATACCATAATGACTTTCCACATCAATGTTTATGGTAGCTCAATACCAATAGCTAAACTATGTGCCCTTCAACAGATGAATGGATAAAAAAAATGTGGTATTTATACACAATAGAATATTACTCAGCTATAAAGAATAATGAAATTATGATATTTGCTGGTAAATGGATGGAACTGGAGAATATCATCCTAAGTGAAATACACTAACCCCCCAAAAAAATAAAGGCCAAATGTTTTCTCTGATATGCTGATGCTAATTCACAATAAGGCAAGAGGAGTTAGGGAAGAATAGAAGTATTTTGGATGAGACAAAGGGGTGTGAAGGAAAGGAAGGGAGAATGGGAATAGGAAAGACAGTAGAATGAATTGGGCATTACTATCCTATACGCATATATGATTACACCACTTATGTAATTCTACATTGTGTACAATCAAAAGAACAACTCTCTCTCTCTCTCTCTCTCTCTCTCTATATATATATATATATATATATGTGTGTGTGTGTGTGTGTGTGTGTGTGTGTGAGAAAATACATTCTATATCATGTATAACTAATTAGAAAAAAATAAAAATATTTTTAAAAAATAGATAAATTTTTAAAATAAGGATATTAGCCAGGTATAGTAGTGTATGCCAGGTACTTGGGAGGCTGAGGCAGGAGGATCACAAGGTAGATGCCAGCTTCAGAAACTTATCAAGACCCCATCTCAAAGCAAACAATAAATAAATAAGGGCTGAGGATGTAGCTTAGTGGTAGAACGCCCCTAAGTTTGATTCCCATGACCACATAAATAATATCATGTAGGTACACTTAAACTCTTAACCTCTTTTATGAGGCTTTCTTCCCACTGTGAGAACATGGATTCATTATTCTGAGCAACTTCCTTCTAGAGAACATTTGGAAGACAACCTGTTCATAATTTGGGGGTCCTCAGCCCAGGACATCATCATTGAACCCTTGTATTGTGTGTTCTGTTTTATTATCACCAGAGCACAGTGATGTTTAGTCTCTCTCACTGCAACAGGGAAACCTCAGAACCATGGGCTTGTCCTTGGCCAGTTTTGAGCAGGGGTCTCTGCAAAGAAAAGCATGTGCTGTACTCCACCATCCCTGTTTCTTTTTTCCATTTTCTTTTTGCCCCTTTGACAGTTGCAAAACAATAAGATAAAACAAAGTATGCAATAAGTGTTGGAGGCTGGGGATAAAGTTTACCATAATTCTTTACTGTATATGCAGTATCTGAAACTGAAATTGGCTTCTCTAAACAACAGCTGTGATGGAAGAGGAAGCTGTTTTGAAGCAAAAAATGACTTTGGACTAGGAATCAGGGGGTCCAAGGTTGAGTCCTGGATCTGCCCTAGCTTTGTGATGCAGCTATTAGACTCCTTGGTGGTCAGTTACATCATCTGCAGAATGGGAATAATTCTGTCCCACAGGATGAGATATTACATATCTATATGTAGAAACCATGAGTCTGTTCATAAAGAACTACTTTATAAACTACTGAATGAATAAGATCTCTTAAAATTGTTAAGTTGTAAGAGTTGCAAACTCTAATGGGTTGGGTTAGAAGAAAGTATTTCTCTAAATAAAAGATTCAAATGCATTTGACCCCTCCTCGGCCTTTTCCTCTTCTTCTTCTTCTTCAAAAAACTCATATAAAAATGAAGCCCAGTAAGTGCATGTAAAGCTTTTCAAAGCTTTAGGCACAGGTTGGGAGAAAAGACAAATTGTTGGTAATGCCATAAAAAGCTACAGAGCAATAAAATTGCATCGTGACGATACCAAGAAAACATCTGTTTCTTAAAGATGCTCACCAGCATGAGGGCTCAGTTTAAGGCATCTCCTTTCAGAACAAATGCACAGAACAGCAGTGAGAGGAACTCTAGGCAAGAGCAGCAAGATGATAAAGCCCATAGAACAATCCAGGTATCTGGGGAGATTAGAGAAAATGGATAATTCATTGAAACCATTGCCAAGATGGAGAGTAATTATAATCCACAAAAATTTCAAAGTTAAAAAAGCAAAGGAAGGAGAAGAGTTATTTAATTTGATCCGGAAGATGATGTAAAAATGAGAGAAAAGAAAATTTGGGAAAATGATTTTTGGTAATTAGATAATTAGCATGAAGAATTCCTAAAGGACCCCAAAGATTTTGATAGGGGCAGAGTGTCTGCAGAGCATTGACATACGATCCATTAAAAAATCTTCAGCTACAGGTTCCCACTCCTATTGCAAGAGAGAACCCTCTGGTCTCAGAAACTTCACTGGATATAAAGGTCAATGGATTTGCTTTCCTTCCTGGCTTCTTTTTGCATTGCCAGAGATCAACCCCAGGGCCTGGCATATACTAGGCAATTGCCCTACTACAGAGTGACATCCATAGCCCTGGACTTTATCATTCTTATGATCATTTGTAAACCTACATATGAAATAAGAAGTCAGTTTTCCAGGAAGAAAAACGTTTGAGAATCCTCAAGCCTCATACTCGTGAATGGAGATCCAAATATATGATAGCTGAGAGCCATCATCTTCTCGGCTACAGAAAATATTTATTCAGTCATTTAACCAATGTTTGCTAAGCACCTAGTAGGATCCATGTGGAGTGCTAAGTACTTCATTATATCATGAAATACAGCAACTCTAATTTCTCTACCATTTCCTATGTTTCCACGAATTAAATCTTTTGTTGTATTTATCTACTATCAAAAAGTTAACAGCAAGCTTCATGAGGGTAATGATAAAGACAGATAGGGCTTCTCCAGCACAGCAGCCAGCCCCTGCCCTGACTTTATGTATGACTACTAAATATATGTCCAACATGATGCCAAGAAGAGAGACAGGTGGCAAGATGTATGAGGTCTAGAAAACATTTATTCTTACTGCTTCAAAACGTCATGAACTCCCAATGTCTCTCAGATTCCCAAACACGTCATGTCATAAAATTCATTTAAAAATGTAAATGCATTTTTTTTCTTGGATAAATAGTCATCAAATCCTTAAGGAGCAAACAGCGTCAAAGTCAAATATGTACAATGGAGACAATCCCAGGGCTATTCAGGTACAGACATATCTAAATAATGAAAGACAGAGTCATTAGCCAAGCTGACTTCAGGTGTGTTAGTTAAATCCTCATGACATCTAAGTCAGGACAGAAAATGTTGATAGATTTCCCTGTTCCTCCTTTCCTTATTCTTATGTGCGCAAGACTTCTTTATTTCTAACAGTAGATCAACTGTAAGCATCTATAATGTGGTAAATACCAGAAAAGAGACAACATTAATTCTGTCTTTTAGTCTAGAAAAGACCAGCTAAAGAGAAGTTATTTCATTAGTACTTTCCGCTCTATGCCAAATACCTACACGTGTTCTCGTCAGTGTGTGCTTTAAATTACTTACTGAAATGGATATTTGTCTTTACAAAGAAATAATGGTTTCCTCGTGTCTCTCAGTAACAGGAAAAATGTCCATCCTTACTCGGGTAAGATTAAAAAGCTAATCAGCGCTGTGGTCTCTTCGAGTCTGCAGATGTGCGCTCCTGAAATCCACAGTGGATTTGGATTACCTGGTGATATTTGAACTGCCCCTTCAGCTCTGCTTGTTCGTTTGTTTAACACTTTGTTCAGCTTTATTTTTAAGTGACTCTGACAGCTCCTAACTAAGGAACAACATGCTCCGGCTAGCTGTTTGGGCCAAGGGGTTTAATGATTTAAAAATTATCTCATTCACTTTGGTTTTAAAGTAGAAATGTCTGCAGATGGGAGGAGGGCCAAATTAAGAGCAAAGGGTGTCTATTCTGGAAGCTGGGCCAATGTTTGCAGAGAGCTATGGGCTTCCCTGAGAAGAGTTTAGCACATTCAGCCACCTACCCCCCCCCCATTAAAGAGAGGGGATATTTGGATTATAGTCATCCATTTACATATGTTTGAAAAGCTAACTCTTCTGGGGGAAGCATAACCCACGTCGAATTCTTCCTTTCAATCCCTAGTACTCACTGTGATGCCTGGCACACAGTAGGCATGTAAAGAAAAAAAAAATTGAAGGATGAAATTCTTTTTCTCACTGCCTTGCTAATTGGCTGAGGTCAAATCTCTGACAGGAACTGATGTCCTGAGCATCGCTGTAGGTCCTCAACCAAGACTTGCTGAGTGATTGAAAGACCAACCTGTTTCTCATTCTACTGGATGCCAAGCCATAGAGGAGAAGTAAACAGACTTAACAGGAGATGAAAGAAGGATTGCTGAGCCACAGTGAGAGGTTAGAGAACACGCATTTGTGGCAGAGACAATCAGCATGTTTTCAAAAATATCTCTAACAAAACTTGGCAGCCTGGGAGACAGAGAAAAACTGAGAGAGAGTAAAGCAATAAAGGAAAAAAGTGAAAGAAAAAAAGAGAAACCCAAGACGTTAAAACAAACAAACAAAAAAAGCAGATGGCAGTGGTCAGGGGTTCCTGGGTGGGGCTTTGTGCAATAGATAGAGTCACAAATCCCCGGTCCTTTCTCTCATTTATCCTTATGGTATCCTGGCTGGTCAACAGGCTTCTCTTAGAATAACTTTTCTAGAGTTGGACAAACTCAGAGTATCCAAAAGCAGCCCTGCATTTGACCATGACTACCGGTCTGAAATAGGCCTTCATCTTCAGTTTACTTTAGGTTTAGCTTTTCTGTCTGCCCACCTCTCCTTACTTCTATTTTCTTTCTCATATTCAGGAATACCATACCATTTTATAATGAAAACCAAAATATTTTTTGAGAAGTGACAGAAAAGGTAGCTACTAATGGTTGCAGCCGGGGCTGCTGTTTGACTGTTATAAGTTTTCCTCCAGAAAAACACATTCAAAATTATATCTTATGACTTGCATTAATATAATATAATCTGGGCTATCATATAATCCAGGCCAGATTCAATATAGCAGAGCATGCACATTGTTTTTCCTTCTGACTTAAAAGAAATTCAAACAGCTTTGAGGGTCCCTAATATCACACACTCTGGACCCACTGCCTGCTGTGCCTGGTGGAGAAGACAGCTCCAATTGCCCCAGGGCTTAGAAGTACAAGAGGTCTGTTCTGGGGACAGTCACTCTGTAGGTTATAGAGTTCTGTTAATGAAAGTTACACTCACGTGGAATCCTGATTCCCTGAGACTCAGCTTCTGGCCCATTCAAAAAGTAATAAAGTACCTGAGCAATTATAATCACCAACTTTGAATAAACAAGAAAAAGATGATATAATGACACATGGGAGCAGGCCTGGTTGTCATAGACAGAGGCTTGGTGTGGGGTGGGCTGCGTGGAAAGCAGATGCAGATTCCAAAAGGCTTTGCTGAAAATTCTTTCAGTGGCAGGCAGTAGGGGAGGGAGGTTTGTTGATGGCCAGGACTGTGCTTCTCTAAGTCTCCCTAAGAGAGAGCTAAGGGTGCTGGCCTACAGTGCCATTAGGAAAGACATCTAGCTAAATAGTGAGCTGGTTAGGGAACCAGCTTGGTGGCAGTGACATTAGGTAATTTGGATTTTTGTCAAAAAAACATGAGCATGAGAGCTTCTTCATTTACCTATCATGAAAGGTGGTGACCTTAGCATGGATTCGTTTAGTGTGGAGTTCCCATCCTGTGATACATCTATAATGAGATTTGCCTTGCTACTCACATCTGAACAGTCTTCCATCCTTAGTCACTTCTATTGGTGACTCCTTTTGTACAATATGTTAGCTTACCTCTCCAACTTAGATGTAAACATCTGTGAAAACTCTATCTTAGATCTAATCGTAAATAAGTCATCACAGACTCCAAATACCTCATTTATTTTTTCTTTTTTAAATCTTTAATCAATCAATAATACTAAAGTACTATCCATATATGTACATCGAATAAAATGATCAAATCAAGCTAATTAACAAATGCCACTTTGCATACTTATTTTTTGATATAAAATATTAAAATTTTCTATCAATTATGAAATATACAATAGATTATAATCAACTCAAGTCACCATGTAGTACAATAGATCTCAAAAGCTGGTCATTCTATGTAACCAAAACTTTGTACCCTTTGGCATCTCCCTGATTGCCCTGAACCACTCTGCTCTCTGGTAACCACTGTTCTGCTTTTCACTGTAAGATGGAATTTTCAAGAATCCACGTGAAAGTGAGATCCTGTCTATTTAGGAAACCCCGAAGCTAGTTTGTGGTAAAGCCTTCATGCTTCAGACTCACATCCTTTGGGTCCCAGCTTCTTATGTTAAGTCTTTGTTAGAAATTTTATATTTTTCATCTTTGAAAGCCTCCTCACAGCTTTGGAACTGTTACCTAACTAATATCCTCCTCTTTCTTCCATGAAATTCTATTGCAATTGTTACATTACATTATTCTTCCTCACTTCCATCAGCCAATATTCCAAGACTTTCCATTGGTTTCCAAAATCATACCCACCATAAAATTTCCATAATCCCTTCAATTCCTATGGCATTGATATTGATGCACTTCTGCCAACCTTTTACTTCTACAGTTCTGGGCTCATCTTTTCTTAAGACTGAACAAAATTCAATAATCCGTATTGTAGAGTATCTGTGTCTTGATACGACCACTGTGTCTTTTCTCTGCTCTTTCCCCTGCCTCGGACTTCTGCCTTTATCCTGGTTGCTGTGGCCTCAACTTCACCTCAGGCTGTCCCTCTTTGTAATGGTTAATTTGAATTGTGAACCTGACTGGAGTAACAGATGCCTATGATTAAGAGGCTTATGGGTGTGTCAGTGAGGGTGTGTCTATGAATGATTGGCATGTAGGATAGCCAACTGAAATGGAGACCCTCCCTAAGTGTGGGCAGCACCGCCCAACGGGTTGATGGCTTGGATGGAATAAAAATTGGAAAAACAAGGAAGCATCAGTAAATGCAACCTTCATCATTCCTGAATGCAAACTCTAGCTTCTTAACTCTTCCATAGCGGACTCTGCCAGTGATTCTCCAGAAGCCTTTAGTCTTCTACTGGAGTAGCACCATTAATCCCTCTTGTTCTGGGGCTTCAGCCTCTAGGACTGTTCAGCTACTGGTTCTTCCAATCCTCCAGCTTGCGACAGCCATTGGACTATCCAGCTTCTGGTTGTACAGGTCAACCTAATGAATCTCCTTTTTATAATTATACTTCCTGCTGATTCTGTTCCTTTAGAGAATCCTGACTAAATACACACTTCTTCACTCTACCTTCAGCTTCAGAAGTCTTCCCTGGGTCCCAAGACTCTACAGCAGGCACTTCCTAACTGTCCTTTCTCACACACTAGAATCACTCTTTAGAGATCCTGAAATCTTGCCAAACCTCCACTATTAGTTGCCCACCATTTGTTAGCTGGTCATTCACTCCTAAGTGCCAAGCTTTACTGGATAAATTCATGAGAAAGTTCCCATTGAGTCTGCTTTGCTCTTGTTCCCTAACCTCACTTTTAGACATCTTATTGCTCAGGATCTCAGGATCTTATGCCTCTTTGAACTTTATATCCATTTCCTCTCAAGAAAAAAAAAAAAGATGTTCTAACATTTTTTCCTCCGTTTTTGATGCCTCATCTCAGCCGTGCCGTCCTCACTCTGAGCAGATGACCTTCCTTCCTACTTCACTGAAAAAGCAGAGGCCATCTGGTACAACCTCCCTAATCTTTCCTCCTCTCCATCTGTCACCCTGCTTCACTTCTGAAACTTTCTCTGGTATCTTCATCTTTACTTCTCTTCCCTCCTGTTTCTATCTCCTTTCCAAAAAAAAAAAAAAAAATCTGAGCTTTAAAAAATAATAGAACTAAGCTAGACTTGACATTAGCTGTATGTCTAGCTCTGGTGATATTTAGAAGTAAATATCTCATGTGCTGTATCAGGAAACCAGGAACTGCTGAGTTAGCAATGCTTCCTCCCACTCCTGAGGTCACCGGCACCACTGGGCTCTTGGTCCCCTACTGCTTGGTTTCTCCTGAAGCTACAGAAGGTACCTCTTCCTTCTTCAGTCATGCCAGATTTTTCTCTAAATGTTTTTGGTTGCATATACATACACAAGAGCTGCCGATTTTCCAAACAAAATTATTTTCATCTTTTATAATCAGTAGGCTATCTTGCTATTTTTCCCTTTGCATCAAAAAAAAAAAAAGCTATGTACACTCTGTTTCTATTTATTGATGTTTGTAATTCACAGAAAATTATCCCATGGCTCCAAATCCTGATGATGAAGTTGAAATGGAATTTTCTGATTCTTCCCTAACTTTGCCCTCTATGTAGTATTTTGAACTATCTTTAATGACCTCTACCTCCTTTTTGTATTCTCTTTTACCTTTGGTTCTGTAGACTGGCAGTATCCCATTTTTTTCCTCCATTTTTTAAGTTTTTTTTTTTTCTCTCTCTCTCTGTTGTTTTCTAACCCTGAAATATAATCACTCCTTGAAGGTCAACCTTTATCCCCTTCCCTTGAACCCCCTTCTCCTGCTATCATTTATATACTTGCCCTCAAGTATTATTTCTAGGCTAGTAGGTTCAAAAATTACACCCCTCACCTTCCCATTAGACACAGTCTTGAATTTACAAAAAAGTATCAGCCAAATATTTGCAGCTGTTTACAACACTTGCTTCTCAGTATAAACTTAAAATATGGTATAAAATAGAATGTATTGGATTATCTGTCCCCAAATTCTGCTCTTCTTCTTGCCTTTCTTTTTATTCTCTTACTCCTGACTCAAGAAACTATGAATCCACTTTTAAATTCCCTTTTTTTCTTTAACCATCATAACTGAACTGTGACCAAATTCCTTCCATCTGTGGCTTCCAAGATATAGGTATCTGGTAGCAATAAAGAGCTAGAATCTTAGGACCCTATCAAACACTCCTCTTAAAAGATTGTCATTTACCATCTTTTCCTACAATTCTGATGGTTAGAAGTTCATCCCTGTGTGAAGCAGTACATTTCATTTGATAGAATGTTCTCATTTTCTCTTTCTCAGAGTGAGAAAGTTTTTTTAAAAACTTGCCTAAGAGTTTTCATGAATTAGTATTAAAAATTGTCAAATGTTCTTCTGCATTAGTCAAGATATATGTATTTTGTCTCCTTTACTTATTAATATTGTGAAATATATTAATTGATATTAAAATATTAAACTAATTTTGCAAATGTGTAACAATTTCCCTTTGAAATAATACTAGATTTTAGTTACTGGGGTATTTTTAGGTATTTTTATGCCAATGATCATTAGGGATATTATTCTCTAGTTTCTTTTTATAATCGTATTTTTATCTGTTGCTACTATTAGAGTAATGTTTATCCAATAAAATGAGCTAGGAAGTGTGACTTCATCCTCTATTTTCTGAAATAGTTTTTATTTTTATTTATTTATTTATTTATTTTGGCAAGAAACTCTTTTATTTATTTTTTTTAAATTTTTTATTGTTGGTTGTTCAAAACATTACATAGTTCTTGATATATCATATTTCACACTTTGATTCAAGTGGGTTATGAACTCCCATTTTTACCCGGTATACAGATTGCAGAATCACATCAGTTACACATCCATTGATTTACATATTGCCATACTAGTGTCTGTTGTATTCTGCTGCCTTTCCTATCCTCTACTATCCCCCCTCCCCTCCCCTCCCCTCCCCTCTTCTCTCTCTACCCCCTCTACTGTCATTCATTTCTCCCCCTTGTATTATTTTCCCCTTTTCCCTCGTTTCCTCTTGTATGTAATTTTGTATAACCCTGAGGGTCTCCTTCCATTTCCATGCAATTTCCCTTCTCTCTCCCTTTCCCTCCCACCTCTCATCCCAGTTTAATGTTAATCTTCTTCTCATGCTCTTCATCCCTACTCTGTTCTTAGTTACTCTCCTTATATCAAAGAAGACATTTGGCATTTGTTTTTTTAGGGATTGGCTAGCTTCACTTAGCATAATCTGCTCTAATGCCATCCATTTCCCTGCAAATTCTATGATTTTGTCATTTTTAATGCAGAGTAATACTCCATTGTGTATAAATGCCACATTTTTTTTATCCATTCGTCTATTGAAGGGCATCTAGGTTGGTTCCACAGTCTTGCTATTGTGAATTGTGCTGCTATGAACATCGATGTAGCAGTGTCCCTGTAGCATGCTCTTTTTAGGTCTTTAGGGAATAGACCGAGAAGGGGAATAGCTGGGTCAAATGGTGGTTCCATTCCCAGCTTTCCAAGAAATCTCCATACTGCTTTCCAAATTGGCTGCACCAATTTGCAGTCCCACCAGCAATGTCCAAGTGTACCCTTTTCCCCACATCCTCGCCAGCACTTGTTGTTGTTTGATTTCATAACTCCTCATTCTCCCGCACAGTGACGCGGTACACGGGGTAATGCTCTCCCTTCGCCGCCATCTTCCCAGACCTTGAAATAGTTTTTAGATAGACTTATTTATTTTCCCTTAAGTATTTCAAAGAATTTACCAGTGCAAATCATTTGAGTCTGGAAATCATAAATAAATATGATTCTTCTTCAGCTTTGCTTCTTTTTATTTCTTCTTGTGTTAATTCTGATAATATGTTTTATAGAATGTGTTATTTTCATTTTCTTGTTGAATTTATGGTCCAAAGTCTTTTGCAATCTCTCCCTCCAATATCTTAATATTTGTAGGAACTCTAGTTTTGCTTGCAAATCTGTCTTCTCTTTTTTACTTTATAAATCTAAGTATTTATCAAATTCATTGCTCTTTTAATAGGCCAGTTTTTTTTATTTTTTAAATTTCTTTTTGCTTTCATGTTTTCTGTTTCTTTTATTTTTACTCTAAACTGTACTATTTCCTTCCTTCTACTTCATTTGGTTCTATTTTGTTCTTTTTCTTAAGTTTAATTGTTCTGTTCCTTAACAGATAATTTACATCTTTCTTGTTTTCTAATTTAAACACTCTGAGCAAAAAATTCCCCCCATTTACTACTTTAGATGCATCCAATATGTTTGATATGTTGTGCTTTATTTCATTCACAATATTTTCTAGTTTCCCTTGTAATGTTTTCTTAAGTAACTTAAAAATATTTTTTCCCAATTCTTGTGGATTTTTTATAATTTTCCAAAATTTAAATACTATTTTAAGTCCCCTATAACTGGATAACATATTCAGCATCCTCAGATATTCATGGAATGTTCTTTTGTGGTACAGATTATGGCATATCTTGAGTAAATAATTCATATGTGTATGAAAAGAATGTCAATTAGTTCATATTAGTTGATACATTTTGCCATCTACTTCTTTTATTAAATGAAGAGGAGGCACTGAAACTTCAATTAGGGCTGTGGATTTGTTTCTTGCTGTAGTTTTGTGATTTTATATTTCATATATTTAAAAGATCTGTTGTAATAGTTAATACATACAGGAGTCTTAAGTCATCTTAATGAATTAACCACTTAAGAAACATCCTTTTTTATTCCTTGACTACTCTTGAAGTATTGTTCATACAGATACTCCTGTTTTCCTTAAAGTAATGATAGTATAACTTTTTCTGACTTTTAAATTTTATTCTCTCTCCATTTGTATGGTTGATATCTATTTCCTGTACATGGCATAGCATTGTGTTTAGCTTTGGTCATCTAATCTGTCAATCTGTGTATTATAATCATAGTGCCAAGCCATTTATATTTAGTGTAATTATTGGTGTAGCCAAGGCCAACTTTGTGCTATTTTTGCATTTTGTATCATCTGTTTTTTGTTCCCTTTTCCCCTTTTCCTGGTTTCTTTTTCTGTACATCCACATAATTTTTAGTATTCTATTCTTTCTTTAACTTTTTAGCTATATCTACTTATTTCATTTTTTAATTGGTGGATATTCTAGAGTTTTAACTTATTAAAGTCTACATTTGACTACTAAGTACAATTAAAGTGTTCTCACTTGAATATAAATACATTGCCACAAAAATTTTTATTTCTTTTTTTTTTCAAGAATTTTATGTATATACATCTACAGTTCTCAAGGTACTCTTATTTTTGCATCAGTTGGTAAATTATGTTTTAAATAAATAAGAGAAAAGGCCTTTTGTATTTACTTATATTTTCTTTTAAAATCTTTTTCACTGTTTTCCATAGATTTGAATTTCTATCTTGTATTATTTTTTCTTTCATATAAAAATTCTTTTAACACACCTGTAGTTTAAGTTTGATGATGATGGATTTTTGATGGAAAAAATCCTTCTTAAATCTCCATTTTTAAAGACACTTTTGCTGGATGTAGAGTTTTTGTTTAGCAGTGTTATTCTCTCTCTTTTTTAACTTAACATATTGTTCTCTATTATTTTCGAATTGCATTTCTTACAAAAATTTAGTCTTTATTTTTATCTTTGATCTCCTGTAGTTAATATATTTTTTTCAGGTTGTTTTTAAGACTTTTTTTCTTCATTGGTTTAAAACTATTTTGTTGCAATGTGTCTTGGTGTTGTTTTATTTGTATTTATCTTTCTTGGAATCATTGAACTTCTTAGAACTTTGAGTTTAAATTGTTTACACCAATTTTAGATAATCTTGTATTATCTCTTCAAAGTTTTTTTTTTCTGATTCTCTTTTTGGATTCTACTACCATTTATATCAAACACTTAAAAATGGTCTGCAGATTACTTATTACAATTTGTAGGTTTTCCTTGGCTGTTTTTCCTTTCACGTGTAGTTTTTCTTTTGCTATGTCATCAAATTTATGATCTCTTTTTCTTTAGTGATTAATCTGCTATTAAACTCATCTCATATTTTTTAATACCCAATAGTATGCGTTATGACTTTAGAACTTCTATTTTATTCTATTTTATATCTTCCACTTTTTCTCAACATATTCGTATTTTCCTTTAAATACTAAAATATATTCAGAAAGCTGATTTGCAATCTTTGTCTGATGATTTCATCATTTCCATAATCGTAGAGTCTGCCTCTATTTAGTGAGTTCTATCCTGATTGTTGGTCAGGTTTTCCTGCTTCTTCATGTTTAGTGATTTATTCCTGAGTGCTGAAAATTATCAGTGCTATTTCTTTGTAGTGTATGGATTTTGAAGTCTTCTTTTAAAGCATGTTGATTTATTTATTTCTTCTTTTTTCTTTTGTATCAGTTTGATTTTTTTTCAAGGTATGTGTTTAAGCTCTTTCATGACCAATCTAAATAAAACTTTTCCTAGGGGTAGCTTATGGCCTGGCTCTTGTGAGGTCTCTGCTGTGTTCATTATTCAAGACCTTTTAATATTGTACCCCAAACTTCCATTCCAATACTATCAGCTATTGCCCTTCCAATGTGAATCATGTTCTAGTCAATCAGGCCCTTTGTTTTGCTTATTCTGATGGTTCCCATTGTCTACAATTGCATATTTTTTTTCTCTATCTATTTAAGTTATATCCTTTATTCTACCCATGGGTTATACATCACCACCTCCATGGAGCATTCATTAATCACCTACATGAGAATTAACTTATTTTTCTTCTGAGCTACTAATTTTCTTGATTTGGCTCTAATTTGTTAAACTTTGCATAGTAACTATTTGTAGCCAAATCATTTCACCTATTCTCAGCCTTAGCTTTCTCTTCTGTAAAATGGGAGAACAGAGTGTCTAGATTTCTCAGCTAACTTGTAAGTTGTGTCTGTGAAAATGAAGTGAAATCCTGTCTATGCAAAAGTGCCAGTGTTTTGTTGTTGTTGTTGTTGTTGTTGTTATTACTGTTCTGGTGATGGTCATGTCAACCTTATAATCCTGAAATCTGCTTGGGAGCCAACAACAGGTTGTTTTCAGCATTTTGTAACTATTTTGGCCTTCATCTTCAGATATCACCAGTCTTTCATCTGTCCACTCTGAATCTTCCAGGTCATGTCAATTCAGTTATTCTCTATATATGAAAAAATGTAAACAAAATAATTACCTACCTAATGTCTCCCAACACGGATTGCTCAAGAATTATGATATGTTAGGTGAGCTATGTTTTAATTTATTTAGACACTTATCTTAATAAGTTTAAACTTTTCTGGTAGATGATGTGGGTTAATGGTTGAATGACCCAAAGCTATCAGGCAATATTCATTTGTTAAGTGCTTGTTGGGTTTCCAATAGCATGTTAGGTACTCTAGGCCAAATAATAATATTAACACTGGCTGGGAGTACATTCTGGACTAGCCACTGTGCTCAAGGCTTTTATACACATGAGCATGAATTTAATCCTCTAAGAAATAGGTGGTTACAATTTTATCCCCATTTCTTGCATAATGAAATCAAGGCTTAGGAATGTTAAGTAATCTGCCCAAGATGAGACTCTCAATCCTGGCTGCACATTAGAATCACTCGAGGAGCTTTTAATAAATTACCATATCCCTTTGTACCCTATACCACTTAAATCAGAATCTCCAGGGGTGCAATCCAGGCATCCATATTTTAAAATATCTTCCCAGGTGATCCTAATACACAACTGGGATTGAGAACCACTGCTCCAGAGCATCTCTGCTCTCCTTCATAAGCATGTGTAAGTTTCTGCCCAATACAACCTTATGTACTAATTAGATAGATACACAGGGATGAAACAATAAAGAACCAGTACAAAGGAACCAGGAGGTTACCAAAGTAAACACTGAATTACATAGCCTACTGTAAGAGCAGCAGAATTTGAGAGAATGTAATTCAATTATAATTCCTAAGTGCGAAAGGGTTTGAATATAAAGGATGACCAAATGCTTTCTCCCTAGCAGAACAGGAGAGGCTTTTAAATTGCAGACGAGATCATGCTTAGTCTAAGAAAGGGTTTCTGCATTCAGCTGGACTGAGGGGCATAGGTTGTCTTCAAGACTCTTAACATAGGGTGTTTTAAAAATGATTCTAGTCAAAGGCAGGGCCTCAGACCCAGTGACCCCTCACAGCCTCTCTCAGCCCAGGAATTTTGTGACATGCATTGGAATGCAGACAGCTCATCACTGTGAGGAAAATGAAACAGCCATTGTGTCTTACTAACTCAGGCTGCTTGCCTCCTCCAGCCATCTCCACAAAGTTACCCTAAGCCATCAGAGCACATTGCAGTTCTGGTCCTCAACAGTAAAATCCTGAGAACAATAGTGCAGTATCTGAGAATAGCAGAAAAACTTACTCTATCCAGTGCTCATCAAAGCAAAACCATCTGTTTAAACATTCGACATTATTACAAGTTTGCACCCCATCAGAATAAATAAGCTAAGCCAGAGAGGCTGCGTAATCCGTGCCCCATAAACGAGTTGATAGAAAAGGGTTCAAAATGAATGGTAGGGATTCAGGCATGTTGGGGATGCATCCAGCCCACTAGGAGTGATGGAGAAACCAAAGGAGGTGCTCTGTGAATAAAAATTATCAGCACTGTGGACATCCTGCAAAGAGCCGGCAAGAGTGTGAGGTTTCATGATGCTCACCTTCGCCAGCACTGACCCTATCATCACTGAGTCCTTGGCACCCTCCATCTCTCTCTGCCATCCTCTCCCCTATAAAAGCTGGCCACCTAGTGCCAAATGTGCTAAGAACACACAGGAAGGGTGGCAATGACTGCCGAAGGAAAGCGTGGGAGGCAGAAGATGAGGAATATGTATAGGAAATGACTGTAGACACATCTGATCAAAATGTAAAATCTGACATTTATCTGTTTGCAATGCTGCAGAAAGGTGGTCTTGCCAACCATGGATGGGCCAGGAAGCAGTGGTTTTTCTATTAAGGGTAAATAAAATGAGGGTAAAATTTTAAGTTGAGAAATTTTTCTGTTGCTAGAAGGCAAATTACTACATGCAGTAGTACAAAAGAACAGGGGTAAACAATACAATATGCTGTGAATTGTGAATGCATGTGTGGTAATGTCATGAATATATTAACTTCCTTCATTGTCAAGGCAAGTGACAGAGGCTGCCTGAAATTCAGAGAGGAGCCGGCTGTCACTCTGCAGCTCAGACAGTTGGAGTCACATCTCTCCTAATAACAAAGTCTATTCTGTTTACATTTGACATGGTGAGCAAGAAGTGGTGGGTTGCTTTTTTTTTTTTTATAAGGAAATGAATGAAAGCTTGAATGAATGAAGGAGTGAATGAATAGATGGAGCCTCTTCACCCAGTCCTTCTTCAAGCTATCAGTCTTCCCTATTTGGATAAAAACAAATCATCTCTGACAGGAGCACATTTAGATGAATTTTTTAATATTCCTGGCAATGGGTTGTATTTATTTATTTTAACTATGTCAACATACTGCATATTTCTGAATCTAGGTCCCAGTGGTGTTTAATAAAAGAAACCTGAACAGTACTACAGTGTCAGAATCGAGGAGGGAGGAGGCTCCAGATGAACTAATGAACAGAAGAGGACTTAAGGCTGATGCCAGCGAGGGTTGGTGACAGGTTAACATTAGTTCTGCTTGGGTTGGGGGTGGGGGTCTGGTTATCTCGATGCTCCCCCATTCTAGGGCATAACTGAGGCAAGGAGGTAAATATCCCATTGTGCTTAATAGCAGGATCCTGAGAAATGTTCTCAGAGTGAGGGAGGAAAAAGAGCCGGAGGCAGATTATTAGGTTGGAATTAAAATGCAGACGAGATTCATTAAATTGTTGACCCTCCTCCCCACTCCAAAAAAAAAAAAAAATCAGGTTGCCATCTTAAATTGACAGCATTAGAGAGGAATTATGTGCGCTGATTAATAAGTGAATGTTTTTACCATTATGATCGCGGCACCTGCTAGTTATGTCGACATTGAAGAGGCTCTCAAACTACAGTGTTTCCAATAATAGAGGTACCATGAGCTGAAAGTTGTGCACAAGTGTCAGTGCAGGGACACATCATTTTCTTACACAGTTGTGATGTTTAAAAATATTGCCGCTATTCCTCTTGCCAGTCTCTTCTTCGCCCTCCCCCCCCTCCCATTCTTACCTGCACATTGTGCGCCAAAGCACATCGTTTACTCCCATCAGTAAAGTGAAAGGGAATTTAGAGTCAAATCAGAAAATGCCAAAGAGAGTGAATTCCAGAGCAAGACAAGCATGCAACTCACCATTTAGAACCACATGATATAAAGTGATTTGAAAACATGTGTTATTCTTTCCAGGTTCCAAGAAAAATGGCAATTTTATCCAATTTGGGTGTTTGCCAAAGGTGCCATTTCACCAAATGTAGCTACGGTCATAAAAAAGGAAGCTTCAGAGTAGATTAACTGGCTTTGCTGTACTATAATGGTGCTTTAAATGAGCAATTTGAGACAATTAACCTGGAACAGGCACTTCTGAGTGCTTTATCCCTTTAACAGTTTTGGTTCTTCAAACAAGAACAGAGAAAATGAAAATTGGCTCCTTCCCATCGTAGAATCTTCTGTATAACTTTGTGAATATGCATATGATCCATAAGGAGCGTGTAATGGGAAATCTAAACTATGTAATTTGGAGATGTAATACTCCATCAACCAAATAAAATCATTTAAAAAATTAATGGGTATTTATGTGGCTGACTTAAGATAAAACTGTGCTCCATCTTTTAGTAATACTTACTAGCTCTTCCCTTGGATACAAAACACATATTTTTCCTCTATGTATTTATTATTTACTGTAATGTATAGGAGAGGAATCATTTGGAATTACATGGAATTATTAAAGTATTAAAATGCTTTCCCACACTATCTGGAGATACTATTCTCTCCTTATATTTAAAAAATAGCTACTCAGAAGAGAACAAAATAGAATCAATCTTGCTAATCAAAAGGAAGGAAGAGTTCTAAGAATGTATTTAGATGAATATCTAATTTGAAACCAAATAAGAAATATTTGAGTGCCTACTACGTGCATGAAATTATGACAGATAATATGGAGATGATTTATCGTAGCTATTATGATTTTGAACATACTATTTTGAAAAGGATAATACAGATATGGTGCAGAGGAGGGAGCAGAGTCAGAGAGATAAGAGTCTTTTACACTGATTGAGGTGCCCTCATTGTCTTGTAGGGGTAAACCAAGCTAAAGAGAATGGTCCTAAGGAAAACTACTGTTAAAAAAAAATCATTGCTGGGAAATTTGGAATTCTTAATAGAAACTCCCAGAAGCCAGAGGCATCTTTGTAATATGGAAATGGGAGAAAAGAAAACACATATTTCTGCCTGGGAATTGAACTTTCCTTAATGATGTGTGACCCTTGCTTCAGACGCTTGAGGTTTAAGCCCCTCCCCCAAGAAGACTGGCAAGTCTCTGTGCTGCACAGTACTGGAGACAGCAAGCCCCCGAGCCTGGAAGAATGATCTATCAACTTACACAAACAAAGTCAACAAACATCTTGTGTCCTGGAAAAAGTAAATAAAGGTAATTTTAAATTTCAGAAATGTATTTTTCCACATTGCTAAATCTAGTATTTCTTTTTCAGACTTGATCTCATTTGATATTTCTGCAACATTTGCCATGGCTGATCACTCTTTTTTGGAACCTTCTACACTCAGTTTTCTGAATATCCCATTCTTCCTGCTTTAGTGGGTGATACTTAGATTTCTCTCTTGGGGTTTTCTCTTCTTCTTGATCTCTAACTTCTGCAAATGCTCCATCTCAGTGCTGCAAATCTCCTTTGTCTTCAAGCATTCTCTAAGCCCCCACGTCTCTAAACTTGACCTCTCCTAGAGCCTTGGATGCGTGTCTCTCACTGCCAACACAGTACCTCCCCTTAATTTGGATACAAAACCACATATATGTATTTATTATTTACTGCAAACTATGGGAAGAAAAAATCATTTGGAATTCTACGTAATTACTAAAATATCAAAATGCTTTCACCAGAGGAGATGCTGTTCTCTCATTAAATATCTAACACTAACACGGGGTCTCAAAATGAACAAGGTCAAATATAACTGAACCCAACCATGTTTCTCATAACCTTTTCATCTTAGAAAATATTGCTACCTACTCTCAGTTATTTGAGATGAAAACCTCCCAGTTAGATTTTCATCCCTTAGAGTCCTGTTTTTGTTCTGAATATGGAAAGATAAGAAGCCAAGATTATTCTTTGCATAAGGGGAATGTGAAATGTCACCCGTACTGTTGTGGTTTGGTGTCCCTGTGTTAATGCAGGAATGTTTTGAGATTAAGTGATTGGATTATGAGAGCTGGAACCTAATCAGTCCATCCTAATTTGGCAGATGGATCATGGTTGGAGGAAGTGGGTCACTGGGTGTGTGCCCTGGAAGGATTCATCTTCCCTGTGCCTCTCCTGATTCCCTCCTGCATCCTGGCCACCATGAGGTGAACTGATTTATTCTATACTCCCCTTCGGCCATAATTTTGTGACTCACCTTGGGGCCTCAGAGCAATGGACTAGGCTTTCCATGGACTGAGACCTCTGAAAACATAAGCCCCAAGTAAACCTTTCCTCTTCTAAGTTGTTCTTGGGTATATTGGTTGCAGTTGTGCAGCTGATTAAATACCTGCCTTGCAGGTTATTCTTGTTCCTCCTCCCCTAAAGAGTTGCTTAACCCACCCACTGATTTGACAAATAATTGTTGGGCATAATGCACATGGTAGGTTCAGATCTTGATGCATTAGACACATCTTGTTCTCAAGTGTTTAGAATTGCAATATCTGAAGAGACAACAGTATGCATTGCAAATTCAAGGTCTAGCAAGAACACTCATGAATCTTCCAATTAACTTAAACAAATCCAGTTCCTACTCAAATTAATACCTTAAAGATAATGGTTGATCTCTAGTTGTAATCCCCTCAGGTTCTACAGCATGGGAACCGAGTGTTTACCTTCCGGTTTGTTAAATCACTTGGAGGAAAGTGGAGGTGACCAAAAGTTTGTTGTCTAAACTGCTTAGTTTAGATAATCAGGGAAGACATGGTGGCTCAACTGACTGACATTTTCCAGATTATGAGGTCAGCAAGGTAGGGTGGAGTTTTCTTTCTTCTTCCCCTGGTACTCTTATAAATTATAATTTATTTCTTCTCATCTTCTACATTTCTCAACATTCAATGAGTACTTATTTGCATGGACCTGGGTGCAAGAGATAAAGCTTCCTTTAGGGCAGATTCTCTATTCTGTAGAAGTTGAAAAGTCTAAGCGTGGGAGAAAACCAAGGGAAAAACTTGCAAAACCAGGGCTCAGATGCTTGGAGTGGAGTTGAGGACACAAGTTGGCAGTGTGGACTGTGCCACCTGGTGGGCTCAAGGCAGGTCTATGAACAGAAGGAAACAACGTTCGTTCTCCACTCCAGACAGTGTGGAAAATAAGGGCAAAGGCAAGAAGGTGCAAAGCAGCAGATTCTAAGCATTCACCACCTGAAAGGAAGCTGGTGAGAAAGGCATGTTCACAGGAAAGAAGACCATGTGGTCACAGTGATCAGTATGGTAGGCCAAAGAACTTGACCTTTATCATATATAAGTGGGGAAGCTTGTGAGGTTTTCATGGAAAATATAATGCAATTAGATTGGCAGTTATGCAGATTATCATGACAGCTGTGTGCAGGTGAACTGGACATGATTAGTAGGCGCTAATCTTTCTCACAATGTGACAGAGATGAGCCAAACCTGGGACTGGTTAGCATTTTTACATACGTAATAGGCCTTCTTCGTATTTGTCTGTTTGCTTTGAGGTCTTTAAATGTTTTCACATTATTAGCTTGCTCATCAGATTTAAAAGTCTGTAGCCTTTTATTTGTGGTTTGATTTTTTAAGCAAGTTGCTTAACCTGTTTGGTTTGATTTACTTATTATAAAATGAAGAAAAGAAAATAGTACCTGTTAGAAAGTTCTGGAGAGATTTAAATTCTTCTACATGTGAAAGGTTTAGCTATGGTACCCCTATCTTGCACAATTAAACATAAATGAATATTGATATTATTTTAACAAAACAATGAGGCTGATAAATAAGCATACTTTCAACATCCAGGGCTAGGAATATGACTGTCATTATATTTTTCAAGTCACCTGATGTCTTATTACTACAGTAGTAGTACTGAGGAGAAAAAAAATGACACATTATTAGCATTGTAAAATCTCCATCTTAATGCTCAGCCCTGAGCTGGGAGAAAAAGTCCCCACTGAAATTTTTAAATGCTGTTAATAATGAAGTGCAATTCTGGATTGGCTTGATCATGACTTCGACAGTGAATTACAGGGAGACAGGTCTTATGTTATGGGCACACTCAAAGTCACCGAATGACTGCCCCTGGGAGTTATTCAAGTCAGATATCTTCTTATAAGGCATCTTGCCATTTCTTCCTATTCCAGACATTTATTATGAAGTACGTTTTCCAATAATAACAACTCTCGCTGTTTTTTTTTTTTTTTTTGATGCTTACTTCAGCAGTCACGATATTGTGCTGTCATGTCTATTAATTTAGATCTCATTATCATCCAGTGGTAAGATTACATAGGTAAAAGACCTATTCCCATTTTACAGAGGAGAAACTGAGACAGAATAGAAATTCTGATGCCCGACCATCTGACTCCAAGTGCCTCACTAAAAGAATGTTAGACTCATCTACTGGTTCTTCAAAATTCATACATTATTCCCTTCATGGATTAATTGAATAAAACATGGTTGACTTTCCTTTGAACATCTAGACAACCATTTGCACTTTATAAAAAAAAAACCCACTTAGTTAAAAAGATAGTGTGCTTTAAAAACACCAGAGTGTAGCCAAATATCAAAATTAGAGGTATTCATATGCTAAGTTGACCCACCCCTTAACCTATTAATTACTAAAACAGAGGAAAACAGCACCTTTTCAAGTCCCCCCCCCCCCTTTCAGAGTAATTGGATTCAAACTCACATCTGTAGCATTAAACCAGTGTTTTCAACCTTTTTTTTTCCTCCTCCCAATTGTTTAACCTCCATCTACATCTCTGGCATAAATTTAAGCCTTTATTTGTGAATATTCGGATAAGCACTTTGCCTCCAACGGTATTGTTCAGGGCTCGGCATCATTGTTACAGCTGTAATTGTAACTATCAAGACACAGTTCTTTGTAATTAGAAAGTCAAGATGGTATTCAGCAGTATGGCAGCACAGACTTACATTTGTTAGGCTATTAGAAAAAAATGTTTACAGAGAAAACAGTGTCATTGTTTAGTGCTCTTAATTGACCATCTGCCTGGTAAAGAAATGTCCAAAGAAGGATAAATAAGACTATAGTACACTTATTTATTTATTTTCTTTGTGCAGTGAGGAAATTAGGAAAAGCAACAGCGGAGGCAAACTCGATAAGACATTGCTAAATCAGGCTGCAAGTGAAATCATGCCAGGAATACCGTTTCTTTCTTTCTTTCTTCTTCTCCTTATTTTTTTTTAATTGCTTTCAGTGTGGAGACAAAGACCCATGGCCTCCTCAAAGTGTGTTTAAGAGAAATCTCTTGGATGGCCCTGGAGCTCCTGGTATAGGGTTCTGGCCTCCCTTTGCCTTATTCTCTTCTTTTGCCAATCCTCCTTGCTCTGGCAAACACTGGTCTCTAACCACCCTGCTTTGTTCTCCAATGCACAGTTTCTGCAGATTAATGCTCCCTTCCCCATGTTTTTGCTTAAACAACTCTATATTCCTGTCCCTCCTCCCCTCCAGCTATATAAATCTCATCCATCCTTCCAGTGTTGGCTCATGTATCTCTCCCCAACCTCCATTCCATGTCTTTTTCTGACCATCCAGGAAGATGAAACTCTCTCCCTGCTCTGAACTTCTGTAGCAGTTATTATTTTCCCATCCACTTGGCAGTGGAAGGTAACCTGCCTGGCGATGTTCTTCTGTCACACTGGAACTGTTATTCAAATTCAGCCTTGCCATTTGCATCCTCATATGCTCTTGTTTTGACTCTCCCCTTAGATTGTAAAGTTCTCTTCCTAGAATCCCATCTTATTCTTCTTTGAATTTCCCCCAAAATGCCCATCACTTTTTCCTATGTCTCTTTTCTTCTTTACTTGATCCAAAAAAACAGACTAGCACTTGGGGTCCTAGGAAATGTCTATCATTCATCTTTTGACAAAGCCAAACAGACCCAAGCTGATTTGACCATCAACACATGAATTCTCTTCCATAAACATACCAGGCACCTATTTCATGCCAACTTTTTGGGAAGCATTGGGTATGCAGGGAAGGATCAGCTGTGGCCCCTAGTCCAGAGGAACATACCTTTGGGGAATGAATGGACGCTGGTAAAATCACATGTTGGGGAGATGCAGGACATACAGCAAGATCAGACAGTATGCCTCTTGGAATTTGGTTCAGAGTAATGAGTTAATTTGTCACCAAAAACCCAGGATCCCATTAATGGGCCTGTTCTGTTGTGTCACACTGGTGCACATCTTGTAGAAAAGGCTACATCAGTGTTCTTGCCAGGAGCAAAAACAATATGTGGCACCCAGGACAGAGCTGGTCCCGGATTCCGTAATTTGGGTCCTATTGCATGTCCAAAAAGCAAAGAGCAGCTGGTCTTGAGAAGATTATCTGTCGTGCTATGTGAATGTCCTTCTGTCCAGAGTCTGAATTGAGTTTCCTCCAAAGACTGTGAGTGACCAGGCTTATGTTCAGAGACCTGTCTCTTCCAGGATCACAGATGGAAACCCCCATTACAGCCATGCACAGATTCACCACAATATGGAAACCCCTAAAGCAGAATTGGAACCAAAACACAAAATATGACCTGACCTAATACCAGCCTCAAATTTTTATGGATAATGTTTATTTCCTCACTGTAGATTCCTTTTTCCTTTTTTCTTTTTTAAAATATTTTTTTAGTTGATGGACCTTTATTTTATTTATTTATTTAAATGTGATGCTGAGAATCAAACCCAATGTCTCACACATGCCAGGCAAGTGCTTTACCATTGAGCCACAAACCCAGCCCCTCACTGTAGTTTTCTAGAGACAACATATGCCTGCCTGGTTCCCTACCAGATACTCTTCAAGACTCCTGCAAACATCTTTCTAACACCTTTTCTGTCTCATCCTTTCCAACTCAGTTATTCTCAGAGCATTTTATATAACATGCTTTTATTTATTTATATATTTATTTTTATGCAGTGCTGAGGCTTGAATCCAGTGCCTTACACATGCTAGGCAAGCACTCTGCCACTGAGCTACAGTCCCAGCCCACCTGATGCATTTTCTAATGTTTCATGGATAATGCTTCTACCAGTTCTAGCCTTATAGCTGAACTGAACACACCTTGTGCCTAAGAATTACTATTGCAAATAGGTTTATATTTCCCTGTTGCTCCATTATCATAAAAAGGGGCAAAGACCAAAGAGCTTTTGCTCTTGCTGTTATGGCTCCTTGAAATGTTCTTCCCAGGATTTTCTCATAGCTCCTTTATTTTACATATCTCCTTAAATTCTGCCTTATCATTTAGTTCTTTTGAACTTCCTTACATGAAGGGCAGCCCTCACCCCAAACAACCCTAGCTCATCAAATGTTACATACCCTGGCTTAAATTGTGTCCATATCTGAGATCATCAAGGTGATGTTTATTCTCACTCCTCGCCAAACATACACACACACTGTAATATTTTCAAGGAATGTCACAGGGACTCAACAAACATACAATTAATAAAGTATCACATTTTTAGAGATTCCTGGAACCCTTACAGTGATTGCACAGAGGAAAGAGTTCTACAGAATTCTTGAGTTTTGACATCCACGTCCCATGGTTGGGTTTAGAGCCCACATTGGTCATTTAGCAACTGTGAGACCATGAGAAAGTTTCACTTCCTAAGCCTGCTTGCTGAACCTCCAAGTACAGATAATAATACTGACCTCTTTAGAGTCATGGTGAGGAAGGGATAAGTTTTATAAAGGTTTGTGTCCACAGGGGAAGATATCCAGCATACATAGATTATTTTTCTACCTTCATTTGCTGTTTTCTTCCTTCCTCCCTCTCCTAATCTCTTTCTCACATTGTTCTTTATTTTCTCCTTCCATTCCTTACTTAAAAAGAAAAATGCTTTCTTTTTCTTCTTTCCCTCTATCCCTTCCAACCCTTCATACTGGGAGTGGAAAACAACCCAAGAACTCTTCTTCTATATGTTCCCCAGGAGCCCTTTCAAAGTATACACACATACACATACACCCTGCTTCTGTTCCTAACTTTTCAGAAGATTTGAACTAAACCATTAACTCATTCAACATATCTTCAAAAATACAGTTGCCTTTAAATTTTCACTGTTTTTTTTTTTCTGAAACTTTTTTCAGACCCATAATTTTTCTTAGCCATCTAAGAACGCTCTAAGAACCTTAGCCATAGTAGAACCCTCCTTTGGGGCATTCACAGACAGGAGCTACTTCTGGGCAGGAGCTGTTCTCTTTTTCATTCTTGTGTGCCACATCAGAATAGATAGTCTAAATGTTTGTATGAAATCAGAACCTCCACTTGCATTCAGGTAGAGACTGCCATTGCTTTTGACATTAGAGAAATTTAACACAAGAGTTTTTCAGTATTATATTAATCCTAGCCCAGGTATAAGCTCTTATTTCATTGGGCAATGAAAAGGCATAAACATAATTTCTAACATTTTAGGATTGGAAAACTGAAGCAAATTGAGGCAACAGATTGGCTCATACTGAAATATAGTACGAAAAACCTTAAGGCCTGGAATATAGTTGATACTGGCTTTAATCGGGATTATAGAGAAACTAAGCTGCACTGCACTGTCTTAACGAATGGGGTCCTATGGCTACCCTAGCCTTGATGGGGGCTGGGAAAGAAGCACTTTTACTACAGCCTCTGTTATAGGCTGACATAAAAGGCAGTTGTTGGAGTAGATAGTGAGCTCATCTATTGACAGTATCTACAGCAAAAATAATGAGACATAAATAATTGAGAATAAATGAGTTAACATTTGGAAAAAATGAGCTCTGCACGTGCTAGAGCTAAAAGATCACGTATACCTACTTCATTATTTTATCAGAAAAAAAAAAAATTCTGATGAGTAGGTAGGGATTCTTTTTAAGATCATTTAGAAAGTTCAAATCCCAGATAGAAACCTAGGTCAGCAAACTGTGGGCCACACCCCTTTTCCAGGACAATAGCAGCCACCTACTGGTCACATACCTCTCTTTTATCATGGCAAGGTATTTCTGAGGTGGAAGAAGTAGGAGATCACAGCAGGCTCTGTAAAAAGCCAAAATAACTCCATCTCCCTTGTTACACTCATTACAGAGCTTTCTGCTTTGGCCATTAGAAAAAAAGAAAGAATGAAATGAAAATAGTAAGACACATTGGAGTTCCGAAAATTAAGTTACTTACAGTTTACTCAACTAGTAACAAATTAAGTCAAGATTTATTTTTTTTGTTTGTTTGTTTATTGCAGTGCTGGGGATTGAACCAAAGGGTTTTGCACATACTAGGCAAAAGTGTACTGCTGAGCTATGCTCCCAGCCCCTCCCCTTTTGTTAAATTAAGGATTTAAATTCAAAAGTTTTGCAACACACAAACACTAAAGAGCCAAAACATCCTCCCAAAAAACAACATCCTAGTTCAAAGAACATTACCATATATGAAACATAATCAGAGGATTTTTGTTACCTTGTTTTAATGTCAGTTAATCAGATTTTATAATTCACTTATTATTATTGAAACATCTGTTTTACTGTTATAGACCAATGTTATTTATTTAAACTTATTATTATCATCACCATCATCATCATCATCATTTAACCAGGACTTATTCTTTTCTAAACAAACTGAAAGAGTGATGTCATACAAATAACCCCACATTGGACAACAAATATGCCTTTCACAGATGAAAGAAACTATTTATCTGTGGACTCTTAGCCTGAGTGTCCTATAGATCTAAGAGACTTGGATAGAAAAAGAAGCTCCATTTATTTCCTCCCACTATTACTCCATTCCCATCTTATCAGCATTAGAGAGAGGAGTAGTCAAATTCATGCCTAAAGATGCCAAGTCCAAAATAGACTGACTATAGAGGTATGCCCTCTTAAACTTCAAAGCTTGTGTGCAATACTCTAGAACCTGCCCTGATTAGCAGAGTTTTTGTGGGACCTTACACTGTGTATTTCTGTTAAGTTCCTAGATGATGCTAATGCTCCTGGTCCTCAGACCACTTAAGGATTCCAGTTGTTCTCTCTCATCATATCTGGAGTAGCAAGCGCCTAATCTACCACTGCTACAGCTGGGGATCTGGTCCAAAACTGACTCGTGAGAGAAAACTCCTGATCTCACGTTGGATGTGTTATTATTAAACCTGCTGAATGTGTCCAGTTTGTTAAGTGGTCAGAACATTCTTTTAGTAAAATGATAACACTGAAATTAACATGAGGGCCACTGGCAAAGGAAAGGACATGCTTCCATTAGATAGTAAGCCAGAAGAAAAATCATCAGCAAGTGTTAGAGAGTTCACTGCAAGTGCCCAGAGCTCTGCCAGTGGGCCATGTCCTGAAGATTTCCTGAAGGAAAAACCTAGACATGGTGCCCTCTTCCACTGCTAACCTACAGGTACACAACAGCAGTATAATACACTCTTCTTTCCAGTGGTCCCTATCTAGTCAAGATGGTTACTTCACTGTTACTTCAGGCAGATGTCTGTCCCCTACCATGTGACTTTGTTCACTTGAATCCTTAATCTTCTAGTCCTGATCTTATCTACATCTCTTCCACCCTGAGTGAGATTCCACCATTTGCAAGAAGTCCTAAGTTCCTAAACAGTTTACTATTAGATCCTCAAAACTATCACAGAGCTGCAAAATCAGTTCCTGCTACATGTTTGTGAAATCAATGAACAGTGAATTAATGACAAGGATGAGCCATGCTCTGACATCCACAACATGTGAACCAATTGACTCTTCATTCTCTCCTCATTCCTGCAAAGTGTTTCACTAAATTGAAGAAAAGAGAAATAATCTTAAAAGCAAGATGGATTCTGTATAGCTTTTCCACAAGTATCACTGGAATGAATAAAAGTTAAAGGACCCCCCAAGAAGCTCTGGCACTAACATTTACAAAGCCTCTAACATTGATAGATTTGTTCCCTTTGTTTGAGGCATTATATCAAACCATGGAAATCATTTCATTTAACTCCTTTAAGAATCCTAGGAGACAGGTGCTATTACACCATTAGTATGCTTGAAGGAATCTGTAGGTCATACAGAACTCATTGCAATTAGAACACAGATTCCAAAACAGGGCCGTTTACACACATGCTCTGTGTGCTTTATCAGTGGGTCTTGTCCACAGCTTTCTGTCCCCCCAGCATCCCACATGCAGACTGCATTACCCTTATAGATAGATAATACTCCAAAGGGAAATGAAGAAAGGAGAGAAGAAATGAATGGATAGCTTTCTAGAAGGCGTGTGTACAAGTGACACCTTACAATTTAATATCCCAATAAAAAGCATCTGTCCCATTCACTTTGGGGTTTCAACAGAAGTTGAAATTTCTGTCCACTTAATCATCAGGTTCTAATGTATCCCCCAAGAGTTTTCAGACCTGGCAGCTGTATGCAAATAACCAAAGGGGTATTTTCTCCTGCCAGGGAATTTGATGCCTCTTCTGAGGAGATTGAAGATAGCCTACAACCATGTCTGAATCAAGACCAAAAGAGATAGTGAAATCAGTAAAGATGAAGTAATTCTGACATTCTCAGAGGTCTTTAATACTTGTCTCTGGAAGCCTGGCTGGAGGCTGAAGACTGGAGGCTGAATAAAACAGCAATCCCAACATGCAGTTCTCACCGTAGCCTTTGCTTTTCTGTTCTCTGTTCAGGGAATGCTCTTCCTCTACATTCCCACCAGGATCTGATTGATTTCTCTCTGCACTGTGCTACACGGTCCAGTGTCACCTCATCCAAAGCCCTTCCAGGATCTAAAAGAAGCCCCTCTGTTGCTTTTTTCCATCTTATAATTTTGTTTTATATTTATTCTTCAAGACAGTAATTATCCCCTGAAATATTAAGTAAGCATTGATATATAAATCCTATCTCCTCCACAGTAGAATCTCAGATCTTGGAAGCAGATCTGCGTCAGTGTTGATCCCTTCTAAATTCCCAAACTCAGATTAGCGGTTAGTGTGTACAGGATGCTTCCCAAATATCCACTAAATAAATGAATTCATCTTCACCAAACATCTTAAGCAAGTTGCCAACCATCCTACCTTTGTGCTATATCTCAACGAGAACAACTACCACAGCACCCCCCTACTGAAGGTAGCGCCATCGTACTTCTGTCCAAGAAGTATCTGGCTTCCTTCCAGACAGACCTTGCTTCTTCCCTCCACCTCATCTCATCTTGAATTTAAGATGGTATCCATCTCTCCAGGACCATCAGCATTTTCATGGGGTAGATTAGATTTAGGGAAATATTCTGATATGCACAAAAGTATGCATTAGGAGTGGGGAAGGATCTTCCTTCCTTCTCTGGGTGATGGCATAAGATCTTTATTAGGTCAGCGCCTCACATGAACCACAAGCTTCTTAGGGAGCTAATCTGCCCAGCTCATCCTGTCACCCTTCGACTTAGTGCCACTCAGTAATGATGTGTTCTGGCTGTCATCACTGTCATCCCTGTGCAGTAAGAGCAGCTGCCTCCTTCCGCCTTCAGTGTGTGGAGTCCACTCAGTATCCTCACTTGGAATTGTCTGGTAATTGCTTCTGAGAACCCAGGAAGGACTCACCCCTCCTGACTTCCAGATGGACCTGGCATGAGAGTTAGTAACAAATACTACTTCTGATTTTCATGTGAGGACAAACTTGATATCACAACCACCACCACAATCTGGTTGCATCGTTTGGGAAAGGTTGTGAGATTTATATACTTGTATAGTCGAAACCACTTTCACACAATGAGATGCTGACCTCCCCCAAATCTCTTTTATCCTACAATAGATCTTGTTTTAAAGGTACCTGCCCATTTATTGTAGATGACAGACTAATAAAATGAAGTCATTTTAATAAACGCCGTATCAGAATATCCCATCTTCTAATGTGGCAATGTGAAATTTCACCACTGGAGGAAGCATTTAACATTCTGACTATTTTAATACTTTTAATAAATATTTGCAATTCCTATGATAAAGCATCCCAGTAGAAAATGCATTTCCTCCGAAATTTATGTGGCTGCTGGCAGGTGGCCATTTTCTAATTTTCTGTCTCACTTACATACATTCATTACAGATTTCTAAGTACCCCTTTTTGCTCTTTGGCTTCAAGCATGCTGTTTCTTCCGAGTAGGAATGTGTGTGGTTAAAACTGAGGGTGGTAAACAAGAGCTTCTGGTTTGCAAATTTGAGGGTTGGTCCTATCACCTTGGGGGGTCCTTCAACATCTATTTTATTCAACCCTACAATACATTTTGCATCCAATCTTCATGATCTCCATGGAACTTGAGAATCCTCTCTCAGTTCCACAATGCTGTGAAAGGCTGGGGGCAGGCATATTTTGATCTATTAAGCCTTGAGCTTACTAATGGAATGGTGCAGAATTTGTGAAATATTTCTTAGAGTAATAAGATTTAGGGAGAGAGAGAGTAATATCCAGGTTAAGTAAACTATATTTCAAGTTCAAAGCAAAGGGTGTTAAGAAATTTCTGTCGTAAATCTTCTTGTAGAATTTTTTAAAAAATAACTTCTTAAAGTGTATCATCAACTGTTATTGTGTATTTCCAACCTTGATTAGACATGATGTAAAATTAGTAAATGCACCTCAAACACCCTGGTACTTCCTGTTTTCTTCCTTCTTTCATGTTCAAAATCTGCATGCTTGATTGCTCTTAAAATTCTGGTCCAACCAGAAGAGAAATCAGAGTCTTTTTCAGGCATTGCCTTTCTATGCTACCCCAAGGCCTTCTGGGCCTGCATGTTCAATGTCTCTTTAGTCATTTTTTTCCTTCAAGTCCCACTGACACTGTCCTGGAATATTTACTAATTGTCACTAATGAGCACAGTCATTCATGAATCATTTCATCAAGGCATTATCTCATCTAAGCCATCTGACCATCCCATGAGCCAGATAATATCATCCCCAATTACAGACAAAAGGAGAGGCAGTGACTTGTTCCAGGTCACCACTGAGGACTTGTTCCAGGTCACCACTGAGGAAATCTTAGCTCTGGGATATGAAACCTGACAGTCTGACCCCAGAAACGAGACTGAACCCTGAGGCTCTTCACCAGCACGGATTATAAAAACTTGGTCACTCTTCTTCCTGCTTCTCCATCTCATCTTGGCTGTTCCTCTTCACATTTCTGCCACAGCCTGCTTACAAAACGATGTGCTCATATTACAACGCACAAAACCTCTGGTGGCAACTCTATGCCCACCATTTATTCACCTGGCCATTTGTTTATCATTGATTGCTTTATTTCATTCATTCAACAAATATTTGCAGGCTACACGTAATATATCAGGTGGAGTCTTAGCACTGAGGTTGTGGTAAAGATGAAAATCATCCCCAGTCTTGTCCAGTGGATGATAGGTGTGGAGATAATGATATAAATAAACTGGAGTAGTAGTGAGTAGTGTGGAGAAAGATAATGCAGAGGAAAAAGTAGGGATGGAAGATATATTTAGACAAGATAATTAGGAAAAGGCTCTACAATGAGTAACATTTATATGTAGACCCAAGCAATGAGAGGGAGGATGATTCCAGATCAAAAAAGTGGCTAATTCATCATGGAAGGAGGATAGCCAGTCCAGGGTGCTTAAAGCAGGACTATGCTGAGCCTGCTCAGGAGTAGCATGGTGACCAGGATACCTGGAGGAGGAGAGAGTCCTGAGACAACACAGACTTGGAAGTCTGATAGACCATATTTGGAGTGATATTGCTCTCCCTTTCACTTATATGTCTGTATTTCAAACATCTTCTGAAAATAGGTGTTTTTTTTTTTTTTTTTTTTGTCAACAATGTACTCCTTGGTATATCCAAAATGGAGCATTCTTCTAAACACTTCTCAAATGATGAAGACTAAGGTCCTTCTTTGTCTTCTAAAACCTTCACATCCTTAAGGCCTCTCCAATGGCATTGCCTGAGTCAATGTTGCTTTTGTGGCTGGCCCTGCTACAGTGTGCTCCCTCTTCTTCCTCCAGTGGAAGAGGCCTACTATGGGGTCAGGTAACCTCAGATCAAACCTCACCATACACCTCATGGATAGAGTTCCCTAGAGTCAGTGAAGACATTTTTCCAAATTTCAGTTTGGTCTTGCTGTTTTCAAATACAGTACTATAGGAACGATCTCTTACAATTTACAGTGGAATAAGTGAGATTATCTTCACAGATAGTGAAAATCCATTAAGTTCAGTTTTAAATTTTTTTAAAGGGATGTCATATCCCATGTCCTTTCTGATGACCCTAGTAATATGCCCTAGTATTATGAGTCCACCCCCCTTGCTTTCCTGGAGTAGACTTCAAGCATCTTGAAAGCAAGAACCACATATAGTTCATCTTAGTTGTTCCTTCAATAGATGCTAATAAAATGATTTAAAAGAACCCTTTAACCCAAATCACTAGTTTATATACTTCATTTAAAACAAAATTAGGATATAAATGAGTGAAGAATTTTGAAAAATCTAAACATAAATAATTTATTTCCTTATAGCCATATTGAAATAATTTAGGTTTAGAAAATTCAACACATGGAAAGTATCTCTATGTCCTGAGGTGGGGGTTGGGGAGCAGGAAAGAATTTTTCAACGCAACACAAAAAGTAATAAATTTAGAGAAAACTTGATAAATTCAATTAAGATTATTCAATTCTTAATAATCAAATTAAGATTTAAAATTTTGGTGCATCAAGTGTGAGTAAAATGGCAAGATACAAGTTAAAAGAAGATAGTTGCAATATATTTATCAGGAAAGATTTTGTGTCTAAAATGTGCATAAAGTGTCTATAACAAACTTTAAAAGACACAAGCATACCAAAAATAAGTGAAATAGGATGAACTAGAAATTTTATAGAAAATAAGACAAATTCAGAAATTATAGAAATTTTAGCTTTTATGTCTTCGGAGATGTGTGCATGGATCTTTACAGAAACATTGATTATCAGAGCAAAAACCTTTGAACAACCCTAGTGTTTTCCAACTGGATCATTATGTATTATGGAGTGAATTTTATCCACCCAAATCCATTTGCTGAAGCCCTAACACTCAATGTGACTACATTTGGATGCCTTTAAAGAGGTAAGACCAATGTTCTTATAAGAAGTAGAATAGGGTGTGCACAGAAAAAAGGCCATGCAAGAGCTGGGGGAGAAGGCAGTTGTCTGCAAGCTAGGAAAAGAGACCTCACCAGGAACCAGGCCTCTCTGTACCTGGATCTTGAACTTCTAGCTGCCAGCTTGTGAGAAAATAAATTTATGTTTTTTAAGCCACTAAAATTGTGGTATTTTGTTATGGCAGCCCTAGAAGATAATTTCATACATAAATTATTTATGGTGTATACATTTATTTTATACACACATACACACACACATAATAGAACAATGAATAAACAGTGAATAAAAAGCAGCTATACCCAACAAGGGAATGAATCTTAGAAAATTTACTGATAAAATAAGGTTATAAGAGACTATATTCAATACTACACAATTTTTATAGACCTTAAAAACAAAAAAAATTATATAGTATCCATTCATATGGATGGAGACTTTAAAAAAAACAGAATTATGAACGTAAAATTCAGCGTGCTGGGAAGACTGGGAAGCAAGATGATGAAGATTCTCATGCAGAAGCCAAGAAATTAGAAATGTTCTATGGAACATAGTAACACAATAAATATTAATTGTGTTATTATGTTCCAAATTTGTTTATAGAGAAAACGATATTGTTCTTAAGAACCAACTGTTATTTAAAAGATACCAGAAACTGTGAGGTTTTGTTTTTGTTTTTGTTTTTTATAGTGGGGGTGACCTTTCCCCCATAGGCAATTGTCTTTGGCCATTTGGGCTGCTATAACAAAACATCAAAAACTAGGCCACTTAAAACAACCAAAATTTATTTCTCATGGTATTAGAGGCTGGGATGTTCAAGATCAAGTTTCAGTGTCTTGTGAGGCTCTGCTTTATGGTTCATAGGTGAAGTCTTGTCATTGTGTCTTTACCTGTGAAAGAGGCAAGGGACCGTTCCCAAACCTCTTCTGGAGAGGGCAAATCCCATGAAATTAATGTGTAGAAAATCAATTATGATGAAAGCACCATACCTGTGATCTATTCGCCATCCAATGGTCCCCCCTTTTCATATTATCAGCATGGTGATTAGGATTTAACATATAAATTTTGAGGAGGACTCAAACATTCAAGACCATAGCAGTAAACATGGCTTCCAATTTTTTAAATTGCAGTTACTTTCTTCTCCCTTTCTTTGATAGCCTTGACCCTTCTCTTTCCATATAACTGCCTCCTTTATACATTTTAAAATTGGGGAAATAGCCAATTTCATTAAATTTTTGTTATAAAAAATATCCTACTAATATATCAGGTATGTGAGAGTATAATACTCAGAATTGATTCCAGTATAAAATTAATTCTCAGTTACTTATAATATTTAATTTGTGTATGCAAAATACCCCAGTCACTGAGAAGATAATTGGCTTTTCTCTGAAGTCTCTCAGCCTACATATTAATTTCATCTTCTCTCTCAGACCCATACACTCATCAGAACTCATTGGTATTATCTGTGTGTACTTAGAGGAGTTTCAATGCCAATAAGTTTGTCAAACATCATCATATCTGGTCTGTTGGGCAGAATTTGTTTATGTTATCCCAATTCTACAACATTGAACAATTGCCTTCCAACACTTTGTGGATTCTTTTCTATTTTACAGGTCACGTTGGCTGTTGAAAGTTAAGGACTCCTTTGAAATAGCTACATTAAAATATTAAAGCATAGTCTTCAGCTGCCAAGGGAGCAGAGTTTTGTGATCTCTCATATTTTTCTTTAAATTTACATTCTAAATTTTTTTTAATAAATTAGTATATTCCTTATAGAGTTGGAAGATCACAGCACATACAGAGTGGCAAAGTAGAGGTTTCTGATGTATATTTTGATAAGAGATGGGACTGTTGCTGGGATGAGTTGTGATAGCTTCATCCACTAAAAAATAGCATTTTGGTGATAGTTCATTGCCACTTTTCCCATCCTAAAATCTTCAAAACAAACTGTCAATCTTACCACATGGAACGTCTCACGACAGTCACTGACACATTTGGCTTTCATCAGAAATTTTTGTGCAAGATATCCCCAAAGCAGGTTGGGCTGTTGGATTATTACTATCATTTTATGCCTTTCTTGAGAAAATGTGTTAACTGTGAAATATGATTTCAGCATTAAACATTCAGAGTAACACCCATCACCAGCTTGGAAAACTTGATGATTGAAAGTTAAGTTTCTTCTCCCAAACACCAATCCATTTCTTTGGCTGTCTGGGTCTGAGGGGGAAACTGAGGAAATGAAGGAATATTCATCTCACTAAAGGGATCATAAGAAGAAGATTTTCTCTTGCAGATGATTCTAAAACTTCAGCTGCATCTGTTTCCCTTTTAAAATCTAGTTCCCCCTAGGCCTTCATTGAGTGAAGTTCATTTTCCTTCTGATGCTAAGTCAGTACGTCCCCAAAGCAGATTTCTGTGTCCTTCCTATCTTTGGTGGAATTAGTATCATCAAAGAAAACCCAGAGACATCAACTGACATAAGTAGGTATGTCACTTAAAAAGCAGTATGTCACTTAAAAAGTCACCTGACCTTGAGGCCCACCCACAGGGGCTCCAGGATAGGGGCTGGTACCCTCTCCTAGAGATTGTACCAAGAGATGCTGGGAAAGTAGGTTAAGTGGGTCCTACCCACTCTCCTAATTGTCCCAGTGACAGTGCTGTTGTCACTCTGGCACAGTGGTCTGGGTTGTACTTGGCATTTTGATATATCTGTGCTCAAAGAACCACCACTTTTAGTCTCAGATTTACAAATCTTGGCATTTGGCTTGAGGCCTGCGTTTCCTGTGGAAGCACTTAAGTGCTATTGTGCAATATTGGGTTAGGTGGCGATTGGAGTTTCTCCTTCCCTGAAAATTGACCGCCATCATTTTGGGGGTCCCAGCAGGCCTTTTATGTTCTCTTGTAATGAATTTCCATTTAATTTTTACTTTTGTTGGGTGGACTGGAATCCATAAATATAAATGGGAGGGCTGCTGGCCATTATGGGAGCTGTAATTCAGTCCACCGGAGGCTCTGATAAAATGTACACTGTTAGAACCCGATTCCCGCAGCTTACGTTTATCAGAAACCTTCTATCGAATTACAACCTGGTAATGTCTATTTTCTCATGCATTTCCCTATCTGTAATGATAACAAAATCAGGCTAATCCATTCCGATGATGATGATTATTGTGTTTTTGGTGACACCGAAGCTGAATAGCCCCTCCAGCCAGACTCTTACATCAAAGTGCTTCTTTCCTATTATGCCTCTTAAGAACAAAACTGTATTCCACTCTTTGGCACACTCTAATCTTTCCATGTCTATTACAATACTTCATTAATTTGCCTACCTCGTTGCTTTGTAGCTTTGAAGAAGGGAAGAAGTGGAAAACACTTGAATTCATAGTAACCTCTGGCAGGGTCTGCTCTTCCAAATATTTCAGCTATTTCCTCCCTGCTGGCTCTCTCTTGCATGTCTGAGTTCCTGTGAGGAGCAGATAGGAATCCATGCCCTCCCACCTTAGGCATCATAAATATCTTTCAGATAATAGATAATTCACCCGATTGTACGCGTTCCTCTGCACTTAAGAGATTCTCAGTGTGAAGAGAAAAATGCATTTTGATTTGAGGCATTCCTAGGTTTTATAGGGATGCTAAATTATATCCCTATAATGGTGGGGGAACTAAAAACTTTTCCCATTATTGAATGTCAGCTTTATCTCTTTCCTTTTTTCCTCCCCCAACCTCAAAAGAAACATCTGCAAAGCTATTCAACCCAATGAAGAGCAATATTCCCCTGACTGTGCCCCATGTTTCTGATATTAAACAAGTGTGTGGGCATGTGCATATATACAGTAAGGGAACATTATTTACTTTAAATTGTTGAAAGGAAATGTAAACCTCTGAACAAAGCAATCCAGTGCATTTTGGTATGCTCTAAAAGATTAACAAATGTGTCCTTACATTGATCCTACATCTGCCAGGGTCAAATATACTGGGCTTAATTTTGGCCTCTGAGGAGACCTGACAGTTGTATCTTTTTCTGCAAGACATTTTTTCTCCAAATTTGATGATTTTTATCAGACTTATCCTATGTCTCCTCTACATGGCCCCCATATATTTTCCTTCTATGACATGAATTCTGGAGCCAGTTCTCATAGCGTCTTATCTATTGGGATCACTTCACAGTAGCGAAGATTTAAATGTGGTCTTAGGTTGGTTTCCTCTGAAGCAACCTGAGTCAAAACCTTGGTGTACATAATTTATTTGGGAGACAATCTAGGAAGTTCAAGTGAGGAAGAGTGGAAAGTTAGAGAAGGGAGAAATTTAATAAATTACGTGTGAATGAGCAGATTACTGCTGTGGGCAATGAGACTCCATTGCACTGGGCACCCATGCATAACTACATGAACACACCTCAAAATCATTCCATGGGTATTATACGGGGAGGCTAAGGTGTGTATCTACCAATATCCTTCCTCTGATTTGGAGAAGGGTGCACCTAGGTATGTAAATATCTAGCACATCTTTGTGCCTTGACCTAGAAAAAAAAAATCATAAAGGTGGTGAGAAATCTCCACAAGAGAAGAAATTGAGAGTCTTTTGAGGTGGAGGACTGTAAGCCTGCTGCAAGCCTGTGCACCTGGGCATCAGGGGCCTTCTGGTGAGCTGAAGGGTTATAGGGCAGACTCTCAGGGAGGGCTACTGTAGAGTGCAGCCTGCTAACCTATATAAGGTGGTGAATCTGTCCAGGTAGAAAGCAAATAAGGAAGGCTGAGCCTGTAGGAATCACAGAGTTTATGTCCTACCCAGAAGCATTATAATCTAAAATAATAATAATGGTAATAATTCAGAGACTATGCTAGGTAAACCAAATATGTCTGTCAGCTTGCAACCCTTCCAATAATGGAAGGAGGCACAGTCACAAATTTCAGTGCATGTCCTACCTAAATGAGGCTGTCCCTCCTCAGCTCCAGCCAATGGTTTCCATTCAAGAATAAAAGATGATGTTGCTAGATTGTGATTTTTTTCCCCATGAGATTCTAAAATTCCAGATTTTATAGAAAATGTCTTGTTTTTTTTTTTTTGAGCACAATGTAAACTGAAGTTGCTGGGGCTTTGTGAAGACCTTCTTGGGGTGTCCACCTCCCATGCACAGCCTCTGCTGTCACAGAAGCCATAGCACAGGGACCGTGGGAGCTCAGGACCTCAGAAGCATGTAAGTGGCTTCTTTGTGCCTCTCTAGGTAAACTTGTTTCACTAGTGTAAGCTTATTCCACAGAAGTCCCATTTCTGAAAGAGTTAACACAAAAACAGATTAAGGACATGCAATGACAGCAGAAGTCGAGCAGTCTCTTTCATTAAATAAATTTCATTTATTTTGAGCTTAACACTACCTTTGGGGTGGAGTTTGGGGGGGGGGGGCGGTGTTCCAAAATAGGTGAATAGATTTTTACCCTGTTAATGTAACCCAGGTTAAAGCTGCATTGCTTTGCAGCAAGAAAATTTAAGGTAGAGCTTTGATCTCTTTCCTATTAAAATAAAGTAATGCATTATCCTGACCTCAAAAAAGTAGTCTTAATTAGGGGCCTTGAATGAGATAATTGACCTTGACATTGCCTTCAGCTCAAGGCACAAAGCTGTTATCAAAATGACTTATCGAGAAGTAAGACATGCTGCAATAAGGACCATTTATTTAATAATTCTACATTTCAGAATTTTAAACTCCCAGAATATTTATGCCACAAGGACAAACACTAGCTTTGTAGTGTCCAATAAGGAGACAGCACTGTGTTGAAGTGAAATCTACATTAAGATTATGCTTTGGTAAGAAATATAGACTTTGTTTAATATGCATATTTTTATAATTTTGACCTAATTGTTTGCATCTTAACAAAATTATCTGATTATGAAATGTCTCTTCTGTGTATTGCAGGATATCTTTTTAAGCATCAGCATAAAGATTAGAAACAAAGAAGCACAGAAAGAACACAGGAGTCAAGAGGTGTCCTCCTTGGTTCCTATTTCAGTACCAGCCATGTGGCCAAGGAAAAAAAAATATTTTGTAGAATCATCTTTAAACTCCTTAAAGCTTTATTATCTCATAAGGTTAATATAATTATTGTCCTACTTCATCCTTTGACCTTTCTTCGTTTCATCTTTTGCCTAAAAATCAAGCTATGATCAATTCCTCTTACTTAGGCAAACTCTGGGTAAAATTATAAAGATGAAAAACTCCTTTGTAGTTTCTAAGACCTTCTTTCTGGTTCTTATTTCTAGTCCATGAGCTGAGTTTTCCTTAGCATCCCAAGCCCACATTCCACTTTGTTTCATGATTAAACTCTTACTCTCTGACCCAGCTATGTTCTCTCTCAAGATCTCCAATCTACTCTACCCCCCCCCCCCGCCCAGTAAAAGTTAACCTGTTACTGTTCCCTGTTACATTTGCATCTATTTCTGGTTGAAGAGTTAAGGTTCCACTCTTTTGTTAGAGAAATTTGAGAAATAAGTATCCAAATGGGAGAAATTTTAGAATGCTAGAAAAGAATGATTTTTACTGTCCCCCTAGGCCAGGAAATGGGATATATATACCAATGTGGAAACCCCAGTCTCAATTTTAGTACAGATTATAGACACAGACTCTTATAGGGCCAGGAAAAGAGTTCAGGTCTTCTGTACATGTCACATGCAAACATTAAGCATTATTAGATGACTGCCTAGTAGACTAGGGGCACAGAAATGGATGTAGTAGTGTTTGCCCTTTAGGAATTCATAGGCTAATGGAAGAGATGAAAGGAGGTATAGATTGGCAGGTGGGTCTGGGAAGATGGTGTCCAATTCAAGATAATAGACCTTATTTTGCTTTTCAACGCCCTTTCAGATAACATTCATCCACAATAATCCAACCTGAACATGTGGTACATTTTTTCAAATCTTTGTCTTCTAATAAATCATCTTTCTTTTCCAACTCTTAATTTTTTATCCTTGGTGCCAAATCACTACCATTGCTCTGGTGGGTCCCTCCTCCTCCAACTCACATACCACAGCATTTATCTCAGATTTGAACTCCTCAAAGTCATTCCTGGATCTTCCTTGTGCCCACCAAAGACCTAAAGACATTTCTCCAGCTGTTTTTTGCCCGTGAGCTTGATTTCAGTGTACCTGACCTGTTGCCTCATGCCCCAGTAATAAAGATATACCAAAACATCCTCCGAAAATCCATAAGATAAAATATTTCATGAAAACAGAAGAATTGGAAACATCTCCCTCCAGGAGGCACTATTTCCTCTGGTCTCCAAGAGTGAGCTGAAACCTGACAGGAAGAGAAGGGAGTTATTTAAGCAGAGAGTTCAACATGCCAAAAGAATCCAGGGAAGCTTGACAAGTTTGGGATGTTTGGAGGAGAACAAGATGTTTCATGAAGTTACATCTGCATCCACCTGAACTGTCTCGTGCCTATTTCATAACTGGATATTGACACCCACATAAAAAGGGCAAGGTTTATTTGTCTCTTTAGGCCTAGAGTGCATACTCCACAATGTACATATGGAAATGATAGAAACGGCCTTGAAGAAGAGAAAGTTTTAGAAAGAGCCTTGCTATTTTTCTATACCATTCAGTATAAGAGTTATTGGTAGAAACAACTATATAGCTATCTAGGCCCTCAAACCTTCATTTTCTTGATCCTGAAATCTAACACACATTCTCTCTCTCTTTCTCTTTCTCCTTCTCTCTCTCTCTCTCTCTCTCTCTCTCTCTCTCTCTCTCTCTCTCTCACACACACACACACACACACACACACACACACCTCCCTGCACTCTCCACTTACCACCTGGCTCCAAGTCAGCCCCTCTTATTTTGCATTTGGCCCTGAGATTTCCTCTTTACAATAGGCCCCTCTTATTTTGCATTTGGCCCTGAGATTTCCTCTTTACAATAGATGGGGCCCATCTTTCTGATTTTAACTTCTCCCCACCAGGACGTAGAGATTTATCTTGACAAACCCTTTGGAATTGCTAGGGGAATATTAATAAAATTTGAGCGTGCATCCCACAGCAGTGAAGAGAATCCCTGAGAAGTTTGAAAGCTTCCGTGGGAGATTAGAGGTGGCTGGGAGCAAATGTGCTCCCGGGTAGTGAGCTCCCAGCGCGGATCTCTCACTATCCAGGAATCTCTAATTACTAATACAGTACATGAACAGTATGATATGTCCTTACAATTGCAGACGCCTTTTCAAAGATAATCTTTAATAGTTTATTTGACAACCTGTAAAATTATAGAAAATTATTAGTCTTGGGAATTACAAAAATCCCTGTAGTACAGTCAAACAATAAAATTATAATTACCTGTGGGTAATTGAAATTTAACTGTTTTTTTATTGTATATTACACATCAATAGCAACATAAGTTCAAGAGGTTTTTTTCTTCTTTCCTTTTTTGTTACAGAACCTGAGAAAATGGACAGCATTGTTGGGGGCTTGTGAGTTCCTGTCACAGTACTGAGCTTGAACAATTTCGATTAAAGCCCCATGTTTGAGACTGTCATTAGACCTGCATTAAATTACATATCTGGAGTGTTAAAAAATAAAGAGCACAGTAGCTTTTTCTCAGCTACCTAAGGTAGGTAGTTAAGGCCCTGATTATCTTTAAAGGTCTATTTTTTTCCCCTCTACTGAAAGTCCTTGTTTCTTTCATTAAACATAAAACACATTTAAGAATACTAAACTGTGCAGACAGGAATATTAGGGATGGCATATTCCAAAGTACTTTTGTTCTGTATTCATTGCTCAGGGTTGACTTCTGCATTGTATAATGTGATTTTTTTATTATTTAGCTCTTGCATGGGTGAACTAAACAGGACTGGCATTGTTTGGGTCCTCTAACTCCCTAGGTGTTAGATAAAGTGTATACTTTCCTTTCTCCTCTTCTTCCTTCAACTGCCCCCTCCAGTACCCTCCCAGAAAAAAAATAACTAAAAAAACAAAACATGAAGTCATGTATCTTCCAACCAAAGCAAGGTGCTGGCATTTAAATTGTGTCCCATGGCTTCTCCTTGGAATGACAAAGAAGGCCTCAGCCCTCTGTTTCCTTTGTTTAAAAGGAACTCCAGGTTCCTCCCTGCTGGAATACTGGTTTAACTGAGTGGAAAGAAAGTAATGGACCCACATAGGGTTAAAAAAAAGGGTCACCTGGTTTCTGTTCAAAAATCATCTCCAAGATTTGCTGCCCCTCCTTGCCCAGCTCCCTCGTCTGCCCCTGTCTCAGAGTCCCACCATTTCCTGTCTGCCAACCTCACTGCAAGGACTTTGGAGAACCATGAACCTCAGGACAGCCTTTTGAAGCCTTTATCCAGAGGTAACAGCTTCAGGCCAAGTGGTCTGACCCAGTTCCTCTCTGTGGTTTGGAGAGCAATGAGAATTTAAATCTGCTTTTATTTTACCCGATACTGTCTGATTTTCACCTCTTTGTCTGAAAATAAAGAAACAGGGTCAAAGTATGTTGAATGTTCAGGACTGATATAAGAAAATTCGCCAGCAGGCTAGTGCCAGCCTTTTTCTGTGAATAGTCTGAGAGGTCTGGTGTGAGAGGACAGGAGGCCTTCATCTCCCATGGCCATCGCTGGTGATTTCATGACACATGAGGCAGAAGGAGGAGCTGCTCTTTCCAGACTTTTGCCTTAATTATATTAAGGAAGCTGAGAGAGAGAGAAGATGAAAGAAAATGAAGTTCAGAAACAACAGCAGCTCATTTTTTTTTCTTGTGTCCTCCTTCATGAATTCATTAAAATATGTGATGGAAAAACTGAAGTGAATACACACACACACACACACACACACACACTTTTTTCTTTCTTTATTTCTTTGTTTTTTTTTTTTTTTTTGATAGGATATCATCAAGATTTCCAATCTGCCATGACTGAAAGATATTCTCCCAAATTCAAATACTGAAACCTTAACTTCGAGTGTGATGGTATTTGGAAATGGACCTTCAAGAGGTAATTAGGTTTATATGATTAATGAGAGTGGTGTCCTGATGCTGGACTTAGTGTCCTTACAAGAAAAGACACCGAAGAGTTTGTTCATTCCTCCATTGCATGTGTGTACAAAGAAGAGCACACAGAGCAAGATAGTAGCCATATGGAAGCCAAGAAAAACTTCCCAAGTGCCCGACTATGCATGCCGTGAGCACCCTAATCTCTGACTTCCAGTCTTCAGAACGGTAAGAAAATAGACTTCTGTTGTTTCACTGCCCAGTCTATTGTAGTTTGTTATGGCAGCCCGAGTGGACTAATGCACCATCTGATAGCTGAGGTCATGGCTTCGTTAACATTAAGAGTCAATGTTGAAAAGCAATCATAAATAGAGCATTTCTTTTGAGAAAAGTTAGTCTTAAAATTAATCCAATATAATGATTTCATGAAGCCCCCTAAAGCACCAAATAATATCTTCTCTCCAAAGGTAGGTGAGAAATTTTGTATACCATCGAATCCCTGATGTGAAGCGATGAAAAGCTAACAGATTACCCTCATGCAGTTCACTGTGGATAATGTCCCCCTACAGATTGAGGGAAACTCAGCAGTTTGGGGCACCATCAAGTCACACTTTTGTAAAATATTAATTTGGTAGGATCTTTTCAAACACAACCCAGTTCACTTCTGGTTTACCCATTAGTCATTGTTCTTTTCCCACTGGAACCCAAGTTCCACGTAGCTGAGAATTCAATCATGTTTATCACTTTTACTCTCATGGCTCTCCATGGGTCTCCAACTTAAAACAGATTCCAGCCGTGGGTGTTCCTGCCCCTTCCTGCTTCCTTCTTCCTGGTCCTTTCTCTTCCACCAACTCCCCGCCTCACTTCCCCCCAGCCACCATGATGGCTGTTCATGCTCACACCCATCCTGCGTTTGTCCACTTTTTTAAAAAAATTATTATTTATTTCTCCTCTTCCCTTTTCAGAGAGGAGAAGACTACTCTTCTAAAACTCAGTTCCTTTCAAAGCAGGCAATTGGCTCCTTAGTCTGCTTTATTTTTTCCTCATAATATTTGTCACCATTTAGAAAGAGATTTTAGCATTGATATATTTGGCTCTCAATATTTGTTGAATAGGTAGAATTTAAAGCAAGTGAAAAACGTCCCAGAATGAGAATTGGGTGTGGAGGTCAAAGTTACTCCCTGTGGTCCCCAGGGTCATTCACCATTCACCGAAACCGTCTGCAAGAAGGGCTTATCAAAGGGGGGGGGGAGAATAATGAATCACTGATGAATTATTTTGATTTTTATATAGGCATTTGTCATTTCTCATTTCTAAAATGGAAACAGGTGATCTATGCAGCGTTAAATATTCTGCATTGGGTCCAACAGTTCAACATTACATTGAGGAGATAAATGTGAAAACTATCAAATTCATAATAAGGTAAAACCTGGTTTCCACCAATTTAATCTCTATTAAAAGCCTCATAAACCACATTTTGGTAAGAGGGACTAATATCTAACTCACAGCTATGCCCAGCTTCTAACTCAATTGGCATATGTTTCTTCATATTCCTCTTTAGAAAGTCAATGGTTTATGAAATTATCCAAATATCTGAATCCCTCCCTAGCCAGAAAGAGTCGCTAAATGCAAAAGAATTTAAATTGCCCACACTCCATAATCTCCTCCAACTCTCCCCCCACCCCTGTGGGCAAGCTTTAATTTTCGGAAAGGAAATACATATAAAAGAGTGAATTTTGGGTGGGTGGCTCCATGATTTTGATTCAATGCCCTGAATTTAATTCAAGCTGTTGAAAGGTAAGGCTTAAAAATAGTTCAATGCTAGTCTTCCCACACTGTCCTCAAACCTTCCTTAATTCCTCTTTCTACTTTCAGAGACATGAATGTGGAAGGCTTTCCTCATTCAGCAGAGGTCCCCACTTGTCGGATCCTGTAAAAGGGCAAGTGGGGTGCTTTTAAGACAAAACTCTAGAAAGACATTTTGTTTTAAACCTGAAGCCTCCTCAGAATCCTTCCTGTGTTCAAGATGCCAACCTCAATTGGGGGTGTTAGGGCCAAAGGTCACTAGACCCAAAAGATATATCCATCTGGACAGTGTCCTTTGTGCAATGCAGCTAAAGGCTCTTATCTGGTGGGAGGTTTGAGATGTGTCAAAAGAAAGACAAAGTCCCAGCTTCTGGCTTTCTGAAAGAGTCTCATCTCTCGCTGTCTGCTTTAAAATGGCCATCTTCTTCCAACACTCCTACACCACTTGGGAATCTCTTCAAGGCTTTGCAATGTGTACCATGCAGAGGTCAAAGTCTCTCCCTCGAGTTCACATCCTACAGGCAACAAATTCCTAAGGAATCAAGGTTATACATGGAGTGGATTTTCCTTCAGTCTGCAGGGGACCTCAGCCTATTTTAATTTTCACGCACTTGTTAAGTATTCCTGACTGAAATCAGAGGCCTAGTTGACAGGAGTCTTCGAATATCCCTTCCAGTTCTAGGAGTCCGGGTTTTAGCTCCGTCCCAGACAGTTCTTATAGTGAAAAAGTGAAACTTCTGTTCTATCTAATTCAGTCTTCTGCACATTTGCTACTGTTTTTTAGAAGCCAGAGGCGATTTACAAGAGAACTTGCAAAGCCATTTTGCCTGAACAAATTCTCCATCTGGTGATTCTCTGAACATTATTTTATGTTTCTTAAAGGAAGAAATGAGGAATGGACTTAGAGGGCCTCACGTTGACGTTTACCTGCCAAGAGACCTTACTCTGCCTACTCTCCAGGAACATTTGAACATTTACATTGAAAAACACTCTTTGGGCATAATTTCTCACTATTTCTTTGTTCCTAGCGTTCTTAGGTCAGTAAAGTTGCCACTTGGGGCCCTATACACATATATGTATTAGAATAGCTGAGATAGGAGAAATCTGAAAAAAAAAATAAAAATAAAAAGGAAGGCTCTGCTTTTTTAGTTCATGAAACCCACACATAAGTTTGAGTGTTTTTAGTCAGTTGTGTGGTACCTGAGAACAGTGCTGTTGTTGAGACATCTCACATCACCTCTTTAGGAAAACAATGAGTGCAGGGAGCTTCTTGGCATTTAAATGGAAAAACAGGGTCTGCAGTTGTGGTCAGGTGGGGGATATGAGACCAGGAGGGCTCTGTTACTCTTTCTGAATACTTGAAATTTCCCAAACCTCCTCTCACAAAGTTACACCTTTGCCTCCCTCTCTGTTAGCCACATGGTCCTGACAGTTTGCTTTGACCCTGTTCATTTCTCTGCTTTCTCCCAATTTCCTAAAGCCAGATGTGCTTCCCATCTGAAGATGGCTTTTCCTCCTTCACGTGCTGATTGCATCATTTTCTGTTTCTGTCCCCTTTCTTTCCCTCGAGATAGCATCTCCTGGTCAACCTGGTTTGCTTTCCAGCCATCTGTGCCTAGGAAAAGAGAAAGGGCCCTGGTTCTGGCCTCTTCTCAGACATCCCTTTCTTAAGGCCACATTCTGGTTCTCATTCAGCTGATCTTCTTTGTGTTTCCACTCTTTAATTTGTCATTCCCCCTCTGTGACCCTGGCTGCTGTTCGACTTTGAATCTGGCCTTCTTTTTTACTGGCCTCCCACACTGTTAACTCTGGGGGCAAATATCTGGGCCAGGCTCATGTAGAAAGAGAGCCAGGGAGAAGAAAAAAGATGGATTGGATTACAAAAGGGTGTAAGGTTCACGGGGCTCAGGAAGTTGGAAATGCAATGTGGCACTCTGCCTTAGCTGAGGAAGTAGTCCAAGTGCACTCATTCACTTATACATGCATCATTTCTTCATCAATTCAACACCTCCCTGGAATAAACACTCTGTCTCTTAGTTGTCTCTTTTATGAGGTTGGTTGTGATTATCTCTGCACAGGAATCCTAAACTTACACAGCCTGCATCCAACATTGATGTGAACTATCCCTTTTCTGAGCCAGAGACATGTGATTCAGGTACTCTCGTTCCTCACACTGTCCCTAGCAAAACACAGGGACCGGATCTAAGACACAGCATGACAGATTTGAGACTCTCACTTAGGGGATCATAAAACATTCATCCCTTCATTGATTCATCCAATCAATCATTTAAATGACACTTACTGAGCAAGACAGGAACCTAGAATATGCCATGTAGTGTTGTTGGTACTCAGGAGACAGCAGTGACTAAAATAAAGTTCCTGGTCTCATGCAACTTACTTGTTAAGAGAAGTATTTTGAGGGGAGACATACATATTCTTTCAGGGATTGGTGAATTCTACAAAGACAAATGAGGCAAGGAGAATAGAGAAAGGTATGGGGAGAGAAGTTGCATCATTAGGTGCAACGACAGGGAAAGCCTCTGTCACTAACATGTCATTTGAATCAAGAAAATGTGGAAATGGGTATCTAGAGGAGAGCCTTAGATAAAGGGAACAGGGAATCAGAAACCCTCAAGCAGAACAGCACTTGTCATATTAGAAAATAGCAAAAGTTGGAGTCATCTAATAGGTCTATTTCCTATGAGCACCCATAGATTTTTGCATTTCATCAAAAATAATACCCACATAATTATAAGCACTTCTTTAGTCCTTATATTTCCCTCAAGGCAACATGAGATATGAAGCAGAGAATATGACTGCTTGGTTTACCCCCCCGCCCCATTCTGGTACTTCTTCAATATCTACTATGTCTCAGGTACACCATAAATAGTAATCAAATGAATGAGTGGATGTCTGAATAAACTGCCCTATAAAATGAGATAATGCACATAAATCTTTTGGCTCAGTGCCAGACATATACTATACATTGAATGGATTTCAGAGACAAAATGTTGCTGTTGATGCAGGTGATGATGATGAACCCAGGAAAGAAGCACTTTGTCCTAAAAATGGAAAGACCGCTCTGGACTGGTGTTAGCCTAGCCTATGCAACAAAGGGGTCACTTCGATGCTTCTTCTTGCATTTGGCTTGTTCTCTGTATGACTCCAGTGATAGTAAGAAATGTGTCTACAATGACATAGACATGTACAGTTTCTCTCACTATCTGTGACGGATTGGTTCCAGAACCCCTGTGAATACTAAAATCCAGGGATGTTCGAGTCTCTTACATAAAATGATGCAGTATTTGAATAGAACCTACCTACTCCCCATGCATATTTCAAATCATTTCTAGATTGCATATATTACCTAATAATATGTAAATGCTAGATAAATAAGAGTTATATTGTGTTGTTTAGGAAAGAATGACAAGAAAATAAAATCTAAGTCACTGCAGATGCAATTTTTTTAAAAAATATATTTTTCATTTGAAGTTGGTTGAATTCACAGAGATGGAACCCTCTGATAGGGAAGACCAACTATAATAACACCCGAAGAAGGCAGAATTATTTGACTCTTCATTGGCTATGCCCTTCTGAACAAGGAGCAAAGTCTTCAAAGGGGAAACAGTTGAAGGATGTAAAATGAAGATTACTGTCTCACTGAAGGGTTAATAAAGCAGAACAAAGCTACTTATGTAAGATCCACTCTTGGTCAGGTAGAATTAACAGACATTGTTTCAAAGGTTCAACCATCACAACTTTGAAAGTATCACAAGAGCAGAAGTCCCACTATTGACATACAGGAGGATTTGCATATTAGAACCAGAGACAAGGTCATGGAACATTTTGGGTCTGACTGTTAACAAATCAAGAAGTGATGATCAAATTGTGGGTATGTGGCAAGTTAGAGTTAGGAAGCACTGGAGAAGTTATTGCACAAAGCTCCATAAATCTTCATTTTGTAGATAAAGGGATCCTGTTATGGGCTAAAATGTCTTCCAGGTTCACCATAAGCACAGCAAGGTATAAGACTAGATCTTCTGTCCCCAAGATCCATGATTCTTCAATCAATATCAGTAATCCCATGACTAGTATCCTACTTCCATTCTTGCACTTTTATAACTGACTCTGCACCTAATAGCAAAGTGATCTTTGAAAACTTATCTGTACCTAAGAAGATCTCTAATGGTTTCTGATTGCAATTAAGATCCAAATTCCCTTAGTGGTCTATAATATATCTGAGCATATGTTGATGCCTGGCTCATAGTAGACATCAATAAATATTTGTTGAACAATAAATCAATGGATGAACTTATTCTTCCTCCTAGTAAGATTAACAATTGGTCGATCATGGTAAATCTGCAGGAATATCCATTTAATTTAAACATTTAATAAATATTTCTTCTAACATTAATGCATATGAGGCCATGCAAACTGACTAAATGTAGGGTGCCTGAATTCAACAATCAGATCCCAGTAATTTATTTAAACCTCCTTGTCTAATAAATAGCACATTCTCTGGGACAGCCTAATTAAGTTCATTTACCAATGATTTTGATGACTGTATGGAAAGAAAGTTTATAAAATCTAAAAGACAGGAAGGTGGGAGGCATAATAAATATAACAATCAACATTCAAAATTGTTCTGACAGGCTGGAATTCTGACCAAATGCCAATAAGATGAAATTTAATAGGGATAAATACAATGTCCTGCAAAAAAAGAAGTTCAAATAATTAATAGTATAAATACTGAATGGAAAGACTTGGCTTGGCAGAAATTCATGTAAAAAAAGATCTAGAGGATTTAACTGACCACACTTTAATAAGACCCATCAGTGTAAGAGAGGTGTTTCAAAAAATAATGTTCATAGGTTGCACTGACTGAGGTCCTTTTTCTAAATCACAGCCAGTAATTGTCTTCCTAAGCTCTGTACCTTAGACCACATCTGGAATATTTTGTTCAGTTCTTGGGCCATTATTTTAAGAGGGAACACTTAATCCAGAGAAAGAAAACTAAGAGAGGGAAAGTTTTTGGAAAGCAAATCGTGTTTGAAAGGCTTGAAATAAAAAAAATCATACTAATATTTTAAGTTCTGAAAGACATTAGAAGGGATACATTTTTGCTGTTCTAGAAGTCAAAGCTTAGAATAATGGCTGTAAGTGGGTAGTAAATATCCTGATGACAAATTTTTGAATCAGTTAATGAATGATGTCAGGGAGGAAGGGAGCTTTTATTGCACGTGGGAGAAAAATTATGTGTACCTGGAACAGTTTCACAAAAGAAATAGCCACCTGCCTGAATTGGAACACATAATATGCTACGAGAGGTTGTTGCAACAACGTAACAGCAGAGAAGAGAACCCCAAAAGTTAGAGATGCTGAGTGATCCCCTGGGATCACTATCCTCAACCTTTAAACTAAACAAGGTGCTCCACGCTCATCTCACTCATTATCCAAGATGGTCAACCCAAAGTTCCCTTTAGTCCCACAGCCAACAAATTCTCTATTTATGTGAGTGTGTGTGTGTGTGTGTGTAGTATAATAAGTGACCTTAGAATTGAAATTGTTTCCCAAAGACCTTGAATTATTGTCCCCAAATAAAGAGTCAAATGCTATTCTGGAGTCACAAAAGGGAAAAGAAAACTGCCTCCTTTGGTGACAATATATAAATCTCAACACGAGAAGAAGAATGAAAGTGTTGAGGCAGTGTTGCACGATGCAGTCTTAAGATGTCATCATGGCTCTTAGTTACCATCTTCTTCTGGACAATTGCAGGAGTCAAGATCTGGCTGATGAGTGGTTGGTGGAAGGCCATTGCCCCTAGTTCCATGCTTGCATGGCTTCTGTTGCTTAGTCAAAGCTATCTAAGGATTTTTATCAAAGCTCCTTTGTCAAAGGAGAAAAGAAGGGATGTCTTATACAAATATGACTCTCTTATTTTTTTCCTGGTATTGAGAACAGTGACTAGTACTCAGGAAGTATTGAGTAAGTATTTATTAGAAGAGAGGAAGGAGGGAAGGAAGGAAGGAAGACTTGCTGAAGACAGAATGAGAAGTCTGTACAAATAAGCTGTCATTAATCAAAACTAATTTCTTACATGAAAACTTGCCTTTTCATCTTTGTTCAAATGTGATGAGAGTCAGTCCTTCCATTTTTCCATTCCTCATGGCTTTTTCAGTATAAAAATTTCAGCTGAAAAGACCAAATCAAAGTTCTCCATCTAAAATCTTCTATTGATGTCAAGAAACACCAACTGGAAACATGCAAGCAACGTTTGGCCCTGAGAATATTTAATCTATGAAATAACTCTTATTTCCACAGAATTTTCTGTGAAATTGTGGCCCTTTGGATTAACCCATAACTGAATCCCAAAAGGCATATCATCTCTTTTTCTGGACAAATGCTGAAAATAATTATTTGAAATGTTTTCATCTTACTGAAGAAGATAATAACACATTGAGCTGGCTCCACCTCCTCTTCTTCTCGACCGTGTTTCCTTTCTACCATATTTTCTGGAATTGGACCAGCCAGGGCAGAAGAACAAGCATAAAGTGTCTATTTGCTGTAGCATGAAGAGCTACAGCAAATAGACAAGGTAAGTCAGGAGGTCCACTCACCTGGACTAGAATAATCAACATTTCTCCTCCCCTAAACATTCTTCCTATGTCTGGTTCATCCAGAAAGCTATCTTAACTTAAAATAACCTCTGAACTCCCACAGCATTTAGATCATTGCTTTAATTTTTATGTGTTGTGTAGCTTCTCTAGTTAACTCTTCAATCATATGTATTATTTTCATAGTTACACTAAGAGCTAGTACCGTGCTCTGTTCATTGCTCATCCTTGCGCTTTCCCTTCCCCCTGCCCCTCCATGTTTTCATGCATATCAAGTGGTCCTTGCTGTGATGGGAAAAGAGTCAGAGATGTTTCTTCTAGATATTTTTTTTAATATTAGTTCAAGGTGTTTTTTAAATTCATAATGAAGCTACCCATAAAAATAACTGCATATGTAGATTCTTTCTACGGGAGAAACAAACATGTTTAAATACAAGTGAATATCAGGGACCTATTTTAAGGAAATGATGCATGAGTGACGAAACAGGCAACAATTTTTGTTCAGATTCTATCTCAAAAATCATTCCCCAGTCTGTTCTCTGACAACTCCTAATGCTTCTCACCACATTATACCTCATGGAAACTTCTCATACCTATCTCAAAGCCACCTATGAAGAGAGTTAGGGCAAGTCTTATGATTCTCATTTGTGGTCTGAGGGTCATGAGTTTCTCAGTATTGTATGGTCAGCAATGTCCATGCACCTGACACTGACTGTATGCTCTTGACCGAAATCCCAAGAAGGTATCCATAAAATAATGAGAATGATGATCTCACAGGTTCATTTATTAGTGTATCAGAATATCTGCAGCCATGTGAGGGATTATTTCTCTTTTAGAGGAATCAATGATGTTGATGTTGCACTGATTTTGTATGCACACTTTTTTTTTTTTACAGTTTCCGGTTCTCTTTCAGTTGGCCACACATTCTTGCAGGTAGCACATCTTTACCTTCTGAGAGCTAATATGATAATATTTAAAGACGTTGTAAATCAGAAATCCATTCAAGCTTTTTTTTTTTTTTTCCTTTTTCTCTTAAGGGAAGCAATCACAAAGATTCAAGAGCCAATTTTGGGAAGGATTTTTTTGTGTGTGTCCTTAAGGTTTCTTCTCCACATCAGGTGACAAAGTTATTATTGAATATTTCCCCAAATAACTTGTTTTTCCTTTTACATGTAACTTTTAATCCATCTGTAGTTCATTTATGTAAATGCTATAAAGTATTTGATTCTTTTAAGACCTTCTACTTCACAGCTGGTCCATTATTCATTTATTTGCATTGGCCCATAATAATACATTAAGTCTCCATGTGTGTATGGCTCTGTCTTGAACAAAGTATTCTGTTTCACAATTATATTTGTCCCTTCCTAATTTAGGAACACAAAGCTGTTTTTTTCTTGCAGTGGCTTTGAATTCTTCATATCTCATTGGCAAGCCCCCACTTGTTATTTTCTTTTTTAAAGTTGACCTAGCTTTTAATGGATTGCTGTTATTCATTCTTACATGTGATTTTTTTTTATTTGTTGAGTTTCTAAAAACAAATCCAATTGATTGTATAAGGATTGTTTGAAAATTATCAGATAGTTTGACTAGAACTAGTGATTTTACAAAGTTAGGCCATGTTACTTATAATGATGGAATATACTTTAATTGGTTCTTCTTTTACCTTCTTTAATATTTTTTAAATTATCTCTAAAGAACCCTTTTACATTTTTGTTAATGTGGTATCCAAATAATGTAGAAATTTTATTCTCATTGCCAATAGAATATTCTTTTTTTCCTATTATATAGTTAATTGATTTTATGTACATCAAGAAATGTCACTAGTCTTAGTATTTTCTTCTGTCAAGCAAACTAGTCTAATTATTTTCTTACTATAGTTTAAATATTTGCTTTGTTTTATTTAATTTTCTAGGAATATTTTTTTTCTCTTCTAATCTAATGATTTTTTTCTCTTCTAATCTTATACATTTTGTTTATTGTCTTATAGAATTATAAAGATGTACCATATTATATTGTACAATAATGGGAATATTTTATTTCTTTCTGATCATACAGTGAATTTACCTAAGGTTTTTTCCTTTAAATATGTTTTACATAGGTTTTTATTACTTCACATATCCAAGGTTAAGGAAATACTTTCCCAAGTTTTTTGAGATATTTTGTTTCTTAGTCATCAGTAGGTATCGAAGTTAATCAAATGATTTATTCTGTTAAAATTCTGTGGTAGTTTTCTTTTAACAAATGTATAAGTGAATTATAGATTATCCAATATTAAACTATCCTTGAATTCCTTTAATCAACCATTGTTCATCATATGTTTTAATATGCATTTTTAATCCACTATTAACCTAAAGTTAATGTTATACTTAAGAAAGGCTCATCTAATGCCATGGGTTTTGGTATATGCCTGTAATCCCAGAGGCTCAGGAGTCTGAGGCAGGAAAATCACAAGTTCAAAGCTAGCCTCAGCAATTTAGCCAGGCCCTAAGCAACTTATCGAGGCTGTAAGCAACTTAATGAGTCCCTGTCTCAAAATTTTACAAAAAAGGGCCCGGGGACCTGGGAATGTCGTCTAGTAGTTGAATACCTCTGGGTTTAATCTCTGTACAAAAAGAAAAAAAAAGATGTCTTATCTATGCAAAAAGCCAAGTAGTGGAGATATGCTTTCTGTAATGATCATATTTAATTATTTGAGTTAAAATTTTTCTAGTACCATGAGTGAGACGTTACTCAGTCTTCTGATGCAACTATTGGCTTTCTCCCTTTCCCTACCTGTGGCAGCAACTGTTATATAGCAGAAGTGATATATTTTTTGAAAGTTCCATTGAACAAGTAAATTAGGTTACTTTAATATTATGAATATCTACTTATGGAAGTACACCACAGAGTTAAGTAATAGTTTACAGGTAAAGAAAATGCTGTAAAATTAGGCTAAATATAATGACTATATAAAGGATTTAAACAAATTAATGATAAAAAGATAAAAAGAAGAACCAATTGTGAAGCAAATAATAAATATGGATACATAATTCTCAAAAGAAAAAAAGTAAATGATAGCAGTTAAAGGAAAATAAGTTCAAATTCATCAGTAATGAAATAAGTGAAGGCAAAATAAGGAGATTGCTCTATAGCCATGATAGTTGCAAATATTAGAGCTGTGCTCTTACTGGGAGGGACACTGCTGTATTATGGAGAGCCATCTAGCAGTACTTTGTCATAGTTGTTTAGCCATGATCCAACAATACAACACAATGAAATTCCATAATGGGATATGTTTTGGGATGTTAACTGTAGAATTTGTGTTTAATAACTGAAAAATTGAAAACTACTCAGTAATACATAAAAGAGATAAATATGGAAAATAGTAAATTCACACTTTGGAATTCTGTGCAGCAATTAGAAACACCTAAGTAAATAACACACATATAGCAATTATGAGTGGATCTTAAAAAGTTTAAGGTAAAAGATAACCAGAAACACAATTAAGGCAATAGCACAATGCCATTCACATAAACTAAAATACACATACACATACAGCATACTTTACATTGTTAAATACAGTTTCAAGTTAAAGTATTAAATATGTTGGAAAAGTTGTTTTGAGCTCAAAGAGGATGGGAATGGAGAACAAAACTAAGAATGAAGATATACCTTCCTACATAAATTCGTACAACCAATAGGACTTCTCATGAACCTATGGCTCTTGCACTACAAACTGTGGAATATGATTACTCAAACCTTCTTGACCTGAGACAAAATGAAATAAAACCTACAGAAGTGTCTGTGAGAGCTCAAAGGATGTCAGGGAACAGAAATTGAAAGTGTTAGAAGATCCAGGAGGAGTCTCCTCCATCTACATCTCTCCTTTTCTTTCTCTTCCCTCTCAGCAGCTAGTGGTTTTTCTATTCCATGTGCATGACAAGAGCTCCATTTGGATACCTCCATGTGTTTACCCTCCTTCTTTCAAAAGACCAGCCCAGACTGATTTTTAGGGAAAAGTAATTACAAGTTAAGTCTGAGGAATATGGTAGATAACACATTTCAGTTATATTAGACTGAATATAAGACAAGTTTTCTTTCATGAGAAATCCAATTATCAGACTGTTCAGATTACACTCACACACTCCTAAAAGAGTTTAAAAAATCATATTTTTTTAATTGTAGAAATTCTGGGCTTCATTTTCTTTTTGTCATCCACAATTTTTTTCATTCTTCCCCCTTTCTCCTCCTTCTTCTTTCTTTTCCTTCTCCATCCATCCCACCCCCTGCCACTTCTCCTTCATTCATAGATTTGGTATCAAAATGTTCAAAAAGGAGTTTGGCTGATTTGATCACCATTCAACAATTGACTTTTAGAGAAAAGGAGTTTCAAAATGAATTTTCCTTAATATGGCAGTGCATTTTCTTTGTTTCCATGAAGATTTTTACTTAGCCTTCCCCAGCTCAGTTGTAAAGATGTGAGATTCTGTCTTTCAAAAGCTCTGAAACCTATAAGTCTCCATCTCAGTTAACCAATGGAAATGAAAAGAACATTTCTCAATGATGTTTATTAACCCCATTTCTGAGCTAAACAGGACATTTAAGTAGAAACATGATCAGCAAGGATGCCATGATGTTTTCACTTTTCTGCCCTCTACAAAGATGCTAGGTTTGGAGACATAATGCTTCCTGAGTGTTGGTTGAGTCCTTCTCACTCATGGATTACTTCAAGTGAGGAAGTCTTGTGGAGTGTAGAGATAATAGAAACACATGATGAGCACTTTAAAATTCAGAAAGCCATTCAAAAACACCCACCATGTAATTAAGCTGTTTATTTTTATTTTCAGTCTATTAGAGTTGGTGAATATTTTCACTTTAACACCAGGATGTCAGGGGGACTACAGGGTAGGGTAAGAGGGTTTTTACAGCCACCAGCATTGTGACTGAAAAGTATTTGCTTGCTAAGGACTCTACATTCTTGAAATTAAATAAATGATTATTTACATCTTTGTTTTCACAAAGATAATGAATTGTTCACTGGCTACTGACTTGTCCCTCTGCCTCTATTCTCTTAGCAGGGGCTTATAAAGTTAAGTTTGGTTTCCTGTAAATTATGTTATTAAATCACAGACAAAGCTCCTTTTCAAGAGCTTGTTGGGTAGTTGTAAAGACAGCCCTAGGGCTCTCTCTGTGAGCTCCAGAAAACAACTGGTGAGAGGTTTCACAGCTAGTTGCTTTTCCTCTCTTAAAATACACTGTTGTTTTAAAAACTAAATTTGTTTAGTTATGTATGTATGTATTTGCTCTGAAAAGGACCCTGTCATGTTGAAAATCCATCCACCCATCTTCTTATTCATCTGATGGCTCAAGGTATAACTTTAAGTAGTCTATTGATAGGAGAATAAAAATTCTAGTTTCCCCTCTGAATATGCAAAGCCAAGCCACTTCCTCCTAAGAGTTCTCAGAAGCAGCTCCATCAGAAGCCACTCAAAAAATCCCCTTCAATTGTCATAAAATGTAATTCTGATATTAATGCCACCACCTTGCTTATCTAACCCAGGCTTCCCACCCCCACACATCAAACCCTGTCTTTCTAACAAGCAGAGAGTCTCCCTTCAGGTCAAGTTCATTCTTGCTTCTAAACTTTCATTCTTTGCTATGCCACTCTTATCTAACACTTTGCTCAAAAGCATTCTATTTTCACTTAAACAAGAAGGAAACAAACAAGCCCGTCTTCTCTGATTACTTGTGCCAGACTGCCATTGATAGAAGGTCATAAAATATGGCCTTTACCTAATTCCTGGCCTTGTTCTCGAGTTATTTTCTCTGTGAGCACATTCTATATGCTAATCATGGCAGGGAATCTGTTGACTATTGCTTGATTTTTTTTTTTTTAAACTTGCCTACTGCCTAAGGAATAGCTGATGAAACAGAAGACATTTGACAAATATCTTTTACCTCAATAATCAGCTAATTGATGTGGTCATTGCTTTAATTGTTAGGTTATTTATCCCATAATTAACTCTTACATTTTAGGAATTTGAATATCTGGATTAGAAAATAGGGACTAATCAGTTTATATCATATGTGTCCCTGTGGCTAGTAACTCTTACATTTTTCTCCATGTGAATTCTGGTAATTTAAAGAATATCCATATTTCTTGTTTCAAACACATACAGAGACCAGACTAGAAAAATACTGAGGCTTAATTATGCTTCAACAACTATAAACTTCAACTATAAAGGACAGGCTGAGCATTTTATAAATTTTTATACATACCAACTAATCAAATCCTCAGAACACCCCCTGTGATGTGATATGATTTACATATCCCAATTTTCTGAATGCATGTGGAGGTAAGTACTTTGCATTAAAAACCACAGCAATTTTAGGTGGTCGAGGGCAAACTTGAACAAAACTTTTTGGTTTAGAAGCTGTGCCCTAAATTTCCATCCTATATCATCTTTTCACCTTGCCTTCCTAATAAACACTGGCATTATGACATAACTGCTTCAAACTTTTAAAACTAAGTATTTCCCCTTGTAGGGATTTGGCTTGATATCCCTGCAGCTATCCTGAGTTGAAAGTGCTACGATTCCCAGAGTAACCCCGGTGGGTTTTCCCTGCGTATTTTTTCAATATAATATAAACAGACAAAATCATTAGTGTGTGAAGCTGTAAAACTGAGCCCTGGTTCCACTATTAGCTTGAGATAAACCGGGTATTTTGGATGAAGTTACTTTTGTCCTGAACAATATATAGGCCCCTACTTCTGACTCAAAAGGAGGGAATCCATCTATTTTTGCTTCTATCCAGGACCAGGTTTCTGTTAGTTAAGTCCTCGGTAAGTTGCGCTGTGTGCAACCTGGCTCTCTTGCCTCTTTTCTTGATTCTCATGGGACCACAGCACTGGACTTTGTAGGCTGGGGCTAGGTTGCTCCAAACCACTCCTAAATACCTTTGCAGCCCCGTTCCATGGATGTTCTCCTTTGGAACGATAATTATTATGAATTCAAATTATATCAAGTCTATGTGGTTTTGTGCTTTCACTAAAGATTTGTGTGCCATTATCTTTTGAGTTTTTAACTTATTATTTAAATATGGATCATTTAGCCATTGCCTTGATTTTACATGATGTATTTTCATGATCTGTCTCCACTGGCATATGTACCCTTTGTTCCTCATTTCTGCCCCATGGAAAATATAGCATGAATTTCTTGCTCATGGACCTTTGTGGTGATTATAGATTTTTTTTTTTTTAGTAAGAAACCATGGTACAGTGAATATTTTTACATTGTCTGCTTTACCTCATGTACTTGACTTATTTTCAGAAATATAACGTAAGGGGAGAATTACTGGGGCATATATTATGAGATTTGGTCAAGTGACTTTCCAAATTGGTTGTACCAGCTCACATGCCCACTCTACTGATTGTTGGAGTTCCTATTTCTCTACTTCATTATCAAGATTGTTGCTCCCAGACCTTCTATTTTTGTCAATCCCATGAGTGTAAAATTATCTCATTATTTAATATTTGAATTTCATGATTACTTATGGAAGCTGAGAACCTTTTTATAGGATTCATAGTCATTCAGATTTCCTCCTCTGTAATATGTCATTTCTGATCTTTGCTCATCTTTCTATTGTGCCATTTTAAAATCAATTTTTAAAAGTTATTCATGATTGATATTAAACTGTTTGCTACTAAATATTTAAATATCTTATTTCCTGCTCAGTTGCTTTTTTTTACTTCATATTTAGTTTATTCTATAATACAGATATTTTCAAAGTATATGTGGTTAAGTCTATCAATTGTTTCTGTTATGTTAAGGACAATTCAGTATATTCTAGCATATTCACAAATATGTGCAACCACCACTGTGGTGCATTTGAGAACATTTCAATCACCTCAAAAAGATACCTGGACCATTTAGTTATGAATACTTTAGGCCCCCCCATCTTTCTCATCACTAAGAAACCACTAATCTACTTTCTGTCTCAATATATTTATCTCTTTTGGATTTTCAGATGAATTGACTGATAGAATACATCATCTTTAATGACTGGCTTCTTTTTCATAGCATACATATTATTAAGGTCCATCCATGTGGTGACACATATCAGTACTTCCTTCCTTTTTATGGTTTAATAATATTCCATTGTACAAAAAAAGAATTATTTTTCCATTTGTCTCTTGATTACCATTTTCATTATTTCTAAGTTCTGGCTAATATGAATGATTCTGCTATCAACATTCATTTATAAGTTTTTATGTGAGCCTGTTTTTATTTCTTTGAGGTATGTTTTATAGCTAGGAGTGGGATTTCTGGGTCACATGGTAATGATCTGAGGAACTTCTGGGTTTTTCTGCAAAATGACTGCTTCATTTTACTTTTTCACTTGCAGTATGTGAGAGTTCTGATTTCTCACATGCTTACTTCCTTCAGTTAACTATCTGACTTTTGATTATAGCTATCCTAAATAATGTGAAGTGGAATCTCACTGTAGTTACTTTCATGATTAAGAGTATTTAGAATCTTTTCATAGGTTTATTTGGCCATTTGTAAATTTTCCTTGGGGAAATACCTATTCAGATCATTTGCCTATTTTTTTAATATTGAATTATTTGTTTATTATTGAATTGTGAAAGTTATTTTAAATAAATCCTGGGCTTAAATCCCTTATCAGATACATGTTTTGCAAATATTCTCGTTCATTCTGTGGGATGTCCCTTAAATGATGGCCTTTGAGTGCACAAAATTTTTATTCTGATGAAGTTCAATTTAACTATTTTTTTCTTTTGTTGCTTGTGCCTTGGGTTGTCAAGTCTAAGAATCCTTCACCAAATACAAGGTAAGGAAGATTTACTGATATAATCAAAGGATGCATAGTTTTCGCTTTTACATTTAGGTCATTGATCCACTTTGAGTGAATCTTTATGTACAGTATGAGGTAATCATCCAACTGCCCTCTTTTCTACATAGCTATCATTTGTCTCACACCAGTAGTTGATAAAAATGTTGGCCCTCATTTTGAATATCAGTTGAAAAGAATTACAGGCTTCTTTCTGTACTCTCAGTATAAACTCAGTTATGTCTATCCTTGAGCTGCTAATCACACTACCTTGATTACTATTACTTTATGGTAGGTTTTGAAACTGAACATCTTTTTACTTTGCTTTTCTTTGTTAAAATTGTCATAGAGTTGCAGGGTCTCTTGAAATTTTATAATCAGCTTTTTGATTTCAATAAAGTAGTCACTTGGGATCCTGGTGGGGATCATGTTGAATAGTAACTTAGCTTGGGGGGCATTGTCACTGTGTTGCTACTGACAAATATACTATACATATTTTACAATTTATATGCTATTGGCCCAACAGTATACCTTATATACATATTATTTTATGAAATGGGTTTTTTAATAACTTAAGAAGAAAATATATATTTCTGCTTTTATAATTATTATTATTATTTTTAAGTGTGCCTTTTGTTTTTCATATGAAACTTAGCATCTGGAAAACTTGCTTTCAGACTGAGGAATTTCTAGAATATTTCTTTAAAGGTGAGTTTTTCTTTGACTGGGAGATATATTAATTGATAAGTTTTGTTTCTTTGAGTACTTTATATGTGTGTGTGTGTGTGTGTGTGTGTATAATCTTACTGCCTTCTGGTCTCTAATGTTTCTTTTGAGGCATCAACTGTACATTTTATTGGGGTTCCTTTGTAAGCTACATATCATTTTCCTTTTCAGAGTTTTCTTCTTGTCTTTGATTTCCAGTGTTCTTATTTGATGCGTCTCTTTGGGTTCATTCTACTTTGAACTTACTGAGCTCCTGTGTCTGTGCATTAACATTTCTCAATATTTGGAAACTTTTCAGTCATCATTTCTTCTAAAAATGTCCAGCTGCTTTCTTTTCCTATTCATCGTGTGTGTGTTGCTGTGTTTAAATGATGTTCCACCTTTCTTAAGGCTTTCTTTATTTTTCTTCATTTTTTTCAAATTCTGTAATCTCCATCGAAATCTCCATTTCCATGGTAGTCAATTTTTAATTTCGATAAACAAAATATCTGACAAGAACTACTTAGAGGAGGAAAGATTTATTTGGGCTCATGATTTCAGAGGTCTCAGTCCATGGTTGGCCAACTCCATTGCTCTAGCCCTGAGGTAAAGCAGAATATCATGGTGGTAGGGCATGGTGGAGCAAAGCTGCTCCGTTCATGGAATCTGGAAGGGAGAGAAAATGACAGAAAGGGAAAGCAGGAGGGACTAGGTGTAGATATAGTCCAGGGCCACACCCCTGAGACCTGCTTTCTCCAGCTGTGCTTACCTGCTTACTACTCAGCAGTCCACTCAAATTATTTATCCATCAAATTGATTAACCCGATCATGAGGTTATAGCCTTAATCACTGCCTAAAAGCCCCAACTCTAGATCTTTTTTTTTCTAGATCTTGTACTGGGGGCTATGCTTCCAAAATATGAGTTTTTGAGACATTCCAGATTCAAATCATAACTTTCCATCCTAACCCCCTATCTTCAAGATCACTTATTCTTTGTTCTGCTGGTTCAAATGTACTGTAAAGCCCTTATAGTGATAGCCATAATTTCTACTTTATTGATCTTATCTACTTGATGTACTATTGTAATTATTCCTTTCTTTACTTCTTTTTATTATATTTTCCTTCCGTTCTGTGAACATTTTTAGAATGATTATTTTTTTATCTTGTATATTTGACGTCTGTTCTCTCTTATAGGTAGTTTCTGTTGCCTTATGTTTTTTTCCAGTGTGTGGGCCATACTTCTTGTTTCTTTGCATGATACATGCTTTTTTGTTGTTGTTGTTTGTTATTTTGTTTTGTTTGTTGTTGTTGTTGTTAAGAACTAGACATTTTAGATTACATATTATAACAAATTTTCATACTACCTCTCTCCAGGTCTTGTTATTATGATTTTCTTGTTTGTATAATGTCTGTGTTATTTCAGTAGGGTTTATTTCTTCCCACCCAAAATTTATCATCAGATGTTATTCTTTAGGAATCCACAGCAATGAGTACCCACAGTCACCCAGGGATAACACTGCAGTTGATAGAACTCTCTTGTTCTCTTTCCCAGAGGACACTCAGTTGTTAAATTCCACAAATGGTCAAATAATTATCGTTTTCAGTAATGTCCTGAGGTATGATATTTTTCTATAAACTAATATATTTAAATTCTGTCCCCTCATGAATAATAGATTCTGAGATCATATTTGATTTTTATTCTGATCCATGGAGGACTCTCCAGTTACATTATTCCCTGGCTCTCCTCTGCAAACTAGTTGGTTTACCCTTTAGCTTGTAACTTGAATCATCTCCCAGTTGTCTTCCACCAGAACCACTACTATTCTTTATTTATTTATTTATTTATTTGTATTTAATAACACTTGAATCTTTTTATTTTATTTTTATTTTTATTTTTTTTATTGGTTGTTCAAAACATTACAAAGCTCTTGACATATCATATTTCATACATTTGATTCAGGTGGGTTTTGAACTCCCAATTTTACCCCAAATACAGATTGCAGAATCACGTTGGTTACACATCTACATTTTTACATAATGCCCTATTAGTAACTGTTGTATTCTGCTACCTTTCCTATCCTCTACTATCTCCCCTCCCCTCCCCTCCCATCTTCTCTCTCTACCCCATCTACTGTAATTCATTTCTCTCCTTGTTTATTTTCCCATTCCCCTCACAACCTCTTATATGTAATTTTGTATAACAATGAGGATCTCCCTCCATTACCATGCAATTTCCCTTTTCTCTCCCTTTCCCTCCCACCTCATGTATCTGTTTAATGTTAATCTTTTCTTCCTGCTCTTCCTCCCTGCTTTGTTCTTAGTTGCTCTCATTGTATCAAAGAAGACATTTGGTATTTGTTTTTTAGGGATTGGCTAGCTTCACTAAGCATAATCTGCTCTAGTGCCATCCATTTCCCTGCGAATTCCATGATTTTGTCATTTTTTAGTGCTGTATAATACTCCATTGTGTATAAATGCCACATTTTTTTTATCCATTCATCTATTGAAGGGCATCTGGGTTGGTTCCACAGTCTAGCAATTGTGAATTGTGCTGCTATGAACATCGATGTAGCAGTATCCCTGTAGTACGCTCTTTTAAGGTCTTCAGGGAATAGTCCTAATACCCAGAGTATACAAAGAACTCAAAAAATTAAACAATAAGAAAACAAATAACCCAATCAACAAATGGGCCAAGGACCTGAACAGACACTTCTCAGAGGAGGACATACAGTCAATCAACAAGTACATGAAAAAATGCTCACCATCACTAGCAGTCAGAGAAATGCAAATCAAAACCACCCTAAGATACCATCTCACTCCAGTAAGATTGGCAGCCATTATGAAGTCAAACAACAACAAGTGCTGGAGAGGATGTGGGGAAAAGGGTACTCTTGTACATTGCTGGTGGGACTGCAAATTGGTGCGGCCAATTTGGAAAGCAGTATGGAGATTCCTGGGAAAGCTGGGAATGGAACCACCATTTGACCCAGCTATTGCCCTTCTCGGACTATTCCCTGAAGACCACTACTATTCTTTAGAGTGTCACAGGCTTGATTTTCTTCACTCAAAGTTGCAAAAAAAAAAAAGACAAGTTTTCATGGAAAGAAATTAAAAGCTATCTGTTTTTAAGGCCTGTTTCTCTTCTCAGGCAAAATCTCTGAACCAGGGATTTGCAAGTTGGAGTGAGACAACAGCAAGCTTCTTTCTGAGTGACACCCTCCCTCTAGGAGCCAAGATTCTCATGCAGAAAACTGAGATCTTTTTAGCTTGCCTCTCCTAAGGCAGAACCAGAAAGGGAACCCCTGCTTCTCAAGTGCACTTGCTCAAGACTTAATCTCAGTAGCAGAAGACTTGGACAAAATGAGAAATGCTGATATTCTGTTTCTCCTAGGAAGAAAGCCCTATCACTTGGTGCTAGAGGGAGAGAGAACCCTGTGCTTTGGGCACCTGTCTGGAGTGGGTTTTGCACCCACCTCACATGTGGAATGAGGAACAGAGTGGGTGGTCTTGGCTAAAATCTCTCAGACTTCCACTTTTCTTAAATTTTCGTAGATATCCCAGAGTAGGTGTTTCTTCATGTGCTGTTCACCTACAGCACAATTTCTAGAGCCTTTGTTTTCTATAGTTTTCACCATTTTCACTGTGAAGCAGGCCAGTATAGGCCCAGGTGCTATCATGCTATCATGTTAATCTTCTAGACCAAGTTAATATGTTTGATTTATAGTTTTCTTAGAAACTCCAGAGTTTGAGTTGGAGAGTATTTATTTATTTATCTTTTTTCTCCTCTTCCTCTTCCTCCTTCTTCTAATGAGGTCTCAGTGACCTCAAACTCCCATGTTATTGAAGAGTATTGATAAGGTAAAATATGTGCTTAACACTAGATGCAGACAATTGAGTGAATTGACCTGGTTGATAATTAATCAATTAAATCAAACTAGTTTCATTGAATTTTCCTCTTTCAAAAAAATCACATTTTCTGAGCTAGCTAGTTATCTTATTTCATAGCTCATAGCATTTTTCACTAATGCCTTATCTACCTAGTAATTATTCACCACTTACATTCTAAAGTGAATATAATTGGGAGATAGGAAATAATACAAACTGGTCTTGAGCAGTCAAAAAAGATGCATAAAATTTTGGTGTATTAAACCTTATGCCATATTTCACAGATGATATGTCAGACATTCACCACTATTTTAGAAAAAGTTTTGCTAAGTGTGATTTTCCATTCCAAAGGTGATAGGCACATTGAAAGGAACAGAGGTTTAGGAAAGACACACTGTTAGATGTGATGAATAGAGCAGATGAGAAAATTTAAATGAGCAAATACAGAAAACCTGACTATATCACAGAATTGACTAAAACACAGAGTGATTGACTTTGTGAATTATTAAAGAACATTGAGTATACTCCAAGGAAATTCAAGCATTTAACAAATATTTCCATCACAAATAGTTAAATTAAGACAATTAGTGTTTGAGGGGGGCTTTCATTGCCTGAGGGAGTAGAAAGAAGAGTTATCTTTCCATAATAGCTGTGATATGAGGCTAATCTCTATAGGGGGATAGCCATAGGATGCTTATTTTGAAACAAACCAAATGACTTATTGGATGGATGCTAGATGAATATTTGTGGAATGATTGAGTTAATGAGTCAATCTATTAATTAATGTTAGTGCTATTGAGTTATTTTGATATATGGAGTATAACAGATATGACTTTATGGTAGATCTTGATTGTCACAAGGGATTCAGTATGTTATATATGCCATGAATATGTACATGTTATAAAACTCAACCATCACCAATATTGTAATTCTAAGTTTTGATAACAGAAGTTTTTGACTATGAGTTTTCACATTTTTTCTGAATTTTTTTCATCTTTGGTCAGCATAAACAGTTGGAATTGTTTTTGAGGACTTAGTTTTTTCTTATTATAACAAGAAAAGGCTTATTATGTACTATGTTAAATAGAAAAATTAAGCTATGACCAAGTGGCTAATCCAAGCCACTGAGGATATAATCGGCTTTCAACCATACATTTGAGTTTGACTTTCTTGAGCAAGAAGGTGGGCTGCACATGAGCTCAGACATTGGGGATACAAAACTATCACAATAGTTTTGAAATAGGTTAGAAAGAGGTTAAGGGCAGAAAGCAGATCAGTAGACCAAAAAACCAGTCCACTACCATTAGGCCAAATGAAGAGTCGGGTCCATGGGTACAAATAGTCCAGGAGTGAGGAACAGTGTGGGGAAGCTCAAAGTCAAAGAGTCTGGAGAGATTCCCTGAAGAGGTAGTGTGAGCCAAACCCCTACTTCTTCTGTGCCTACTATTGAATTGACTATAATCTTTAATGTATATAAGGCTGGGGCAATAAAAATCCATGGAGTTCCACGCATGATATGTCTAATATTTAAAGATTAAAATTAATTTAATGAACTGTTGAAATGAACTTCTTCTCCTCCATTGAAAATCATGCATTTACTATGATCCAAGAGCCCAAGTCTGAATTTAGAATTCTTGGATTCCTGAAAGTTCCACACAGATGATAGTGTAGAGAGGGATGTCTCTTGACCCTTACCACCCCACCCCTACTGTATTCTTCACTATGAGGAGCCCCAGTGTGCTTATGGGGATGCTCAAATGCCCAAACTAAGTACACCACACTCCCTTATAGAACATGAGTTGGGTGGTTCACTTGGAGTCACTGTGGGAAACTTAATATCCTGATATCTAGTATACCCTCTAAAAGGAAATTTTGCTTTTAGGGCCTCACAGATTTTTCCTTTGGAGAGAGAAACATAAGCAAAGAGAGCTTCAACAGCAATGTACATAAACAAGCACAATTCTTCTTCCTCATACCTAAGGAAATTCTGGCTCTAAGTGATAATTTAAGTCTTACAGTCATCCTTAATTCTTCATATCCTTTCAAATCCATCCATGCTGACTTAACTTGGACTCCTCAACTTTACCTAAATTGAAAAAGAGAGGGTTACAGTAATTTTTTTTAAATGTTTCTCTCTTTTTATTCTTTAACTTTTCTCCAAGGAGAATTGTTAAGATGGATACAAAATTTTAAATTCCTCTTTTTTTACTATGTATTATTTTTTAAAGCATCTCTTATCACTTTTATTTATTTGTTTGTTTGTTTGTATCAGGTATTGAACTCAAGGGTACTTAACCACTTAGCTACCTCCCCAGCCCTTTCTTAATTTTATTTTTAGACAGGTCTCTCTAAATTGCTTACAGCCTTGCTAAATTGCTGAGATTGGCTTTGAAATTGCAATCCTCTTGCCTCAGCTTACCACGTTGCTAGGATTACAGGTATGCACCACCATGCCTGGCTTATGTCTTTAAAAAATTTTTATTATATGTGTACTTCTTTTTTTAAATGTTTTTATTAGTACATTGTAGTTACGGGTTTATTGTGACAAACTCATATATGCTTGGAAAATAATATGTTCCATTTCAGTCCCCAGTACTTATTATTTTTCTCCCCTCCTCTCACCTTAATCCTTTTCCTCTACTCAACTGGTCTTCATTCTATTTATTTATTATTATGTTAATTGCTTTTTGGTAGATATACATAAATGTGAAATTCACTGTTGTATATTCATAGGTGTACGTAGCATAATTTGGTTAATTTCATTCCACAGTTCCTCCCTTTTTCATCCGTCCTTCCTTCCCCTCTGTGCTCTTCTTCTATTTCATTGATACACCTTATTTTTACATTGGACTTTTTTTTCTTATTTTGCTCTAACTTCTGCATGTAAGAGAAAACATTCAATTCTTGACTTTCTGAGTCTTGCTTATTTCATTTAGCACGATGTTCTCCTGTTCCATTCATTCACAAGCAAATGCCATAATTTCTTCCTCTTTATGGCTAAGTAGAATTCCATAGTGTGTATATACCACATTTTTTTAATTCATTCATCTGTTAACAGACATCTGGGCTGGTTCCATAACTTGGCTATTATGAATTGTGCTGTGATAAACATTGTTGAGCCTGTATCACTATGTTGATTTTAGTTCTTTTTGGATAAATAATAAAGAGTGGGATAGCTGGGTCATATGGTGATTCCATTCCTTGTTTTTTTTTTTTTTTTTTTAGGAATCTCCATACTGCTTTATAGAGTGGTTGTACTAAGTTGCAGTTCCACTAACCATATGTGAATTTTCATTTATTACCATTTATTTTATTTATATTCTTAATGATCACCATTCTAACTGGAGTGAGATGAAATCTCAATATAGTTTTGATTTATATTTCCTTGATTGCTAGGGATGTTGGACATCTTTTTCATATTTTTGTTGGACATTTGCATTTCCTTTTTTTGGGGGGGACCAGGGATTGAATTCAAGGGCTCTCAACAACTGAGCCACATCCCAAGCCCTATTTTGTATTTTATTTAGAGACATGGTCTCACTGAGTTTCTTAGTGCCTTGTCATTGCTGAGACTGGTTTTGAACTCAAGATCCTCCTGCCTCAGCCTCTGTAGCTGCTGGGATTACAGTCACGTGCCACCACATCTGGCTGCATTTCTTTTTTTTTTTTGAGAGATGTTTATTTAGTTCTTTCGTCCATTTATTGATTGTAATATTTGTTTTTAGTTTGTTTTGGTGTTAAGCTTTTGTTTCTTAATATATTCTGATATTGGTCCCCTGTTAAAGGAGTAGCTGTCAAAGATTTTCTGCAATTCTGTAGGCTCTCTCTTCCTTCTCTTAATTGTGTCCTTTGCTATGCAGAAGCTTTTTAACTTGGTGCTATCCCACATATTGATTGTTGGCATTATTTCTTGAAGTTTATCTGTCCCAAAATTTGGACTATTGAGCCTTTGTTTTCATCTAGCTGTTACAAAGTTTCTGGACGAATTTCTTGGTCTTTGATTCACCTTGACTTTTTAATAGGGTAAAAGGGATCTAAGTTTCATTCTTTCACATATGGGTATCCAGTTTTCCCAGCATCATAAAAAGGCTGTCTTTTCTCCAACAGATGTTTTTAGCAACTTTGTCAAGTATCAGACAGCTGCAGCTATAGGCTTGTCATTTTGTCTTCTATTCTATTCTATTGGACTTCATGTCAGTTTTGATGCCAGCACCATGCTGGTTTTGTTACTGTAGTTCTGTAGTATATTCTGAGATCATATATTTTGATGCCTAGAGCATCATTCTTCTTGCTCAGTATTGTTTTGGCTCTTCTGCGTCTTATTCTTTCAAATGAATTTAAGGACCATTTTTTTTCCTAGTCCTATGAAGAATGTCATTGGTACTTTGATGGGATTGCATTAAATTTGTATAACACTTTTGGTTATGTAGTCATTTTGACAATATCAATGCTGCCTATCCAAGAACATGGGAAGTCTTTCAATATTTTAAGGTTTTCTCCAATTTTATTCTTCAACATTCTCCAGTTTCCATTGTACAGGTCTTTTACCTCTTTGGTTAGATTTATTCTCAACAATTTTATATTCTTTTATTTTTGAGGTTATTATGAGTGAAATCGCTTTTCTGATTTCTTTTTTAGCCGATTCATCATTGGGGCTATAGAAAAGCTATTGATATTTGTACGTTGATCTTATACCCTGCTACTTTGCTGAATTTATCAGCTCTATCAGTCTTCTGGTGGGATGTATTGGGTATTTTTTATTTCATATTAATAAGCTGCAACAACTATAGAATTGTTTTATGGGAAGTTCTTTGGAGTTAAAAGCTGTTGTATTCATGTATATATTTTTTATTTTACTTTTTTTGTTTTTTATTTGTTTTCTTTTTTGTTGTTTGTTTGTTTATTGCCTCATTTCATAGCTCTGGGCCTCACACAGTAGATGCTCCATAAACATTTGTTGAATATTTAGCAGTCATGGGTCAAAGATTAAGAGACAATATAAAAATTTCTAAAAAGTACAGCAAAAAGCAAGCAAGGATGCACTTCAGTCTTTCCCCATTTTCATGGCAAGAGTGTGACAACTTGGAATAAACTGAAACAAATTATTTATTGCCTGTGAATTTCACTTTTGTAGGAAAGCGTGCTTGGAACATTGAGAGCAGTTTGGAAGAGACTCAAGGTGAAGAGAGCTGGTCATCACAAGCAGAGGCAAACACAGAGGGGCCATTCCGTGGGTAGAATGCTCATCCACAGTGGTAACACAGGAGGCCAGCAGATTGAGTTGTCAGTTAGCTTGGGCCTCGGCTATATAGAGGAATGAGAGTGAAAGAGGTCAGTTCTCCCCAGGGCAAACCGGAAAAGAAGATATCATTTTGAATGTCAGCTCTTTTGCAGCTTAATTATTAGGCACTTCCTGTGTGTCTACATTCACAGGAGCTGTGTTTTATACCACAAGCATGTTGTTGCTTAGGAGAAAAAAAAACAGACAATGGAACCCCCCAATTAATGAGACCTGGTTTATGAAGGAAATTGCATCCAGGACTTGGAAATTAAATAAAATTTAACGAGATGGTGGGGAGATAAAAGAGTAATCCAAGTGGAAGCTGAGCATAGTGTAAGGAGTTTCAAGTAAGTGTTTCAAGGGGGAGGGAGCTAGTAGATTCGGCCACTGAAAGCAGAGGCTGCCATAGGAAGCATACATGGATGGAAGGGATTGGTAGTGCACCGTGATGGCTTTGACCTCAGTATTCAAACTTAGCACAGTGTCTCATTTTAGCACCCTGACAGATTTGATACCTATTTAATCTAATGATTAAACACATCATATTTATGTCCTAAGGGTTTGTTAAATACTAAGTCATTCATGCTTCATAACAAACCATATAAAGTCTTTCAGAATCCCCATTGCAGTAATGTGGAAATAGATACAGAGAGGTCAAGTAATTAGCCTTACACAGCACAGCATGCTGCCTTGCAAATGAGAAGGTGCACATGGTTCTCAGTTTCTTTTGCTTGCTGACTGGTACCTGAAAACCTTCCTCTTGCAGCTCCTCCATTCTTGTAGCTTGAAACTGACTCATTATGTGGGAATGGAAGCAAATCCGCTAGGTGAGGTACATTACTCTGAAGTCTTCAGTGCCTTGGGGTATAGAAAAGCTATTGATTTTTGTACATTGTTCAGGGCAGAAGGTGGCCCCAAGAGTGCACTGAATGGACAGTAGGGACAGCTGCCAACAGGGAAACATGGGCAGGTGTAGAGTGGTACACAGTACTGAGCTCACCTCATATCTGAGGTGGGTGCTGACCTGAGAGTAGGAAATCAGAAACAATTATAAGCTTTTAAACAAAGGAGGGGCCTAAGGAGCTTGACAGTTTAGAGAAAGCAGCCAGTTTGTGCATTTCATGAAGAGCCAAGGCTTTGGGGGTAGTAGGCTTGAATTAGCCAAAAGAAAGGGAGAACCAGGAGAAGGTGATTGGAAACCAAGAAAAGTGATTTATTAGCTAGTTTAGGGATCAGCTGAACTTGAACTGAGTCTAAACCAATAGAAACCATATATAATCTATGAATCTTGGATCTGAGTTGCATTTGCTTCTCTGGGGCAGACTTTCTGGTCTGAGCCTTCTGTCTTCACAGCTATCCATCCATGCAGAGAGAGAGGGTGACTACACAGAACTCTTTGATTCTTCCTAGAAATTGAAGGTGAAGTTCAAGTCACTCTGTAAGCAAGTAGCAGCTTGATCATGCAGCTAGCTTGCTGAAATACTTCCACAGCTACCTTAGAGCAACGCTTGGTTCTAGCACATGTTTTGGTAAGTATTTATTCAAATCATAGTATAATTAAAACAGTCCTATTCATTGGAAGGGCATAAGTGTTTCTTTTTCTATTTTTTTGTTTTTCTCCTCCTTGGTCTTTGTCCACCCAAATTCTCTTGTATAGATATAAAAAAGTGAAAATTCTGCCTTAGTAGGTCTTAGTTCATGCCTTTCCAAAATTGCCCAGCAATCCTAAATAAAGGGAAACATTGTTTTCTATATTTCCAAAGTGAGTTCTAGATCTTAGTGCTGTGAGCATTCGTGTGTGTGTGTGTGTGTGTACATACTAATAAACTATATAAACTAATATATGTAATAGTTTATATAGTTTACTAGTTTATATATACAAACAAATATATACATATATGTATATTTTAACAGGGTTAGACTTACTCTGTACAGGTTTTTTGCTTTTATTCTTAGCTGAAACTCTGTTCTAAAATGAACCTTTGAAAGTTCAGTCTCCACCCTATACTACAAGGGACATCAGCATAGCAAAAAGCCCCTGTTACATGTCTATAATGTTCTATGCCTCCTCGCACATATCTCAATGGAGCAATCACAGATTTTTTTTTATTTCATTTTTTGGCAAAATTGTGCACTGTTCTTAATCAGGATAAAGAATCACTTCTACAAGAGAAAGACTGAGTGTCGTTTTCTGCCCGCTCACTGCCCACTCAAACTCACCCCAGTAATGCAACCTTGCACAGAAGAATGGAAGTATAAAAATACCATGGGGCCTTCACTTCTTGCACACAAGCTGCACACATGAAGTCAGTGGATAACATGGTCTGCTAAGTTTCTTTCTCTAGAACTAAGTGCTTATTAACAAAGGAAGACTAGTTGAATGTGGATCATATTTATCCAGTAATTCTACAGAGAAAGACCAAGCTAAAGATATCAGGGGCATCTTTCCCCAGATGGTTATGTGCACAAACTATTTTGCTAGAATCCCAGTTTTAAATTGGTTGAAAATCAGTTGGCTGACCATTCTATCAGGACAGAAAGTTACCAGAAATCTGGTTGAAGAGCATTAGTTTTTTTAATTTTAAAGTTGAGAGGGTATTTGTTTTAAATACAGTTAATTGGCTTAGTTGTTTCCATTTGGAATAAATATAATACAGCATATAAAATTTAGCATTGGTTCCAGAAGTCCTCCAATGGGTGGCAAAACTATCTCCTGAGCTGGGGTATATTTGCTATATTTGGCCCACTAAATTATTATTATTGTAAGTTGCAGTTGTTAAAATTCTGAATAATGTGAGTTCTATTAGATGATGCCAATTATTTTTCGCTAATAGTTACATAGTTTCCCATGTAAAATTAATTGAAAAAATAATTTCAAAGAAATAAAGGACTTTACAATTTTTTGAAGTTCTCATCTAAGGATATCTACTCTGGGGACACTGTCCAATTGGTGCATAGGCTAAGGTTGAGGTGTCCTTGAAATTCATATAACTATTGCCTCAAAATTAAACTCTATTTTCTTCTTGGGAACTTGGAAATTTGCAACTTAAAGTTCTTGGAGCAATAATAATTTTAAGAGATATTAAATCTTCTGTCACTCACAGGAGTTCTGTGTTGTGATTGAAAGGACCCTCTCTTCTGGAGCCACTCAAGGGCTTTAACATGCTCATGGATACTATGACTCCCCATGAGAAAAGACTTTCTCACATTTATTTGATTCCAGAAGCCTTTGCAGTATGATATTTTGAAAGACCACTATCCCATGAAACATAGTTTGGTAAATGTTGACTTTCTGTGATTTTTCTTTTTTCTTCTTGATAGGAGGAAAAGTAGTGAATTAGAAAATGGGTAGGAGAAGACAAGCAGGGTGTCAGGGAAATACATCAGAGAGGGTTAGTGAATGACTTGGGCAACTAACTTCACTTGTTTTCTGTTTTTGCCCAAAGCCTATTCTGCAATTAGGCTCAAAGAGTTATCCACAAAGGCCACTTCTTATCATCAGAGCTCATGCCAACCAGAACTGCTGATATTCTTCACAGAGGCTCTTTTCGATTTGTAGTAGAGGAAGCAATGGGATGTGGGCCAGATTCGATTTCCCTGCACTCATAAGCCATCTTCCTTAAGGCTGAAAGAGCAGCTCATGAATAGCTAGGAGCCAAATTTGGCCCATTTAAAATATTATTGCATTGTCCACCATAATGATGGTAATAACCTTGTAATGAGTGTGCATAGAGCTGGGCCCTGTACAAAACCCAGGAGGAGCCACACTCCTTGCCTGTGCATAGTGAATACCAAAGAAGCCTTCCTGTCCCCATCCAGGGGCAGTCACTGCTGAAAACGTAGATGATCACTTTCTTTCTGACATTCTGGCCTCTGGCCATGAATATTGAGAGCTGTTCTCCTCTGAGGCTACTCATTTCCTTCTCCAAAAGACTTTAATGCTTACGGTAAGTATACTACCTTGTAACCCATGCGACCTTAAATAATGTCAGCTGCCCATTCCATAAAGTATTCCTCAAAAAAGGTCAGATTCAATACCTAATATTGATGTAAGGGCTTCAGCTAATTCCACTGCATATAGAAATCCATCTACAGATTTCTTTTTCTACATATAGAGAGGCTTGCATTCACTCACCTAAATGCTTCTGTCATCTGGCAGGCACACTCAGAAGCTATTTCTTCATTTTTAAAAAAAATCTTTGTCATTTTTTTAAAGAATTGGAAAGTAGACAATTTATCAATCAACTTTATTTTGTAGGAAGGATTTAGAATGACTTTTAAGAAACAAAACCCTGTATAAAATAATATCTAGCAAAAAAAAAATGTTTGGAGAAATTGAAACTCAAAGAAAGGATGAAAATGGAAGAGATACAAATGACACAATGAGAGAAAGAACAGCTGGCCTCAGAGCCAGGAAGTTAATATTAAGCAGATGCTGTTCTAGGATATGGTAAGAGATGTAAAGCAGTCATGAACAAGTTAATTGGCCCAATTTGAATTTCATAGGTAGGATTACCAAGCTGAGCATCTCAATGCTGTGTTGCTGGGAACACCTTTCTGCCATCTCCATTCTAGCGGTAATCCTTTATCCAATCACTAAATAAGACAGATAAGGGACCAGTTGTTTCAGCAAAACTAAAAAATTTCATACTTTCCCTCCCTCCCCGCCCTTCCCTCCCTCCCTCTCTTCCTCCCCTAGCCCAGTGTTAATATTCAGGTGCAGAGCTGAAGAAGTTGACTGAAAAGAGATGTGATAGATATAAAATCAATCACTTAGACATTTCCTTAAGTCTCACTTTGTTTCCGAAGGCCAGGCTTGCTCAGAAATATTCTGCATGATAGAGACAAAAATTCAGTAATTGAGATATTTGCAAAGTGACTGCTTTCAAATGCATGAAATGTTCTGAATTCCTGGAAACTTCTCACCCATTCGGGCCTATGTGAAAGAGATACATAGCAGGTCTTAGTTTTGGCGACGAATGCCAAAAGCCTGGATCTTAAGGTCATCTAGAAATTATTAGTGCTCCTGAAAATGGTGTGATTTTGCCAACCTGAATATATCTGTGGGTCCTCTCTAACTTTTGCTGGATGCTTTAGCATGGTGGCTGTCAATAATTTACCCCAGCTGATTGAGTTCATTGTAGCCTACTTTGTGAAGGTAGGACATTCAGATTATAAATGAGAGACTGAGTCATAGAGCAGGACAGTACAGCATGAAGATTTTTCCTTCCTCCATTGCCTTGCTGATCCACAGCAGTATATCAGCTGGGAGCTTCAGTATGTGACTAGTGAGCCAATGGGAATCTGCTCTCTGGATTTCAAGATGCTCTTTTTTTACTAAGGTCTGGCCTAATAACAGGGTGTCACACAATGTAACATGACACACCCAGAGCAAAGGAGAGGTGTCTAAAACATTGCAGAGCTTCCATCAGCCCAGACCCTTTATTTTTTCACAAAAAAACAGACACAAATCAAAAGATATTTTGAGGAGAGATTTTTTTTCTTTTAAACAGGAGCACTGACTTCCCAGGACTTTTGAGGGTCTTGTTTGTCTTCCTCCTGGATGCTTTTGGAAGCTACCTCTTTCAGCTCACCTAGAGTTGATCTCATTAATAAAAGAATGACTTTACAGAAAAGAGTTTCTAAAATTATACTGTGACTCAGAATTGCAAGTTGGCTTTTTCAGCCTGAAGATAAATTTCTTAAGCATTAAGCTTACTTTATCAAGCATTATACCTGACATTCTCTCATAAATGTTGCATATATTTCAACTTATTTTAATAGTGTGTGGGCTTGGTTTATAATATTCTCATGCTGTTACTAAAGTTGACTCTTCTCAGCCGTATATTAGTTGAAAGAATGCTTGCCCCTCCCAAAATAGCGCTCAACTTAAAATAACATCAATCAATTTTCCTTTTGGTTGTTGTTGTTATTGTTGCTTATCAGGCATTTTGTGTTTATTAGAACCAGCAATGCAATCATTGTATTACTTTTATGAGAGTGCAAACATATTTTGGCAAGGATACTATTGGAAACACTTCTTATACACCCCCCATGTTCACATGGGACTCAGCATCATAATCTGGTCAGGTAGATTGGTTTCAGAAGGCAATGGAGTGCATTGCTTACAGGGGTCAAGGACATTCAGGTTGGGGCAGAACTGTCACAATGTTACTTTGTGAAGATACAAAGAGCAAGATGACTAGAGTGACCAGTCTTCAGCTAGTGATATTTTCTAGGGGCTTACCTTTACTGAGTCACACAAGGCAGGCCTGAGCTTTAGAGTGAATTTGCAGAAACACAGGCTCAAGGTTATGATGGAACTGGCAGATCAGTCAACTCAAACAAAGGACCAAGACAGTGAGAAACCATGAAGTTTTAGTGTTGGGCTAAATTTATGAGCCTCCTCCATCCAAATGGCAATTTGGTTCATAAAAATAAAAATAAAAAGCAGAAATTAATATATTGTACAATGAAATTACAGGTCCTAAAATAAGTTAATATGGTCAATTGGTGGTTATATGTTAACAAGACTTGAGAGAATTAAGAAGTAGTACCAGCATATTGAGATTACCTCATAGCAAGCAAAAGAATTCTAAACTTATGGCCTAAATGCCTGTGACCTTATTAAAAACAATGTTAATAACAATATTGGGCACTAAGTGTGTGTCACATCTGCTCCTAAGGGCTTTACATTAGCTATCATTTTAACTATTTCATTTCAGGCTTGCCACATACGAGCTAGACAGGCTTAATCTTATGGTTTAGATGTGAGGTGTCCCTCCAAAGCTCATGCACGAGACAATGCAAGAAGGCTTAGAGGTGATATGATTGGGTTATGAGAGCCTTAACCCAGTCAGTGAATTAATCTCCTGATGGGAATTTATTGAGATGTGACTGTGGCAGGTGGTGTGTGGCTAGATGAGGTGGGTCTCTAGGGTGTGCCTTTGGGGTTAATATTTTGTCCTTATTGAACAGAGCTGGCATTCTCTCTCTGTGTCTCTCTCTGTTTCCTAGTGCCATGTTTCCAGATGCTTCCCTCTGTCACATCCTTCTGCCATGATGTTGTGCCTCATCTCAAGTCCCAAGCAATGGAGTTGGCCATCTATGGACTGAGACCTCTAAAACAGTGAGTCTCCTTATAAACTTTTCCTCCTTTAATTGTTCTTATTAGGTCTTTTGGTCACAGTGGCAAAAAAAAAAAAAGCTGATTAAAACACTCAGGATTAGGTTGAGGTAAAGGCATGAAATATATAAATGGACACCAAAAAAAACCTCAGTAATCAAATAATAACTTAATGAAATATTTTTAAAACTCAAAAATAAGCAAAAATCCATGATGAACAAATTATCAGAATTTTAAGTAAAAATAGGCTATTGCTGATTCTCTAGGACTCTGTATGACCCTTTGTTATTATGCAAAGAAACAGTAATTTACAACCAACCCAGTTTCTGGGTCTATGGGGCCACTTTGTACCTAAAGGGTAGGTTTATAAGGGTTGACAGTGGAGTTGAACAGATTGGACAGTAGAGAGCTTTAAATGTTTTCATACATTTTGGATTGTACAACTTTTATTAACTTTTTATTTGTTTTCTGGTTAAAAATCTGTGAAGATATTTTATAAATGTGTATGGGGTACACACTTTTCTTTTTTGCTTCAGGCTCAAATATGTCTTGCCACCACACTGGAGGTAGATGTTGTCATTGTGCTCTTAAAAATGAAGACTCTGATTTTCCAGAGAGGTTAATATAACCAACTAAGCTCACACAGCTAGGCAGTGGCAGAGTCCAGTTTTGAACAAGTAGTTTGACTCAAAAATCCACCCTTCTAATCACTCTGCTTTCTTGGAAATTATAACACTCCATTATCCAGAAAATTCAAGCATCCAACATATCTTCAGTCTGGATAAACCAGTTATTAGTATAGTGTTGCTCGACTACATCTTAAACAATTTTAATTTCTAACAGAAATTGTTCTAGGAAAGAAATTAGATCCTTTATATAGTATAGTTTCTTAGGGATCTACCAAAATTACTGTAAGACAGGTATGAATATTGTGTTTGAGGATATCACTATTAAACAAATATTTGATTAGCAGTATTTCAAAACGGAGTTCATGCATTATCTGCCTGTGGAATGCCAAAGAGGTGTTTTGGAAACATTAGCATCTTCTGGCTGTTTTGCTGCAGAACACACCACCTTGGCCAAGCACAGGTTTATTTGCAGGGTGAAATCTGAGGGACCCAAACATTAAGCCATATGTCAAAATAATATTTTGCTTATTTTAAAGGTTGACAGAAGCCCATATCTGAACATGCAAATTTATATACTCCAGCATAGCATAAGGTTAATGTTTGTTTGGCTTCTGCAAGATAGTTTTTCGCCTGGTAAAAACTGTTTTCTTTGAGCTAGAATGGTTATGTGTAAGAGTTTCTTCTACTTTGTTGTAGTGAATGAGCAGACTCTGAACAAAAGAGCAGTGTAATATGGATGATATATGGGTTGATGAGAAGGAGGACAAGGAGGAGGAGAATGACTTTGTATCTCTAAAAAACTTTAAGCATGGTTCCTGGTGGTGAAGAAAACCTTCACACCAGCATCTCAGAACTCCAGTTCTAAGCCTCCCTAAGTCATGCTGCAAATCTCAAAAAAAAAAAGAGAGAGAAAAATTGGGCACTTATCTTCTCTTTTCTAATCTCTTTTATTTTGCTGCTTTGTGTTTAAGGCTATAAATTTATTCCCATTTTAATTGCCATCATTCTTTGATTCATTCACATGTTCAACAAAACTCTCTAAGATCTTGCACATACCAGATGCTCCAGAAACAAAGACAAAATTAGCAGTTCCTGCCCTCAGGAAGTTTATGATCCTGTCATCAAGAAGTAGCTATGTTGACAAGTATTTGTAATGACAATAATGTACTTTTAAGCCAAATGAGATGGGGTCACTTCACAGACTGAGGAAGGTCTTGGGGGCTATGGAAGATTTACAAAAGGGGACAACATTTAAGCTCAGTTCAAAAAGAAGTTTGTCAACTGAATAATGTTAAGGCCTTCCAGACAAGGGCACAGGCAGAGAGACCAAGGAGAGATGGCATGTTTCTGGAATAAGTAGCTTAGCATTGCTGCACCATAAGAGATGATGGAGAAAGATCGGGAAATGAGATGGCAAAGCTAGACAGAAACCAAAGTCTGATAGGTTTGCATGTTGCTATTGACAAGAGCTTAGCTTTTACCATGGAGAAAAAGGACAACTACTGAAGGATGTTTCTACAAGAGTGGTAAGATCAGATCCTAATGGTGGAAGCCCATTTAGATGTTATGTAGAGCATAAATCAAAAAGATCAATACAAGTATTGATGATCTAGGAATTTTTCTTTCTTTTCCAGGGCCTCTGTTTTTCTTCCTTAAATTGTTTCACCATGAAAGAATGTGGATCAGATTGTGTCAGACATTTGTTGCGGTTCGATATATCAAAATACGTGCTTGCAAATCGTGTCTGATAATCTTATAAATATTTTCAGTTTTTATCTATTTTGCCATATGCAGAACAGTACAGTAGAACCAAGCTCATTTTGGTACTTTCACTATATCAAGAAAATAAACGTGAGCGTGCTGCTAAGAGGCCAGCCATGTGCATGTGGCCACACAGAGGGATGTGTGTTTGTTGCTGCAAATATGAGAGCTTCTATTGCATTCATAATTCTCTGAGGATTCCTCACTGGAATGCATACCCTCAAAAATTTATATTTAAGGTAGAAGTCTTCAATGGGCAGTAAATAGCCTTGATCTTCCTGCAACCAGCAGTTGGTCCTGTTTGCTGACTACGTGGATCTTCTTATGTCTTTTCAAAGAGGCTCTGACAGTTTCCAACATACTTATCATCACAGGTTCAAAGTATGATTTCTCCAGATGCACGTACAGTATAGTAAGATGAGATAGCAACGCAAAGACAACCATTCATTACTACCCTGGTCATTATAGCAGTTTACTGAAAAGGAAAAAAAAAAATCTCTCCTTTTTTTTTTTTTCTTCAGAATAATACTATTCTAGGAGCCTATTCTAGAAGAAAATCCTAATGCAAAGGCTGTCTTAATAATGCTGAACCCAGAAGAATTTGGCATAAATAAGACATGGAGTTAGCTGACATGAGATATTACATTTATTCCATTGTTGGCGAGGACAAAACTGGGCTGCTATTGTCACAGGTGAAAAGTGTCTTGGAAAGTCTGCTCTGGTGCTTGTTAGATAAGGGGCTGCCTTAGTCTGAATAACCCGAACAAGATTTATACACATCACTGAAATGGACTCATGTTTACAGTCCGTCCTTGCTCACCAGGATTAACAGCGCAAGGGCAGCCTGAGAGGCATCACGCAAGGAAACCCGGAATAACCTTCAGGGAGGTGCTGGGAGACTGTTGAGAAGAAACAGAATTTCTGAATCTAGTCTTTGGCTTGTGGCAGGTTGCAAGCCTTGTCTGCACAAAGACCTGCAGCTGCTGTTAAATCCTGAACCCCATTATCAATTGGGGGAGCTTTCTATACAAATGGTTAAGATGTGTTAAAGCAACTAGAGTTCTGTTACTCTCTCTACAAACAGTAAGATGCTTTACAAATTAAAAAAAAAAAAAATCACAGAATCAAATGATGGTCCTTAGTGTGGAGTTTTTAAATACACCAATGTGCCACGATCGTAATGAAAGAAAGCCTTTTTGGAAAGTTGGAATTCATACCCGCTCAGTGTATGTTTTTACTGCACGCACGGACCCTCTCTTGCATGCTCTCACTCGGGGACAATTCAGCTGGAGCCCGTGCTCCTAGGGACTGAGACATTTTCAAGTCCCTTTATGATCTATGCAGAAATTATCTCTTCTTCCAAACCATCAAATGTAGTGCGTGGGTGCCATGGCTGCCTTCCAGTGAGATGAAAGGCTCTCATGACTTGGCATCCAGTCTTTCCCTGGGCTCTTCAGTAATGGCATTTCACTTAATACAATATGCCCCTAACTGAGTTTTAGTGATTTCAAATGAATTTAGTCTCCTTATCAATATCCTCTATTTGGTAGTGTGTTTGCTCTTCAGTGCGCTGTGCCAATAAATCCAGCACAAGGGCTGCCTCCTTCCCTCTCAATTGTCTGGCTTCTCTCTATGAAAGCAAACACCCGGCAGCAGAAAAAAAAAAAAAAGAGTCTGTTTAAAAACTTGTCTCTATCATAAATGTAAATATCAATAAACTCAGGAGGTTGGCGGGGGCAGGCTCTCATAGATTTGGCCGTGTGGTTGGCTGTTTTACAAGCAAGAGGCCGGAATCCTAAGACGTCCACGTAGCTTGCTTACAGTCCTAAAAGGACTTGAAGGAATTTTAAAACAGAAAAACTGTTGGTCTGTTCAGGAACAAAGCTCAGTGAGTCCCATTACAAGGCAAAACAACCCAATCCAGGGAGAAAAGAGAATAAATCTTACAGGGGTTAACTTTAGATTCTCCATGAAGTAAAAGCACAAAAATTGGGGTGCAATTGATATAAAATATTTTTGTGTTTTCCAAACTGTAAACTCTTTTCACTCTATTTTTTAAAAATGCTTTTAAATTATTTAATTATTTTAATTACATTTGAGCATGTCTTCTTCTTCATATATATATATATATATATATATATATATATATATATATACACACACAGTTTGTAGATCTTTATTTTATTTATTTATATGCGGTGCTGAGAATCGAACCCAGTGCCTCACAGATGCTAAACAAGCACTCTGCCACTGAGCCTCAGCCCCCGTTTTTTCTTTTTTTTAATTTAAACTTCTTTTTTGAGATGTTATAGATTCATACGCAGTTGTGAGAAATAGTATAGCAAGAATACATCTACCATTTTCCTACTCTTCCTCAAAGCTGACATCTTAAACTTAATATATTATGACAACCAGGAGTTTGACTTGATTCAGTCTAGATACAGATGTCTCCCATTAACACAAGTATCTCTCATATGGCTTTCATAGCCATGCCAACTGACCTCCCATCTCCTCCTCTCCTCTAGCACTGGAAACCAATAATTTTTTCCCATTTTTTTAGCCATTTGAACATTCCATTTTTTAAAATTATATCATTTCAAGAAAATTAATAACACGGAATCATAAGATTGGATTTTTCACTTTGCTTAATTCTCTGGAGATCTATCTCAGTTGTTGCAGACATCAGTGGTCTACTATTGTATTGCTAACCAGAGTTCCAGGGTGTGATACACCAGTTTGTTTAACCATTTAGTTTGGGACTAAATGCAGATGAAGCCACTTGAAAACTTTTGTGTACGGATTTATGTGTGGTTGTGTTCATGCTTCTGTTACATAAATGTTCAGGTGTATAATTGGTGAATTACACTATTTTAAGAATCTGCCAACACATTTTTCAGAGTGGCTATACCATTTTACATTTTCACTATCAATGTATGAATGATTCAGTTTCTCCAAATCCTCTCCAGAATTTGTTACTATTTTTTTTTTAGTTACTTTGATAGGTATGCAGTAATATCTCACTGTGGTTTAATTTGCATTTCCTCAATGATTAATGATGTTAAACATGTTTTCATGTTCTTGTCTTCTATCTTTATATCCTTTCTCTATTTTTGCCCATTCTTAATGGGAGCATTTTTTTTCAACATTGAGTTTTAAGAGTTCTTCAAATATTCTAGATAATAATTCCTAGTCATATTAGTGGTTTATAGACATTTTCTCTTGATCTTGTATTTTCATCCTTTTAATAGGTTTTATTCACAGAAGAAAAATTTGTATTTTTGATGAAGTCTAATTAATCAATATTTGCTCATATGGCTTATGATTTTGTTGTCAAGTAAAAAAACTCTAACCTAAAGAAAGATTTTTTCTATTTTTCTCTAAAGTTTTATATTTATATATTTTACTTTTAGTTCTATCACAATTTTCAGTTACATTTTTGAATAAGGAATGAGATTGGTCAAGACTGATTTGTTTGATAGTGCATATCCATTATCTTAGCACCAGTTGTTGAAAAGTCTATGATGCCTCTATTAAAAGGTTTTGTGCTTGTGCAAAAATCAGTTCAGCATCTTCATGTGGGTCTATTTTGGGGGCTCTCTATTCTATCCCCTTTCTAATTCCACAGCTATTGTTTATTATAGCTATACAACAAATCTTAGAATCAGGTAGAATGATTTATTGCACACTGTAATCTTTTTCAAAATTATTTAGCTATTTTAGGTTGTGAAACTTCCTTTTGGCCTCCATCATTTCAGACAAACTATTTCATCATCCAGATACTTTTGTCATTGTTGTTCAGGTAAAGTGTCATTTTGCTCTTGATGCTATCAAGTTTTTTTTTTTTCTTTGTCTTTAGTTTTCAGGAGTTTTATTATGATGTACGTGCCTTGGTGTGAATACCTAGGGGTTTATTGTATGTGAAGTTTGCTTAGCTTTTAAATTTTTTAAGTTGCCAAATTTAGGAAAACTTTGGCCATTTTTTCTTTAATAAGTGCTTTGTTTGTTTGCTTGCTTGTTTTTGTAGTTCTGGGTATTGAACCCAGGGAGAATCTACCACTGAGCTACATGCCAGTCCTTCTTATGTTTATTTTTTTTATTTTGAAACAGTCATACCAAGTTGTCCAGGCTGGCCTTGAACTTGTGATCCTCCAGCCTCATCCTCCCAAGAAGCTTGGATTACAGGAGTGCACCACTGCATCTTGCTCTTTGAGAGGTTCTTAACCTTACCCTCTTTCTCCTCACCTCCCAAAACTCTAATGACATGAGCATTAATATTTCGTTACATTCCTTCTACTCATCCCCTCAAACTCTGTTCATTTTTCTTTTCAGTCTATTTTCTCTTCATTGTTCAGCTTTGGCCATCTGTACTACTCTCCTTTTTAGTCCATGGAATTCCTGATTCCTTTCTTTCTGTTTTTGAGTCTACTCAGTGAGGTTTTTTATTTCAGTTATTATATTTTTCACTTCTAAACTTTCCAACTGCTTGTTCTTTTATGTTCTCTTTATTTGTAATTGCTCATTGAAGTATTTGTAAGATGACTGCCTTAAAATCTTTGTCAAGCAATCCTAAAATCTCTTTCCTCTCACTGATGGCATCAATTCATTGTCTTTTCCCCATCAGTTTACTATCTTAGTTTCTTAATATTAGAAGTGATTCTCAGTTGAACCTTTGTCATTTTGACAAAGTGTCATGTGTCATGAGTCCAGATTTTACTGAAACCTTCTATTTTAGCAAACTTCCTCTGACACTACTCTAGGAGGAGAATAGGAGTATCACCTCATTATGTCAGATCTAGGCTCCCCAGCCCCCATCTTTGGACACTAAACATAGCACTATTCTTTATTACTGTGGGGAGTGGGCAAGATCTCCAGCTCTCTAGTAGACCTCCATTGCTACCTTCCTGTCTGAGCATCTCCTTACTGCCTCCCACTGGGCTGCTGGATGAAATTCATCACTTTCCACCTCACCTGATCTGAAACCTCCCATGGGAAATGGGGAGTGATTGGTGGGTCTTCTTACTTCCAGTTAAGTGTGGAGCTCCAGACCACATAGGCTCCATTGATACTGATTAGGAGATATCCATCCTGCCAGTGGGAATGAGAGCTTGCATTCCTGACTTGGCTACTGCTGGCATGGGTGGGGTGAAGCCATGGCTTATTTGTCTACATTTCTCTCTGAGACTCTTCTTATGTTTGTTTTATATATATATATATCTTCAAGTTTTAGTAGCACTTGGTGGAAAGAATAGGGGAAAATGTCTTCACTCCCAGAAGATAAAGTTCCACTTCATTGTACCACTGTTCTTGAGGTTTAGACTTAAGCATGGCTTCTTATGATTAGATTTAGAGTCTATTTCCAATGAAGCATATTTCCTATTAAAAGTCTTTTATGGTACCTGATTCTCCCAAAAGGTGAGTTAATTTTATTTTATTTTCTGTCATGCAAACCACATGTCACCTACTCTGGTATATTGGTCCATTTTTTCTGTAACTGAATCCCTAAGTCTGGATAACTTTATTTTATTTTAGCACATAGTTCTAAAGGTCCAAAGTTGAGGGCATGCATCTTGTGATGGCCTTTTTACTGGCAGAGCCCAAAGCATCACAGGGCATCATGAAGCAAGAGAAGGGAACGGGCATGTGTATCTTTTCTGCTGTGTCTACTTAAAAATTCACCTAATATTCAATCACAGAGGTTCCACTCTAAAGACATTAACCTGTTCACCTCCTAAAAGCCTCACCTCTACACATGATACTTTGATTAAATTTCTAAGCTCTTTTCAGCCTACACTGGAGATTAAACCATATTCAAACCAGAGCATCTAGAAAGAGTAACAGTTCAACCACTAAGATCTACTCACATCTGGGGACTAATTAATTGATCAGAATAGTTAATAGGGTTCAAAATTATTTTGAACAGGAGAATCTAAGTGGGCTATAGGACTAGCTAATAAGGCATGTTTAATGCAAATTTTATAATATTTAGTGAAACCAAAAAATACATTAATTTGAAATTAAAGTTTAACTAAAAGCAAAGTGACAATGCTAATGTAAACATTAGGCAAGTATTAGCATGGTTTATTCCTTCCCCATCATCAGAGGTAGAGTTTGGAATAGCCCTAGTTTACTTTGGTAGGAACTACCAGGAAGCTTCACATCATTAGGAAGTTCTTTGCAGCATCATTGGCAGTTAGAGAATGCCTTCGCCTTCTACAAATGTTGGAGAGAGTTAATGCATTCAAGGAGGTGTAGTTGCAGAAGGAAATGTTTGCCCACAACAAGATTTGGAATAGTTTTAAAGAATAAAAGTTAAAAGCAACAATGCAACAGTGACACAGTTATAGGCACTAAAAAGAAAAATTCATAGATCATTCAACAGAGGAATCAGAATAACCTCCACTGATAGTAGCTTGCAAATTCCTGGGAAATTTCAGGGAAAAAAACAACAGAAAAAAAAATAAAAATAAAAAATTTAAAAAAATTATAAAACCCTATCCTGATTCAGTGACCCACTTACCTTAGGTTACACATTTAAAAATCCAGGACTCCATCCATTCTCTAGTACTTTTTGGATCCTCTTAGTGTTTAATCAAAATTATGGCAGCATATTATTCATTTTTGAAAGATAGTTCTATTTGTAATTTAGTGTCAAGTCTATGACCTCATACTGCACTCAAATGTTTATTTAGTTTTTATTCCTAAAAAAAAACCCTGCAACTTTCAGGAGAAAGCATTCACCTAAAAATAGTTTTGTTTTGTTGGGTTGTTAACCAAAGACATGTCTATACTTCATTTGAAAAAAAAAATGCTAGATTTTTATTGTTTATGAGGATAATTTTCTAATCTACTAGGGTTATTTTTTTTTGTTTTTTTTAGGTCTGAAATAGGGAGATTTTAAATAAAAATAAAAGGCTGAGACTAGGAACTAGTGATTGGTTCTTCAGCATTTAAATGCTAATGAAAACATAGGGGCTGAGAGGCCTTGGACTAGCAGTGGTGTGGTCTGCAGAAAGAAAAACCCATCCTTGGTCACCTCTTGCTGATTCTGTTTAATTCTCATCACTACATTCTTTAGGTAGCACCTGAAGATCCTCACCAGCTTCTCCTCTTTGACATTGATACTTACCTTGTAGACATGTCTTTCTCTTGGTTCCTCCTCTACGTCTCAGCTTTGTGTGGTCCTCATCTCATCTTCATGACTTTTTCCCCCTTCCTGAAAAATCTGGCTTTGCCTTCCCCATGTTTCTTTCTGTTTCAATATTTTTAAAATTCTTTTTTATTCTGTGTTTTAATAGATAATATATTTTCATGGTTCAAAGACCAAAACAATATCATGTGCTATTACTGACAAGATTCCTTTCCCCTCCTTATTTTCAATTTTTCCCTGCCACTATATGTGACCACCTTCATGTATTTTGTATTTGTCTTGTATTTGTTTTTTTTTCAGATGCAAGCAAATAAATGTGTGTTCTACTTTTTAAAACTTTCTTCCACAAAAAATGTTACGCATTATAAACTGTCCTGATCCATGCTCTTTTTACTTCACCATATGTTATGGTTTAGATGTTAGGTGTCCCCCAAAAGCTCATGCAGGAGACAATGCAAGAAGATTCAGAGAAGAAATTATCAGGTTATGAGAGCTTTAATCCAACCAGTGAATTAATTGAGTGGAAACTAAAGGCAGGTGGGGTGGGGCAGGAGGCAGTGGGGCATTAGGGGCATGACTTTGGGGTATATAATTTTATCTGGCAAATGGAGTCTCTCTGCTTTTCTGATCATCATGTGAACTGCTTCCCTCTACCACTCTCTTCCCCCATGATGGTCTGTCTCATCTTGAGCTCCAAGGAATAGAGCCAGCCTTCTATGGACTAAGGCTTCTGAAACTGTGAGTCCCCAAATAAATGTTTCCTCATCTACAGTTGTTCTGGTCAGATATTTTAGTCACAGCAGCAAAAAAAAGCTGACTAAAACTCTACATTCTCTGGTCATCTTCCTATATTACTATAGCTTTTCAATAGCTACATAACAATTCATTTTTTTGTTATAACTCTAGTTTAGCCATTCCCCTAATGATAAACAATTATTTCATATCCAATTCATTATTATTCTAAATATCACTAAAATTGATAGCATATGTCATTTTGGACATGTAAGGATATGCAATTGAACAGTATGTCCAATGGCTCTCTTTTACTTCTTCTATCATCCCCAACTTGTCACTCTTAATAAAACTCTAGGCTCAGTTTATCTCTGTTATCTAAATCCATCTCTTTTTATGTTTTGTACTCTAGAATCTACCTAAGCAGCTTCTGTCTCATATTGTCAACTACTTTCTACATATTGCAACCCCATGCTCCATTGACTCTGTTGGAGCTCAGAAATAAATGACACTGCAAATCATGATGCTTTCACAGGCTAAGCACTTTGAATTAAAGGATATTGGAAGGCTTTAGAACCAAGATCTTTCCAACCTTCCTTTTTTTCTCCCTCCCCCAATCATAGGGAGGAGCTCTCTTGACTTCCCATGTTTGACTGAAGGAAGTTCTACAAGAAATGTAATTGTCTTGGATTCCCTCCCTAACATCTCATTGGCCAGGCAAGATTAACTCACAGGAAAGAAGACTACAGGGTCTCCACCTATTTGCACTAAGTACATCATCTCTTCTACTGAGGACAGCTCCTGGAAGACTAAATTCTCTACAGCAGTTCTGCCAGTCACCATCCCCAGATTCTTGCCATCTTCCCCAAAGCCAGAGGATCTTTGTCCAGGGCCATTGTCTGTTCCTCAGGCCAGTTAATTTCTCCTAAATCTCGCTCACTGCCCCATTGAAATTGTCTTTAGGGACCTTATTTCCCTCTTCCCTGTGGAAAAGGATTTGAGTTTTAACTATCTATGAGTTTTATATTTTTATCTGACTCCTACTTATATGTACAGGTTAATAAATTTGTATGTTTTTTCTCCTGTTAATCTGTCTATTGCCAATTTATTTCATTAAGCAGAAAGACTTACATCTCCAGAGTGGGGAGGGAGAGATTCCCTTTACCTTTTAGTACCATAAATTAGTTATTTATCTAATTGAATTCATCCTCTTCTTTTTTTTTAATCATCAAACCTGGTGCTTCTCCTTTTGTTGTTCATTTACCTATTATGTATGTGTTTTTAAAGTTTCTTCTAATTTTTTTCTCCCTTTATACTGGGGATTGAACCCAGGGGCATACTACCATTAAGCTCCATCCCTCCATCCCAGCCTGATTGATTGATTGATTGATTTAGAGACTGATCTGACTAATTTGCTGTGGCTAATCTTGAACTTGTGATCCTCCTACTTCAGCCTCCCAAATCCATGGGATTATAGGCATGTACCATCATGCTTGGCTCTTCTTCTTCTTTTTGAAACACAAACTTTGATTGGTTGTTTAAATTCCCCATTTTCTCTCCAAATCTTTCTTCATTTTGTCTCCAACCTACTCTGGTACAGCATGAAATCTGAGGGGCGGGTTCTGTAGGGGAATAAAGCAGGCTGATGCTTTACAAGTCTGCAAGAACTAAAATGTGATGATTTCACATTTTATAAATTAGATGTCTCCCAGTTACTAGGAGTTTAGAAATGAATATCCTTGAAAAACGAATTTCTTTTCATACACAGTACTCAATCAGATGACCACTACTAAACTGAAAGGTTTTGCCTTTTTATCTTATGTTGGCTCTTATGTCATTTATTAACTTTAAAACATAAGTTTGACATCCGATTATCTAATGCTAGTCCCATTATCTTACACTTACAAAATACTATGAAATAAATAATTGATATGGAATTAATTGGTTGACTTAAATTATAGTGCTACCAGGTAGACTTATCATTGGCAATGTTAATTAACTTTCAAGAAGACTAAGTTCTGGCCATAGTGTTGAGTTTTGTCCATTTTTATTTTATTCTATTTTAATTATAGTTCCAAATAACTAAGTTTGATATCTTTTAAAAATATAATAACTTTTGACTAAATTAACTTATTTTTCTTATGTAGACATAGCATTGTTCAATATCAGAGGCATATCTAGGACTTAGGGAAGGACATCACCAGGATGATCTTGACCAATTTTTCCAACTTGAAATAATGCACACCCATGTTGCAATTTTGTAGAAGTCTGATCTCCTTCATCACTTGCTCTTTGCCAGGTTAATTTTAAAAGTATCAACTATCGGGGGTAAAATTATAACATAAATATCCAATGTTATAGGCCAAGTTTTTCTGAATAAAACTGTCTGATATATTTATCTCAAGAAGGGAACATAAAAATCAAACATAAATTGATAGAGAAGAGTAGACTCAAGAGGTTTAAACAACGTTCAAGCTTTCTCTAGTCAGTTTGTAGCTATCTAAGAGAATCAGCCAACTAGATTTGAATTTTGAAAACAGGGCCATTCTGATAAAAAAGGCTTTTATGATTTTGTGATTCCAACATGATTCCAAGATGTACAGTTATGACAGCAATAAAACTTCCACCAGGAACAAATAAATCAGCAATATGTTTAACACAGTTTCCTTTTTATTATTCAATATCAGAGGAAGGAGCTGGTTGTCACTAGCAAGAAAATTACATGTTCCCAGCAGTTTTGACAACACAGAAGGGTATATATGTATGTATATATGTGTACACACAAACACACACACACACACACACACACACAGAGGTTTGGAAAGTCATTCACATGTGGAAAAATCAAGCATTTTATCAATCAGCAAATACTTAAGTTTGATCTCTTTCACTTAAAAAAATCCCCAAATATACCATGTGGTGAAATTAATTAGGCAAAAGCATACACGTAATAAACACATGCACAAACACCCACTGATTCTTGTGTTTATTTATTTTTCAAATTAATTGTAGGCTGACCGGTTTTCAACTTAAAAACATAGTTCAAGTTACACCTGATATAAAAGTAGTGATAACTCCTCCACAATAACAGTGCAAATAATTACAAGATTATATATTAGGTACTCGATAAAAATATACTAAATCAGTTCTCATGTAGGCCAGTTACCATGAAGGAAATAACACTGCCACAATTTTAAAGTGACAGTGCTTGGCAAACCAGCCGTAATTTGCTTGAGTTAGTACTGTAAGCAATAGATTTAGAGTATTATGAAAATATATTCTTTGTTAAGTGATGTGAAATATGCTGGATAATTCCAAACATATCTTTTACTGAACTAATGAATCAAAATGGAGCTTCCACGTTCTCTGTAATCAGTATGTGGAAAAATGTGTATGGAAATACAGATTAAAAGTACTTGCTGCATCCTTTTGGGAGATAATGACTGTTAGCAGTGTTCAGTTTCATGGATAAAGAACCTCAATTTGTCAGTTCAAGACCATTTTTAATTTGGTAAGGGGCCTAAAAATATGGTTTGGAAGAGTGAAGAGACTGGGCTGGACCTGGAATGATATTTAAGTGGAATTTGTAACCTGTTTAGGGTTTGCAAAATTATGCTAAATTTTTAAATTCCAGAGGTCCTGATCATTTGAATGACATTTTTTTGTGTGTGTATGCTTTTTATGCCCTCTTTTTTACTTCCACACTTGAATCCTGGAAGACATATAGAAGAATATTCTTTCTTACTTTGAAAGAGCTGAAAAAATAATATGTGATTGCATATTAATTGAAAAATACCTGTTAATTGGAAAAATAGAAAAATAACAGAAAAATTAAATAAGGTACTACAAATTGTCTTCAAATGTTCTACCTAGATGAAAACCTAAGTATTTACACATACTACAAAATACATATGAACAAATGTGCACACATACATGCAACAAGTTTTACAAAAATAAAATTAAATAACATAAAATTTCTAATTTATATAAAATATATAGTTTTCCCCATAATATGGTAGGAAATAATTATTTTCTAATATGTGGATCCATGGTTTCTGGTGGAAATATGATATATGGATATGCTACTATGATTCCTTTAGCAACTCCACTTTAGTAGTTTGAAATCAGCCATTGTGGGATCATTTCACTATAGCAAAGCCACAAGCCCTACAAAACCAATGCCTGTGTTATTGTCTTGTTGATTACTAAGATTAATAAAACAATGAAGAAAATATTCATGTTTATCTATAGTGGTTACATTATGAATAATGCTAAATACTGAGCAAATAATTCTTCCACTGTTCAAGAAATCAATTATCCTATGTACCAAAGAAATTGCTCATCTCAGTGATATTCTGAATTTTGTTCTACTTTTTTCTTTTGTCTTAACTCATTAACATTAAATTTAAGCAAAAATCTGCAAGGTTTAGTTGTTAAAATTTATCAACACACTACCACTTACCTCATACACTCACATGCTCATCATCACTGAGTACCAATAGTTTTAAAAATCATTCACTCATTGGCAAGTTAAAAGGATAAATTCATTTCTGAGTTATTTTTCACATACTTATTGGATATAAGAATTTCTATTTTGTCAGATTATTTGCTTCTAATATTAGAATATATTTCTATTTTGATGAAAATGTTTATTTTATTAATTGACAAGAGCTAGTTTGGTATTAAGGAGAGCAACCCTTTCCTGAATACTTGATGAAAATAAATTTCTCCCAGTTTCCTGATTGGTATTTGTCATAGTTTGGATCTGAAGTGGTCCACAAAGTCATGTGGCCTGTGGTGCTATTGGGAGGTGGTGGAGCCTAAAGGAGGTAGGAAAAAGAGTCATTGGAGGTGTGCCTGTGAAGGGATATGGGAACCCCCTCTTTTCTCTCTGTTTTCCCTTTTTTTCTTCTTCTTCTTTCTTTTTTTCCTCCCCAGCCTCCATGAATTGAACTAGTTTCCTTTTCCAGGCAATTCCACCATGAAGTATTGCTTGCCACAGGTCCAAAAGCAGTGGAACCCTCTAATCATGAACTGAAACCTATGAAACCATACACCAAAATAAATCTTTCCTCCTTTTAATTGTTTATCTCAGGTATTTTGTCACAGTGATGGAAAGCTGACTAACACAATATTTAATGTTGACGGTATTTTTTTATATGAATGTTCTGCCTTTGGGAATAGGTAGACTACATTAAAATTCCACAAGTAGTCCAATATTAACCTAGAGTTTATTTTAAAATACATATTTTAATATTCATTTTTCTAATCTCATTTATTGTATATTTTATTAGGAATACTTTCCTGGTTATTCTTCAATTTTTCCATTTTCATTAGCCAAATTCGTATTTTGATTTGAGTCAATTTAGGGGAGGATTATTAGTTCCCACTGATTTATCTGCTAATTTTGACACAGATGAAACCAGGAACTTAATATCTGCTAGGGCACATGTCAACTTGCCTTCTTCTCTTCCAGTATATTTTAGTGATTCCCTATTGTTTCTTTTTCTAGTTCTATGCAGAATATTTTTATTAGTTTATAAAACAAAATATACAAATAATACTTTAAGATCCCAGTAAACTTTTTATTTGGTACTAGGGATTGAGCCCAGGGTCACTTGACCACTGAGCTACATCCTCAGTTATTTTTTTAATTTTTTTATTTTGCGGGGGGGGGGTCTTGCTAATTTTCTGAGTCTGGCCTTGAATTTGCAATCCTCTGGGCTTAGCCTCCCCAGTTGCTGACATTATAGGTGTTGTGTCACTGGGTTGGGCCAATGTACTATTCTTTAAATATATCAGATTGTCATCCTTGCAATACTGAGATTAGTCAACTAGAATACTGATGAATAAATATCTTTGTCAGGTTTTTATTTGTATACAAAAACTATCACCACAAATTTCTATTGAATATTTTCTATGCAGGAATCATTACATGGTGGTGAAAAAAAAAAAACAGTATCCTCTTAGGCTTAATTCTAGGGGAGAAAGATTAAAATATCTTAATAATAATGTAATATGTAGGACTATAAAGAAAAACAAGATAATTGGCTAAAAAGTGATGGTGGGGAAAGAAATTTTGCCTTGCTCAGGAAGCATATGTGAATTACTAGATGGGAAAGTCACTTTCATTGTTTTTAGAGTCAATCTAGGGTTCTACATAAGGCTAAAGGCTGGGTTCCTAGAGATAGGGCCAACTGCTATTGTTTAAGATGAAAATTATGTCTATTCATTAAAACATGCTGCTAGAAGCATATCTTCCAAAATATTGAAATAGGTGCACAAGGTTGTATGTTCAAGAATGTATACTACACATAATCTGAATAATAAATATTTGGAGATGATCTAGAATTCATCATAGAAAAATTAGTAAATAAATTAGCATAGATTACATAGTTTTTAAACATATATAAATATGTTTAAAACTGATATATCTGGTCAAATTGGAATATGTATGCATAATATGAAATAATTTTTAAAGTTATAAAACAGTAATTATATACTTTTTGTGTCATTTATCAGTGCCTTATACAAATATATAGGTATGTATGTAGATGCAATACTGCATATGTTCAAGGAAATATATATATATACTGTAATCATGTATAAATATATATATGTGTATATATATACACATAAAAACATATGTGCATTTTCTTACATTCTACTTAACACTTATCAGTTCTGGAAAATACCAACCAAACCATTTTGTGGATGCATCTTTTAAGTGAAAGAGGGTTAAGTGGAGAATATACAGATTTAGTTATTTTAGATTTATGCATTGTATTTGTTTGGTTTTAGGAACACAGACTAATTTTTCACATGTAATGTTTGCAATACAGATTTCAATGTTCAGAATGAGAGCATTTGGAAAATTATCTGGGGCTTAGGATGTAGTTGTGATAGAGTGCTTACCTAGCATGCATGAGGCCCTGGGTTCCATCCCTAGCACTATAGGAAAATAAATAAATCCAATATCCTATTTCTCTTTCTTGACATTGTAATGTTGATTCATCTCTCAATTGCCTGGAATAGGTCTCCAATAAGTTTTTAAATAAATT